>NC_134405.1:173572480-174184980 GCF_038048845.1 Mixophyes fleayi
CATTCTACCTTTTTCCATATATAGTAGATGAGGCGAGGTAGAGTTTGCACAAAGGTCCACGTCTGGTCTCCTGAAAATGTATACTTTCTTTTGAAAGAATTTGTTTTTTAGTGACAAACTGTCTAGGGAAAATCCACTGGTGACATAAAGAATCGGTCAATTTGTTAAGTTTCCCCTATAAATATGTCACAATTTGAAAAACATTTTTCTGAATCACCCAATCCCAGATCTCCAGTACTTTCCTGTGTAGAGATATGAAACGAGTGACCCTCAACATGGTCTTCTTTCCCAGCTGATTCCACCAAGCTCGTTCCCTTGGATGTGGTTTCGCTAGCTAGTAGGAAGGGAAAGTGGGAATCTCGTTCATCCATTCATGCTCATCACTAATTAGATGACGAGGCATTTGACTACCTTAAGAGAGTCATAGTTACTCCCGTCGTTTACCTGCACTTCATTGAATTTCTTCACTTTGACATTTAGAGCACTGGGCAGAAATCACATCGCGTCAACACCCACCGCAATGCTTTGTTTTAATTAAATAGTCGGATTCCCTCGTCCGCACCAGTTCTAAGTGCAATATGATGCAGCACGTGCCCTTGTGTTTCAAACTCCCATAGTCCCATACATTGCAAGCTTGCGAACAGGGCCCTCTTATCTTTCTGTCTGTCTGTATTACCCAGTATTGTTTTTTTAATGTTTGTTCCCAATTGTATAGCGCTACAGAATTTGCTGGCGCAATATAAATAAATGTTGATGAAGATGATGATGATGATGAAATGATCTTTTACATTGACTTCATGATTGTCCCATTGGACTATTGCTTGCTACAATGCTTACTAGAAATAAAACAGATGTATACCAGAACTGATTCTATACATAACTACATTGCTGAAAATATTTACAATGTTCTTCTTTAAATTAATTTACCTATCATGTTAGTGGTCTAATCCTTTGTTCTCTGTGCGCCATCACTGTAGGAGTTACAACAATGGTTGTGCACTCTGATTGCCATTGCCATATATCAGGTACAAGCCTTGGGGGTGCTTTAGACTGACTTCGGGTGCTGTGTCACTACCCGCGATGCAAGTAAGGGGTATAGCTATAAAATAAAAAATGTTTACAACAGTGCACAGGAACTATCATATCTGTCACGAACGCCCAGCCTGTCCCAGACACAGCAATCTTTACAGCTGGCAGTGAGAGGTGTCACCTTAGTCACTTAGCAATGAATACACCTTTTCTGCCACCACAAAGGATTTATTATGGTATCCTTACATTTACCAAAACCACTTATTAATGTTTCACACTTAAATCACATACACATGTAGCATGTGCCTCCCTGGGCTTCGTAAATTCACAAAGAATCATAGAGGACACACTAGATTAAATTAATTGAATCTACAAAATGTTTCCAATGCTTAGTTACAAAAAAGTTAATGACAAGACATACAATGAATTGCACAAATAAGTTTCAGAAATAAAATAGGAAATAAAACCAGAGTCACTACTTACTAGTTAAGACTTGGTGTGTGACGGAACACAGTTGAGAAATATGAAACATTTCAGTCTTGATAGACCCCCTCATGAAAATGCACACATTATTTTCTAAGGCAGAACATTTTAAACCTTTTTCCACATAGCTTTCACCCCCCTACCTTTGGAGTTTAGCTGTCAAAAAGGACAGATTGATGTCACAAATGTCACAGGGCTTTTGAAGTGAGCTAGGGATGTCCTGAGATCGGGAATGTTCACAGGTTCTTGAGTTCTCACCTCTGCTCCTTATGTTTAGCTAGATGGTTTACCACTTTGGGGCTTCAAACTCCTCAGAGATGCCTTTCTCTCCCTGGTCTAGATAATTTCAACAGATTATTGACACTTGCGGTTCAGACCGATGTCATCTAGCAAAGCACATGTTGAGATTACATTACAAGGTTACATGCAATATGCATTGTCATACATGAATTCAACAGAAAATAACAGTCATTAGATATACTACATAATCATCACAATATCAAACACAGAAAACTGAAATGTTCCATGAATATATTAAAAAAGCAATTTATTAAAACTCAAATAAAAAAATAAAAAATAAATAAAATATACAAATACAATGAATGAGCTGATATGTTACCTGTAAAAACTCATCAAGCAAAAGACAATTGTTGAAGTCAAATAAGTCAGCTACTTAAGGGTATAACTATACTTGGGAAAGATAGCTAATTCCAGATTTAAGTAAATTAACGAGCTTCAACTGTTTAAAAGTTACAAGAAGCAGACCTGATAAAATAATTTTCTTTAATTTTCTCTATTATTCCATATATATTGGAAAATATTTTTTTCCCTGGCTTTAACTTATTTACTATATTACATATTATTTCAATTGAACCTGCTGAATGGCAGCTTTGGACTTTTCTTCAGAAGGGTTGTCCATCCTGTGCATGGAATTTGAAATGTAACATGTTATAGTATATCATGCGTCGACAAATGACTGTTATAAACACAGCCAAATGAAAAAGCCCACCACTGCTTTCTTAGTCTCATTCACCAATACTACTGGTGTAGTTTACATTCCACACAGCACAAAATATATACTTTGCGGAAATGAAAACAATTGATATAAGTATTTAAAAAAAAAAATGTTGAACATTAAATAATGTTAAATTTTTCCTTTAATCAAAATGTAAATGTTACCCCTCTTTGTTCTTCTACCTTGCATAATTTGAGCAAACTATGCTACATAAATTAGTTTGTTTACACAGAAAGAGGGAAAATGTGTCTATTAATAAGAGAACCGATAATTGGTCTTGCTGTGTTATGTAGTTTAACATTATTGATTACAAGTCGTGCTTAGAATAGAGTTACAAAAACTATTAACCTAAATTTAACAAACCTCTCTATTAAAATAAACACTATTTACTGAATGAATGCTTAAAAATCTATAGAAAACATTTGCTGCTTCAAAATGTAACCCAGATCAACAAATAGAATGCATCTATTTTCTTTAAAGCAATACTTCATATTTACAGTGTTAAAATTGTCTATCATTTAGTCTGAAAATAATAAAAATAAGGTTAAGTTTGAATTTTCAGTTTCAATACAAATAGTCATACAGGAATAATATTTTACAACCATTATGTGTAATCAAATTTCTTTTTCATAGCCCTCGCTCTTATTGTTGTCTATTTCGGTGGTAATCGTTTTTCCGATTACCATCATTCCAACAATGTGAGGTTAAATGTTTAAACACTTAACCTTAGGGGTCCACACATTGCTGCTTTAAATTTTTAGTGACAGACATCGCGATGACGTCAGCCTGCACTGCCGGTCAGTTCTCCAATCGAAATGTCTTGCTGTCATTATGCTGGTTTCTTCGGTGATCTCCAGCGTCGTCTTGAAGGTAAGTTTGATTATTTTCAAGTCGCTTTTCTATTCTTTCGTTTTCTTTTTGGAGGCATTAGCGATGTCGGATTTATAACGCTCGTTACAACGTACCCAACCCGTCTATTTATATTTGTGAATTTCAACCACAGTGTAGTCATGTGCACAGAACAAAAAAATGTGCATTTGTTTTACAACATTGTCAAGTATAGTTAGACTGTTACAGTTTGTAAAAACATTTAAGAAAATTAAATGCAGCAAATATTAAGACATTTTATGTTTTGCAGGTTTTTTTGATTTATCATGCTTTTAAAAAATGAGCACAGAACTTGAACGTATTTCTAAATGTGTTCAAATACAAGTGGAACTAAAGATACGTTTCCATTGAATCCGGGTATAAGTACACTCTCTCTAACCATTACTTGTCATATGTGGACAGACAGAACAGAGTGCATGATACACACATACATATGTGCAATAAAATTCCCATCAGAATGCATGCAAAAAAAATTTTTTTTTATAAAATATGTTAAAAATTCAATACTATAATCATTAATAAAAAAAAAAAATGTTTTAAATTGTAATCTATCTTCCTTGCTTACACAAGTTCTGTGCTATCTACTGGCACACTTATGTGTAGCTTTTAATACAAAGACTACACCTTGACAATATACAGTATCAGTCAGTACCTACATCTGCCCTGGAGCTGGTGTAAATGATACGGCTAAAATAAATGTAATTTCAAAAAACCAAGACGTTGAATTGGCTGCATCTGCATTGGCACGCCCTCTGCATGCTCTTACTGTACATTACCCAAGTTCTTTCGCCCTTTCCCTCCCTCTTTTACCTTTCAAGTTGTAGTCAGCAGTAAATGTTATTTGCGTTAGGATATGAATTGCATACAATTGTGCTAATTTGCAAAATGTCAAATTTCGAGCATGTGTAGAGCTATTTCATGCAAGATACAGCATGCAAAGGGACTTAAGTCTGAAGATAATTCATAACACCAGTGGGCACACGTCTATGAGTAGGTCACTAGCCAGGGTCAAACGTTTAAAAAAAAAGAGTTGGAAAAGCAGGGCATAGTTTAGCAGCAGAGTAACTGCAGGCAAAATAGTCTTCACAACTAATGATTAGTTCTAATACTTCAGGTAAAGTTCTGTGAACAAGTGCCCCAATTAGGAGAAATGCAGGTAATAATGTATAATGACATTACAGCAACTATGCCAATTGCAAAATCTAACAATTAGTAACCAGCTCTCCTAGTAAATGTATATTTTTTATTGGAAACTATGCCCTTTATATATATGAATAACTGGTTATAAAATATCCTAGATGTAGTGGTAACTGTTCCCAGCATCAGCCATTTCACCATGGGAAAGGAGCAGATATTGAGAAACGTCATTCTCCATTTGTGGCCCTGACGTAGCTTTCTATGTTGTATATGGAGATATGTTACCACAGTAACTGGACCCTGTAGCTGGGTTTTGCAAAATAAATTATTGTATTGATTGTTTTCTTAGAATAGGTTTTATATTATTTATCTAGGGATTTTGATTGTATACCTTATGAAACTAGTAAGTTTGATATAATTAATACGATTAAACACCATAAATAGTTTTGCTTGGACATCTGCACTATAAAAGACAGAAGTGATCACTTGCTCCCCTATCCGTCTTGACAAAGACTATCCATAGTTGAAACTCTTTGGTGTCTTACAGTGCCAATCTCCATTGGCAATAAATTCCATTATCCGGAAGAAGAACAATGAACAGTGTCCTATGACTCTTCAATTAAACTTTTGTTTCACTGCATATTTTAATTGGATTTCTGGTTGAAGGAACTACTTAACCCCAGTTGGGGAATCTATACATGTGAGATTATGCAAAAAAAAAAATCTTCTTTCTTTGTTTTATATACAATATGGTGTCTTACTAGAGAATTACCACATAAGAACTCAAAGACCTGAAGAATTGTTGATCCATCCATTGTTTTAGTTCAGTTCAAGTATTATGAAAGTGATTGCATGGTGGCTGCCTACCTGCATAATTTTGAGGAAATTCTATCACAAAATGTTCACTTGGCTGTAGTTTATATAACAAACACCTTCTGATGTTGTTCACCTCAAAGGTTGTCTACGTCTAGTGACACAGGTATTACAAATAAAAATTGTTATTGGAGGTTACTGAACTATATTATTTTTTTATTTTTTGCATACTAAATGCACCTTTCGGAGACCTAAGAATTCTCAGTTAATGATGGACTATAAAAAGGTAAAAGACACATTTGTTCTGAACTTATTACAGACTGTTTGTTTTGTAATCTGCTCCACATTATTGTTATATTGGTTTATCCTGTTCAGACATAAGTGGTAGCCTTTTGTGTCTTTAGTGACAGCACCAGATATTCATATTTATAATCTTTTGTGCAATTACAAAAACTGTCAATACAGACAGTTGCAGAAAACAAAAACACATGAACACAATCACATACAAACACGAACTCTGGATTAGTAATGATGATAAACCTACAAACCCGTGCTCAGAGAGGCCAGGTCATGTATGTTTGATATTGTTACAGTAACACAGTCCAGTTCCTCTACAACATGTTAAAAATTGTTTTTGGTTTAGTTTCACTTTAAAGTGTTCTGATTAGGTGGAACTTGATGGACTGGTGTCTTTTTTCAACCTCATCAACTATGTAACTATAGCATATAAGCATTTTAAAGGACCGTTAAAAACAAAACCATAGTTACCTGATATAAAAAGATACTAATAACATTCTATATATATATATATATATATATATATATATAAAAAAGTTACCATACCTTGACTGAACTTGTTGATTACATGTTTGATATTCTATTTCCATTTCCTCAGCAGATGACAACATGCTATTTTATTCATCAGGAGGATTCCCACCTAGCAACAGCTTGGAGACAACAAGCCTCCAGAAAATATTGCCAAGAAGAGACAGTGAAAAGAAACTTTCACTTCCTCCTGTTATACATGGGTTGCCCGCAAGCACACATATGCACACTCAATCAGTATACACAATCATGTGCACGCACCCCGCTAGTAGAATTTTCAGTCTTGTGCACCTGGAGATGCATTCTCTGTCTCTGGGACAGACTCCATAAAGTTATCCTTTGATGAGCCGCACAAAAATGACAGGAAGATCACCAAAAGAGTGGTTAGTCCTTCATGGAGTGAAAAGTGCAAGAGAAAAGTCTATCAGATAGGTTCTGTTTTTTTCAACCTCAGACTGTGCAGTGGTAGTCACTACACCGACTACCACAACCCTGACAACAAATAGCACGACTGGTAGTTGGTGGAAGGTACCCAACCCAAACTATGAGGAAGAAGCTCAGAAACACATAACCACTTTGGGCTAGATTTACTAAACTGCGGGTTTGAAAAAGTGGAGATGTCGCCTATAGCATCCAATCAGATTCTAGTTATCATTTATTTAGTACATTCTGCAAAATGACAGCTAGAATCTGATTGGTTGCTATAGGCAACATCTCCACTTTTTAAACTCGCAGTTTAGTAAGTATACCCCTTTGTCTTCACATAACCACCTTGCAGGCATCCCAGTTCTGCCCATAGCTGAAATACTTAAACTGCCCATAAATGGCAGCATGATGGGACACACAGTCAGTACAAAGTAGAGATGGGCGGGTCCGGTTCTCCGAGAACCGAACCCACCCGAACTTTGGGTATCCGAGTACCGAGCTGAGCAGCTCGGTACTCTCCCGCCCGTTCCGAATCCAAATCGAGGCCGAACGTCATCGTGACGTCGTCGGATCTCGGGGCTCGGTTCTCGCGATACTTCAACTTTATAAATACACGCCTCCACAGCAATCCATCGTCATTTGACAGAGGGAGAGAGCAGGGTGTAGTCATAGGCTGATTAGAGCAGGGACAGAGAATACAATATTGTTCTTGCAATTGCTCAAACCAAAATTGCTAGTGCAGAGAGGAGGATAGAGGTTTATTATTTTTTCTTAATATTTGGCACTCCCCAGCGCTAATTGTGCATAAATATTTCTGGCTGTCAAAAGTCATATCTGTCAGCAGTATCTACCAAATAATTTTTAGCACTCCTCAGTGCTTTTGTGGTGTCCTCCCTAATTGTGCATTAATATTTCTGGCTGTCAAAAGTCATATCTGTCAGCAGTATCTACTAAATAATTTTTAGCACTCCTCAGTGCTTTTGGGGTGTCCTCCCTAATTGTGCATTAATATTTCTGGCTGTCAAAAGTCATATCTGTCAGCAGTATCTACTAAATAATTTTTAGCACTCCTCAGTGCTTTTGGGGTGTCCTCCCTAATTGTGCATTAATATTTCTGGCTGTCAAAAGTCATAACTGTCAGCAGTATCTACTAAATAATTTTTAGCACTCCTCAGTGCTTTTGGGGTGTCCTCCCTAATTGTGCATTAATATTTCTGGCTATCAAAAGTCATATCTGTCAGCAGTATCTACTAAATAATTTTTAGCACTCCTCAGTGCTTTTGGGGTGTCCTCCCTTATTGTGCATTAATATTTCTGGCTGTCAAAAGTCATATCTGTCAGCAGTATCTACCAAATAATTTTTAGCACTCCCCAGTGGTTTGCGCTCAGAATGGATTCAAAGCAGTCCACATATGATCTGAATGAGCAACCAGGTTCTGTCACCAGTCCTGATGTTAGTGTTCCCAGTACGTCATCTGGCCAAGGCGATGTCAAACAACAGAGTGTTTTCAAATTAGTGCAAAAAACAAAAAACAAAAAAAAAATTACTGTATTGAAGCGAAAAAGAAGTGTAACTGAGCAAAAGTTAAGTGACGATAAAAAAAAAATTGCAAGCATGCCATTCTACACACGCAGTGGCAAAGAGAGAATGAGGCCTTCACCTTTGGCTATTAGTGGCAGATCCCAAAAATTTACCCAGCCTACAATTGGTGCACAACTACTGTTACGCGTCAAAGCCGAGCTGCAAGATAACAGTGAGGCATTACAGGAGAATATTTGCTCTGATTCACAAATGACAACAATCCCTGTGGAGAGTCCATGCAACAGTGGGATGTCTAATCGTGAGCATTCTGCTGATGTGTGCCTTAATAGCCCGAGTGTAGCCGGTGATACCCAAATTGAGGATGCCCCTTTGGAATTAGAAGAGGATGAAGGGGAGATTTATGTAGGCGACGAGGGCGCTAATGAGGATGTTGATGAGGATGAGGTTGTTTGTGTAAGTCCTGCACCAGTGGCAGCAGTTCTGGCACGTGACAAGAAAAAGGCCATTGTCATGCCTGGGCATAAAACAAAAAAATCCACTTCTTATGTGTGGAATTATTTCTACCCAAATCCAGAAAACAATTGTATAGCCATTTGTAGTGTATGTCAAGCCACAGTCAGTCGAGGGAGGGACCTTAACCATCTTGGAACCTCGTCTATGTTACGCCATTTAACGAGAGTTCATGGCAAAGTGTTGGGAAAAGCTGAAAGTTCTTCCCAAAAAAATACAAGCACTCCCTCATCAGCTAAGACCCTCCGCTCACCGACATACCGACGGCTACAAAATACACCCACCACACCATCCTTCACAATATCCTCAGTAGCACTCAGAGTTAGCCCGGCATCCCACTTAAGGCTGGATGACTCCGGCACTATTATTGATTCCTCTGAAGAAAGCGTTAGTCCTGTTGCTGCTGTTGCTGCTGCTGGGGGTGAATCGTCATCCCAGAGGCAGGTTAATAAAATGAGCAGTCCTACATTTCAGCAATTAACTGTGAAACAATCATTTGCGAGGGGAAGCAAATATGACAGCAGTCACCCAGTCGCCAAGCGAATCACAGACGCCATGGCTGCAATGTTAGTGTTAGATCTGCGTCCAATCTCCACAATAAACGCAGCTGGTTTTTCACAGTTAATTGAGGTTTTGTGTCCGCGTTACAGAATTCCATCGCGACACCATTTCTCCCGTAAAGCTATTCCACAACTATACCAAAAAGTGTGTAAAAATGTAGAGATTGCGCTGAAAAATGCCATTCTCCCCACTGTTCACTTAACCACAGATATGTGGACAAGTGGAAGTGGCCAAACCAAAGACTATATGACTGTGACAGCCCACTGGGTTGGTCATTCACCTTCACCAGCAGGAACAGCAGCAGCATGTACACCACTACGTAACATTTGTCACAGGCAGGCCACTCTTTGTATCACCGGCTTCACTGACAGGCATACGGCTGACAATTTGTTACGCAAACTGAGAGATGTGATTGATGCATGGCTTATACCACTCGGACTCTCCCCAGGGTATGTCATTTCAGATAACGCCAACAATATAGAGCGAGCATTACAGCTGGGTGATTTCCAACATATTCCCTGTTTTGCTCACACCATCAACTTGGTGGTGCAGAGCTTCCTACGAAATAACCGTGAGGTGCAGGAGATGCTTTCGGTGGCACGTAAAATTTCAGGCCATTTCAGGCATTCAGCCACAGCATGTAGGAGATTACAGCAGCTCCAAGAGCAGTTTAACTTGCCCTGCCACCAACTTAAGCAAGAGGTGGTAACTCGGTGGAATTCCACCCTGTACATGCTTCAGAGGATGGAGGAACAGCGCAAAGCCATCCAAGCATATTGCACAAGCCATGACATTGGGAAAGGAGGGGGGATGTATTTCACTCTTGCACAGTGGGGAATCCTTTCAGTGCTGTGCAAGGTGCTGAAACCATTTGAAGTTGTGACGTGTGAGGTGAGTGCAGACTCTGCTAGTTTGAGCCAAGTCATTCCTTTAATTAGACTATTGGAAAAGCAGCTTGAGAAAATGAAGGAGGAGCTGAAAGCAAGCAATTCAGCAAAGTATGTTGGCCTTGTCGATCAAGTACTTAATTCGCTTCACAATGATCCTCGAGTTATTAAGATCTTGAACTCGGATCAGTACGTTTTGGCCACTGTGCTTGATCCAAGGTTTAAAACCTACATTGAGTCTTTACTTGTAAATGAGCGAGATGTGAACTTTTGCAAGGAGCTATTGCTCAGCAAGTTGGCCGCTGAACTGGGCCTCGGCTTGACGACGTGTCCTCCTTCACTTTCTCAAGCTGCTGCTCGTAAAAAATTAAATTTCCAAAAAAGAAGCAGGGAAGACACAGGGGGCAGACCAGAACAATTTAACATCTGGGCTGGTTTGAAGGATTTTTCAAAAAAATGTGTCACTTTGCCCATAACTCCATCCAATACGAGTATAAACATGCAAAGGATGGTGGAGGATTACTTTCAAGAGGTAGTTGATATGGAAATGTCAGACAGTCCCTTTCCTTACTGGGAAGAAAAGCAGGCCATTTGGAAACCCATGTACAAACTTGCTTTGCAATACCTAAGCTGCCCACCCTCCAGTGTGTACTCTGAACGAGTGTTCAGCACAGCAGGGAACTTAGTCAGTGATCGCCGTAGAAGGTTACTTCCCAAAAATGTGGAGAAAATGATGTTTATAAAAATGAACTACATCTTCCACGAGGAAGGCCTTCACCATCCAAGACATCCAAGCACTGACTGTTCTCTAATGGCGGATTCAAGCGGCGATGAATTGATAGTCTGTGATGATGACGTACACACTGATGAGGGTGAAGATTAAGCTGAAGATGAATCCGATAACATCTTTTTAAAACTTTCTATGTAAGTGTAGGGTGCAATCTACCCCCAAAGAGGAAAGGGACTTGTGGCATTTCCATATCACATACCATCTTGAAAGGCTGCTGTTAGGGCAATTTATCCTTAAGGGTAGGGTGTCATAGACAGAGTGACCCTAAACTGGCTTTGTCCATTTTTCATAATATTGTACAGTCTATAATGGCTGAATTTTTTGGTATTTTATACAAGTGGAGGGGGGCCTAGAGAGACAGAAACCAAACTGGCTTTCTCCATGTCTATTAATATTGTACAGTCTATAATGGCTGAATTTTTTGGTATTTTATACAAGTGGAAGGGGGCCTAGAGAGACAGAAACCAAACTGGCTTTCTCCATGTCAATTAATATTGTACAGTCTATAATGGCTGAATTTTTTGGTATTTTATACAAGTGGAGGGGGGCCTTGAGAGACAGAAACCAAACTGGCTTTTTCCATTTCTTTACATATTTAACTATAAGTGTAGGGTGTAATATACATTCAAAGACGATGGCTGCATTGCCAATATGCATAGATGGAGAGGGAGACAATCTGTTTTATGTGTAGAATAAATGAAGGCCTACCAACGAAGAATTAAACTGTTTTTTTGGATGATTTATTACCTCAACAATTAGATTACTTGTCTCTAAAACAGTTGGAGCACTAAATTGGGTTAATTTAGGCCCAAAAACATGGATTTTCCAAAAAAATAGCAAAACAAAACCAAACAAAACCAAAACCAAAACCAAAACACGCAATGGCGGTTTTGCAAAACCAAAACCAAAACCAAAACACGACAGTAATCCAGATCCAAAACCGAATCCAAAACCAAAACACGGGGGTCAGTGACCATCTCTAGTACAAAGGGTCACTACATCATGAGTCACAGTGTATTTCCCCTGAGAATGCGGGCCTGTCAGGTTCCTCTCACTCTGTAGACTGGGAGTCTGAGGACTTGACATGATCCTCTGTCTCATCCAAGTGAGGCAAATTTAGTGAGATTGAAATGGCCGTGTTAGCCTTATTATTAGCTAAAATATTGTATATGGTACACATTGATCTTTGAATAACAGCTATGAAGTGCAGAATTTTGCACAGCTGGCCTTCTTCGTCACCGTCATTAGAGAGAATGAGTTGGTGCTACATAATAACTCATTGCCCTCCTCAAGGCTGAGCTACTATCAGTTTAGTAGAGACGTTTAATTATTTTATTAAAACCTGCAGTCTTGGGGGCTATCCAGAGCAGACCTTGCAAACATGGCCTCCAAATGACTGGATTTTCTTGATCTGGTAAATGCAGATATGCTCAGGCATCAATTCTTTGGGGACATAAAGGCCCACCATAAAGCCTGCATGTCATTTTCACTAAAATGTCCCAAAAAGGAAATTTGAACACATACCTCACCATAGTGCAAAAGGAGCAGTATCAAGTGGCTGGACTTCCTTCAGGAAATGTAAAAACACATTCTTCCTTCCTTCACCTCCTTACACTAAAGAACACCAGACAACAGATTTGTCTCTAGTTAGCTGGGGAAATTTCTCTCGAGAGAAAGAAGTAAGAGGCATCTGAGAAACCATGAAATCAGTCTTGCTTATAAATATGTTTGAGATAAAATTGACAGTGAAAGTCTTAGTTCCCAAACAGTTTCAAGGGGTCTCCATTCAGCTGTTCATGAATAACAGGTCAGTAGTTCTGTATATCAAGATGATGAGCTTGACTCTGGTCTGCAACTGTGAAGAGATATGAGAGGTTTAAGATACGTGGGAGGACCCCGGCCCCTGTCGAGGGGGCCACGGGGCACCGCTGGTGAAATACGACTACTCTTATTGTATTTTCAATTACCAGGTGACGCATTTGGGCAAGCCCCGTGCGGGCTCTCGCTTCTGGCTCCAAGCAGGCCGACGCCCTGCCTGGGCATTCCTGGCCTGCGACACGGTCTGTCGATGGGCCAGGTGGGAAGTTTGACTGGGGCTGTACACCTGTCAAACTGTAACACAGAAGGGCAAAAGCTGGTTTCATCCTGATTTTCAGTATGAATACAGACCATGAAAGCGGGGCCTCACGATCCTTCTGACTTACTTCTTTCAATATACACATGCCAATTCCAAAGACCTTACAATTGAATGGGAAAAAGGAGTAAGTGTAGCTCAGACTGGATATTGAAACAGTTATGAGCATGTACCTGTAAAAGTAGTAAAAAGAGTATTTCAAAATTAGGTTTGCTCTTAAGGAGTGTTGTTGATTTTAAGGAGTGTGTCTTTGTCGGTGATGTTGAGTAATTTAAGTTGGATTTTGTTTAATATGGGGAGCTAGTGTAGGGATTTGCAGAATGTTGAGGACAATGTGGGGTTGTAAAAGAGCAAGATCAGTCTTGCTGTGGCATTTAGGATGGATTGAGCAGGGATGTGGCAAATGACAGAGGTGGAGGTTGCAGTAAGTGACATGGGTGATGATGAAAGAATGGGTTAGAATTTGGGTAGCATTTTTGTTATGAAAAGGCAATATTTTGAAGGTGGGGAAAACAGCTCTGTGAAACAGACTTAATAGGAAGAATTCAAGTATGACACCAGGGGTCTTGGGAGACTAACTAAGTTGTAGTGTTGTTGACGGTGATTTGTGGGAGCTGCTGACTCTGGAATTGGGTGAAGTTGATAGGCACTGGTTTGTACATGTCTATACATTTATTTTACTGGCCCTCCTTCCCCTGGTTCTAGAGAAACCATTTGTGTTCATGCTGCACAGACACTCTTGTGGCTATCCACTAGCTGGGAGTTGCTCTGTGCGGCACAGTGTTTTTCTTTAGTGTCATGTTCATTTCTGCAGATGGAGTCAGGAAACTTATCCCCCAAACTTGCTGCCACCAAACAGGCAGTGAAAATCACCAAATGACAAATAGAGATGGCAAAAGCACAGATAGTTGACAGCAATGACAGTTAAACCCACTGGGTCCAGCAGCTATACTGAGATATTGTTCCGCAGATCATCAAATCAACTTTGTACTTGATGTGATGACACTCATTGGCCCCAACATGTAATATTCCACTGCAGACACTTATCATTGCTATCTGCATGCCACACTGCAGTCTGCAGGCACCATTAAATAAATATTACATAAAACTTGCTCTGTTGGTGTGATAAGAGATACAAATAAGTATACTTACCATTAGATTTTATGTTCTGTAAGTTAGATTTTGAAGCGCAGAAGTAGGAGGCAGTAACAGGAAAACCATAGACAAATGCCAGGAACAGTCTAAGGGTTGAGGGTCCATAGCAAGCAGGTAAGACAGGGACAGGCCAAAGGTCAGGGGCAATAGACTAAGCCAAAGGTCAGGGGCAATCAGTTCAAGCAGGGTCCAGAAACAAGCCAGGATTCACAACAGGAATCAGACAGAATTCAAGCAGAGTGACACCAGTACCAGAGACTATTCTCAGATGGAGCAATACCCAATGATGTAATAGTAAGACTGAATTTGGGAAGAGGGGCTCTGGGCGTTTTAACAACGTGTACATTTTGTGATTTTTTAATTCTGTGCTTTCCAGATAAATACATGGCATTGACTTAGTTGCAGCTAACACAAAATGTATCTTCAATATGGATAAATGTTTTTTCCAAAAAGTTTCAAAAGCAGAAGAAAGAAAAGTAAAATATTACTGTTGCAATAAAAATGGCTTATTCTTCAGTCACTGTGACATGCCCTGCTAAGTATGTGGAAGTACATGGATCATTTTAAATCTAATTTATTAGATCCTAGGTATGGTGCTCCATATTATTATTATTATTATTATTCAAATATGTTTATGATACCATAATACTCAGAGTAACAACTAAGAATGAACAATTGTATAAAGAAGTAAGAGGGCCCTGCTCACAAGCTTACAATATCAGGAAAATAGACGTTTATTAAATGAGATTAAGTGATTAACTGCCACATATTATATACTGGTCCAGCCAGACTGCAAAGGAAAAAAGTGCTTAGTGGGGCTATATGATCCTGCCAATTGCTGTACAGTAGGTTTGGGGATCATAGGGCTTAGTTTTTTAGCAAATTAAATTTAAAAAATATGAATGCTGTATGTTACCAAAGTATTATGGTAGATATTTATATATATGTCTGGAGAACTTGTATGTGTAAGGTTTTATTTAAAAAAAAGTTATTTTGCAAAAATGGCAAATAATGGCAAAATTGATGTTCTGGGAATGAAGCCAAGAATGCAAGGGTCACTGTACAAGCAAGAATACTAGTAAAATGTTTCAAGTTGTAAGAGCTGCTGGACAAGCAGAAATACTTTTAGAAATGGTACAGAACAAACTGTCATTAAGGTTGCTGGACAAGCAAAATACTTTTCAAATGTTGTTAAGGAAAGTAGTATATTGACCTGGAAATTGAATAATTTCATAGTAGGAGATTGCTTAGTTTAAATTGATTACATTTTACATATTTTTATGTGAAGTTTAATTGTACTGGACAATAGGTTGTATCTAGAGATGTTCACTGACCCCCGTGTCCCGTTTTGGTTTTGGCTTTGGCTTTGGATCTGGATTAACTACGTGTTTTGGTTTTGGTTTTGGCAAAACCGCCCTTGCGTGTTTTGGTTTTGGATCCCGAATTTATTCTAAAATCACTATTTTTTTTTTTTTTCTAAAATCACATATTTTTTTCGCCCTACATTATTATAAACCTCAATAACACTAATTTCAAGTCATTTGCGGTCAATTCTGACCACCTCACAGGTCACAATATTATTTTCATACACTTTCAAACAAAGACTGCAGATTTAGAAGACCAAGCCTGCCAGACCTATTATTTGTATTTCAGCAATGGCAATTAGCAATGGAGCAATGGAGCTCTGCTCTTTGTATGTTATCTATATAACACCGTACAATGTGACTGCAGATTTAGAAGACCAAGACTGCCAGACCTATTATTTGTATTTCAGTAATGACAATTAGCAATGGAGCAAGGGAGCTCTCCTGAATGTCACTGGAGACTTTGAAGAACACTGCTACCCCTCCTCTTTCTTTTCTACCTATGGCGCTGTCCAAATGCACTAGAGACTACCAAGAACTGTGCTACCCCTTCTGTGTCCCTCTGTGAAATGGCGCTGGATCGCCGTGGAGGGCTGTACTTATAGAATCCAAAGCTCGCGAGATCCGATGACGTAACAATGATGGTTTGCCTTGTTTTCAATTTCAAGGGCGCACAAAAGTACTTGGATCTGCTAAGTTCGGGTGTGTTTGGTGCTCAGGGAACCGAGCCTGAGGATCTCTAGTTGTATCATAGCAAATATTACTGCTTTATGAAGGAGGGAAATCAATCAATATACCTTTCCATTTGAATCTGGGTATAAGTATTTTCTGCCTAAACGTTACTTGCCATATGTAGACAGACAGAACAGAGTACAGGATTTGCACATGCATATGTGCAATATAAAGTCCTATCAGAATGCATGCAAAAATATATATTTTATGAAACAAATGAACAACTCTAATGATTATTAAAAATATTTGTAAGATAAATAAATAATTTTTTCATTATTCTTAACAGTAAATACATAAATTGTATGCCTACTGTACATACAATGCATTTTTATAGTCTATCTTACTTGTATACAGTTGTTATGTGCTATCTAGCAGCATGCATATATGTAGTTTTTAATACAAACACTATACCATGACAATCATCCCTATCATTCGGCAATTACTCCTGTCCTGCAGCTGGTGTAAATGTTATGGTAACAAGACACGTACTTAAAAGAAAACCAGGACTTGAATCAGCTATATCTGCATTGTCCTGCCTTCAGAATATCCATACTGTACATTGCCTACGTTCCCTTCCCTCCCCCATTCCACCCTTCAAGTCAAAGGCAATTGTAAGTGTCATTTTTGTTCAGACATGAATTGCATGCAATTGAGTTCATTGGCATAAGGTTCATTTATGAGCATGCACAAAGCTTTTTCACGCAAGATACGTCACACAAAGAGACTTACGTCTGAAGACAAACCAGGCCATACATGTATCAATATTGAAAGTTTTTGTTACATTCAACCTACGCACAGAGGCCTTTTTCTGCCTCATCCAAGGGTGTGTCATACACAAGTTATTTTTGCAGGGATAAAAAATTCTGTCCTGCTGTCTAAGAAATGCCCACCCATAAATACTCTATACGCCACTGTAATCTCATGTACATATCTTGACTAGCAAAAGGAAATATAATTTTAGCTTGCGGACATAAAATTAGGTTCATGAGTGTGCTTAGTTGGCATTGGGTTATGAATGCCCACCGCACCGCCCAATAGAACATGTTAAATTTTGCACTCCTGCTGATGCAACGATTTTGAAATATTTGTCATATACTGTATATGGGCAGAGAAGGGACACACTCAAAGGGTCATTTAAAATAGAACTGAAAATGCAGCTGATCATCTGCAATGCTTAATTACATCAACATTTATCCAGTTGCTGGGCAAGTAGAACAAACATAACGCACATTTTTTTAAAAAATTTTCTTTTATTAATTGAAAAAAAAGCAGAATAAAATTTCCATCTATATCCACAGCAAAGTTATACTTTACATAAGCTTCTTTACATGAAAAAGAAAATAGTTTAGTTTCCTTACATGTTTATACAATATAATTATTTATTTTTAAGTGAAACATATTACAAAATAAAACATTATGTGCAGCTTCCAGTTGTGGTCTTATCCAACATTTTAGTTAGAATCTACTTTGTTTGATAATTGAATAGGAGGATTATTCAACCCTATCCTTTCCTTATACCAGTTTGTAAATTTGAAACATGAGAATATTTTTACGTTCAGTGTATTGGTTAATACATCAATAAAACTTTCCCATATTTCAAAAAAGGAATTTACCTTAATTTCCTTATGCAAGGCAGTCTCTAGCCAATCCATTCAGAATTCAAATAACAATTTTGATTGGAATAGGTCTAAAGATGGCAGTTGTTCCTGTGTCCACATATACAAAACACTCTTCCGGGCAACTGCCGAGATAATCATTAGTTGTTATCCGAGAAGAAACCATCACAATTCCCAATACAGCCCATTCCGGGGATAAAGGGACATAGTTTAAAAGATATGTTAATACACAATGATAAACCAGTCTCCAAAACCATCTTATGAATGGACATTCCCACAGAAAGAAAGTAGCTTTTAAACTATGACATTTTGGACAACGGTCCGATTTAAATAACCCCATTATGTAACCTCTGCGTGGAGACAAATAGCCCCGATGAAATATCTTATAAAACATTTCCCTATATGTACTTGCAGGTAAAGTTTTAATAGAGAATAAAATTGTTTTAAAGATCATATCCAAGGTCACTTGGGGAAAAAGATCCACCCAATAAGACAGTCCCAAGCAAATTTTTAGTCAAACATTGTTTGCAAAAGTTTGTACTGAACAGAAGTAGCTCCTCTACCTAATATTGGCTTATCAATTATATTATCTAATTCATTGTTCCAATCTTGGGGTAAAAAATGTTTAGCAACCAAAGAAACATTATGCTGAGCCTGGAATATTGCAAAGACACGAGTATAGGGCACATCAAATTTCGCAATAATCTGAGCTGCCATAAGTATTTTCCTAGCTTGTTGATCTACTAATGATCTTATATTAATGATTCCCATACTCTGCCATTTATTGAATGGGTTTATAGCTTTTCCCTCTTGAAAATCATGATTTTTATAAAATGATAAGTAAAGTGAATGAGTACAATTAAGTTCATATTTTATTCTAGTTGAACGCCACGCTTTCCATGTAATAAACAATAAAGGGTTATCTATCCATTCTTCCAACAGATCTTGTCTAGGTAGATGCAGAAAGGAAATCAAACTACACGTAGATATGAAGGAACTGTAGACTTCCAAATCAACATAAACATTTCGGGCATTAAGCCATTCGTGAACATACCTAAGCTTGATTATACAACTTTAAATTTGGGAAATAAATTCCCTCTCTCGATATAGGTTGTTGCAACTTAATTAAGCCAATTCTAGATCTCTTAGCTTGCCAGATAAATCGACGGAGTTCCCCATCTATCAACTTTTCATCTTTGGCAGTTAGCAAAACCGGTAAAAGTTGATGGGTACAATATCTTTGGAAATATAGTCATTTTTCAAGTTTGCTCAGCCTAAATATTACAAGGGAAGGTCACTCCATCTCCGAAGTTGAACAACAACTTCTTTGATGATAGGACAGATATTCAAAGAATAAAGATTATTTCTATTTTTAGGTAGTTTAATCCCCAGATACATCATCGAATGATATGCCCACATAAACTCAAAGGCTCTCCCCCATATCAGTTTAATAACTGGCCCCAAAACCATTGCTACAGATTTTTCATTATAAACCGTAATTCCAGATACTCTCCAAAATTCTCCTTAAATGAGCATCTTAATACCAGCAATGGCAGTGTTGCTCTCTATAGTGACGCCATTTTAGGCAGACGACCTGTTGATGCGCCGCATTTATTTGAAGTCTGTTTTCCAACCAGTCGCACAGAACACACTGTCTGTAAGCAGTCTATTGCTGTTGTCATGTAGTGCAAATTGTTGTCAGGTTTTTTGTAGTCGGCTTTTAGTACCCAACCCCTCCACCTTTGCAATGGTGGATGTCAGTACTGCTCCACTTTTAAGCAGAGCTACATTATATACTTTATTAAGTGCACATTTTTAGCAAAGTGTAGGACTTCAGCCCCTTTACTTCTGGAAAAACCTGAATTCTTTATACTGTGAAGGGATGCACATGGTCATCATGTAGGCGGTGTCATTTAAATTATGCTCAATTGATATTAAGAAGCCTAATGTGAGCTATTCCCATTATTCACATCATTATACCACCACCAGCTTGCACTGTTGACACAAGGTAGGATGTGTCCATGAATTCATGTTTTTTATGCCAAATTCTAACCCTACCATTAGCAGAAATTGCGATTGGTCAGACCATACAATATATTTCCAAGCTTCAACTGTCCAGTTTTGGTGAACCTTTACCCACTTTAGTCTCAGTTTCCTGTTCTCAGTTAACAAGAGTGGAACCCAGTGTGGTCTGCAGCTATAACCCATCCACTTCAAGGTCTGACATACTGAGATGCTCTTCTGCATACCATTATTATAACGCATGATTATTTGAGTTACTGTTGCCTTCCTGTGAGCTTGAACCAGTCTGGCCATTCACCTCTTACCTCTCTAATTAATAAGGAATTTTCTCCCACAGAACTGCTGCTCACTGGATATTTTTTTGCTTTTCATTCCATTCTCGGTAAACTCTAAAGACAGTTGTGTATGACAATCCCAAGAGATCATCAGTTTCTGAGATACTCAAACTACCCTTTCTGGTACCAACAATCATTTCCACAGACAAAGTTACTGAGATCACATTTCTTCTCCATTCTTGTTTGTTTTCTGAACAATAAGTGAACCTCTTGACCATGTATGCATGCTTTTCTGCATTGATTTGCTGTCACATGATTGGCTGATTAGAGTTTTGCATAAACAAGCTCTTGTACAGGTGTACCTTATAAAGTGGTCACTTAGGGCCTGATTCATTAAGCAAAAAAAATTAGTAACTTTTCCCCTTGGCAAAACCATGTTGCATTGGAAGGGGATGTAAAATTAAAATATAATGGCAGATTTATATTTGGGGTATGGCATGTCCTAGATCAACATTAAATTTCAGTGTACAAATAAGCAATCAATTATTTGTGTGCTACATGAAAAAACAGACAGTAGTTAACTTATGTGCAAAATACAAAAACATTTTTGCACCCCTTGCATTATAACATGGTTTTGTTCAGGAGAAACAAACCTATTAACACCTATTTGTTCACTAGAAAACCACAGTTATTGTGGCTATTTTAACACTCTCTCTTTGCTTTTTTTTTTAATACATATAATGCACCAAGTATAATTTTTTCTTTTCCTTTTAACATTTTTTAATATCGATGAAAGACTATAAAACAAAAAATGTGTTTTGTTTGTTAATTTATATATTTTATTCCCTATTGAAAAATAACAAAATCACATATGAAGCCAATCTTTATCTGCATTTAGGGACATAGAGTGATACTGCAAACCATTGCACAACTCTAATAAGGCAACACAAAACTTTTAACCAATTTTATTTATTTATAAATACACAGTATATTTACCATAGTAAATATTGTTAGGCTACCTGGTTATGAGATATAGGTTTACCACCATGTTGCTCTTCCTATTTTAAGCAGTGACTTGTTCATATAGAGTCAAAATGAAAATAATTTTTAAATACAGTGTTTTTCAGTTGATTGGGTATGATCTGAGATCGTGGCAAAGCCCCATGTTAAATAGACCATGCGGCTGCAATGAAGTCAATACGCAGCGTGAGCTCTTCATGTCAAGAGCTAGTTTGAGGCGGTCCCCCAAAATTTTTATTTTGCCAACCACCGATTCTTTGGATTTTTGTTTTCAAAGCTGCAGGATCGAGGATCTGTTTATTTATTTTTTACATTTTTTTTATGGACATGGATTTTTTTTTCAGGTGTCAAGCTGCCAGATTGTAGGATATAATTTTATTTTATGGACATGGTTTTTTTAGGTTGTGAGTCCCAGGATATAATTTAAATTTATTTTATAAACAAGAGTGAATTACAGATGGCGAACCTGGATGTTGGTTGTTTTTTATTTAATTCAAATAAAGTTATTTTTCAAATGAAGTGTGTGTTATATTTACATTTTGTCTTGGAGCATTACAGGTCTCAACAGGTGATAGGTTCCCCAAGTGCCAGCATGCCCTGGCAGCCATGGGTATGCTGGTGCTTGTAGTACTACAATCAGAAAGCATGTCCAAACTGTTAATGGCAGCCTGGGCTTGCTGGAACCTGTAGTGCACCAGCATCAAAATGTGGGGTGGGAAGAGACATTGTGCTTTCACCACAGGGCTGGGTACTCCTGTGGAGATCTGCTTCTTTCTTTGCAGACCCCATCACCTGGGATTTGTTGTCATTATGGCAGGGAGATCCCATGCTGTGAGTTCCCTTGCCATTGTGCCACCAGTACTGCCAACAAAGCCTAGTGCTGATGCTTTTTGTCCCCCCTGATTTTGGTAGTACCAGCCTAGGCTGTTTGGTGAAAGGGGGACATGCTGTTTTTTGTATGTATGTTTATTTTTTAATTTTTTTTACTGCTTTATGGACTATATTGTGCTGGCGAGTCCGATAGCTGTATTGCCGCCGACCCGGGTGGCTTGCGGTGACATTGCCATTTACATGTCAACATTGTGACTGTCACCTTTATTACCTGTCGATAATCTGACTCAACACAACAAAACATTTTGATGTCAACAATCTGACTATCGGCAGGTTCAGCATCGGCAGATTGACTGCATCCCATTCATTTGTGGTGCATGAATAATATATAATTCTTTGAAAATCTACTTATAGCTAAAGATTTTTTATCATCACAATTTACTCTTTAATTCCTCCTTCCTTTTCTCCTAACTAATATTTTGGTGGGGTTATCTCCCGTATGATCCTGCTGTTTACTTAACTCATTAAAGTTCTGGTACTTACATTCAGTGAGGACCTCTGCTGATTAACTTTTAAAATGGTCTCCGACTGCTGGAAAAGCAATCTAATACAATGAAATGACAGCTGGTTCCTAATAAGACGAACAATATGGGCATTAGCAATCAGGAACTGGTTATTATTATTAGTCATGGGCAATATACTTTATGTATGGGGGAAAAAGGAGGAGTTTAAAAACAATTAAAATGTAGAAAAGTTTAAAGAGATTTAAACAGCACAAATAAGAACATAAAATACATAAAACACATGCTAAAGAATAACTGCAAGCATTAATAAACCTTAATACCTTTTGCAGATACGTCTGTGAAATCATCAACTGTTTTCTGGCTTTGTAGCTTTTCAAATTGCCATCCTGGTGGGGGAAGAAAAACTTGCAGTGATTGGGTCCCTTTTACTATCTGGGATTATATCATTATTGCAAGTAAACAATATTTTCTATCCCGGGGACAATTTGATCATGTCTGTCCTCACCACCTCTAAATGGTTTCTGTTCCAGTGATCTCCAAGATCATCAATATTTCTTGACTTCCCCAATAGTAAAGATAAATGTACACTTTAGCGTACAAATCACTTTAATTATTCTAATTATTGGACAAAACTAGAGGCTGTCGCTGATTGTTTCAGAGACAAAATAAACTCTATATTCCATTTATTGAGAAACATATATCCTACCTATAATGTTGCCCTATAAATTTTATTTAATTTATATTCCATTTATCACATGCTTGAATGTAAACAAGTTTCGAGGATACAAATAAAGATTTCCCAAATATGTATTGATTCTAAACATACACAACATATTATATTGACATGTTTTATTTCCTATTTATTGGTTTTTAGTTTTCACACCTTTTTGTTTGCTGGCAATATAGAGCAACTGATTCATTACTTCACATTTCCACTGCTGTTACTTATCTTGCTTCGGGCCAAGTATTTTTTCTATCTTTCAAAATGTTTTCATTTGACAGCCTGAATTTTTCACTATGCTAGTTAGCTCAATATGGTTATTCAAAATGAATATTTTATGAATAAACATGCATGGATTCATCAACTTAAGGAGCCTGTGCATTTTCACATAATATACCATTTATTTCACATTGTCAGAAAAAATAAAGTAAGTCAACTGTATTACAATTTAAAATGTAGAGAGCAAAACTTGGGTTTCATTTAGGTTAGCATGAGCACATGCTTTTTTTATTAAATATGTTTTAGAACATAATGCTACTCTTTAACTTCTTAATGCAACATTAACTTACTTAAAAGTATATTATAATTCCTAAAATACAACCAGGCAGGTGAAGTATATAAACTTTACTTCTAAACATTGTATAAAATCGTAATTTTAGTCGAGATTGGTAATTCATTGCCTGTAAATAAATTTCTGTATCGGTCCCTTTAAGTCCACAATTTGGCAACTCATTTATGCCCACTGAAGAATCAGGCTGATCATGGGGCATGGGGTGTATATCAGCAAGCATCAACAAATTTCAAGTGTCTATAACAAGAAAGGTCATAAAGCCGAATGCACTTAAACTCATGTGTTTGTGCAAGTGTCATTCACTTACCCATTCAGGGTTAAGTCTCCTGCATCCCCCAGCCACTAATATGCACATGGAGGGTTGCCGACTTCTCTATATATTCTTCTCCCAAGTGGATTCTGGGCTTCTTGTTTGCTGCACCAAATCCAGGACGCAGACAGAACACCAGAGAGGCTTAGTGTAGCTCAATTTTGTGGTGTGTTCCTTTTAGGTCTCTCTGTGTTTCCTATAGATATGTATAGATGTGTATTTTATATATGTCTGGTTGCATATTAGTACACCTGTCTAAATGGTACTGCATCTTGCACCTGTGTTTTGTAACTCTTTATATGTACATTCAATGGGTTTTATAATCAAACCTTTATTTACTTGTTAATGCATATATTTGTAAAATACACAGAATAAACCACACATTGTAAATCCAAAAGATTTATTGTTGAATTTAGAAAAGCAGAGCAGAGCAGTTGCTTGCTGTTCTTCAAAGGTATCCATATTAGTAAAAATTTTTATTTATGTGCAGTTGCGAGCGAACGTACACTGTAGACATGCTAACGAGTGTATGAACAAAATGTGTTACCTTAGCTTTTTTATGAGGTTTGTGGTGGTTCATCATCATCATCATCAACATTTATTAATATAGCGCCACTGATTCCGCAGCGCTGTACAGAGAACTCATTCACATCAGTCCCTGCCCCATTGGGGCTTGCAGTTTAAATTCCCTAACACACACACAGACAGAGAGACAGACTAGGGTCAATTTTGATAGCAGTCAATTAACCTACTAGTATGTTTTTGGAGTGTGGGAGGAAACTGGAGCACCCGGAGGAAACCCACGCAAACACAGGGAGAACATACAAACTCCACACAGATAAGGCCATGGTCGGGAATTGAACTCATGATCCCAGCGCTGTGAGGCAGAAGTGCTAACCACTTAGCCACCGTGCTGGTTACTATTGATTATGCTCTGCCCCTTATTTAAATTTATTGGGGATATTGTTACATGGACCTAATAAGTCGTTTCAGTGCATACAAAATTCTAATCTTTGTTTGCGACAATATGGCTGTGAAAAATCGCTGCCTGGACGGTCAGTCTTTCGTTAATCGTCTAAAACGTGACTAGGGTGTACAAATTATTGGCCGAGCGATCGGACCTTCGGTCAAAGGTAAAGTCTTTGTAGATAACACGTCGGTCAGGAAAATTCTTCTATGTGTACCTAGCCCTATTTAAGTCAACTGAATTTGGCTTACCACCAGCATCAGAAATATAATGACCAATTATCATCATCATCATCATCATCATCATCATCATCAAAATCAATTCAATCAGAACTGTTTTGGAGAGGGATATTAATTCTGGAACACCAAAAGAAGAGCAATTCAATTGTATGCATTTCTGTTGCTATATTTATTCCCATGTCTATTCTTTTTTGCTCTCGTTATATCTCTACTACTGCCCAATAACACCACAAAACAGAATAAATTACCTGCTATTGTCTCAGATTTATTACTACTGATCCATTACGTAGAACGGTGAATTAAAACCACCATTTAAGAATGTTGTCCTGGCCCTTATGCAAAATAACTTTTTCTACAGTGAAACATAATTCTCAATACATTTAATCACAAATGCATTAAAAACTAAACATGATATCCACAAGAATAAACAAAAAGTAAAAATATGAAAATAAGACAAAATTGTATTTTGTGAATACAAAAATCAAGGGGTATATTTACTAAACCGTGAGTTTCAAAAAGTGTAGATGTTGCCTATAGCAACCAATCAGATTCTAGGGCCTGATTCATTAAGGATCTTAAATGAAGATGATTCTTATTTCAGTCTCCTGGACAAAACCATGTTACATTGCAAGGGGTGCAAATGAGTGTTCTGTTTTGCACATAAGTTAAATACTGACTGTTTTTTCAGGTAGCACACACATATCAACTTAAAATTTCAGTGTACAAATAAGCTATCAAGTATTTGTGTGCTACATGAAAAAACAGGCAGTATTTAACTTATGTGCAAAACAGAACACTGATTTGCACCCCTTGCAATGTAACATGGTTTTGTCCAGGAGACTGAAATAAGAATCCTCTTCATTTAAGATCCTTAATGAATCAGGCCCCTAGTTATCATTTATTTAGTACATTCTACAAAGTGACAAATGGTGGCTAAACTCTCACCTTTAACCCACCAAAAGAAACCTACCTTTGCGGGGACGTCCTTGGTTGATTGTATCCCGCAGTCCGCTCACCTCACCGGCTGTCATCTGTGATCTGGACTCTGCTGATACTCCGACCAGGACACCCACGATTGTTTGATGTAACAGTTTTTTTTCTACACGCTGATAATCATCTACTTTCTGGTAGGAACATATATATGTTTTTAATTAATAAATACCAATAGTTACTACTTTAGAGATGTTCCATCTTTCTTCCTCTATGTGACCATCCGTGGAGATATTTGACAAATTCACTCATCATTATTTTTGAAGTGCCATCATTAAAGAATATATGGTGTAAGTAGTACCCCCTGCGGGAGATGTCCCACAACATATGAAGACACGGAATTTCACATGGTGGAATGTTCATTAATTCAATTACAGTTGTCGGTGAAGGCTCACTCTGGTTTTTTATTAACCATTTGTTAGACACTTGTGAATTATTGTATGATTTTTTTGATACCATTTAATATCATACAGAATTACGCTATTGTTGTTATTTTTTCCTTTCCATTTATATGTACATCAATATTGGAGAGGAGAATAGCAAAGAGCAAACGACAAACCGTAACATCATTTAATATAAGTATTTATTTATTTATATTTGCGATTGTGCTGTTAGTTTTTTGGGGGATCTCAGCGCAGAAAGGACTGATTCTTAATAACATTTATATATATGTATAGTGTTACCTTCATACCAGTAGTCATAGTATTGCCCATTGCCAGTCTATGCTGTATTCCTTTATTTGGTTTTACTGTATACAGTACTGCATTATTTTGCAAGTATACACAGAATAGATCCTTGACAGTCTCCAACTACCATGTAAATGTACACAGTTCAATTCCCATTTCAGTAGATATAGTTATTATAAATGCCAATATACTATATTGTCTCATGAGGGCATGTGTGTCTCACATCACAATATGCAGTATTACCCAATACTTATATACATCATATATCTTTATACCTGCATAGCATTGACCAATATTATTACCATTATGCATACTGTCATTTAGACCCATATCAGTACACAAAGTTTAAAAGACATACTCATAGCAAGGAGGGTCTACTATCAAGGCAAATACACTTGACTATTATGACAAATACATATGACTATTTAACAACTCTCTCTCTCTATGCAGTGTCGGACAGGGGCATGAAGGGCCCACCGGAGAACTGCAACGCTAGGGGCCCACCAGAGGGGGTGTGGCCAGTCATCATAGAGGCGAGACTAGACGCTAGAGGGGGAGTGGTCAGCCCACGAAGGACAGCTAGCACCATAGTGTAGTATATAAAGAATGCAGTGTGTGTATAAAGAGTACACAGTCTGACCTGCCCCATAGATTGGGCAGAACAGTCACCATAAATCGGGATTGTCCCACTAGACCAGGCTTGGCTAACCTGTGGCACTCCAGGTGTTGTGAAACTACAAGCCCCAGCATGCTTTGCCAATATATAGCAGCTTATTGCTGGAAGGGTGTGCTGAGACTTGTAGTTTCACAACACATGGAGTGCCACAGGTTAGCAATGCCTGCACTAGACTCAGAATATTTGACAGACTGTCCTACCTGTTCTTGTCACTTTTACCACCTGTAGCTGCTGGTTTCTTTAGTTGCTGCTTGTCTGGATCTTGGAATGGGCCCTATTTGGAAAAAATAATGGGTACATTTAGAAGATTCCAACCAGCCCCGGCGTTAAATCAATAGGACCAACAATTAATACTTAGGCCTTCCTCCAGCCCCAACATTAAAGTTATAGTATTCCCATTTAATAAACCTATTTCCCTCCCTCCAGACAGCCCCTGCAATAAATCGCATTTATGTATAATACGTATAATAAATATACCTATTTCCCGCAACCGTCACTGCCATTAAATAATTCATATTCACATTTAATTAATATCCCCCAAACCACCCCATCTTAAATTAAATTGTCCCACCTTCACCCTACAAAGAAAATAGCACCCATTATTTAGCTACCACCTACTACACACACACATTACATTGCCACAAGCCCGCTGTGCCATCACACACACATTACTGTGCCCCTTAATCACCATGCTGGGCCTCCTTATGATCACACTGCGCCCTCCATGCTGTTTTTGCCCCCCCCTTCATCACCCTGTGTCATGCTGCTTTTGTTCTCCCCTTCTGCTGGCCCCCCCTTCACTCTGCCATCATGCTCCCCCTTCACTCTGCCATCATGCTCCCCTTCACTCTGCCATCATGCTCCCCCTCCACTCTGCCATCATGCTCCCCCTTCATGCTCCCCCTTCATTCTGCCTTCATACTCTGCCATCATGCTCCCCCTCCACTCTGCCTTCATGCTCTGCCATCATGCTCCCCCTCCACTCTGCCATCATGCTCCCCCTCCACTCTGCCATCATGCTCCCCCTTCATTCTGCCTTCATACTCTGCCATCATGCCTCCCCTCCACTCTGCCTTCATGCTCTGCCTTCATGCTCCCCCTTCATTCTGCCTTCATACTCTGCCATCATGCTCCCCCTTCACTCTGCCTTCATGCTCCCCCTCCACTCTGCCATCATGCTCCCCCTTCATGCTCCCCCTTCATGCTCTGCCATCATGCTCCCCCTTCACTCTGCCTTCATGCTTCCCCTCTACTCTGCCATCATACTCTGCCTTCATGCTCTGCCTTCATGCTCCCCCTTCATGCTCTGCCATCATACTCTGCCTTCATGCTCTGCCATCATACTCTGCCTTCATGCTCTGCCATCATACTCTGCCTTCATGCTCTGCCATCATGCTCCCCCTTCATGCTCTGCCATCATGCTCCCCCTCCACACTGCCATCATGCTCCCCCTTCATGCTCCCCCTTCATGCTCTGCCATCATGCTCCCCCTTCACTCTGCCTTCATGCTTCCCCTCCACTCTGCCATCATACTCTGCCTTCATGCTCCCCCTTCATGCTCTGCCATCATGCTCCCCCTTCACACTCTGCCTTCATACTCTGCCTTCATACTCTGACTTCATGCTCTCTTCTTTCTTCCATTCCCTCACTTACCTTTTCTATCTGATTCTTTCTTCTCTTCTGTCTTCTGTCTGCGGCGCTCCTCACTGAATGTCGGGCGTGATGATGTCACGCCCGGCATTCAGTGCACACGGAGCCGGCGCCGCAGACACGCAAGGTTTTTTTTGTTTTTTTTGTCTTCAGTTACTCGCTCCCCCACCAACAAAGAGGGGAGCGATCAGGGTTGGGGCCTACCGGGGGATAGACCGGTCCCCCGGCGGGCCAGTCCGACCCTGTCTCTATGTATATATATATATATATATATATATATATATAAATATGTATATATATATTGTAACAAAGGGAGGCATTTTTCTGACAAGAGGCAGATAAAGTATACAAACAGAATAAAACATTGGCACAGTTATGCACCTAGGTGGAGATTAAACCAGGTAAAAACATATGTGTAGTTTGGAGTGTGTTAACTTACATGATTTAAAAGCTGCTTCCTCTCAGCAAACAGACAGGGTGTGTCTTAGTCTAAACAGAGCCAGGGATGGGCGTTTCCTTTTAAAGGGAAGGTGGGTGTGTCACCTGCCCATCAAGCTAGGCCTGTGGGAGGAGTGTCAGGTATAAAACCATACTTGTTTCATTGTTCAGGGAGATCAACGCTGGGCTAGCTGGCTGATCTGGACAGAGAGCTGGACTATGTATAGTAAGCGTATAGGGTCTCCATAATTGCTGTGCAAGTATACGGTATCAAAATATTATTACCACCTGGCCCTCTGTCCGTAGCAGTTTTGCCATTGGGCCCTGTAGCAGGGATTCTCAAACCTGGCTTTTGCCGTGGCAGCGGCTTTGGCAGAAATGCAGGTTCTTTAGTCATTTGCTGTAGCGAACAAAACCTTTCTACCACGTTGGCAAGCTCTTCATAAGTTTGTGGGTCTGATTGCAGCACCCACCTTTGCAAATCGCGGTTCAGCCCCCGGATGCAGTGATCTATCGCCAGAACTTCAATAATCCGAGAAGGCAAATTCTCCTCAGGCTGCAGCCATTTCTTTAAAATTTTAGAAAGCTCAGCGACTTGCGCTCTGACCATTTTTTCTTTATCATAGCGCCATTGGTGATAGCGCTAGGCTCGGCCTGGCCCGGAAACTCCAATGCGAGCCAATATCTCAGACTTTAGGCACAAATAATCAGAGGCCCGTTCCTCATCTAAATCCATATAAGCTCGCTGAGCTTCACCAGTCAGATATGGCGCCAGCCTCTCAGCCCAATCTTTAGGAGGCCATTTGCCCTTTTTGCAAGTCTCTCAAAGGACACCAGATATGCTTCTATGTCATCACCTGGCGACATTTTCTGGAGAACAGGACCAAGTGGTTCATTTCTGTCATGTCTCACCTGGCTTAACTCTTCTCTTAAGAGTCTTGTGTTTTTCACCTGTGCCTCGGCAACTCATAGCATCTGAGCTTGCTGCTGTTGCTGCGCAGCGGCCACATTCACGAGGGTTCTCAGTACTTTCTCCATGTTGACGTCTGCGGGGATTGGGTACCGGAAACTTGCTTCCCGCAGCATCCCACTCCTGACACCACTTGTGGCAAGAGCCCGCTACTGCAGAAGCACACGCGAACAACTTCTTCCTTTTTATGTAGTTTTATTGTCAGGATGGTAAATGTTTTGACACCGTACAGATTTCACAGCAATATTTGGAGACCCTAAACGCTAGCTAGACATAGGTCAGCTCTCTCTCTCAAGATCAGCCAGCTTGCCCAGCGTTGATCTCAGTGAACAAATGATACAAACAAGCTTTTATACCTGATACTCCTCCCCCAGCCTTAGCTTGATGGACAGGTGACACACCCACCTTCTCTTTAAAAAGGAAACACCCATCCCTGGCTCTGTTTGCACAAACAGACCCTCCCTGTCTGTTTGCTGAGAGAAAGGATTTCAAATCATGTAAGTTTAACCAAACTTAAACTATTGCTTTTCATACATAAGTCTTCACATTCAATCTAGGTGCATTACTGCACAAATGTTTTACTCTACTTTCCTGCTTACTCTGCATATTGCCAGCTAAATGCCTCATTTTGTTACAATATATATGATATATATATATATATATATATATATATATATATATATATATATATATATATATATATATATATATCAGTGAGTTGGATGTGATGTGACTGTCAACAGACAAATTGCGAGCCCTCTGTGAAATTTTGATCCAAGTCCACCCAGTGGAAGGGTCAGAACAGACTCTCTGGGTTCTGCCCAGCGTTCACCAACAGGACGTCTGACCGGGACCTCAATCCCTAGTATGTCTTCTGGGGTCCAATGTTACCATTCTGTGCAATTTATTAATACAGATGAGTGCCTGACATTGCCAATCTCTATTTATATTCTGCAAAAACAGGTGATGCAATGGTGTAAAATACTGTATTCCTCTGCTTGTATGATGCCAAACATAAATGTCCCCACTACCTTCCACTACCTATTTAGATTTTAAGCTCTTGCTTTCTAAAATGTTTCTACTTTGTAGCTTTTGTATTCTTAGTTTATTTGTGCTCTTTTTATGTGTTTGCTTTCTTCAGTACTGATACATATATAGAACAGGGAATATATGTGTATACTATACAAACAAACCAATGCTGTGCATCTTAATAGCAAACGAACATGCAAAAGAAACAATTTTGCTTTCTTGTCCCTAGATTCTCACCAGCAACCCTTAGATTTCACAATGAAGATATTCAGTTTAGCAACACTGGAAGATAAAAGACAAATAACTATTTGCATTTCTACCTGATTATGATGCGTCTTCACTCTGTAAGAAACAGAAGTCTGAAGGTTTGTGAATCCACTGTAGAATCCTCTTGGTTAAACAAAAGATTGTCCACTGCGATTAATGTGGTTCGAACACACAAAGAGATTTAATTGACAAATATTACAAAGTATAACTGATACATTACATAACTGATACATTACACTGTGCACTGGATCCAGTAACAGTCATCAATCCTGAAGCCTGTGAAGAGACTGTTACTGTGTCCAGTGGCCTGTTTTATATAGTTTTGAGCTGAAAAAACAGTGAAGATGTCACAATGTACATAAAGATCACTAAGATCATTCTTCATTGGTTTAAGATTCAGGATAGTTCAGTACAATGCAGGTCATAGGTCAGTTCAAACTATGAATCTCTAAAGGTGGGGCAACTCACTCCAACAGCTGTGCACGTGCTTGCCTCAGGGAATCACCAAAAATCAATTTTAAACTAACCTATTAACATATACTGTACAGAGTATTTTTGAGTATCAATCTCACACTAATGATAACGTGTTCACAATATGCGATCGCTTATTCGATGATGCCAGATTCCTGCTGGTGAAATGTGGATTAATATAAGACCAAATACAATAAATTTCTTTTGTCCTGAACCCTAAATAATGTAGGTTTGCTATATATTTGACCTCAACATTTGTATGAGGCTGTGGACCTCTGACAGAGCTAAATAAATGAAAATAGTTATACTTATATGATTACAATATATTTTTTTGTATGTTTTTGCATCAACATTTCTTAAAACATTCTAGAAGATTTTTACCACTGTTTTATTAAATGATGATCTCTAGACAAAGTACTACTTTTCTAAGTTCGAATTTTACATGTATTGCAAAGTACTGACAAAGATAGAGGTGCTCAAACCTAGTCTTCAAGAGCTACAAGCAGGTCATGTTTTCAAGATATCTGTTTGTAGAAACAGGTGGGATACTCATCCAGCCAAATAGATTAACTTGCCTGTGCATGATTAACACAATTCTGAAAACATAAACTTTTGTTAGAACTTAAGGACTGAGATTGAACATTTTTTAAGGCTTTCATGCAATATGAGCTGTATAATATCCACCATTTATTTTTCCAGAATGAGCACTGTGTTTGAATAAACAATTACTCAAATAACCCAATTTGATTCTATGAATATCTCTAGGTAAGCATGAGAAGATGAACACACGAAAAAATAACAATTGTACTTATACTGAAAGCCAGGTATATTAATTTGATTTTATCACTAGGGAAACAAAAAAAATCCGTTTTCTTTCCTTTTGGTATATAATTGGACATTGTGAAATCCTTATTTGTTTTTTAATTCCAAATGTATTAAAGGGACACTAACAAAATATAAAAAAAAACTATTTTTTTTTAAACATAGAACTCCGTTTTTTCAAAATACATGTTTATTTGAACATATAAACATGTGCACGTGGTAATCTCTACATTTTTCAAAATGTTTCTTGCATGGATTTTTATAAGTGATAACTTCTTACAACTTATCACTCTTGCTTTTCTCAACATTTAAAAGCAGCAGACCTGCACTATTTTTATTTTTTGAGGAATTGGGTCTAAATTTCCACCAAGCGCATTTCGTGATACATGTCCGTTTCACAGTCTTTGGTAAAACGCCTTTAAATTAAATCTCCACCTAGCTTTGTTGCTTTGTGGATACTCAAGAAATGCACATGATAAAAGAGTTAAAACACTGCTAGAGGGATAGTCAAAAACCATTATGAATGTTTTCTTACTGGTCAACCATATTTACACATTGTTCAATAGAATCCTACTTCACACTAATAATTGTCCTTGAGACCATTAACCACTCACTTCTCATGCAAACACTGCATTGATAAAGTCTCCAGAAAACAGTCCTATCATGCTTCTCATCTTACCTAATGAACTGCAGTTTCGGTGTATGTTTCTCTAGATCTACCTCTTCTCTGATTCCATAATCTTTTGTAGTACTGCAAAGTTCAGTCCTAGGCTCTTTGCTCTTTAGTTCTAACACCTCTCTTGCAAAACTAATAAGCACTTTTAGATATCAGCATCACCTTCTTGCGGATGACACCCACATGTATCTATCCTCTCCATATCTTTCACTATCTACTGATTTGAGCAAATTTGAAATTCGACCTGCAATTTGCTGCTAAGCTATTAACGCAAATTTAAAGTCCGCATTTGCAGCTCACAGTTAATAGACTGTAAAATTAACTAAACAATATTGCCTCTTCTGTCCATGTAATTAAATAGTTACATTTTGTAATGTTTCTAACTTATTTTAGCTTGAACAGTGAGTGTTACTGTGTTTGAGATCAAAGTTTGATCACATAGAAAAGCTTTAAAATACTATGCAATGTAGCCATATTGGCTCAAACAAGCTCAGACATGTTTGAGCCAGCTTGGACATGGTCAGGCCTGTTCACCTTGCTCAAATTTAGCTCAATTGTTTAGCCTATCTAAAGTATAAGAACCACTTTGAAACAATTTCTTTTACAAATCTTTAGAGAGGGGGCCCTGCATGTCATGGGCATCATATTGTCAGCAGACAGAAAGATGATTGCTGCTCTCCTGCAAACAAGGAAAGATGACAGCACATCCCAACCTCCTGTTTTAGCTATCTTCCTAAGGTTTTGATATTTAACAGTGGTGAGAGCAGGAAAACAAAAAATAAATAACAGAAATAAAACCAAATAAAATGATAGATTATTGATTCTGGGTTTTAAAATGGGAATGTCCTGGTTTCCATGGTGATATAGCAGTGGGGATTTGTCCATCAAATCCTCATTGCATTATTCTTTTATATAACATTACTTCCTTGCTCTTATGCCTTGCCAGCATTGCAAATCAAATACTTAATCATAAGATCTGTAATACAGTAAAATATGGAAACATGACATGCCGCTAAAAGATCATGTCTCTTCTGCACAAACACCACAGAGTTTGCTCTGCCGTGTTTCAGCCCTGCCTTTCATATTTCTGTTACAGAATGTTTTAGTTTTTACTAGAACGTCAAGGGAAGAACAAAATATAAGATTAAACTGTTTCTATGTAGAGATGCAGTACATTAACGAAGACTGTCAGCAAAGACTATAGAGTGCAAAACTGCTCTAAATTTCTGTGTTATACCTATTAACCATTTAATGAAATTTTAATGCATTTTCCTTTTCTTGTTTCATTTAAGGTTTTCCTGTCTCAACTATCTTTATTTATTTTGTCCTACTTTCGGAACGTAGTCGCTTAATTTATCTTTGGTGCCAATTTTAGTAGAAGTTATTGCTTATAATACAGTAAATACATATTTGCTTATAACAGCAATCTTGCCTGCTAATTATAGGTAATATTATTTAGCATAAAACATGTTTCCAATCCAAGTAATTCGATGCTTGGCTGCTCTCCGAAAACTAATTCGCCCTCCCCTACTGTGTTGATGGACTGATTATTTGTTTACACAAGATGAAAGAGTCAATAAGTGAGTTTTTCAAATCTGTAAACAGGGACATTTGTCTTTCCGATAGGAAGTTGCATGCCTGCAGCAAAACACAGTGTGAATGTTCAGAAAATAACCATTTGCTTTAAATATGCTGCTGAGATTATGCACTTCACAGACAGTGAAAAAAGGGAGAAGGAATCATTATGTTGTGGAATATAACAAAGTATGATCCTTTCTCTTTCAAACTTTTTCAATTTAGCCACTATTAGAATAATATTCTATAGCCATCACTATATTTCAAATGTGCTAAATTATACAGTATATATTTATTTACAGTGTTAGCACATATGATGTTATGATTTTAAACTAATTACTTACTTTAGTAAGTTGTTTTAATTTGTATAAAATTATAGTTACATGTTTTAAAAATAAATAAGCAAGGACTCCCTGTCTGAAGGCTAGTGTAATCTTGCAAGCTTTGTTATTGTAAACGTAAATTTCAACATTTATAACTATATAACTATTTATAGAGTAATGTGTCAGCCAGTTTCTATATATATGAGACTGCTTTAAGATCACTTTGCAAACAATGCACTGTAGTTATCTAAGCACACTTCAGTCCCACTATTTGCTAAAATTAATGGAAAGCTACACTACCACCTATGGAATTGATTTTACTAACATGGTGATCGTAACAAAAGTTATTGTGATTTTTTTTTAACCTGTATTTTCACGTCTTCTGTTTAGACATACCTAGTTATGTCAACTTCATGTTTGTTTGTTCTTCAATCTGTTTAATACATTTCTAATAAGGTTTTACAGAGGTTAATAACAACTGTTGTACAGTGGATAAGGTAGGAGAGGAACATATCTACAGATCTACCGTATTTCCCCAAGTATAAGACGCACCCATGTATAAGACGCACCTTAATTTAGGGGCCCAAAATGAAAAAAAAGATGTATTACATAAAGTTATTGAACTCAAGTTTTATTTATCATAAATGCAATGTGCAGCAGGAGGAATCAAAAGGCTCTTTCTAATTTTTGTCACAGAGCACACTATGGAGGAGCCTGCAATTTGTCACAGAGCACACTATGGAGGAGCCTGCACTTTGTCACAGAGCACACTATGGAGGAGCCTGCAATTTGTCACAGAGCACACTATGGAGGAGCCTGCAATTTGTCACAGAGCACACTATGGAGGAGCCTGCAATTTGTCACAGAGCACACTATGGAGGAGCCTGCAATTTGTCACAGAGCACACTATGGAGGAGCCTGCAATTTGTCACAGAGCACACTGTAGCCTGTTATTTGTGATTCACTAGAGCAGCTTACACATTCACACCAAAATGAGGCAGTGAGGCAATGAGGCAGTGAGGCAATAAGGCAATAAGGCAATGAGGCAATGAGCGCTACTGCACAGTCTTGCTGACAAGAGACAAGTCACGTAGACACGCCCCAAGCGTGTCTACGTGACTTGTCTAATGTCAACAAGACTGTGCAGCTTTTGTAGGGGAAACACGGAGGAATCTGCAGCGGCGATCATCGGAACTGTCAGTCATGTGACTGACAGCGCCAACACTGTGGGAGGCGCCTGCAGGACCTGAAGGTCCTTTTGTAACGGCTGCCACGCTAACCACCGCTGGAGCTGCTGGAGCTGTTGGAGCTGATTAGCGGGGACTCCTCACACCGGATGCCGACTTCTTCAATCAGGTAAGTGGAACTTACATTGTATAAGACGCATCTTTTTTTTAGAACCAAAATTTGGGGTAAAAAGGTGCGTCTTATACATGGGGAAATACAGTATTTCTCTACAGATCCTGCCACATCCAGTGTAATTACTGGTCCCAGGTTTTTTTCCCCGCATTGCAGGAGAAAAATAAAAATAAATAAAAAAGTGGTGGGACAGGCAAGTCACGGTGGGAAAGGCAAATATTTGCAATATCTAGTTTAGTATGTTTAAAGATAATGCCTATTTTTTTTTAACTGGTTGATAGCAAGGTAGATTATGTTGTCATCCAAAACTGCTGGCTTTCTAGCAGATTTAACCTTTTAATTAACTCAAGGTAATTTATGAATGGCAAAATTTGTTAACCTACAATGCTTCACTATTTGAAAAACTTCACCTACTCGTCTGTCAAGCAAATTTCAAGGTACCTACGGTACTAGGAAACACCCCTATAACACCCCTAGAGTTTTGGCGGGAAAGTTCTAGGTTTCGAACAGGAAGGATTAAACTGCCATGTTGGAGGCCTGAGGAGAGTGGCTGAGAGCACAGTGACATGCAGCTGAGTTTCCCCAGCAGAGAGCGGTGGTAGTCATTCACGATGCTGAAAACGCTGACATGGAAAACCCGACATGATTAGCCTGAAGGTGTCATGAAGACAGCGTGGTAATAGTGACAATATGAAAAGGAGACTTCAAACAGTTTAGATCCCCGCAGCCTACAATTATGTCAGTTTCAAGGTCCCCACTATCATTCATGCTGTTAAGCTGCTAATTTAAGGAAGCAACAGCTGTACAATGTTCTTTAGAAAGCCTAGAACATTGTACAGCCGGCGCCTCCTTAAATTAGCAGCTTAACAGCGCGAATGATAGTGGGGGACCTTGAAACTGACATCATTGTAGTGTTGTAACTGATTGAAGTCTCCTTTTCAAGCTGTCACTATTACCACGCTATCATGCATGATACCTTCGGTCTAATCATGTCGGGTTATTCCATGATGGCGTTTTCAGCATCGGGATAAGGTAACCAACCCACAGAGAGAACAAGAGCACTGGGACTTGTGTGAAGTGCTGAAAAGTTAGAAGGGAATTCCCTTCCCAAGCAGCAGAGTTTCTGACACTGCATCCCACAGCTGTGAGTGAGAAGAGGTCATTTCCTGCTGAAGAAGCCCTTCAGTGGAAGACATGCAGAGAGGTCTGTAAAAAACATTCTCACAGATTTCAGCCCTTCTTTATACTTCCGGGTGACAACTTTAATGTACCACTGATTCACTAACTAGAAAATATGCAAATTAATCCCAGTGACAAGGATTATTGTGCAGTAGTAGGTGCATACATTAAAAAAAAAAATCTATTTACATGAACTGTGAACGGAGACATAAACAGCCAGGCATTCTATAATATTAAGTACAGATCTGTATTATCATCATCATTTATTTATATAGCACCACTAATTCCGCAGGGCTCTACAGAGAACTCACTCACATCAGTCCCTGCCCCATTGGGGCTTACAATCTAAATTACCGAACACACACACACACAGACTAGGGTCAATTTGTTAGCAGTGAATTAACCTACCAGTATGTTTTTTGGAGTGTGGGAGGAAACCAGACCACCCAGGAGAAACCCACGCAAATACGGACATACAAACTCCTCACAGATAAGGCCATGGTCAGTGAGTTTAATCAGTCAAAGACTTGACCTTAAATAACTCATTCCAATCTTTTTAGGAAAGGAGAAACTCAAGCAGACAATTAAAACTGTTAACCGCGATAGATAATTAATTCTAAGTAAGGACTGAACTGTTAAAAACCTCTATGCAGATGGATGAAAACTGTCAGAATTGAGGAATACAGATATTGCAACAAGAATCCCCAAGGTCACTAACACCTGCAGTAAAGAGAGCTTCTTTCCAAGCCTTTAAATATTAAATTGCACGTTTGTCATTGACTTTAAAATTAGGGACAACTCCTCATGGCACGACCTATACAGAAAATTAATGAATATATATATATATATATATATATATATATATATATATATATATATATATATATATATTGTAAACAGTATAGATATGAAACCTATTGGCGCTTCACTGTATATCTGATATAAACAAATGCAATTTTCATATGAGAGAAAGTCCCATATGTACATGTGGCAGCACCACTTCAAAGAACTGGTAGGTCAGTCCAGAATGAAAATAGGTATGACAAATAAATTTGAAGCAGGCGCCTTCTTTGTATGGATGTATTCAAAAATATGTGTACCAGAATGCTGATAATAAAAGACACTTCAAAGCTATATATGTTTTTTCTAGATGTCCTTTTGGAGATATCTTGGGAGATCAGGCGCTCACAGAGAATAAAGGAGAAAAACACAACATAGTGTGATACCCTTTAAAAGGTGGAAAAATTCCTTCATAAGACACTCTAATAAATATGCGTACCAAAAAGATATAAATATATGCTTATCTGTGTCAGTTGAATCTGGCACTGGATCTCTCAGCAGGTACTCCCTCTGGATGTTAGATCCGTGATTACATAGATGCTGCGGTATCCGCGTATTATCTTCTCCCCTTCAATATCGGAAAAGCGCTATTTAATCTGCTGAAACGGTAATGAACTGCATTATTCTCACCGCTAATGCTCTACTCCACAGCGCGGTGAAATATCCACACAGACCCCCATGAAGCGGCCTGGCAGAAAGGCGGAACCACAGTAGATCCACGTTGCAACAGTCGGATGCCTGTTCCGCTCAATGTGATCTTAGTATGTGTCCAGTACCGATGTTATATTGCAACACCAATTAGTGTACGGAATGTCCCAATGACACTATGTGTCCAATGTTCCGTAATCTGGATGTGAGACCAAACATACAAGCTGGGCAGGATGTAATATATATAGTAAAATCGGGTCCCGTGTGGTCTGATCAAATGGTCAAATGCTCAAAATACCTGTGAGCTACACTTATGTGTGGAGATTCGGTGATAGTACCCAAATGAAGGAAAAGTTGGTGGATAATAGTCCGCTAAGTAGATTGATAATTCCAAAGTTGAAAAGAGAGCCTTCATTCACCATCTAACGCGTTCCAACTTTTTCAAAGAAAAGGACCACACTGGTGGCAAAGAATTCAAATCCTTTAGTGGGGATGACATGGTTGTGTACTCTCTATCAATTTGCTCTCTACATGTTACAATCCTGTCCAGGTTTGCTACTTTTCCCGTCTGCTCTGTTCTCCTGTGGATCACATGACTCACTTCAGGGCGTGCCATTCAAACCTGCTCTATTTAAACTCAGCAGCACTGACACCTGCTCACTGTCAGTGCAACTTGTTTGCTAGCCTGTCTCCATGGACTTCTGTGCATTGATTGATCCTTGTGTATTCATGAACTCTCCTGTTGGAATTCCTGTGGGTGAACGTGCTTCATCAAACAAGTGCTGGTAGCACCATCTTTGGGACTCTGTTTGTAAGTATATCTATGCATCAATTTACAAGACTTTGCTTATTATGCCAAGTGTGTGAATGCTCCTCATTGTGATACTCTGAACTGCCATGTCATCTCTCTGCTGTGTACAGGACTTTGCTGCATTGTTTCCATGTGTTGATATGTACTTATGCTCATATTCATTGAAGTACTTATTAAGCAGACCCACCGTCTTGTGTTCTTATTTTCTAAACATTGTATGATCCTGACTCAGCTAGTCACGTGCACAGGCCATCGTGGGAACCGCCCACTAGGTCTGATATTATTCCAGTCCATAAGACTACACTCTTTTATCCTATTAAAATAATTCCGTCCCATAAAATAACATCTTCTTCGTATATGTTATTGCGCTTATGCTGAGGTTTAACACTTTGCAGTTTATAAACGACACTTGCTATCTGAATATGGCTCATAATGCTTATCCTTGACCATCCCAACTTTACCCAAAAAGAATTCATATGGAAGCTCAACGAGACATGACCTATAGGAAACGAATAGATAATTCTTTAACCAGCTACTTTTCAAACAATAGTTTGGAAGAAAACTCTTCTTTCATAATCGGGGGAAGCCCAAGAAACCCAAATGGAAAAAAAAATAGTGGAGGATTTAAAAAATAAAAAAAAAATCTTTAGAAGCTGCCCACAAATAATTTTGCTGACCGAGGTGAATTAGCTATGGCTAGATCATGACTTTCCATTTCAGGGTACACTACTGAAAGATTTACACCCATGCCTATAATTATATTGTGTTTGCCAATACTAAATACACCTTACTATTACTGAGTAGGATCCCCCAGGGCCGCCGAGAGGGAGGGGGAGCAGGTACTAATTACCCGGGCCCGGGCATGCTGTTCAGGTTTTTTTTTTTTTCTTTTTTTGTTTTGTAAACTTACTTTTTTTTTTTCTTTTTTTCTTTTTTTTGTTGCGCCCACGGGGGTGGGGGGGGGGGGCGGTATAGGTGGAGTACGGCGGTTCGGGGCTCCGTCCCTTTGTTGGTGGGGGACAGCAGCGTTGTAAAAAAGTAAAAAAAAAAAGTAAAAGATACTTCCAAAATAGCGGCGCCGGCGGCCCCTCCTCCTTCCTCTCTGCTTTGTTTACACTGACTGTCGGGCGTGACGTCATCAAGTCACGCCCGGCAGTCAGTGAGGAGCAGGGCAGACAGGACCAAGACAGAAGAAAGAAGACAGAAGATAGAAGACAAAAGAGAAGAGAAGAGAAGAAAACAGCTAATACTAATGTAAGTAAAAAAAAAAAAAAAAGGCACAGTGTGAGGAACAACAGTGGGGGGAGAGAGAGGCAGAATATTGAGAAAAAGAGGGGTACAGAGAGGCACAGTATTGAGAAAAAAAGGGGTACAGAGAGGCACAGTATTGAGAAAAAGAGGGGTACAGAGAGGCACAGTATTGAGAAAAAAAGGGGTGCAGAGAGGCACAATATTGAGAAAAAGAGGGGTACAGAGAGGCACAGTGTTGAGAAAAAGAGGGGTACAGAGAGGCACAGTATTGAGAAAAAGGGGAGAGAGAGCCACAGTATTAATAAAAAGGGGAGAGAGAGGCGCATTATTAATAAAAAGGGGAGAGAGAGGCGCAGTATTAATAAAAAGGGGAGAGAGAGGCGCAGTATTAATAAAAAGGGGGTAGAGAGAGGCGCAGTATTAAGAAAAAGGGGTAGAGAGAGGCGCAGTATTAAGAAAAAGTGGGTAGAGAGAGGCGCAGTATTAAGAAAAAGGGGGTAGAGAGAGGCGCAGTATTAAGAAAAAGAGGGGTACAGAGAGGCACATCATGAGGAAAAAGGGGCAGAGAGAGGCACAGCATGAGGAAAAAGGGGGGGGGAGAGAGGCACACCATGAGGAAAAAGGGGGAGAGAGAGGCACAGTATGAGGAAAAAAAGGGGGGGCAGCAGAAAGGCACAGAGTGATGGAGAGGGGGAACAAGAGGGCACAGTGATGGAGAGCGTGGGCAGCATGGCACAGTGATGGAGTGGGGGGGCAGGATGGCACAGTGATGGAGTGGGGAGGCAGGATGGAAGAGTGATGGAGTGGGGGGGGGGTAGGAGGGCACAGTGATGGAGAACGGGAGCAGCATGGCACAGTGATGAAAGAGTTTAAGATGGGGTGGTTTGGGGGCTACTGAATGTGGGGGACAATGAGGTCTCTTTATTAAATGTGCCTATGAATTATTTAATGTCAGTGATGGTTGCGGTAAATAGGTATATTTCTGAAATGTAAATACTATTAATTTATTGCTGGGGCTGTTTGTAGGGAGGGAAATAGCATTCACATTTAATAAATAAACCTATTATTTTAATATTGGGGCTGGAGGAAGGCCTAATTGTTAATCGTGGGTGCTATTGATTTAACGCTGGTGCTGGCTGTAATTTTTTAAAAGTACCCATTTTTTTTCCAAATAGGACCCCCAACATTCCAGGTTCCTGCCAAGCCGCAGCTAAGGAAACCTGCTGCCACAGTTGGTGAAAGTGAGAAGAACAGGTAGGAGAGAGCAGGAGAGTGTAAGAAATGTTGTGATTCTAGTGGGAAAATCCCAATTTTTGGTGACACAGCAATGCAAGTTTTTTTTCTGTAAGAGGGTTTCCTGGGCACGCCAAGTGATTCATAGCCATGCCCCCAATTGTAGGACCACACCCACATGTGAGTGTGGTCGTACAATTGTGGTTGTGGGCGTACAAATTTTTGCTGTTTTTTTGTTTTTTTTTTAGCCACACCAAAATATGTTGGTGCCGAAAATGTTTTTCATTCTCAGCTTTAAGGGGGGCCCCATTAAATTGTTGTACCGGGGCCCTGAATTCCTCTTGGCAGCCCTGGGATCCCCCTGTGTCCCCAGAACAGCCTGAATTCTTCAATGCATGGATTCAATAAGGTGTTGGAAACATTTCCTAGATTTTCTGGACCATGTTGACAAGATAGCAGCAAACAGTTTCTGCAGATTTGCAAACATTCCACCGTATACCAAATGTGCTCTGTTGGATTGAGATCTGGTGAGTGTGATGCCCTTTGGAGTACACTAAACTCACTGTCATGTTGGTGGAACCAGTTCGAGATGATGTGTGCTTTATGACATGGCATGTTATCCTGCTGGAAGAAGATGGGTAAACTCTGGCCATAAAGGCATGCATAGTGTCAGGAATAATACTTAGGTAGGGTGTGGAATTTAAACATTGAGCAATTGGCATTAAAGGGCCTAATATGTGCCAAAAAAAAACATTTGACACTCCATTACACCACCTCCACCAGCCTGTACCATTGACACAAGGCAGGATGCATCCACAGTTTCATGTTTTTATGCCAAATTTTGACCCTACCATCTACATGTTGCAGTAGAAATCAAGATTTGTCAGACTAGATAACTTTTTTCCAATATTCAAATGTTCACTTTTGGTTAGCTTGTGGCCACAGTTGTAGCCAATTTCCTGTTCTCAGCTGACAGGCAAGGGACCCAGTGTGGTTTTCTGCCACTGTAGCCTATTCACTTCAAGATTCAACGTGGTGGAAGTTGTGAGTGAGCTCAAAGCTTTTGTTTTGGTTGATACAGTGGAAAAGTTTAAACTTTTTTTTATAACAATAGCTATTATAAAAGGATGTTATGTATTTTATTAATTATTATAATTGCCACTAATAACTACGCACTTTATGCATCCAATATACTTTGCAGTACATCCAGCAACACAAACTTATTAAAGATATTATACATTCGTTACTTCAATACCCTTCTTAGAATATCACGTTGCTTATTCACACACTTTCCACATTTTTCCTTTTGTTATTTAGACCATGCACACTCATTTTAGTTACCGCTTAAACAACAAAGGTGTCTTGCATAATAATTACACTGAGTCCTTGTATCAAGACTGCACATACTATTGATTGACATTGATCCTCTGCACTCACCAAATACATTCTTAATGCTATTCTAGCTACTTCAAGCTGTATTTTATATTAAAAATTGGCAATGTTAGTTTCACATATTGCAATATATGTTATGCTGACCAACTCACACTGGCCAGCCCGACACTAAAAATAAACATTCAATCAATTTTAATATGGGTTGAGTCTTACCTGCACACAGTTTTTAAAGGCAAGTACAGCACTTAATAAATACTTTATACTAACGACGAGCGGTTCGGATTAAGTTAAATCAGACAAATCTGTGTTCACGGGTCCCTAGTGAGACCAAGTCATGACCCGGTTTCTCACACCAAAATCAGATCTGAAAGCTAGGCAAAATGTAATTTCCGGGAAAATGATGGATCTTGCGAGCTTTGGATCGATAGTTTTCATATAGGCAAGCCCGACTTATGTGCAAAATAGAAAACTAATTTGCACCCCTTGCATTTTAACATGGTTTTGTCCAGGAGACTTAAGTAAGAAATTTCTTGCCTAAGTTACTTAATGTATCAGATCCTTGGGTCTTAAAATATATATATATATATATATATATATATATATATATATATATATATATATATAATTTTTTTTTAAAATTATTTTTTTTTTTATTATTATTTTTTTTTTTGGGGGAGATGTGCTGCTCTGTGTCAAAGAACATGTTTGCCCACTTAATAAAGATGTCACTGATAAAGAAATAAAAAAATTATATTTAATGTTAATGTTCCTTAATGAATCAGGCCCCAAATGTGTAAATTGGAATTATATTCTGCAGCAGTGTCAGAAGAATTGTAAGATAACATTACCTCCTTTCCCAATCTCATTGAGCGTTCACCTGATGTGGTGGCAGCTACAAGTAGGTACAACTTGTTCAAGTAGCTTTACTCCTCTTGATAAACATGGATCACTCAACAGATCCAGAGCATCCTATTACTGGTACTGGCAGTAGAAGTACTTTTTCCACCTCTACAAGTAAAAAAGGTCATGAGGAAAGAAAGTGTCTTAAAGAAAACATTAGCTCTTGATGTAAGGAGGATTAAGGAGAATGTTCTGATGAATACAGTGAATGTCCAAAAAAATGAAAATAACTATAATTCTACCATTCTCAGTGGCAAGACAAGGCTCAGAACATTCCCAGTTTTTGCTAGTAGGGGTCCTTCTACTACTGATATGCATACTAGAATGCCCATTACAAAAGAGAGTGTCCAACATGGTCATGCTCTTCTTTAACTTCCAATGCACCACCTTCTCGCTCCAAGTGTAGGTCTTTCACTTCTAAAATAGCAAAAGTGCATGAAAAAACACTGAGGCTCAAGAACAACTTGTGTACTCACAGAATCATGAGGAGAGTCTAAGAGTATCCATGAGTAGTATATGTAAGTCTGGCATTTCAGATTCTGACACTGTAATTATAGAGCAGCCTCCTTGCCAATTTTTTCAACCATTTGTAAATGTGAGGATGAGTAGCAATGATGATGCTACTGATTTAGACATAAAAATTGAGAATACTACTTTAGAACTTGTAAATGTGCAAGAGGATGAGGATAATAATTGTGGATCTGAAAATGAATGTGTTGTACTTGAAGTATATGAGCATGATGATGATGATGATTGTGTTGCACTAAAGCAGCCGCCAGTGGTACCACTTCATGTTCATGATAAGTCCATCGTCATGTCAAGGCATAAGACAAAAAATGCGCCTCTTCTGTTTGGAAATATATTTATACCAACCCAAACAAGATTTGTCAAGGCATCTGTAGCCTTTGTGTTGCCACAATAAGGGACATTGATCACCTAAGCACTTCCTGTTACGCCATTTGCAGTGAGTTCATTCAAATAGGTTTTCAAAAGGTGGAAAATTGTGTATAGTAGTAAGCAGCCCAACATCAAGTAGCAGCCAAATTGATAGACAACTCATGCAATCCTCACCATCATCAACTTCATCATCAACCTCCTTATTATTAGTACGTAGTCCAGCATCCAATTTTCCAATTGTACCTGACTCCACTAATGCAATCCCTGGTCCTCTAGAAACATCCTTGCACACTACAGCTGCTGGTGCTGCTATGGTTGATACTTCTATAAAGAAGGGGACCAAGAAGAGTAAGCAGCATAGTTTTATACAATTGTTTGCACAGCATCTGTTTGAAATAGAAATCAAGTATGACAGACTTCAGCATGTTGCACACTAAAGCCATAACAGCTATCTTTGAATTGGATGTGCTTAGAATTTCCGCCATCAATGCATCAGGTTTTAACTGTCACCATCTCGATTCCATTTCTCCATAAAAGCAATTCCTCAACTGTATCAAAAGGTTAAGCAAAAAGTAATTCAGTCCCTAGAATATGCCATTGTACCGACTATCCACTTAACTATGGATATGGGGACAAGCGGTACTGGTCAAACAAAAGACTTCATGACTGTGACAGCTCATTGGGTAGGTATATCACCATCATCAGCAGCATTGCTGGTAAACTCGCTGTGGAACTGTACTTGTATGAACTTGGCACATGATTCTGTTTTGAAGCACATGGATGGTCACTGTAATTGTATGGCATAGTGGCACCAAAAGATTTGGTAAAGTTGACAAAATGCTGATTTGTAGCATAAGACTTCTGGAGTCCAGGAAATGCAAATTACTTTTTTGGTTTGCTGTGTAGTGTAAGAAATTCCCTGATATCTCTGAGACTACACTAGCATTACTGACATTTTTGATATCATAAGTATAATGAATAGGGCTAAGGATTGTAAGCTCCTGGGTACTGGGGATATACTCATCGGTGGCATTAGCTGACTGTACCAGTTCAGAGGTTTAGGTTACAGCGCAATATGAGTAGAACATTCCATGGTGGCCTTTCACCATTTTTTTCTGGATACAGCTTATCTTTGTCTATCTTCAGCAACCACCAATGAAAAGGTTCGCTTTTGTAGGGCACAAACAAATCAAGCACTTCACCCACAACAGTGGCAGTCCCTGCGCTGAAGTACTTGGCTTGTTAAACTATGTGTATGCCCTTTTTAATAAATGGGTGAGTGGATAGCCCCAAGAACAATTCCATCTTGCACTATTTAACATTATAGCTTTCATCTACCATCTTCTGTTAAATGACTACTGATGACACTGTACATCTAATAAGCTCTTATTCTTACTGCCTCTTCAATATACAGGAGGGATGTTGTCTAACACTCAAAATATAGTGTGCGTAGCCTTTCATAATTTTATTTCTGGGTGCAATGCTACTTTGTCTATCTACTTCTCGAAATGTCTACTGATGCCGCTGTCTGTTTAATGACCTCTTATTCTTTGTTATGAATCCAGTGTGTTATTATTGGTTTTCAAAATAAACGTACACACTAAAATTTAAGCTAACAAGCAGTTACTACAGCAACCGCAAAAAAACAAACAAGCATCACATTATCTATGACAGACATAACAGTATAGCTGTACTGCATAAAAAAGATACCGGAGTCTGGATGGCCAGGATTTAGACAACAACCTGACTAACATAAATATGCTTGGAGGTCCAATTCACAAATTATAACAATAAGTATGCATGAAAAATCCAGAAATTTGTCTAATGTCATATTATTCTTACAGCTGCTTCATTTTTACATGTGACATGCCATCTAACTACAAAGTTTAGTGTGCGTGGTCTTTCGCTATTTTTCTTCTGTATACAGCCCACCTCCACCTATCTACTTATATAAATGACTAGTGATCCCGCTGTCCAGCTAATGACCTTTTATTCTTAAAGACTATTCAATTTCCATGAGGCATTCTGTCTAACTTCAAAATATAGTTTGTGGTTTTTCTCTTTCCATTTTTCTTCTGGGTGCAGCCCTCCTTCATGTATCAATGTATTAGACGGTATTTGGTGCCTATATTTTTGCAATCATTTGAATAATAAAGAGTATTTTAACCAATCGGCAAGAGAAGATGGACTATTTAGAATTCCTCACAAACCAACTTACTATCGTTGACAAAGTCCATACATCGGATGAAACGCGTTGGTCCTCCTTTGACCACACACAGCCACTATCCATTTGTATTCCAGTAAATGACTACCACGTTCCATATACGGTAGCATGCTAGAACAAAGTGGACCACGATTATCGTCTGAAAATTATCGAGATTAAGAACACTGAAGTGACAGGACCAGCGGTGTATGGACTACTAGAGTAAGAGATTTTGTTCCAACCAATCGGCCTAAGTCTTATATTGCTCCAGAGATGCATCAATCATTCACTAAAAGAGCTATAACACTTCACCGTATTTTTATTTTTATTGTATCATTTTTACTCTTTATTTTGACCCAGTACTTTTCTGCTTACTATACTGCTACTCTTACATTGTGCCCTCCTGCAATCTTACTACTGCTATTTTCTTATGAGTTGCTGCAGTTTTGACACATTTCAGTGAGAGTGCTTCCCTTATTTTTCTAAGCAATTCAATTATTGTTGCCTCCTGAGTGGATGTAAGGGACATGCTCTTGGCCCCATTACTCCTATCTCTGTGCTAGTGGTTCATGCTCATAAGCTTGTACGTCATTTGGTAAAGTCCTCAGGGCATCCAAGTACCTGTGATTGCGTCCAACTCTACGGACAAGACAGCGGCTACAGGTGAAGACCTCTCCTGCTAGTTCTAAAAGCTTATGACAGCTATTATGAAGTTTTAACATTCTAAAGGATTATATCCTGGGACCAGTGGAGTAAAAGCAGTCTGACCTTCCACTGTTTAGTTTTGCTATTAGTTGTTAACTGACTCATATTTACATTGGTGTCCGTGTGCTTCAATTACAGTAATAGTGAAGGAAGTTTGAGTGCAATGAAAGGGAGATATCAACACTATGCAGTTTATTATGTTTTGAATTGAATCAGAGAAAGCAAATGCAATGAATACAAATTCCTTCATTAAGACAGGTCACTGCAAACTTTGGCCAACATTGGTGAAAACTGGCACCGTTATGAAGGGATAATTAGAAAATAGATTGGGAATAACTGGAAATTAATGTTAATGCTATGAAAAGTGATATATGAGCAAAAACAGCTCAAAATGACATTATTTTACCTATTTTTCACAATTTTTAATTAAACACAGAACCAAAACCTTTCACTGCTAATGGTCCTCTTAAACGAAATGTGTGGCTATCCTATTTAGTAAAAGAGTAGAGTTTATTCATAAATCTTCCATAGGGGACAAGGCGGGTAGATATTTGATCTTGATTGGTTGATTAGATAATAAACAAGTTACCATAGTCTCAGTGTACGCCCTAAACTCTAGACAAGTCCCTTTTCTGAGGGGGGTCTTTCAAGAAATAGAGAAGTATAAAGAATTAGGACTGATTGTGATGGGGGACTAGTTGCAGATCCAAAATTGGATAGGTCCTCTCAATCTTCGACTCCCTCTTTGGACACGGGTACATCGGGCCCCTCCCTAGCTTTTACCAGGTTACTGGTGGAATTTGATTTATATGACGTGTGGAGAACTACAGATCCCAATTGCAGAGATTATACATATTTCTCCTCCGTTCACAATTCATACTCACGTATAGATTTAGTCATTAGCAATAAGTGGTCATTGCAGGCTACAAAGGTGATTAAAATTTTGCAGATAACATGATCGGACCATGTGCCAGTACTTTGGTCATGGAAGAGTACTAATGCTTATACACCTCCTAGGACGTGGCATATGCCGACATATCTCTTATTCCTTCTAGAAGCCAGACTGGATATTAAAAAAGCAATTGAATAATAGTGCCAAACTAATGCCCCATCAGACACGAACATCTTTAATTTCTGGTGTGCATTGAAAGCATTTGTGAGAGGGGTAGCAATCCAGACAGGGTCTAGGTTGAAAAGGGCCAATACGTACTTACAAAAAGAACTTGAGGTAAAACTACATAAGTTAGATTCCCAGAATGAAGCATGTCCCTCTAAGGAGTTGAAAAAATAAATTACCCTAGTTCGAGCTCAACTCCAGAAAATGTTACTGTCTAAGACCCAATTATCATTAACTATACTTCGACAAAGATTCTATGTGACAGGAAACCGAGCGGGGAAGCTTCTGGCTAGGAAATTTAGAGGCCAACGGGCCCAGAATAGAATTAAATATTTGATAGATAATACAGGAAAGAAAGTATCAACTCCCAGGGACATTGCCAACATGTTCACTCAGTATTACTCTAAGCTATATAATTTGAAGGACGATAGCTCTATACACCAACGAAGCCTCGCAGACATAGAGGTTTTTTTTCACAGCCTACATATCCCGACAATTGATTCAGCGACGGAGGCTGCCCTGTCTCTACCCTGGCCCTGGAGCTGAAATCCAGGAAGTTAGTAAGAAACTACCTTCAGATAAGGCTCCAGGGCTAGATGGATATATAAACGGCTTTTACGTTACATTTCAGGAGTAGCTCCTTCCGTTATTTGAGCAATTGTTCAATGAAGGCACATCTCAAGGGACATTCCCACCTGAGATGTTGGAGTCTCAGCTAGTTTCCATTCCTAAGCCAGGGTAGGAACCTGCTTCATGTCTCAACTACAGACCAATAGCCCTCCTAAATTTAGATATTAAAATCTACGCTAAATTGATAGCGAATAGACTTAATGGTCTTCTCCCGGATCTGGCTCACCCTGATCAGGTGGGATTTGTCCTGGGGGACCAGGCCTCAGACAATACCAGTAGAGTGCATAGCATTCTAGAATGGGTGTCGAATTTCCAATTGGAATTACAAGCTCTCTCCCTTGACGCTGAGAAGGCTTTCGATAGAGTACATTGGGAATACATAGAGAGGGTCCTCCTCCGGTTCGGATTTCAAGGTAAATTTTTGTCAGCCATCTCCGCATTATACTCTAACCCTTCAGCTAAGGTATTTAGTAATGGTTTTCTGTCGGATAGTTTCCAGATCTCAAACAGTACAAGACAGGGGTGCCCGCTATCGCCATTGATCTTTGTTCTGGCAATGGAACCCCTTGCAATAGCTGTTAGATCCTCACTTTGGTTCCCAGGTATCAGCATTAAGAACACGGTATTGTCACGGGCACTAGGAGTCTTGCCCAGGAATTCACCAGATGACTGGGCTTACCAGAGTAGTGGAGTTCACACAACGGTCCTCTGGTAGCGGGGTGACTAGCGGAACAGATATCACAGCAGATGGAGAGAGAATGCCAATAAATAATAGGAAAGTCAGTGACTTGCAGCAATTTTTTGTCAATGAATCAGCGACTAGCTGATATAGTGGAAAGGCAGATTTGAACACGGAGATCAGGATGGATGTGAGTAGATGCAGGGAGGTAGCAGGGAAGTCAGTGGTCTGCGTATAGCAAGTTGTACCACTGCTTATGGTGAGAAGACTTGTCCAGGTGCAGGTAGGTAGCGGGGAAGTCAGTGGTCTGCGTATAGCAAGTTGTACCACTGCTTAATAGGTGAGGATGTGTACAAGTGTTGATGAGTGGAAGCATACAAAGATAATAGGATGCAGACACTGAGAGCACAGAGGAACTTGATCCCAATAGGTATGCAGCGTATCCAACAAAGTCTATATAACGGTATGTGTGGCGCTGCTTGGTAGAGACTTGCTCAGCACAGATATGCAGGCCAATAATGGATAGTCAATCATAGTTATGCATATAACGACTGAGTAGTACGGTTAATTCCAAACAGGTATGCAGCGTAACAATAACAGTCTATAGCGGGTATGGATACCGCTGCTGAGCGTGGAAACTTGTCCTAGCGGATATGCAGAGTAAACGTAGAAAGTCAATAACAGATAGGCATACCGCTATTCAGTAGAACAGTCTGTCCACAGGGAGATGCAGGAACTGCAGAGACGCTGGACGGCAGAGACGAGTGATTACCGGATCTACTCACCTGTGGTTCCTACAGAGTCAGCTGAGGACACAGGCAGGAAACAGGAGACTGTAGCAGGTATGGAAACCAGTGAGGAGTAGATCAGGAATCAGCAGGAAACTGAAGACACTAGTAGAACACAGGGGAAACCTTCAGAGACTCACAGGGAATGAGACTCCAAGATCAGGCAATGAGGTAATGCACACAGGTGCCTTAAATAGGGAGTTGCCTGATCAACCAATTTGGATTAAAAGCAACAGTCACAAGAGTTCTTGGGAGCTGCGCATGCGCAGACCATCAGTATGGCAGACGGCCGCGGTTCAGGATAGGTGCCTGCTGGAAGGCTAGGGAGCCACGCACCAGTGCAGAGGAACTCACGGTCCGGTGAGTGACAGGTATACAATTATGTTTGTTTGCCGACGATGTCTTATTATTTGTGACCAGCCCAGAGACCTCGCTGCCGGCCCTACATAACTTACTTGATGCATATAGTCGTGCTTCTTACTATAAATTAAACTCAACCAAATCAGAAGCCCTTCCAGTAAAGATTCCTCCTCTGAGGATAGGGCTTCTTAAGAAGAACTTCCAATACTCCTGGAAAACAATGGCTCTCCCGTACTTAGGCATACAGATCACCCCAACTCTAGACAATACAATAAACCTTAATTTTATAGCTTTAATACAGCAGCTTTGTACATTAACCAAATCGTGGGCCTGCTGCGAGGTCTCCTGGCTGGGGAGGATGGCGGCCTTCAAGATGTCGGTGTTACCAAAAATGATGTATTTATTTAGAACCATACCGGCTAACATGCCGAAACCATTGTTTGATAAATTGCAGTCGATTATGACAACTTATATATGGAAACGTAAACCACCCCCGTATAGCGTGCTCTCAGATGTGTTTGCCTAAGCAACAAGGTGGTCTGGCATTACCAGACTTACATAAATATCGCTTGTTTATTATCCCAAATTAGAGAGTGGTCCCTACCTGAAAACCAGAAACCGTGGGTTGACTTAGAGAGAGCATTGAATTCTCGTTTCCCTCTGGGGGACTTGATTTGGGTCCCTAAGACATGGTGCCGACACCTGCCCTTCTTCCAAAATTAGCTAAAGATTCTTTAGCGGTGTGGGATAAGTTTATTGACAATAGTCAGGATATTACGGTCCCTACTATGAATATCTCACTAGCAGCTATAGCTAAACTTATTCCAGAACTAAATCTCGGTCTGTGGATAAAGGGTGGGGCCATATTATTGTATGATCTATTTGAAGATCAGAAGTTACTTTCCTTTACTCAAATACGTGACAAATTCTATCTCCCCGTCCAGGAATTCTACAAATACATGCAGATTAGACACTGGTTTTCCTCCCTCTCCAGACAGGGATCGGAGATGTCCCGAGCCCCAGCCTTAATAAACACAAAACTAACAAAGGACCCCAATAGGTCAGGTATTACTTATTGGTACAAAGGTCACTTCTCAAAGAATGAACCCTGCTCCTGAGGTAGCCTTACTACAGCATTTTCCCCCACAATTTCCTCTCCATGCTAGATATGTGTTTTGCCATATCTTGATCACTGCAAGAGCATCCTTGTCACAAAACTGGAAGTCCCCAAATCTGCCCTTGTTAAACAAAGTGGTTGCTAAAGTACAGTTTAGTTTCGAGATGGAGACAATGGGGATGCTGTATTCCTCCTCCCCTTAGCTCACCCCTAATGAAGTGGTTTGCCTGGCATGTGTATATCACAGAGGGTGAGGGGGCAAGGCTGGCCCAAGCGGCCTCACTACTCCCCCTTCCCCCGTTCTCATTGAACGAGCCCCCTTCAGGACCCACATAGATTGCCATAGGTGGGTGACCCACTGTGAGTTCGACCTCTACAATTCTGATGCATATTTGACCATTGAGTTGATAGCTACTATTGTATTATGTATTGTTACTTTGGTACTGTGTAATGTGTTCCTCCCCGCTATGTACCCCTCCTTCCCCTCTCTTTGTTTTGGCCTTCCCACCCCTCCCTCTCTACTTTCTGTACCCCTTAAATTTTGAAGGGAAAAAAAAATAAAAATACTATTGAAGTTAAAAAACAAATACTTATATCAAAACAGGGTTGTTGTCACTCACCGGACCGTGAGTGCCTCTGCGCTGGTGCGTGGTTCTCTAGCCTTCCTGCCGGTGCCTGTCCTGAGCCGCGGCAATCCGCCATCTTGAGGAACTGCGCATGCGCAGCACCCAAGAACTCTTATGACCTTTGCTTTTGATCTAATTGGTGGATCAGGCACCTCTCCCTATTTAAGGCACCTGTGCTCATTACATCGTTGCCTGATCTTGAGTCTCATTCCCTGTGAGTTGCTGAAGGTGTCTCCTGTGTCCTGCTCGTGTCTTCAGCTTCCTGCTGATTATCTGCTCTACTCACCGGTGGTTCCCATACCCGCTACTGACTCCTGTGTCCTGCTCGTGTCTTCAGTTTCCTGCTGATTATCTGCTCTACTCATCGGTGGTTCCCATACCCGCTACTGACTCCTGTGTCCTGCTCGTGTCTTCAGCTTCCTGCTGATTATCTGCTCTACTCATCGGAGGATCTCATACCCGCTACTGACTTCTGTATCCTGCTCGTGTCCTCAGCTATCTGCTGGATTACCTGATCCGCTCATCAGCGGTTCTCATACCCGCTACTGACTCTTGTATCCTGCTTGTGTCCTCAGCTGTCTGTTGGATTACCTGCTCTGCTCACCTGCGGTTCCCATACCCGCTTCAGCCATTCAGCGCTCCTGCTGTGCCTGCATATCCTCGTGGACAAGCTTCTCTAACTCATCAGTGGTATGCTTACTTGCTATTGACTTTCAACTGTTACCTTGCATATCCGCTTAGGACAAGCCTCCATACTCAGCAGCGGTATCCATACCCGCTATAGACTATTAGCTATAACGTTGCATATCTGTTTGGAGCAAAATCCTCTGTGCTCTCATTGTATTCATACAATTATTGACTCTATTCATTCCTTCACTTATCCTCACCTGGACAAGTCCTCACCTCCTCGCAGTGGTACAACTTGCTGTCCGCAGACCACTGACGCCTCCTCTACCTACCTGCACCTGGACAAGTCTCCTCATCACAGCAGTGGTACAACTTGCTGAACGCAGACTACTGACTTCCCGCTACCTACCTGCACCTGGACAAGTCTTCTCATCACAGCAGTGGTACAACTTGCTGAACGCAGACCACTGACTTCCCGCTACCTACCTGCACCTGGACAAGTCTTCCCTTCACAGTGGTGGTACAACTTGCTGAACGCAGACCACTGACTTCCCCGCTACCTACCTGCACCTGGACAAGTCTTTCCATCACAGCAGTGGTACAACTTGCTGAATGCAGACCACTGACTCTCCCATTACCTTCCTTCACCTGCTCACGTCCACCCGACTCTCCGTGGTTGAAACCTGCCTTCCACTATAGCTGCAAGTCGCTGACTAATCTACCAGTATAGCTGCAAGTCACTGACTATCATCAATTCCATTGGCATCCTCTCTCTATCTGCTGTTATATACGTTCCACTATTCACCCTGCTGCCAGAGGACCGCTGTGCAAACTCCGCCCCTCTGGTAAGCATAGTCACCTGGTGAATCCTGGGCAGAACTCCTAGTGCCCGTGACAGTTGTGCTTCCATGGTTGTAAAGAAAGAATGAAAGAACAAACAGCTCTAATCTCTGTCATCCAGTTATGGAAAAGGCCTTATATTGGCACAACCTTGGTGTTGCCACATAACTTTTATATCTAAATGATTTTCTTGACCACTGTCAGAATCACTAGGTGGAATTGATGATACCTGCAAGCAGTTGGCGCTACTGAGTACTGAGGCGCGGAGTCTAACACGCCACTTGTTTTCACCAGGAACCCACGCAAGGAGGTATGGACTTCGCTGCAAGGGACGTGCAGGTCGCGGCCCTCAGTATCAGTCAGCTGGCGAGGTAACAATTGAGGCAGCGGTGAGAGCCCACCAGGATGCAGGATGGAAGAGTAGTCAGCAAGCTGGGTCAAAACCAGAGGAACGGATATAGCCAAATCAGAAACAGGAGAATGGTCAGGAAGCCGGGTCAATACCAAATATCAGTCTAAGCCAGAATCAGGAACCAAGGAGAAATCAGGAACAAACCGGGGTCAGAATCCAAATAACAGCAACACAGGAACAAACCCTGGAGCAAGGCTGAAGACCAAATACTCTGGCACTAGACATGTGTCAGAGGCTGCCTTATATACCCTAAGGTGCCTCCTGATAGGGTTAGGGAGATTTTGGCGGTAAGACATGCTGGCTGCAGACAGGTGAGCAGAGATAGCATCCCGCTGCTAGGCAACAGGACGGGGTTGCGTGGAAGGTGCAGGCGTCCGTCTCCTGCAACAAGTGTCTGTGCGGAGACGGCGCCTGACAACCACTCTCCACCATGTCTCCATTTTAATACATTACAAATCTCAGTATGCTCTGATGCTAATGCTGATGCTAATGCTGATAAAAACAGAGCTTAGTAAATGGTATTACTCTTTAATAATGTGCTAAACATTATATATCAATGAAGATTCACTGTCAAAACCTAATGGAATTATAGATTTGAATGACATCTGCATGGTAGAGAATATTGGTGTTATAGTGTAATTTACTGTCATCTGGAAAAGTACAAACTATCTAATTCTCATCTATATATTATTTATATTTATTATTGTTGTTGTTTGTTTTAAATCAACATTTAAAGATTAATTTCTATAAACATAAACAGAGATGTACTGAACAATTCATTTATAAATAAGAAACCATTTCTAAAAATGTGAGAGCTAACTAAATATAAATCTGCATTTATTTCTGTTCTCAATAAGTGAGACAAATGATGGCAAAATACACTCTTTTATTCCTTATAAATATTGTAATTTAAATGCATATTCTGACTTTTTTATTGAAGGACAGATAGGAATACTAATAAGACAATATTAGAATAGTAAAAATTGCTATTATATTGCTATTATATTCATGCTATATTTTAATGACTTGCATGCAGCTGAACATAATCCTCAAAATGTATTTCTAAGCTACATTTCTGTTCAGTTAAATATAATTTTGTATGTTTAAATGAAGAGTGAAGTATGAGTTATAGAAACATTAATGTGAAAAAATTATGTAAGGTTGGTTAATATTACAAATATAATTTAAAGAGAGATTTAAAGTGAATTATCACTTGGTTTTCTACAAGAAAAATACTGTAAACAAGCCTATCACTACTCCTAAAAGATTATTACAGAGGTATTAGGTTAAAATAACTGATTTATTGATACATTAAAAGAACCAACTGGTAACATTGCTGTACCGGCGTCATCAGTAAATACAATATAGGCTTACCAGACTTACAAAGTATGTTTCCTGATTATGTGACTGCAATGTCATCATCCAAGTCAAACTAATGTTGCAATCAGCAATAATGAGACCTATAAAGGTGCTATATTACATTTTAGTTATTATGTCTTGTGTATTAGGGGAAATTATAAATATCTGCATAAATCATTCTGATATATGATTATAATAACAATAGTACAAAAAAATATCTAAGGAAAAGTTGTATATTAAATTTCTCTGTTCAGTCAACATCAACTATCTTTCAAAGCTCTAAAACGTTTTATTTCACAGAACTCTCTTTGTTAAGGTCTCTTATAATGATCACTACTTCTGCTGTAAGTTTTAATGTGTTCAACAACTATACATTTATACATAGTAAGAATGATGGTGCTATTTAGAATGAAGGGCTAATGCACTGTCATCACAGTATGAATTTTGCTTCAATGATCATTTAAATGCATCTTCAAAGATTGTATAGTACAGTCTACATAAAAGTTTGAGAGATGTGGGATAAGATATGAAATTGCATAGCCCCTGCTGTGCGAGTCTATGTTCTAATATCACTTTGTTAACATAGAGAGGCTGCTTTGCCTCCTCAGACACTGAGTTTTTCATGCCATCTGACACCACAAATGGCGAGAAGGAATCTGATGCTGTCAGGGTGACCAAGAAGAATTTGGAGCCCCGATACAGCAACTTTTTGGGACACAGCTCCATAGATAAGTAGGAAAAAGGTTGTATGTCACAGAAGGGTGCATGGCCACATCCATCAAACACATCACACCAAACACCCACAGACACATAACGCCACCTCCCCCAGACACATCATAACACCCCCACAGACCCATCAAGGCACCCTCCCAAAAATATCACAACACCCCTTCAGACACATTATGACACCCCCCCTGACACATTATGACATCCCCCTGACACATTATGACACTACCTCCACAGATTCATTATGACATTCCCTCCCCAAACACATTAAGACACCACCTCACCAGACATTTTATAACACCCTCTCCCCAGACACATTATGACTACCCCAGCCCACTGTACAGTGGAAACGTCCTGTAAAATGAACAGGGAAGTAGTTACTCTTGGAAGATTATCTAATCTCATGAGACTTAGATCTCCACAGCTTGCTCTGCAGGCTGTGTCCTGTCCGGTGACTGAGCAGCTATCAGTTCCTAAAGGCGAGGCAAAAAAACATGTAAAAGTGTCTGTGAAGTGTAAAATCAATAAAACAATTTATAAAATATAAAAAACAACATTGATCAATCCTATCATACTGGGTTTAAAACAAATAGCATAAAATGAATATAATTAGACAAATGGTCTATTTGTTGAGCTGAAGAGGTATATTCGCTCTTTATGCAGAACATGGTACTTTGTAAAAGACAGGAGAATCCTTTTTCCCAACATTATTGGATGAAAATGATAAAGTGGCTGCATTCATGTTGCGATAATTGTAAGATTACTGTTTACCTTAATCAAATACAAATATGCCAATTTTTAATACCAATGAAGATAGAAATAATAATAAGAACTCATTGAAGGTGAAATAGATATTTCTTCCTATGCAGGTAGGAAGTTCAGTCATAGACAGATATATAGAGTAGTGTTGGATAACATTAATCCAAGAAGAAATACACTAAGCTTTCTAAGACAGACAGAAATACATTAAGGGGACTATCGTCAAGGTAACAGACAAACCAAAAGGAGTTGTTATCCAGAATATTAAGGAATATAAAGAGAAGCTAATCTTAAACTGAGATGGCTTAATAATATAAAATGTTATAAGATGCTCTCCACCAACCCTGCAAGCACATATCAACAACAGCTTTTATTGGATTGTGCTCTGGTTTATGAGGTCATCTCAAGAGACGAGTGGAAATTTTTGTTTGTCCCTTTTATGGTCACTCTAATTTATTATCACCTATTGCCTACACCTCCTTGGCAATCTATAATTTTTGAAAATAAAAATTGAATAATTATCTGCGCTTCCTTTAGTGGGGAGTTTCAGAATCGGCTCTTTCCTACTGGTAGATGTGTTTTCAGCTTCCTTCTTCCCAGTGCATCCTGGGTTTCCATCCTAATCAAATGTGGCTTGTTTGATTTTTTTCAACTTGCATTTGTTAGGGGGCCATGTCATATGATATACATTTTTAGGTTTTGTTTTTGAATTATACTTGTTATATGACCATCTAGAATAATCATTTTATACTTTTATTGTTTTATCAATAAACATAAAAAAAAGTAATGCACTAGATTCCTCCCCTTTCATTCATTACTATATGTGAGGGGAAAGCATCTGTTAAAGGTGATTCACACAAGCTGTCTGAGAGGAGAGATCGAGCTGCAGACAGGTTCTGCAATTATCTGGCTCTGCAGTACACACTTCTAGCAAAACTCCTTATTCCATCTGTTAAAGAACAACGTAGGGAGGCAATAAAGATAGAGGATCATTTGATGTGCAGATCCTGCGGCCATCAGGGGATTTGAGACACGCTTTGAACAAGACTTCAGATTGTGAGTGTATTAACAATGAGGAGTGATGTTGAGAATGGGACATAGAAATGTTTTGTGCATATTTGATTTGGATTAGAGCTCAGTGTCTAAAAGAAGAAAATGATTTGATTATTCACTAATCCACTTTTTTACTTGGAGGAGGACTTTGTGAATAGTGATATATATTTCCTATATATTGGTTACAGCACTGATTTATTGGACTTGCACATTTATGTATTTATGGTATATGTTGTATTTTTTTTGAAAAGGGAAAGCGCTTAGTTTGCATCCTTCACTCTTTACACTATGCCTACTGAAAGCATCAGGCTAATGGCCTTACATTTTATAAAAGTAATCTTCATGTAGGTCATATAGTAGCACTGAAACTATAAGTACTTGGGTATGCTGCTATTGTATTTATAAATAGATGATTATTTTTATTAAACACACCCTTCAACTTATTTTGGTTAAAATGAATAATGAAAAAACTATAAAAGGACAGAGTTATTTGTAATAGAAAAATAGCACGCAACATTAATTTTTCTGAACATGGATGACTGCACATCTGTCAGAGGTGTAAAAAAGAAAAGCCAAAAGTCTAAAATGACTAATCATCACCAGTGATGTGTATTTCTTCATTTTATCACTCCCTGTGTTACAATTTATTCCATATAAATCAAACCTGATGACACAGGTTAATTACAGACCTAAATACTAATGCTAATTAATGTATACAATACTCAAGGTAATTTTATGAAGTAAGACTTGTATTGTGCAATTGTCTTATTAAATTCACACTACCCATTTATATATTGGCTAAGAGGTCATTCATGTTATGGTCACTATTAAAGATTTGTAATGTCACAGGCTTTATATAATTATTATTTTACTGAGGAAAATGTACATCTTCCGCCGAACTGTCTCATTATAAAAAACTCAACATACGCTGTACAAATTTATTCAGATCATTGGGTCAGTAGTTTATTTTTATCTAATCATTTGATTGGAAATTTAAAATTAGAGCACACCAGTAAAGCTTGTACCTTATATTTTTAACATCTGCGGGGAACAGACAGATGCACACAAAGTTCCTACCTTGTCCACAATTGGTCCACCTACTTTTTTCATTCATCCCTCAGCACGGCTTCCCACACCACTTCAGCCTAGGGAAGAAACCAGACAGATTACTAGAGGACAAGGATACAGGATGGAATGAGAGGTACTGTCCGAGGTGATGGCCAGGAAGCAGTGACATTTCACTCTACTCCTATCGCCAACACCTCAATTTGGTCTAGGCCTTGGGGTGGGACTATGGATATTCAGACAGGGAAGTATCCTGCCCGAATATCCTACTCACCGATGTACTGGTGATGGCCTCCACCAAGAGAGAGATAAGAGACAGAAAGATGATACTCACTCGGTAATCAGCGTCTCCTCTTGATGGTTGCCTGCACTTTCAGGATCCGTGTCTAGAAACAAGAGTGACACAAAACAGCCCACCCACAGTTCTATTAACCAGGCTAATATGTACTGCCCACACTAGTGCTAGATACAATAACACAAACAGCGCCTTGGTCCTAACAATCAAACTATGTATCCAGATGCCACACAACATAAACTCCTAGTAGATGTCATGTACTACCCTAAATCAAACCCCACTGTTTGGGAGCCAGACTTCTGAGTCCTGGAAGGGAAAATACTTACACACATAAACACAATACAGTAGAGTGCAATACCATAAAGTACAGTGAAAGGTACCACTTGACATTGGCTACCTAATTATAATACAGTGGGGACAGACCAGGCTCGGTCTCAAATGATAGGGTACCTCCTAACGGTTACATGCCCTAATGCAAATCTAAACTAACAGGCTTAGTGCCCTGGGGCCACAAGTTAATCCTGATTTTTACTTGTAACACAGGCTAATCCTGAATTTTTGCTGCTTAAGTTTAACAAATGCGCCCAAACAGACTATGCAATTCACCTAAACAATCTTAATTAACCAGAGCCTAATGTCACTGCTTTCACATTGGCCTAATGCGCAAAAAATGCCCAGGGTCTTGTGCCCAATTCTATGAAAGATAGAATGCAGGCATGGACCTTGAAGAGGGCCTTATCTGATTCTAGCAGCTTTCGCCGGCAGCACGAGGGAACCTTGATAGCTCTTTTGCCATAACCCTGCTGCTTTTTCCAGATGGATTCTTCAGTCTTCCTTCATAATCCTGCATCTCTTCAACTCTGCACTGACTGTTGCTGTCTTCTTACTTTTCTCTACTGCTCTGCCAGCTGCTTTCTTCTATCTGGTGTCTTCTGTGTTAATCCCAGAGACTTCTGTATTAACAGTGGTGTCTTCTTCCTGAAGATCTTCTCAGGTTGACTCTTAGTGTGACACTGAAACTGGCCACATGGGATGGCTATATACATACAAGCCATCACAAAAAAAATGCACAAAAAAAAATATTGAATTAATGTCACTTGATAATAATATAGGCATAAATGATAAAACAATAAAGCCACCGAACATAAAATACATTTTTACAGTAGCTCCTGATGGCAAACACATGTTATAGCTTGCATACAAGACTGTCATCACTACTGATCAAGAATTCCACTAGCCCTGTAGCTAGAGCAAGTGATATGATAGAAAAACAAGTACCATTGTGATGCTCAAAGCTTGATTTGGACATGGCTGCATGCGCTTCAGTTTGGCACGCACTTACTGTCAATAAGTAAATAAGTTCCCTCCAAAAAAATCGTAGGCTGTAGTAAGTGTTCTTTGCATTTGAAGACAGAGTGGACAGGGCTGGGTTTACTGTTGTGTGGGCCAGTTCTGTGCAAGCACAGAGTGATTTTGCCTACGATACGCACAAAATCAGCAGATACGGGCCTTAATCAATCAGGCCCATAATAATTTCATTAGTATATTTGCATGTTATAGAACTGGAGGCTTAATTTTCAGATGCCTGAAACATCGCAAACGTTATCACATTTGTTGACCTCACCTTAAAAGTCCTGTTGGTACCTATAAATTGTGGCTAACTAATAAAATTACCTGTATTGATTAGTCCCATGATTATCAGCTATCTGACCAACACTTCAGTTTGAAATTGACCTAAGGCTGCTTGTTTCCCTTAGGACCTGATTCATTAAGGAGTAAAGCAAAAAAATTATTATGTTTTTTCCTGCACACCACCATGTTATAATGCAAGGGGTGCAAATTAGTTTTTTATTTTGCACATAAGTTACATATTATTTGTTTTATTCATGTAGAACACAAATACTTGAAAGCTTATTTGTACACTGAAATTTAAAGTTCATCTAGTACATGCCCTACCACAAATATAAATCTGCCATCACATTTTAAATTTACATCCCCTTCCAATGCAACATGATTTTGCCAAGTGCAAAGTTGCTCATTTTTTTTGCTTTTCTTTCCTTAATGTATCAGGCCCTTAGAGTGCAATCAGGGTATTGAGCTTATATTGCCTGGTTGTAATATTATACATAATCATGTACTTTGAACAGGCCTGCCAAGAGAAATTTCAGGCCCCGGTACAGCAATTTATTGGGGCCCCCTTTCATAGCTCCTTCAGGGGGCATGACCACACCAGGTCTGTGCCTCCTTTCACTACACAGTCAGGCCCGGGCACAGTACTTGTGCTAGCTACCCCCTGCTCCCAGAGCCCCTGACCTTAACCACAGAACAAGGATAATTTTCACATCATTAGTTACTTCGGCCTGTTTGGTACTATACTGCACTTGGGTACTTTATTAAAGCCTAGTTAGTTTGAGTGGTAATATGAACAGTCCTGTTTTGAAATGGACACAATCTACGAAGCAGTCAGATAGTAAAATAAATGCATTGCACAATGACTAGAGGGCCCCAAATCGAGGTGTTGCACAGAGAGGGTAACCAATTACCATACTAATGTGCTCTAGGTATATGTATGTGTGTGTGCATATGTGTGTGTGTATATATATATATATATATATATATATATTATATATATATATATATATATATATATATATATATATATATAATTATACACACAGATCATACACAACATTGTAACCACTGGGGGTGCTGAGGCACATGGGATTGGGTCCAGTCTGTCTTCAAAGAATCCTCATATTAAGACTAACGGTTCTCTGTCTCACACATTCTCTATCTACAATGGTACACGCCAGGGATGCCCACTTTCCCCATTGATATTTATTCGCTGCATGGAGGCTTTGGCCCAGTCTATTAGAAGTAACCTGGATGTGTCTGGGGTTGGGGGTAGAGCACAAACTGGACCTTTTGAGGATGACCTGTTAGCAATGGTCACCAATTCCTTGGTCTTGCTACCCAATCTAATGTTGGAGTTTGAGATATTTGGGACATTGTCTAACTTTAAAATTAATTACAACAAATCTAATGCTCTGAATCTCTTTATTCCGTTGCCCATGTTGAAGAGTTATAGATGCTCCTTCCCCTTCACCTGGCATGCCTCTCATATTAAATATCTGGGGGTGTGGCTGCCAACGGACCTTTCCACATTATAAACATTTAATACCATTAATTCTAAAGTTTCGAGCAGATTTTGGATGCTGGCGATCTCTGGACTTCTCCTGGCCGGGGAGGATAAATATAATTAAAATGAATATCCTACCAAAGATTTAATACCTTTTCCAAACTTTCCCAATACATATTCCCCCCAAAATACTTCCTAGATCTACAAAAATTGGTACGTGAATTTGTTTGGCCAGGTAGGCCTCCTAGATTTTGCCATGATATTCTATACAGGCGAAAAACGCAAGGGGGCTTGCAGTTGCCTCACTTCGCCAAATACTATCAGGCTGTACTCCTCAATAGAATCATGGAGTGCACTAGAGTGGTGCCCTCTAAATAGTGGGTACATATTGAGGGACAAGCGATTGGTTGTCTAAATTTCACAATCTCTGCACCCTACTATTGGTCCCAGGCTTCTCAATGCTGGGCTAGGTTGTGAATTTATTTTGCTCCCATTATCGCCACTCACGCACTTGATTGCTAATCCAGACTTCCCAGCTGGACTCACAGAAGGGGCTTTTGAGGCATGGTCTACAGGTCAGACAATCAGGAGTTGCCAGCTGTTGGCCAATGGTTGAGTATGTGCATTTTCTCTTTTAGAGGACAAATTTGGTTTGCCTGCTTCAGAGTTCTGGGCGCAGGCTAGAAACTACTTACAATCGAAGTTAGTTATGGGGAGAGCAAGCAAGAGCTTGACTAGCTTTGAAAAGTTGTGCTGCTTTTCCACTGAACCAAAACACACTATATTGACAGTTTACCAATTGCTCATCGTCAATTTTTCCCCAACCTATCTGGCTATGCCAGTGCTTGGGATACAGAACTGGGGAGGCCTACCTCTGACCAATTTTAGAACAAAGCTTTTCAATATATCATGGTTAGTTCCTTTAGCCTCTCTTAGATGGAGATGCAGTACAAAGTTCTCTCTCGTTGGTACAGGTGTCCCTCCCAATTAAGTAAGATACACCTGGGTGTCTCAGGGTCATGCTGGAGATGTAGTTCTGGGTCAGGATCCCCTCTTCATATTTGGTGGTCTTGACCTGTAATAGCATCGTATTGGCGTAAGGTGAAAATAGTTGTGGAGTAAATTATGGGTGTCATTCCCATTTCTCGCTATAAAAAAATTCTTACTCCGACATCTGTGCAATGCTGCCATTGCAGTTATCCCAGTCCACTGGCGGTCTCTTGCACCCTCTGACATGCGGGAGTGGTTTAGATGGATAGACCTTTACAGGCTTATGGATGACATAACCCTTTATGGCCAAAAGAAAGTTACTGACATGTGGCAATGTGACTCCGATAGCTCAAGTTTAAGGAATCTCCGTCCTACCGCTTCCTCATGGATTGTGACTAGTCATTATCTCATGGTGGTAAGTGTGGGTGGACATACAGGAGAATGGGCATAAAGTACCTTCCCCCTTTGGGCATACTTTCCCTTTTCCTGCAACTGTTATACTAAGAGGAGTCTTTCTTTCTCTCTCTCTCCTTTCCACCCTCCCTTTCTAGCCTCCATTTCTTCCTTCCTATCTACTCTACTCATCCGTTCTCATCCTATTCTATACACTTTTCTGATTTCTGCTTTCTTGTGTCTGTCGTGTATTGTATGTTTTTACACACCACACTATCTGTTGACAGATTGTGATATCTTTACATGATTCTGTTTTTGAAGCATGTTTTGTTTGCTGTTTGTACTCCTCTAAATATCCTAATAAAAACAAATTAAAAACAAAACATTGTAACCACTGACAAGTACAATGAATAACATTAATTATCTTCTTGCAATGGAACCTGTGAAGGGTTGGGATATATTATGCAGCAAATGAACAATCAGTTCTTGAAGTTGATGTGTTGGAAACAGGAAAAATGGACAAGCATAAGAATCTGAGCAACTTTGACAAGGGACAAATTGTGATGGCTAGATGACTGGGTGCCAGGGACTGTCCCCGCACTTCCTCCATGTGCTGAGGACAGCCGCCTGCCTATTCCTGCCGGGCGCGTCCCGTTGTCTATCTTCTCCTCTTTTCGGCCGTGCACATAGCTGGTACATGCATAGAAGGCGCTGCATACCATTTGCTAGGCAACAGGATGATTTTGCCAAAACGTACTGATTGCCTGAATTCGCCCCTAGCCAGTCAGGTCCCTCTCCGCTAGGGTGCCAGAGTAGTGGTGAAACCTATCTCCAGCGTTCTCCATGCCTATCCCACTTACCTGTATACTGCTTCCTTGCTCCAGTGTACTTGTGTCTCAAGACCCAAGCTGTTTCCTTACCTTCCCTTTGGATTGTGATTTGGGCTCATTTCGATCCCTCTGGTTCTGACTCCTGGCTTTATGCTGACCATTCTCTGAATATCCCTTTTTACCATGCTGCCTGGCTGGCTGTTACGGGCCACCGTTCTACTCAAGACGACTCGGCTTCTACCTCTCTCTTTGTACAGCTCCTGTGACATTCACTGCATCCCAGTATCAGGACAGAATGCTGGGCGCATGCATGGAGGCATAATGAATTATTTGCCACTGGTGGTGAATTCTAGATGCTCCCTGGGCCCCATTCTATTGGCTGGCAACACTATTTAAGACAGGGAGAGCTTAGCCTTCCTGACAGTTATAGCTTCAGTTCACCACTTTGCTGACCAGCCCCAAGTTGTTCCTATGCACATTCTACTCATATTGACTGACTCCGGGTGTGACTCTTGCCTGAACATTGGACCTTGTCTGTTTGTCTGCTGCCCTGACCCCTGTCTAAAAACTGGACCTTGCTAATTTGCTTGTTGCCCTGACCTCTGCCTGATTACCAGACCTCAATGCTTTACCAGTTGCCTCAGACCTCGGCTTGTATTTTGGACCATTCCAGGTTAGTTCTGTCTCCTGGTACTCCTCCTACCACTCTTGCTACAATCTTTAAACATAAGCTCCTAGTACTTAGAGTTAAGACCTGGGGGCATCCAAATAGCTATGAACAAAATCAGTTCTACGGTTCATGTTTGGGATACTAGCTGTGGTTCTGACCCAGATTGTTTGACTTCTCTAACTTCACATATCACTTCGTTGGTGACTGTCTCGGAGAACCGTGACATGCACATCCCTTGCAGCCAAGTCCATACTCCCTTGAGGAGGTTCCAGGTGAATATCAGGGGTGCATTAGACTCTGCGCCTCGCTGTTCAGTTGAAATAATACCATCCAATCCTCAGTTTGTGACACTGGGACAGAGCATTTCCAAAACGGCAGGTCTTGTGGTGTGTTCCCAGTATGCAGTGGTTTGAACTTAACAAAATTGGTCCAAGATAGGACAACGAGTGAACTGGCAACATGGTAAGGTGCACCCAAGGCTCACTGATGCATGTGGGGAGCAAAGGCTAGCCCGTCTGGTCCAATCCAACAGAAGAGCTACTATTGCACAAATTGCTGAAAAAAATTAATGCTGGCTATGATAGAAAGGTGTCAGAACACAGAGTGCATCACATCGCATCTTGCTGCGTATAGGACTGCATAGCCGCACTACAGTCAAAGTCCCTATACTCTCCCATGTCCACCGCTGAAAATGCCTACATTGGGCACGTGAGTGCCAGAAATGGACCACTGAGCAAAGGAAGAAGGTTGTCTGGTCTGATGAATGACCTTTTTTTACATCATGTGGATGGCTAGGTGCGTGTGTCTCACTTACTTGGGGAAGAGATGGCACCAGGATGCACTATCGGAAGGCAAGGCGGCGGAGGAAATGTGATGCTCTGGGCAATTTTCTTCTGGGAATCTTTGGGTCCTGGAATTCATGTGGATGTTACTTTAATACCTACCATGTACCTGTCACGAACTGACGTGATAGGCTCCCCTGCTGGCTTTGCTGCTATCATTCTGGCTGTTGCCCTGACAGCCAGAACGTCACTTCCGCACCATTTATGCTTACAGGGACTGCTTCACTAAGCTAGGGAGGGCCTAGCCTTCCTACTGGTTATACAGGTTGTGTGACCCACTAGTTGACCTGATCCAAGTGCTGTGGATACTGTGTCCATTTGATCCTGATTCCTGTTATGATCCCTGGCTTGTTTCTGGACCCTGCTTGTATGCTAATTGCCCTGACCTATGGCTTTGTTACTGGTTTATGCTTCCTAGCTGCCAGCCCTGACCCTTTAGCCTGTCCCTGTTTTGCCTGCTTGCTACAGACCCCTGACCCTGGACTCTTCCTGGCCATCCACTCTTGTTCTTGGCTACCGCCTCCTACCTACCAGCTTCAGCATTGCATATAAACTTTTACTACGCTAAGTGTTTGTGAGTGCAACAACCTATACAGGAAAGGTGTCTGCTATAGGCAAAGACCTGTGCTCTCCTGTTTTAGAATTTTATGTCATCAGCCGCTAGCCATAACAGTATCTAAACATTTTTGCAGACCAAATACACCCCTTCATGACAACAGTATTCCCTGATAGCAGTGGCCTCTTTCAGCAGGCTAATGCACTCTACCAGACCGCAAACATTGTTCAGGAATGGTTTGAGGAACATGACAAAGAGTTAAAGGTGTTGACTTGGCCTCCAAATTCTCCAGATCTCAATTCGATCGTGCATCGGTGGGAGGTGCTGAAAAAGCAAGTCCGAGCCATGGAGTACACACATTGCAACCGTTGTACCACAGGACATCTTCAGAGGACTTGTGGAGTCCATGCCTTGATGGGTCTGAGCTGAGGGGTACTTACACAATATTAGGTAGGTGGTGTTGGGGCTGATCAGTGAATGTGTGTGATGTGTATACTGTATATATATTTGTAAATGTTGCCTGTTTTAATCTCTTTTCTATACATTAAGATAATGCTGGGCATGTGCTGCTACTGGTGCAAAAACATTCATGTTTGCCCTAATGTTCAGCAAATTCTCCTTAAGGTTTTTATTAATAATCTCACATCTGTTGGTACCTACAAATTCAAACTCATAATGGAAACTCACATCTCATATTTTTACCCCTGTATATCCCACTCCTACACATATATATTTGACATACTAATAATCTTCTTTATATAATGTGTGTTTCGGGAGCACCATTTCTCTGGCTGTGAACCCAAAAGAAGTCTTTAGTGTTAATATGGAGCGCTACGCTCCACTTCCCATCTTGATAGTGTTGTCCTCTGTGATCTAGTGAAGACAGGAAGTGGGGCAGCATCCAGCCGTCCATATCGCTCTACTGAGCATGCACAGACAGGAAGTTTGGCTCTCAGCTGCAATATAGTCTTAAAGCCTGCATATATATTAATGTACTATGATAGAGTTAGGTACATTAACTGCATAATTATGACCTACTGCTTGTCTGTTGCAGTCAGTATCAACTGTGAGCAACTATAAATATGTATATACCAACTCTTACAACAAGTTCGGAAATAAAACCAACAAATTAGTTAAGACACAAGCTTCTTATGGTTTAACATCTACCATGAACGCTGCTGACACCTATTACATATAACAGTAGAAGTTCCCTGATAATAGGTTTCTGTCCAATATTTAGCACACTTTTGATAAGAATTAGTTGATGCAAACATGTGCTTTGCTTGCCTTTGTCAAATAATTATTGTCTATAACAGACCCCCAAAGGACTGCAATGACATAGTAATTAATTACTTGAGATGCTCAGGCTCAGTTCCTCGGGAACAGAACACATCGAAACTTAGGGGATCTGAGTACCGAGCCGATTTTCGGAATCGAAAACGAGGCAAAACGTCATCGTTACGTCGTCGGATCTCGCAAGTTTTGGAAACTATAAATACCTCCCTCCACGGCAATCAAGCGCCATTTGAGAGAGAAACACAGAAGAGGTAGCACAAAGTGTAGAGTAGTTCGGCAGGCAAAGTTATAGAATTTAAAGTGGAGGGTGGTAGCAGTGTTCAACAAAGTAATCAGTGACATCACGGAGAGCGCCATTGCTCCATTGCTAATTCTCGTTGCAGAAAATACAAATACTAGTGCTTACAGGGTTGATGTAATACTGCAGTCCAATTCTACTGTGTTATATAGGTAACAGACAAAGAGGAGTGTTCCATTGCTAAGAGTCAGTGCTGAAATACAAATTATAGGGCTGGCTGGCTTGGTCTTAATCTGCAGTTACATTTTACTGTACCATACCTCACTCAGAAACAGGAGAGGTGGCAGGGTTCACTGCTGAAACAGAAATTGTAATAATTGGGCTGTGAGTGTTCTTAAAAGTCTCCAGTGACATTGTACTGTGCCATAGCTCTTACAGAAACAGGAGGGGTGACATTGTTGTTGTCACTCTCCAGTCTCACTCATGATGATACTAATCACTCTACCTCATGTGCTAAAGCCTATGTTCAAGTGCATAGTGGTTTTAAGTCAGGGAAACAAAAATTAAAATAAAAAGCTTGTACCTTTTTAAAGAAAAAAAAAACTTCTCTAAAAAGGTGAAAGGTTACTGTAGAAAAACATAAAATTGCCAAGATGCCATTTTACCCAAAATATTACCAGGCATACCAGCATCAGGTAGCTCCCTTCTCTTAGCTAGATTTCAGCACCTGCAATTTATACTGTCATCATATTCACCCTCAACATTGTGTACATCTTCCTCAAACAATACTAATGCATCCCCACTGGAATCCACCATCACAGAAGTCTGTGTACTTTGATATATTTGCCGATAATGGCCTTCCTTATGGAATTTGTAGCTCTTTCTATGGCAGAGCTGTCACGAATTTGGGCAATTCTTTTAGAGCAGAGCAAATGTCAAAATGTTGTTTTGACTCATCTGCATCACCACTCGGTGTCTTGGGAAAGCTAAGTTTTTTCCTAGAACCAGTTTCCAGAGAAACTGAAGAAGGAGACATCATTACAAGATGTTGATAGCTCTTTGATCCTGGCAAAGCGAATTAAGTACTTAATCTACAATTTCAATATAGTTAGCGGATTTGTTTAGTTTAATTCCCTCCTTCAATTTCTGTAGCTGCTTCTCAAAAAATATAATAATGGCAATCACTTGACTCAAGCTAACCATGTCTGCACTCTCTTCACAGGTGACTACTTCGCTGGACTAAAGCACATTCCCCCACAAATTCTAATCTTCTTGCAGCTGCTGCATTCTCCTACATGCTGCTGCACAATCCCGAAAATGACCCAAAATTTTTCGGGACACAGACAGCATCTCCTGCATGTGATTGTAATTTTTTAAAAAGTTCTGTACCACCAAGTTGATTGTGTGAGCAAAACAGGAAATGTGATGGAATTCCCACTGCTGTAATGCTCTAACAATATTTGTGACGTTATCAGAAATCACATATCCTCAGGAGAATCCAAGCAGGATAAGCCATGTTGCAATGACATCCCTTAGTTTTTAAAACAGTTTGTCAGTGGTATTACCTCTGACCTGCGCCTTGTCTCGTGTCTGATAACCACCTCTCACTCCTGTCTTCAAGACTTCTCCCGTGCTGCTCCCGTGCATTAGACAAGTAATTGTCTAACGCCAGCTGCATTAACAGTGGATATTATACGCATGTCTAATACTAGCCGAGTCCCCATGTCGTCTGTGATCCGCTTTGCGACTGGGTGACAGCATTCTTACTTTCTTCCTCTAGCAAAGGATTGTTTAACAGTCAATTGTTGTAAACTACTAGTAGTCTTCTTCTGGGTTGAAGATAAACCTCCAGCAGCAGCAGCGGGACTAACACTCAATATTTCTTCAGAGGAATCATGGTTAGTGGAGGAGTCATCTAGCCTTAGCAAGTTGGATGCAGAACTAACTCCCATCACTTGTGAGGATATTGATGGTGAAGGTGTTGGGGGTGTAGGTTGCAGGTGCTGGGATCTATATGAGAGAAGGGAGGTAGCTGATGCTGGACTGCTAGGTGTTATTTTTTTAACCTAAGTTTCTGATTTTCCCAACAGCTTTCCATGAACTCGCTTCAAATGCCGTAACATGGCTAGACAACTGTTGTCAGGATTTGTGTAAAAATGTTTGCACACATAAGAGGTGGATTTTTGGTCTTGTGCCCAGGCATGACAATGGCCTTTTTCTTATCCCTTGCATGAACTTCTGCAATATTTGTTTGAAAGTGTATGAAAATAATAATGTGACCTGTGAGGTGGTCAAAATTGAATGCAAATGACTTGAAATTACTGTTATTGAGGTTAATAATAATGTAGGATCAAAAAAAGAGCAAAATTATGTGATTTTAGCATATTTTAGCAATTTTTCTAAAAAAAATACAGATATAAAACCAAAACCAAAATACACGAGGGCTGTTTTGCCAAAACCAAAACCAAAACACGAAGCTAATCCAGATCCAAAACCAAAACCACTTCACGGGGGTCAGTGAGCATCTCTATTAATTACCTATGCTTCTTCTGTATCCTTTCTAATTGCTACTTATGCATAATTTCCAACAGTAACAGCATGAAATTTAACAGGGACTCCCATTTTAAATTGACATGGGGATAAGTTCATTTTCTGTAAATATGAAAGAGTGTTATGGGCGGGATAAGATCAACTGAAGTGAGGACAAGTTTTTTGTTTACATTTTGGTAGCTCATCACAATTTTTTTCACAATTAAATATAGTACATTAACCAAACACAGAAATGTTTATGATGTAGACTTGATGCACTGTTGATTGATGTTAGTAAGATTGTTTGCAGAAACATGTCTCAAATTTAAAATGTGGGAATAAAAAAATCAAAAACTTCTTTTTGCCTTTGCCATAGGTTATCAACCTTAGCGTTCAGCTTCTGATCAAAATTTAATAGTCATAGGTTTGTTGTATTTCACGTGGGTCTGGGGAAGTACAGCAATGATGTGGGGAAATAAGAGGAAGAATAGAAGGATGTCTTTGCTAATAGTCTGGGCTCTTTAGGTATGTAGTCTGTGACACAGAATTTGTTAGAAGATGATGAACTGATGTAGGATGCTGACCTGCTATCTGTCCACTATAGGTTCTCCTATCTCAGCTTTGAGCCAAAGGGAACTATGGTATCTCTTAAGGTGCAACCACTATGATGTTATGCCTAAATTACTAACTTTCCCTCTTGCTGAATACCTTGGCATCAGGCAGGAATGGATTCTCACCATGAGGTAGGTGAAATTCTTAGGGAATTAGAAATGAAACAACAAGGGCCTCTGGCATCAATGTCTGTGCAGGAGTTTGCAGAGGAAGACTTAACATGCTCAGAAATTCCCAATGTGTAGCATAGGATGATTACAGATGATATGTAGGAAGGACAGGGGATAAAAGAAAACTCACCTCATGGAGTATAAATGATAAAGGATTGCTAATGGCATGTACACATGCAGGCACATGGCAGATGGGAGACTTGTTATGTAGTACTAACATATAACTACCTATTGGCAACCTAATCCTATTGTTATGAGCCGCAGTGGTACTCACAGCCGCCGCGGCTCGCTTCTGATGCCCTCTGACGTCCCGGCCGTCACCTTGACGATGGGATGTCGTGCAGCCTCACTGCCGGTTATAGCTTTTCTGCCACAGTCCTGCTGACCTGCTTGAACCTAGTTCCTATCCTTATCCCTGTCCCGTGGACACTCTGTTGGATTTCCCGTGTTTGACCCCTTGCTTGGATTTTGGACCCTGCCTGTTTGCTCGTGACCCTGACCTCTCTTGCCTGTATCTTAGACCTTGCTACCATGCCTGTGACCTCTGACCTTGACTTGTCTATTGGATTCGTTGTCTGCTGCCGGCCCTTGACCCTTGCCTGGACTTCACTCCGCTTTCCTGGGTTCTCCCCAGCTGGTACGCACTTCACGACCCTCTGTTAGTCTGCGACCAAGTCTGTCCCCATCACTAGGGGCTCCAGTGAACACCAGACTGGCAGAGCAGACTCCGGGTTTGAGCTGTGTCGGCTAGAGGGGTTCCTAACATTATAACCGGCCTAAAACAGACGTTCCGGAGACGAAGTTGGGATGGATGAAAGCGGAACCAAATCATCTCCTTTTCAAGCCTTAGCGGGTCATGTTGAGACCCTGTACCAAATGGTCCGGGGATTGTCCCAGCGTTTGTCCACTCAAGAGGAGGACTCCTGAACTACACTGGCCATTTCCGGTCCCGTTGATGAACCCAAGTTAAATTTTCCGGACCGGTCCTCCGGAAATAGAGCCCTGTTACAGGACTTTAAAGAAAGCTGCAAACTCTACTTTCGGCTGAAACCTCGATCTTCTGGTTCAGAACAGCAGAGATTTGGAATTGTCATCTCCCTCCTGCAGTGTGACCCTCAGTCTTGGGCTTTCACCCTGCCGCAGTCGAGTCCTATCATGCAATCATTGGAAGCTTTCTTTAACGCATTTGGTCTCCTCTATGATGACCCAGATAGAGTTGCCTCCGCTAAGGCTCATCTACGGGCCTTAAAGCATGGCCGGCGTTCGGCAGAAGAATACTGCGCTGAATTCCGCGGATGGTCGCCTGACAGTGAATGGAATGATCCAGCGGTACGCAGCCAGTTTCGCCTAGGAGTGTCAGAGGAGATTAAGGATTCACTTGTGCAGTATCCTTCCCCCACCTCGTTGGAGAGGCTTATGCAACTCATTATTAAAATTGAAGGAGAATCAAGGAGAGGAGGACAGAGAAAGAGGCATCTTCTTTTTCGTCTGCATTTATTCCAGCTTCCACGGATGTTGAGAAGCCTACGCAGTCAGGGGCGTTTCGCCTCCCTCCCGAGGAAAGAGACAAGAGACGGTCACAAGGCCTATGTTTTTATTGTGGTAATAAAGGCCACTTCTCCTGCTCTTGTCCATACAAACCTGAAAAAAGAGCATGTCTGGGAAATGTCCACTTAGGTTTTGCAAATTGTTTCCCAAAAGAATACTGTCCTGATTCCCGCACAAGTCACTTTCGGTGCCAGTTCTGTGGCACTGTCGGCCTTCATTGATAGTGGAGCTGCAGGCAACTTCCTCGACATCGGGTTTGCCCGTTCTGCTGGGATTCCTATGGTGAAGCGTTATTCTGCAGTTACAGTTTGTGGCCTAGATGGGAGTCCTTTGCCTTTAGGCAAAATTGTTTGGGAGACTCCATCACTACAACTGAACATAGGTGCTCTCCATTCAGAGTCCATAACCCTCCTCCTTATCGACTGTCCATCAGTTCCGCTGATTCTGGGTCATCCGTGGCTTTCTCGTCATAACCCTGTTGTGGATTGGGTGAAAGAAGAGATTATCCAGTGGAGCTCTTTTTGTTCACAGTCCTTTTTAACCATGCCTCTGCGAATCATCCAGTCTATTCCGGAGCAACTTCCTTCACAATATCATGAGTTCTTGGATGTGTTCTCTAAAAAGGCTGCTGACACCTTACCACCTCATCGTGACTGTGACTGTTCTATCGAGCTTATTCCTAGTTCCAAATTGCCCAAGGGACGCTTGTACTCTCTCTCTGGTCCAAAGACCAAATCTATGCAGGAATATATTGATGAGAATTTGGAGAAAGGCTTCATTGGGCCATCTAAATCTTCAGTGGGTGCTGGATGTTTTTTTGTATCCAAAAAAGACGGAGGACTAAGACCCTGTATTGACTACCGAGGATTGAATCTCATTACAGTCAAGAACACTTATCCCCTTCCTCTCATCTCCGTATTATTTGATCAATTAAGAGGTGCTACAGTCTTCACCAAAATCGATCTTCGTGGTGCATATAACCTCATCCGTATCAAGGAAGGAGATGAATGGAAGACTGCATTCAATACGCATTCTGGCCACTACGATTATCTGGTCATGCCGTTTGGTCTTAGCAACGCGCCTGCGGTGTTCCAAGATCTGATTAATGAAGTACTACGGGAGTTCCTTGATCATTTCGTGGTCGTCTATTTAGATGATATCCTCATATATTCTAAATCATTATCTGTACATCGGGGTCATGTCAGACAAGTTCTACAGAAATTACGAGAACACCACCTCTATGCTAAATTAGAAAAATGTGAGATTGAGCTGCAGAAGGTATCCTTCCTGGGCTTTGTAATCTCTTCTGAGGTATTCTCCATGGATCCAACCAAGGTTCAAGCTATCCTGGATTGGGTACAACCGAATAATCTCAAGGCGGTACAGAGGTTCCTGGGCTTTTCCAATTATTATAGAAGATTCATTCGCGGCTTTGCTGATATTGTGGCTCCTATTGTCACCCTGACTCGCAAAGGAATGGATCCAACTAACTGGTCACCCCAGGCAGTAACCGCATTTGAGACCTTAAAGAAAGCGTTTGTATCTGCTCAGGTCCTTAGACATCCAGATCGTGAAGTACCGTTTGTTCTTGAAGTTGATGCCTCTGACGTCGGTGCTGGTGCCATCTTATCTCAAAAGGATCCCCATACTCACCGCCTACACCCATGTGCCTACTTTTCCCATCAGTTTTCATCAAGAGAAGCCAACTATGATGTGGGTAACCGGGAACTATTGGCAATCAAATGGGCCTTAGAGGAGTGGCGACATTGGCTAGAAGGCGCTATACATCTGATCTCTGTTATAACTGATCACAAGAATTTACAATACATACAGTCGGCCAAACGCCTGAACCCCAGACAGGCCCGTTGGTTGCTATTTTTCACCCGTTTCAACTTTGTGATCATCTATCGTCCAGGTTCTAAAAATGTCCGAGCAGATGCTCTGTCCAGAAGCTTCTTGGCACACTATGTTCCAGTTACTAGGCCTGAGCCTATCGTTCCCTTTTCCATGATCCATGCTGGGCTAGCCCAAGACCTGAGCAGCACACTGCAAAGGTTTCAAAAATTAGCTCCTGACAATACTCCGGAGGGATGTTTATTCGTTCCAGTTCATTTAAGGAAGGCGGTGTCCTCTCTTGTGAGGGTTGTGCCAGGAGTAAGGTCCCCAGGAGTCGTCCTGTAGGCCAGTTGTTTCCATTGCCCATTCCCGCAAAACCCTGGACACACTTGTCTATGGTCTTTATAGTCGATCTGCCACTCTCTGCAGGACACATCACCATCTGGGTGGTAGTTGACGGCTTCAGCAAGATGGCACACTTCATACCACTACCCAGGCTCCCTGGTGCTCGAGATCTGGCCATTTTGTTCATCCAGCATATATTCCAGCTCCATGGACTTTCTACTGACATCGTTTCCGATCGTGGTTCCCAATTCATAGCACAATTCTGGAAATCTTTTTGTACCCTTCTTGGGATCAAGATTAGCCTCTCATCTGCATACCACCCTCAGTTGAATGGACAAACTGAAAGGGTTAACCAGTCCTTAGAACAATTCTTACGATGTTACACTTCGGAATTTCATGATAACTGGTCCTCCCTGTTACCCTGGGCAGAATTTGCTTAAAATAATTCATGTCACTCATCTACCAAAACCTCTCCATTTTACTGCAATTTTGGTTTTCACCCCAGATCTAATTCCTTGTACTCTCTCAAGTCCGCTGGTATTCCAGAAATTCTTTCCACGGCCAGGGATCTCAAAGTCATCTGGAAAAAAGTGCAGTCATCATTGAGACAAGCCTTATTTTTTGCAAAAAAAAATTCGGACCGCCACAGTACCACCTGCTCCCTCAAAGTGGGCCAGAAAGTGTGGCTGTCTACACGCAATATTAGGCTCAGACAGCCTTGCAAAAAACTCGGACCTAAATTCATCGGTCCTTTCCTCATTATCAAGAAGATTAATCCTGTAGCCTTCAGATTGAAAATCCCTGGTTCCTTGAGGATCCCCAACACATTCCATTGCTCTCTGCTTAAGCCTGTGTTATACACGAATCAATTCCAGTCTTTGAGTTTTCCTGTACGGAACACGAACAAGTACACCGTTTATAAGATCCTCGATTCTTAAAGAGTGCAGGGGCAGGTGCACTTCCTAGTTCAATGGAGGAATCGTGGTTTAAAAGAGCGGTCTTGGGTTCCGCGAAGACAGCTCCATGCTACCAAACATCTGAGGGAGTTCTTCAAAAAATTTCCTAAGAAGCCTTGGTGTTGGGGTTCCTTAACCCCTCCTCAAGGGGGGGGTACTGTTACGAGCCGTGGCGGTACTCACAGCCGCCGCGGCTCGCTTCTGATGCCCTCTGACGTCCCGGCCATCACCTTGACGCCCGGGACGTCATTTCCGGAGTCTATCCGCAATGGTCGGACGCCAGCTGGAGTAGCACCGCGTCCCGGGGGCTGGGGACAGCCGGGCACGTGCGCAGAAATAAACACAAGCCTGTGGGCTAATTGAATAGACCATTATTAATTAAGCAGGGGGCTCAATGTGATTTCAGAGCTAGGCTCTGATTGGCTGATGCTGGTATTTAAGGCAGTGAAGTCTGCAGCCTCACTGCCGGTTATAGCTTTTCTGCCACAGTCCTGCTGACCTGCTTGATCCTAGTTCCTATCCTTATCCCTGTCCCTGTCCCGTGGACACTCTGTTGGATTTCCCGTGTTTGACCCCTTGCTTGGATTTTGGACCCTGCCTGTTTGCTCGTGACCCTGACCTCTCTTGCCTGTATCTTAGACCTTGCTACCGTGCCTGTGACCTCTGACCTTGGCTTGTCTATTGGATTTGTTGTCTGCTGCCGGCCCTCGACCCTTGCCTGGACTTCACTCCGCTTTCCTGTGTTCTCCCCAGCCGGTACGCACTTCACGACCCTCTGTTAGTCTGCAGCCAAGTCTTTCCCCACCACTAGGGGCTCCAGTGAACACCAGACTGGCAGAGCAGACTCCGGGTTGTGCTGTGTCGGATAGAGGGGTTCCTAACACCTATTCAGAGTTTTTACACTAAACACAACACCATCATCCACAAGAAAAGCAAAACTATCCTTGTAAATTCCAAAACTGTATAAAACAATAACAGCAACAACAACAGACTTTTATTTGCACTTCACTAAATGAAGGTATGATTTTAGAATATGCACCAAAGCAATGTTAACAGTCTTTAATCAGAGAGAGACTAGTGAGAATACACTGCAGCCAAATTTGTGGCTTTTATCTCTAATAGGACTCATGCACCAACAGGTTCTGCTTTGTCTACAAACTTAGTTTTATCATGGGATGCTGGACAATGGACGATAAACTATAAGCAAGGTGACATTACATTTTCCTTGGAAATGTGATGGTAACCAAAAATATGAATAAGTTAATTCTCATCCACAGGAAATCATGTATTTATTTCAATAATATTGTTTTGCAAGCTAGGAATGCGACCCTCAGTCTTTCACTAATGGTGGCGGGCTTCTAGTTGCCTGGAAACTCCCCTACATCCAGGACTCATTGATAGTCTGGTCCCTCCCTTGTGAACAGCCACTTTACTGCCGCTGATGCACAGATTTTTTCTGCCCCTCACTTCTACACTATATGTCGCATCCTGAGACCTGCCAGCAATCTGCAACCCAAGTAAGTGGATTGGGTAGATCTGATAGCTGCAGATTGAAGGGCAAATATATGAGGCTTTGTCCATTTAGTGTGGTATTTCTGGGGCTGTTTGTCACAGAGAGAGAACTCTCAATTGTGATGTGTTAATGTTCTCTTTAGAAAGGGAGTGAGCAGTTAGAAAGCTTGAGTTGGTAGATGATTTTCTGTGTGTCTGTCCTTTGTTGTAGCCCCAGTGTGTTTATTTAAGGCTTTCAAGAGACCAAAGCATATAAATCTGTAATGGCTTAAAAGGAAGTGCAGTAAATATGGGCAGTGTGAATGAAACTAGAGGAGTAGGGAAGTATTTATTCAGAAGTGATGTATTTAATTTTGTTGAGATCAAACTATGGATTGTTAGTGGTAGTGGAAGAGAGGTATATTAGCTGATTAATCAACTTTGTATAGTTTGTGGATGATCACAATGGTGGTAGTAGTATATTGTATGGAGTCTATAAGGTCTGGGGTAATATTCCTTGTGGAGGTGTGAAAAGAATTCAAGTGGAGACAGCCATTTTTGGTGTGTGACCAGACCAAATTAATAAAATTCAACATGAACAACATTTATGTTTGAACCAATAATTAAATATAAGAGAAACTATTTTTAAGTATTATTGTTTCAGTACAGCTAACTGTTCCATTATCTGGATGTAAGTAGATTCCCTCATTTCTAGCTACAGTACTTCTAATTGCTTAAAGAATATGTGTGTTCACAAATTCAATATCATACAACATCACACCTCCATTCACTTGCAGAGCTTATGGATTTTCATGGGGTGGATACAAACTGTTACAGCTTTTGATTGAACAAATGTTGTAGCGATACAATAGAGAACATCTGTTTGCTTTTAAAATTGGGAAGTGCACTCATTTTTACTTGCACCCCTATAGTCATACAAATGTAAATATCTTCACTTATTTGTTTCTGGCTGTATTTGTATATATGCATAAATGAGTATATATGCAAATATATTTATATATATATATATATATATATATATATATATATATATACACAAGTTAACATGTGCATGATACTCATGCATTCTAGTCAAATCAAGCTACTTAAGGTCTTAAAAAGGTTCTTGTCATGCATTTGGGCCTAGCCCAGGCCTCCTCAGGGGAAGAGCGTTACTTCCCGACGCAAGCACCCTTTTTAATGTGTGTTCATGAGGTAAAATTACCTCACAAAAATGAGTTTGAGCCCTCAACTCGTAAATTTAGCCTTTACTACCCCTCCCACGGGGGGAAGGGGGAATGATGGAAGTTAACTGACTTCACTATTCTAAATTTTTTGTCAAATAATGTCAGTATACCAAATTTCAGGTCAATTGGATGAGTCCTTTCTGAGAAAATAGTTTTTTCCACACACACACACACACTAACACATGTTGCTACACATGTGTGTTCATGAGGTAAAATTACCTCACGAAAATGAGTTTGAGCCCTCAACTCGTAAATTTAGCCTTTACTACCCCTCCCACGGGGGGAAGGGGGGATGATGGAAGTTAACTGACTTCACTATTCTAATTTTTTTGTCAAATAATGTCAGAATACCAAATTTCAGGTCAATTGGATGAGCCCTTTCTGAGAAAATAGTTTTTTCCACACACACACACTAACACACGCCGCTAGGCTTTTACTTTTATATATTAGATAATGCTAAGAATTTAGTAGGTCAGTGTATAACTCCACCCAGCAGGTGGCGCTGCAGCCTAACACAGGCCGCAAAGCTTTTATATTATAGATATATCAGCAAAAGGCATATATATATATATATATATATATATATATATATATATATAAAAATATATATATATTGCCATAGACCTGTAAGAGAGGAATTAGCTATTCAGCTGACAATCTACAGGTAATAGCTGCAGACTGTGTTACACACAGGTGTAGCAGTGCACATAGGTTAAAGTACATAGGTGTAAGACATGTGTGACAAAGTAAAAGTATAAACTGTGATTTAACTTACATGGTTTAAAAGTGTATTTTTCACAGCTAAACACACATATATACTGTGTGTGTATATATCTATATATATGAGAGATAGGTAGATATATTTAACACACACACACACACGCACACACAGCCGGATTCCGAGTGGAATGCAAACGTGACTTGCGGTTGAAAAAGTAACATGAAAGTGTATACATATGCACACCATATTCAGAATTGTGTCCAGGTCTCAGAGGCTTCCACTTGTCAACAGACATACCCCTCAGACACTTGCGTCCAACTTTCGAACACGTACAAAAACCTTTTATTTTATATGTTACTAACTTTGTTTTATATGTTACTAACTCAATCACTATGAAGTATCATTTAAACCTGAATAATGTAGCTGATACAGCAGGAACAACTTTCCAACACATTAAAAAAAAATATTTCTTTTATCTTTGCATCAACATGCTCTTTAAATCCTAATCTATGCCAAGCGACTAATAAATTCTCAATAAGGGTGAGTGAATCACAATCTTGTAATTACAAGCAGTCCATTAGTTTTGATGTTGTCATCATCATCAACCGCTACTTACATCTGCTCCTGACCACCTGCAAATAAAGCCACTTTTTCAGTCGTATCTGCAACTACTTCCAAGTCTGAATCTGTATGCAATTGCTCGAACCAGTACTTACTGTAAATTGCCTGCTTTACAGCACCCCTTCCATAAGCTCTAAGTGGCAAACAGTCACTGGTCCGAATAGCTGCATTTTTTTCAGACACAATGGTCCATCTCTCCGTTCGTCCAGACACATTTGTCTTTGCGTAAGAAATGGACCAATGTGTCTTTGTTTTTCCAGACATGGCTGTTTTTAGACATGTTTGTACATCCAAGCACATTTGTCTTGTCAGAAACATCTATCCACCTTCCTGTATATCCTTTGTAGTAATCCACTTGTCCATTTTTTTGTGCCCTAAGATTACAAGCCAAAAAAACATGGATTTATTCATAGAAAAGAAGAGAAGAGCTCTCCGTAAGGTGGAATAAAACTAGCGAATTGAGAAGAGTTGAATATGCTGAAGATTGCTTGAATATGATCCAAGCTAGTAGCAGCATGCAAAAGAATGATATTGAAAACTACATGACTATATTTCTACTATCAATGACAATTTGAAATGTGAGCTACTAGAAGAACCATCAAAGGCTTCACTTGGATTCAGCTACAATTTTCTACTCTTAGTAAGAAAGCGACGGAATAAAAAATGTTTCTAATACAAACTCACATGGACAGTTTTCTGTGGTTAATATACTCTGATGCAACAAAGGAAGTCTTCTGCAAATATTGTGCCCAATTTGTTACGACAGCAATGGGAAGCCCCCACAAACATGTTCCTTGTAAAGAAGCCCCTGACTGTTTTTTGCAAAGCTGCTAGGCAAAGATGAAGCTGTGCACTCGTGAGAAGCAGCAATACCACAGGAATTCTGTGCAAGCAGCTAAAGTCTTTCTGAATGCCTATTATGCACCAGAGAAAAATATTATGAACAGGATTAATTCACAGTGACTACAGCAGGCCCAAGAGAATAGACAATGTTTAAAACCTATAGTCAAAACCATTCTGTTCCTTGGCAGACAGAATATTCCTCTGCGAGGGCATAGTATGATAGCTAGTTAAAGAATCCAACATAGAACCGCTGATTAATTAAGGTAATTTTAGAGAGATGCTGCGGTTTAAAGTTTAAAAGTGGAGATACTGCTCTTGCAAATCACCTTGAGAAGTCTTATTCAAATACAACATATATCATAAAAAATACACAAAACTTGCTGACTGAATGTTGTGCAGAAGAAATTAGGAGTGTCATTCTGGAGCATGTCATGGAGGCAAAATATTACTGTGTGATATTTGACAAAACTACATATATTTCCCATAGTTCTCAGTTGAGTCTCTGCTTGAGTTATGTATACAAGAACCAAAGGCATAAAGACTTCATTGCTTTTTAGAATATTCATGAGGCTTGATTCAAGCATTCATCACCATCTTTTGAGCCTGAGGTGAATAGCAAAGTTTTGGGGCAGCTAGTGATCAGGCAAATTAAAAAGTTCAATTTGGATTTGCAGAACTGTGTTTGGATTGGTATAAATGGTTGTACCCTGATGATATAAGAACAGTTAGGTGCTGTTGTAGAGATACAAAAGGAGGTCAAATATGCCACTCAATGCCCTTTCCTTAAACACATACTAAACTTGATGATGCCCAAGACTTCAAAAGTTCAGATTATATGCCAATGTATCAGCATCATGAAGGAAGTTGCATGTTTCTTTAATGCTTCAGTTAAGTTATTATGAATGTTGCAGATTCAAAATTAAAGGGTATGTGTGAAAGATGGAAATAAGTGAATGCTTGATCCAGTTTCTTGACCGAATAGAGAAAATATTTAGACACTTCAATATATATGACAAAAGAACTGAACCAGCATCATCCTTTAAAGCCCAGACCTTGCTAAGTGCCCTAAAAAATGTTAAATTTGTAGTGGCATTACATTGCCAATTCTTGATATTTACATTGTGTCTACCACTTGGTAGGCTGTTCCAGTATAAAATTGTAAATTTCACTGGCGCTACTACCCTTGTCACTGATCATCTGTCAGTTTTAAATAAACAGCGTAATAATTGAAGTGAAGATTTTTCAAAAATATTTTCAAATGCATCTGAGGTTTTCTCAAAGTTAAATGGTACAATAGAATTATCTCAAATAACCAAGAAAAATCAAATGCATAGTGCTAATATGCCATATGCTCTGTGTTAATGGAAACCATAGAGATTTCCCCTTTGAACTCAGGTCCAGTTATTCATGAAACTGAACCCCTGGACCTCGTACTTGAGCTGAACCACCCTGAGACTTTGACTTTATTACTGATCTCCTATACTCAGTTTTCTATTATTTTGGGAATTCCTTGATTGGCTGCAAACAATCCATCCATTAACTGGGAATAAAATCCCTTTTAATTTTCATAAGAAACTCGTGTTCCAGAGACTAAATCTGAATCCTCTGTTGAAGAGGTAGTGCATTATATAATTCCCCTCTTTAAATATCGGAACAGTTACCTCCACAATATAAAGACTTTACTGATTTAATAAGAAGTTGACCTGGTGTATTTGTTACCTGTGGCTACCAGTCCCTTTGGTCGCATTTCTCCATTAGCCAAACCTGAAAAAGGTCCTCAAATATTTTGTGGATGAAAGTTTAGAAAAAGGTTTATTCATCTCTCCACATTTCTAGCAGGTGTACCTATTTTTTTGTGAAAAAAGATGGTTCATTACGACCATGTATCGATTGTAGAGCATTAAATAAAGTTAAAATCAAGAACCAATCAAGAACCAATGCCCACTCCTACTTATATCAGAGTTACTGGAGAAACTTCCCTCAGCAAAAAAATTTCACCAAATTAAATATACGAGGAGTGTATAATTTAATTTACATATAGTGAATGGAAGACTGCCTTTCAAAGTAAATCCGGACATTTTGAACATTTGGTGATGTCCTCTGAATGTGCAATGCCCCGGCTACTTTTAAACATTTCGTGAATGACATTTTAAGGATGTAATTGACCAATTTGTTGCTATTTAACTAGACAACATACTAATTTTCTCAAATTCCCAAGAGCAACATCAACAACAAGTTCACTTTGTACTTGAAAATCTTCACAAACACCATTTGTAGATTAAGTTGTAAAAGTGTGAATTCCACCAAACACAGGTCCAGTTCTTAGGCTATATCATACCACCCAAGCATTGAGAATGGACCCTAGCAAAGTCCAGCTATAGTAGATTGGCCATCTTCACGAAATGTTAAAGAGGTACAAGGCTTCATAGGATTTGCCAAATTCTATAGACTTTTCATTAAAGTTCTCTCCAAAATTGTGCCACAAATCACTGAATTAACGAAGAAGGGATCATCCTTCTATTGGTCTTCAGAAGCTTAATATGGTTTCTCTTTGCTTAAAACAGAGTTTACTGCAGATCCCATATTAATATATCCCAACCCAGAACATTCAGTCATCCTCAAGGCAGATACTTCAGATTCTTCAGTAAGTGCAATTTTATCACTGAGAATAGGAGAGAAGATGTTATTGCATCCATGTGTTTTTTTCTCTCATCAAATGACTGCTTTAGAAAGGAATCCCGATGTAGGGAATTAAGAACTAATAGCCATTGTAGCTGCATTTACTGAATGGAGGCATCTGCTTGAAGGTGCTACACATCAATTTACTGTGCATACTGACCACAGGCATCTAGAGTTTGTAAGGTCTGCAAAGAGAATTTTTCCTTGACAAGCCAGATGGAGATTATTCCTTAATCATTTTGACTTTGTTATCTCTTATAGTCCCGAAATGGGAAATCTGATGCTCTATCCAGAGCATATATGGAAGACACACCCCAGGTTGAATCAAAATAAACAATCCTCTGTAAGTCAAATTTCCTGTGAGCTTTTGGCACCGGTGAGCTGTTGTCTGACATAAAAGACGGTTAAAGAACAGATCCGTTCCTTTTAAATAAATAGGTCCCTTTAAAATTTTGGGACAAGTCAGTTCATTTGTCTTTTGAACTCTCAGGATCTAGGCAGGTTTCTTTACTGAATTCAGCAATTTCAAATACTTTTCTTGGTTGCACCTTGCCCCATCCAGATCCTGTTCAAATCGATGAACATGAAGAATTTCTAGTAGAGAGAATACTAGAAATTCACTTTTTTGAAAAAAAGGCTATATTTTATTTATTATTAAAGAAGAAACAGAAGCAAGACACAATGGTAAACTCCTCCCCCAAACCATTCAAATTATTATATGATCATGCCTAGGAAAAAGTTGATGATGATAAAAAGCAGATCTTTGCTCCATCCACATCTTTACGCTATATATTAGTTTTAAAGGCTATTCCACATAACATGACATCTGGTTGTAGAAAACAGTATTGCTTTTAGAAAAGAAAAAGGTAATTGACAGTGTTGCATGGTACCACCAAATCCTTTTTTTTCATTCTCACACTCCTTGGCAGTTCAAACAAATTGGTTAATATACTATAACTCCTCCTTCCTTGTCTTTTCCCTGTATTTTCAAAGTTGAGCAAGGCAGCAGCAAGTGTAATAAGGTTTTTGTTTTCCATTTCCATATGGATTGACCTATGAAACATCAGGAAAGCAGTAGCTCCCTTTAGAGCCGGATTAAGGTGGATCCCAGGGGGCATGTGTCCCAGGCTCCCTATCTCATGGGGCACCGCAGACCACAGCTGTAATTATAGAGGTGCGGCTGCTCAAGTCACAATGATGAGGAGGGCATCGTCAGGGGGGGTGCAGAGTACAATTTAGATTGCACTCTTGAGCTGTGCATTGTCTGTTGCCAAACATAGGCAGTGGACTTTACTTTACATTAGAATGCCCCGCCCCCAACTGTACTTCTTTTTATTTGGACACATGCATCACAGGGGAGCTTCTCCCCTTACATCCTGCATTGGCCAGCACTATTTTCAAGAGTGGCTTCATCTAAGTTGTGCTGGGGCGCGTGGTGCAGTAGAGGTGGAAGTGCTCGGAGGCTCTTTCAGAATGAATGGGTCTCCTTTCCTCCATGTTTGTCTGTCTGTTTTACCTTCTGTTTATATCCACCCCCCACGTGGTTTTCTCCGTCACCTGTCTCCCATTTGTTTCTCTAATGCAATCCGATGCAATCCAACATTGGAGATCTAAGTGAAACCGAGTCATTTCTCCAGGAAAACTTGGATCTAATTTTTTATTTTTGAAAAACTGTTGTGAGATTTGGATTACCATCTTTTGTTTATATAGTCCTCCCATGTTCTCTCAAATGCCATTTTTAGAACAGACAGTGTGTAGGGAGGAGGTTAGCTGCAGTGCTCTGCTCATAAAATAGGAACATAGGAATGCAGTAGAATCCAGATTATTGCAAAACAGTACTGTAGAGAATAGTCAGTTACAACAGTTTGCTGATCCATTGCTTTTAATTTCAATTTATACACTTTACACAGACTAGTGGCTACTGGTGGTTGATAATGCATTGAATTGCATATATATAATAGTACTAGACATTATATACAGACTGAGTTAGATATCATTCTACATCAACTAGGATATTCTTTGAGAACAACAGTGTGCTTTTGTTGTCAGACTAAAAAAAATAAACATATTTCTTTCTATTAAAACTGAATTTGTTTCTAATGAAAGGAATCTTATGTGGGGCAGTGACAACTCAAATAATTAAAAAAAAAAACTTGGTGTTTGCGTGTGAGATTCAGCAGCAGTTGCAAACTCCCAAAAAAGTCTATATATTTTTATATTCTAATGTTTTCTATTTTTCAGTACTGTTGATAGGGTCATCCAGTGAAATCTATATTTAAAAAACGTATTATTTCCTCACCTAGGTCCGGTCTTTGGAAAATAAAAAACCCTCATAGCCACTTGCAAGATTAGTTCTGCTAAGAGCATTTGCGTCAGGAGTTGTTAATGGAGCAAGTCTACCGGCGGATGAGAAGGTTTTTTATTTACCGAAAACAAGAATCATGGGTTTCCCCATGCTCTGAGGTCAGGGCATTAGAAATCACATGGTTATAAATATAACTCCACAGTCACTAAGAGCTAAATTGAGACAGTAACTGTAAAGTACGTATTTTAAAGGATGCGATTTATTCTTACATTTTAAGAGTCTACTCTGTCCAACTCTACATAAGGCTCCAAATGCATTCTAATATACTTCTCTTACATAATATCTCAAAAGTAATCTAAATATAAAAACATTTCAGCCCTACCTCATAAAGTTAAATACAGTGATATAACAATAATTTGTAGACCAATGGCCTGATTCATTAAGGATCTTAACTTAAGAAGCTTCTTATTTCAGTCTCCTTTACAAAACCATGTTACAATGCAAGGGGTGCAAATTAATATTCTGTTTTGCACATAAGTTAAATACTGACTGTTTTTTCATGTAGCACACAAATACTGATAGCTTATTTGTACACTGAAATTTAAAGTTGATATTTGTGTGCTACATGAAAAAGCAGTGAGTATTTAACTTATGTGCAAAACAGAATACTAATGTGCACCCTTTGCATTGTAACATGGTTTTGTCCAGGAGACTTAAATAAGAAGTTTCTTGAGTTAAGATCCTTAATGAATCAGACCCCAAGTTATTTCATTGCCCTCCTGGTTGACTTTGCACAAATCTAAAAGTAATCTAGTGGCACTATCTTCCTCCAACCCTATAATGGTTCTACTAACCTAGTGCCACTCTGCTTATGGTGGCCATTTTGAAACACTGACAATGCCCTTAACCTGTGATGTTTTTTGAAAATTTATTAAAGACTTTAACAGAACATCTTGGGGTTTGAACTGGACCACTGTAAGCAGAAAACTTACAGAATTGCTGCTGCCCAGGTAAGTCTAAAGTTGCATTTTACTCTAATTTAGTGAGCTCCCCTTAAAATGTAATTACATTTTTTTGCAGTTCTCCTTTAATCAATATATGCAGAACAGTTGAAATTAGTATTTTATATACCTTTGTATTTTTCTTTTTTTATAAAGTGACTCATCACAAAACAAAATGTACATTAGACTATAAATAGGTAAATGAGTATTGCATTTATGAGTGTCTCAAATAAAATGCAAAATAGAGAACTTTAGGTCACAATATTCCTAAGGCATAACACATTCAAGATAGTGATATACTCAAAATAACTTGCTATGAAATAAACCTGGGGCTACTTGTCATATCTAATGCCATAATAGTACACTACTTTCATTTCAGCATTATTGGGAACTAGAAAAGACCTTGAATACAAAAGAATTTTGAGGAAGGAAAATTTGTCTAAAATCTTTTCAGGTAATGCAGTTGTTCTTAAAACTATACTTAGGTGCTCCCTACAGTTTGTGTTTTGCAGATTCCCTATCAAGAACTCAATTTTCCAAATCAGTTATTGACTCATTCTAAAAGTTCTACTTCTGTTGCTTTCTATTGAACTCTTGAGGAGATCTGCAAAACATGTACTGTCATAGGATACAAGGGGATAAATTTAAGAACCACTGAGGGATCTGTTCTCACAAAGGGATTAATTTACCTAATATTGTATTGTAATACAATCTTTCATACACAGAATTTTCTTGTGCACCTTTCCACTCTAGAGCAGTTCTATGAATAGGGGAAAGTGGAAAGTCCTTATTTGGTCCCAAAAATTCATTTATCACGCTAATCATGCGATTGGCTGAACAATTTGCCATATACAGTATAGATAAAAGTCCTGATGGCTGACAGCAGAAGTAGAGGAAGTGCAGGAGAGAGAAAACCATCTTTGCTCCCACTCACCGCATTTTACAGAATTGATACAAGGTTTTCTCCATGTCATGTTCATGGTAGAAATAGACACATTCTTATGATGGTGATAGAATACTGTGAACTCATGTGAACTGTTTTTATTTTATATATTGTTTTTTTATCCTTAAATTTGATTGGGCTGCCAGGCCAGTGTCTATAGGATTATTAGCACAGCTGCAGAACCAGTGGCTATACTGACAGTACAGCAGAGGTGGTCCTTCCTGTGCACTCTCCTGTGCATCTCTATTCATTCAGTCTCAATAACATGAGGCTGACCACTAAGGGTTTCAAGGAGCATATCCCTGATTGGAAGTCAGTACATGCTCCTCTGACCCCTGGTGCTCAGCCTTATTGAGGCTGGGTGAGAGCAAAGTTGATTGGGAACATCTCTTCACATTTATCCAGTACACTTGAACTCCAAGTTGGACAAGTATAGTTTCTGCATTTGCTATCTCAATAGTCCTCTAAGCTTGTGTCTGTCTGGGGTTCAAGTACATCAAGAGATGAGAAACAGTAGAAACAAGAAGCAGTTTATGTAAAATAATTGCTTGTAGATATTCATATTGATTATGGATTCATCATAGGAAAAGCATCCTTTCTATTATTTTTCCAGAGTTAGCACATTTATAAATAATAACAAAATATACTGACAAGAAAGTGAAAATTTACCTTATGAAATTCTTTCTTTTGCTGAAGATCTAAAGGTTCAAACATATGGGATATGACATCAATCAAATGTTTTGTATATGTTGAAGCCATTATTTCAGCTACTAGAATTCTATAAACATTCAATTGGTTATTTGTGTAAAGCAGAATAGTGAAAGATGATATATATTGCTCTTTACATAAAATTTTCTCTTAATTCCCTGTTTCTGCATCACTAGTGGAGTATGGGACTCCAAAGCTAGGCTTCAGGATAGTGCTCCTCTTCCCTACCTGCTACCACAGGTAGGCAATCACGGCCACCAGCACTTGTTTGCCTGAAAGTATTATTATTATTATCGTACATTTGTAAGGCACCACAGTGCTCTGCAGCTGTACAGTAGGGAAAACAGTACATACATAAAACAGGGACATACAAGGTAGACAAAATAAACTCAGACATGAAAACAAAGGTTATTAAGGACCCTGCTCATTAGAGAAATTACATTCTAAATGGAAGAGGGAACAACTGAAACAATAGGAGCAAATGTGGCTAAGAGTGGAGATTGGGACCGTTGTGAGGGTACATTAGTGTGACTAGTGTTATCGAGGATAAGGATACCTCTAAAAAAATAGATGGATTTTCAAAGAGTGTCTAAAGATTTGAAGGCTGTGGGAAAATCTGATGAGTGTGGAAGGGAATTCCATAAGTGGAGAGCAGCACGGGAGAAGTCTTGTAGGCGGGAGTGAGAGGTGCTTACTAGAGACGAGACAATGTGAAGGTCACAAATAGATTTAAGAGGGCGCGAGGAAGAGTATTTTGATATGAGATTTGAGATGTATGCAGGGCTAGTGTTGTTAAGAGCTTTTGTAGGTAAGGTTGAGTAATTTGAATTTGATTCTGAAGGACACTGGGACCCAGTGTAGGGATTTGCAAAGTGGTGCAGCAGATGTGGAGCAGTGAGAGAGAAAGATCAGTCTTGCAGCAGCATTCAGGATGGATTGAAGTGTGGATATATGGGTGTCAGGAATGCCAGATAGCAGGAGGTTGCAATAGTCAAAAGGGGAGATGATGCAAGAATGGCTAAACATTTTGGTAGCATGTTGAGTAAGAAAAGGGTGGATTTTCTTTCATTTAAAGGTCCATTTGTGTCAGATTTATGACTTTTAATAAATTTACCTTTGGAGCCACTTTGGGAGACACTTTATCTATCCTGGCTTTGAAGGATTGGTTTTGTAATTATTTAATTTGATGGAGCCAGGACTACTTACTACCTTAGCTTAATCATGGCTAAACAAATCAGGGAATTGGACAGTCAAAGTCATTTCTATTTAGACTGAATTGAAAAGATGCCTAATCCAATACAATATTATGATTTTAATGTTAATATTTTTACCATTGGGTGTTTTTTTGAGGGATTCGAGTTGTATTTTGCTTTGTTTGAGTTTTAAAGAAACAAGAATTAATGCAATTAATATTTTTTAATAGGATTATGTGATTATTAAAACTGAATTAATAAAAATGATATAGTAGATAGGACACATATTGCTAACACAATCAACTTGGTGGTACAGAGCTTTTTAAAAAATGACAGTGACATGCAGGAGATGCTACCTGTGTCTCAAAACAATTCGGATCATTATCGACATTCTTCAGCAGCATATAGGAGATTGTAGCAGCTGCAAGAAGAATAGAATTTGAGGAGGAATGTAATGCTTTCACGATATTGGTAGTGTTATCAAAAATTACATATACTCAGGAGAGTCAAAACAGAATAAGTCATGTTGCAATGACATCCCTTAGTTTTTTAAACAGGTTGTCAGCGGTATGCCTCTTAGTGTAGCTGATAATAAGTGTAGAATACCACTTTGTATTTGCAACAGGATGAGAGGGATATTTGTGTAGCTAACGATGGCACTAATGAGGATGTTGATTAGGATGATGTTGTTTGTGTAGGTCCTTCACCAGTGGAAGCAGTTCTTGCCAGTGATAATAAGAAGGTCATTGTCATGCCCAGGCATGACAATGAGCTTCTTATTATCAAACCAAACCATGAAACCAAAATATCCACCTCTTATGTGTGGAATTATTTTTAACCAATCCTGACAACAGTTGTCTAGCCATTTGTAGAGTTTCTAAAACCAAACCGACAACACCTTCCTCATCAATATCCTCACTAATGATGGGAGTTAGTCCTGCATCCAAGTTGTTGCTAAGGCTAGATGTCTTCTCCCCTATCCAGGATGCCTCTGAAGAATTATTGAGTGTTTGTTCCTCTGCTACTGCTAGGGGTGGATCTTCAACTCAAAAGTAAACCAAGAAGAAGACTACTAGGTGAAACACTACTCTATGACACACCAATTTGTTTTCTCAGGTCTCTTAGCTGTTCTTTAAACTGGACATATTTATCATCCTGCCTCAGGGCCTCCTCTGTATTATTCTTCTGAAGCGCAGTGTATCTCTTGTGTATAAGCTCTCTCTGAAATCCGGGATCTTCTCCAGTGGGTCACGATTTAGCTTAATCATGGTCTCCTCAACTGCATCTATATATTGGTTTAAATCTCTGTTCAATGCAGTGTGTTTCAACATGACAGATTCTATGCTGCCCACATTTTCTGTTTCATAGTCAATCTGAAGAAGATCTAGGGGTATATTTACTAAGCAGCGGGTTTGAAAAAGTGGAGGTTTCCTATAGCAACCAATCAGATTCTAGCTGTCATTTTGTAGAATTCACTAAATAAATGACAGCTAGAATCTGATTGGTTGCTATAGGCAACATCTCCACTTTTTCAAACCTGCTGCTTAGTAAATCTAGCCCCTAATGTCACTCCAGTTGTAATATCCATCCTTGTGTCTACATATGTTTGGCAGTTCTTCAGGGATGAGAGGGAGGTATCCACAGACGAGAAGGAGATTAAAGATGCAGCACAAGCAGACATGGTTTAATAGTGTAGAGTTCATTGACAGCAATTGGTAGCACTTCAACCAAGCACTTCAGCCACAAATGTTCTTTTCAATATCTTACATAAGGGTGGGTGGCAGGGCCCAAGGACAATTCCATCTTGCACCACTTTTCTTTTCTGCCACTGCTGTGTGGAAATGTTTCCTACTTGTGCTATGAACTGCTGTGTGTTTGTGTCAATGCTATGTTGCTTAGCATCCAGCCAGCTCGCTGCAGTCTTTGTCCAAATGTGTATAAAATTAATGTTGTGACCTGTGAGGTGGTCAAAAATTGACTGAAAATTAGTGTTATTGAGGTTAATAATAATGTAGGAACAAAAAAAAGTTAAATTATGTGATTTTAGTATATTTTAGCAATTTTTCTAAAAAATACAGATCCAAAACCAAAACAAGCGGGGGCAGTTTTGCCAAAACCAAAACCAAAACACAAACTTAATACAGATCCAAAACCAAAACATTGGGGTCAGTGAACATCTCTAGTTGATATGGGAATTATGACAAGAGTAGGATGATGAGGAGAACAATGGGATTAGCAATAGTCATGTCCCCCAATGGTTGGGTAGAGGGCACAATGGATATTCAACAGGGACCCACATATACAGACAGTCACATCTTTTCTTTCTTTGTTACATTGGGAACAAATTATCCGAATTGAAAGTTACTTGTATAATGAGTCAACATCCAGACTACAATGATCCAAAATGTTTATATAGTTTATGTGATTGGGTATAACAAACCGTGACTTTTGTTACCCTCAAAATGTTGTGATGTGAAAAGAGGGATAAGTAAATGAAATAGAATTAAAATGAATACATTTGGATGTTTGTAAACATGGCAAATGCATCATTGGTGCAATCCATTAATTACATTTTAAGATCTCGAACCCTCAAGTAGCATGGTTCTGGAATACTCAGCTCCCTGTTACTTCACTGTATCCTCTCCCTACATCAACAACTGAGGGAAGAGAAGGTGCAAAGAGCAATGTGTTAGCATTTAGCAGTGGAGCTGAGTGCAAGGAGACCCGACTCTTTCCAAGCAGTACGAGTGGAAGAATATAACACACCATTTTTATTTAAAACGGCATAAGAGCAAAGTGTCTGTTAGTACCTTAGACACTGACGCTGTATGTGTGTTTTAGCGATGGATATAATTAAGTTATGGCTAGACATTACATTTATCACTCATTTCTTCTAATTGCCTAATTTCAAAAATGTTGATGTCACACATTATGTGCTTTTTGTTCTCACTGTATCAACTCTTACTCATTTTCCCTGATGTACAAATCATCAGTATTTCAATTTACAATCTTTAAATCCATATTATTCTCCTGCACAATCACTGCATACATAGTATGTCTCACATACTTAATTCATTATCTTTGATACTTTTACGCAATTGTAAAATTTAATTTTCATTTTGTTATGGCTATGTTAAAGCAATAATAGCCAGTGATTTGTAAATTAAAAACGACTAAGACTAGTTAGTTATTAATAGTTTGAGTTATACATAATACTCCAAAGGATGATAATTTATAACCTTTGTTTCATTAAAAATAACTGATTCATTTTCACTACTCTGAAATCAGTGTTATGGTCCTGTAATATTACATAATAGTCATTATTAACAGTATTTTATTATTAACATATTTGGCACTAATTCATTAATTGATGCTATGTTTAATGAGATACTAGTTGAGGATTCTTGCTATTGCACAGATGACCTCACTTATTTCAGTATATGTCCTATTAACTATATCATTTTTATTAATTCAGTTTTAATAATCACATAATCCTATTAAAAAATATTAATTGCATTCATTTTTGTTTCTTTAAACAAAAAAAGACACCAAATGGTAAAAATATTAACATTAAAATCATAATATTGATTGGATTAGGCATCTTTTCAATTCAGTTTAAATAGAAATGAATGTCCAGTTCACTAATTTGTTTAGCCATGATTTAGCTAAGGTAGTAAGTAGTCCTTGCTCCTTCAAATTAAATAATTACAAGACCAATCCTTCAAAGCCAGGATAGATAAAGTGGCTCCCAAAGTAGCTCCAAGGGTAAATGTATTAAAACTCATAAATCTGACACAAATGGACGTCTAAATGAAAGAAAATCCAATATTGTTTTAGACTTCAGTTGGGATATAATCTACTAAACTCACTTGACACAAGGGGCCTGAATCATAAAGGCACACATTCTGAGCGCCACCTGCATTCAGTATTATACGCACGTATTTAGGTTTTGCGTACTCCCGAATTTATCGTGGCACAGGTCTCAAGGTACGTTGTTACATGAATTCAGTAGCAAAGCCATTTACGTAGCAAAAAAGGTGGTGTACCACTGCGTCTGACTGTGTAAATGTTCCGCTACTGACCACATGGCATCCATGCGTTTTAGAAAGCTAGGCATTTGGAATACCTGCTTGATATAAATAGGATGCTTGAGTTTACTTTGCAGGAGAGCTCATAGGATCTGCTTTTGCATCATCTACCAGGATTTTGGCTTTATTTCAATCCCGCAATGTATTACAGATTAAATACCCTTGATGTAAGTGACCAATAAACAATGGGTGTGTAGGCGTGTTTTTATGGCATTAAAAACTATAGTTAAACTTATGTCTGTGTTTTTTTTATATGTTTCTTTGGGACAGTAAAGGTTCCAGCATGGGCTTACAGCCATAGAGTATGCTTGTGCTTGTTGCCCTACACGTGCCAGCATGGCCATCCTGGGACCTGTAGTGCCCCAGGGACAAAATACTTTGATGCATTATACTATTAATATGGGTTGGGTACGAAATCCTGATGAAAGAAATACCGACACTTATCCTGCTAACACAAAAATGCAAACAATCTAAATGCCTGCATTTCAATTTCCCTGACACTGATAAAATACCAACATTGTGATTGCCGACTGTGAAAATGTCGACAGTCACAATGCCAACATTAAATTATCAATGACAGTGGGTCCAGCGGCTATACAGCGTCAGTGGGTACCCCTGGAAAGGGTTTTGAGAGCCGCTTCTCCATAGGAAATTCAGCCCAGTGCTGACTCTGGGGTTGGTTATCAATATGGCAGGGGAAACCCAAGCAGCGGAATTTCCTGCTATAGTACCACCAGCCCAGGCAGGCAAGCCTAGTACTGGTAATAGTGAAATTGTGGTGAACCCATGCTGTTTGACCTGCCCTATATTTTTGCTAGTTCCTATCTAGGCTGGCAGCTCTACTGTTGCCTAAGTTGTTTTGGGGGCCCACCTTTTTAATTTTTTTCACTTTATAAAAATGTAATGGTTTATGCCAATATTATGACTATATCCCATATGATGATAATGGCATAATGGCGTTGAGCCTATAATAGTGTATGTGGAAAGCAAATGATTACCTCGTTCATTACAGTAATAAGGGATAATGTCATAATTTTTTTAGCCCTGCTACCCTCATCACAAACTTCCTTATGTCTAAGATTGTCTGGGAGTTAATATCCAGTAGAAAGTGGCAAATGTATATTAGATATTAGTTTTTTTGTTCAAAATGTCCCTTCATTATGGTACAAATATACATGAATTCATATTTTCATTTATTTGAAAAAAACACACACCAATGTTTGGAGCTATTCATGAGAAAAAATTAGGAGCAATAAAAAGTTCAGCTCAGCATTTTTTAACTTTTTTTTATAATATGTTTTTTTATTTTTTTCCATTAAATACAGTAGAGATGGGGGATTGGCAACTGGGTGAGGGGGCTGAAAAGTGGTTGGGGGACTGGGAAACGGTTGAGGGGGGCTGGAAGGTGGTTGAGGGAGCTGGAAAGCAGGTAACGGAGGCTGCCAATATGATAGGCTTGAAGCTGAGGCTCCCCAATTATACCTAACAGGAGGTGGAAGTTTTGGTTCAGCTGGTGGTAAATTTGATTTTGGATCATGTATGGTTTTTGATGTACACTTACAGGGGAATTCAGATAGTGGCAATGTTCCTCAGAACACCACAGCGGCGGGATTTTTACAGAAATATCTGCTGAATTTTCCTTGCACCCCCTAGAGGTGCAGGGAAAAATGAGCTGAGAATATACCGTAGTAATGATAAAATGCGCAGCCACGGTGTTCTGATGAACATCACGGCTAATTGAATTCCCCCTTAAACTGAAACGTGGCATATATACAAGATTGTAACAATTACTTCCATTAAAAGTAGGTGGATAGCACATATTGCTTATAGCGGGATGCCTCCACTGTTTCAGGAGGGCTGTAGTCGGCAGCAATCTCAACTTCTTCCATTCCTAAGGCCGATGTTATGGAACACCACACACAGAGCAATGATGTTGCATACTGTTTTTGGTGCATATATATGAGCGCCACCAGTCCATGCATATAAACCTTGCCTTTAATAGGCCAAATCTTGTGGCTGTATGCACCAAGTTGTACACAACTTCCTGCTCTTTGTGTGATTTCAAAATAGGAGTGAGGAGTCAAAGGTGGAACTGGTATTTTCTCCTATGAAGGGTGGAGGCTGACAAGAAAGACAAAGAGAAAGAAATTCGCCATGACTTACAAAACATACCTAAAATAATTATAGAATATGCTAACATGATATAGTGGGAATATTTTTGAACAAAATAAGAAATTTGCGTCTAGTTGCCTAATTATTTACGGCAAGCAAAGCATCCAAAAATTGAGCATTTCCATGTTGGGTTAACCATGTGGCATTGGAGAGCTAACTAACTTTAAAATGTGTGTACATATTTCTATTTGGATTTGGGCACATCCAAAATCACCTATATTTGTTAGATGTGCAACATTAAAAGCTGCCATTATTTCCGCCACTTTCAAAGAAAAACACAAAAAATACATCTCTTGCATTGTGACATGCACAATATTACAGTGTTCAGATTTCGAATTTTGCAGCAGAGGGAGACCTACCATTTCTGACTACAGTGCATAGGAAGATCTGAAATACAACAAAAGTTCAATGATATATTTTAATTAAATGAAAAAAAAATCCTAATATCCACGCATCACCTGATTATCTTCATGCGAAGGAGTCATGCGTCCCCCCCCCCCCCATAGATTTACCATATCACGAATCTGGAGAGATGCGTTGCATATACAGCATGGACATTTATAGAGTGGAAATGCTTTTGATTCATATAAAATCAAAGCATTCCCAACTGGCAAGAACAGGGCTACATATGTCCCATCTTCTGCTCCTATGACATGCGGAAAGCCAGCTATGATCGTGAACCTTCTCTTTATGGGCACTAGGGACTCCTCATTGTGTGGCAGATGGATAATTCGGCTGAGCCACATCAGAAACGCCCTCAGCACAACCTTCAGTACACGACTGAAAGTGGCTTGGGACATCCCTGCCGTGACACCCACAGTAATCTGGAAGGACTCAGTGGTGCAAAAGTGCAACGTCACTAACAGTTTAGTGCATGACAGTATTGTGTCAGGGTGTTGTGCATTGTCTTTAGGTTACTTTTCACAATGCACAGGGTGCCCATGATGGCATGAGGCAGGAGCTAAAAGTGACTGACCACCTCAGAATCTTCAGTTCCGTATTTGATTTATTAATACATACTCTTCCTTCTCTATACTCTTCAGAGGTTTATCTGTCCTTTTAAATAACTAAATCTGATTAGTATGATACCATCCAGGATACACTATCATAACCTATTCATATAGTATTGTCCATAATATTGTAATATTGTTGTAATATTGTTCATAAATAAGGCCCCTTAGATGCCAGTATAATAGCCAGCAATAAGGAGTTAATTCATCTAACCCATCTATATTTGTATTTAGAGGAATTAATGGACATTAAATCATAAAGAAATACACCACTATTGTAGAATTGTTTATTGTCCTACATTAGTAGTCATACTTTCCTTTATTTGACTATGTTATTAGGCAATAACTTTGGAAGAAAATTATAGTATGTATCTAAGTGAACAGTGAAGTGGCAAAGCAGTTATTACTACTATTTTAACAGTTGATATTTCAGCCATTAGCAAACCTTACACCTCACAACCTTACATATATTTTAATATTTCGCTATTTTCGAAGATTTATAGGGAATCTAATGATTGATGCATCTCTATTGAAATGTATATCAATAAAGCTTTAAAGCATATTTTATGTTTATATCAATGAGATACAACACACTTACCATTGAGTGCCCCTTGTACACACTTCTTGCTTTTCTTTATTTACAGTGAATTATTTATGTTTGTGGGTGCACCGTCCCTTTGACATGGTTATGCATTTGCTGTATCTAGTACCAATTATAGGTATTTGAGGGGTTTAGTGGTTTCCCAGTGTAGTGTGATAATTCTTTTTCACCTCAGAATCTGACATCCCAAAGAGACTGACACGTGGCCTGAAGACACGCTCCCAGGACCAGGGATGGCGGACCAGTTGCTAGTTTCAGAGGGGTTGATTCCTGTTGCCCTCCTCTTCCAGCACCTCCTCCATGTCCATGAGTGCCTATATGTGAGAAAGATGGATAAAGAGTGCACATAAATAATTACCTCATGGCTTGCAACATGTATTATCTGTGTGTACATTAAAGAGTGGAAACATACTTACACATACAAGTGGCATTGCCAGACTCATTACATATCCGGGGGAGAAAAAAAACAGTATCTAAAATATTAACATAAAACTTTTAAAAAGAATCAGTTAAAAAGAAACAAAAAACAATGTGTATGTATGTTAATACGTTGGTAAATATTAATAGAATACATAGACAAGCCTTGGATAAATGTACACCAAAAAAGAAAAAATAATGCCAAGCATATGATAAACTGTTCAATAGGCACATAACAATTTACAACAGGGAAGCATTGGTTATGTGGCACATAACTATAGTATAAAAGTATGAACACATATTTTACTACAATTACAATTTAAACCAATCACATTCGTAAGCAGTACATGACACATATATAAAAAAAACCTCTTTAGAAAAAGGTATCTCCAAATATTCCAAACACAACCAGAACTCTCATATACACAGCTATCTTCTCAAACTTGCACCAAAGTAATCTTACTCCATAGGTCTTAGATAATGGTGTACAATGAGATGAGTTTATGCAGGTGTATGCTGGAGGATGGTACAAACTTCCAATAGATGATGTAGGTATCAAGCTGTGCTTGTTTGGAGCTGTCAGCAAGGACTTAGACTAGACCCTGAGGTGGCACACTTTTTCTGTCTGAAAATATGTGAATTTCTGCGTGCGCGTGAGTATACATTGCACGTATGTGCAGGTAAATGGTTTCATTGTGCTTTGATAGACACTGATAGGCCCTGATAGAGCTTGACAGCTCACCCTCAGTCCAAGTTTTCCTCCTGAGAAAATCCTCAGCAACTACCTCTGTCCCTCCAGGGATCCCTTTATCAAGTTTCCCAAAATTCCCTAGTCCTGAATCTCTTCCTGGGCCAAACCCCTGGGCATAATCCATGTTTATTGGTGACAAGGTAAAATTCGGTGGGGGGAAGGGTGTGACCTCAGCAAAAGCCCCCTGCTTCTCCCCTGCCATAAAGTCTGGTGTATATGTCCCTGTTCAGTCAATACCAGAATAACACCTCTTGATTTTAAATAGGGGAAAAACCCTCCTGTTTTTAACCCATTCCACTACTTTATGATGTGACAGGGGCTCCAGCTAATACATAATTCCTGTGGCATCCTCCCCTCCCTCCTGGCAAACAAAGCACTGCAAGATATGGCCCCTAGGTGGAATTTAATAACAATGTAGTAGGCCGGTGTAATCCAATGTGCCCCTTGACTTACAGACCGCTTTGAACCGATATTGTCCTGATTTTACCTGGTCTGTGCAGTAGCTTACACACATACTTTGTAAAATATGCAGCTACAATTTATTTTATGGTCTTAAATTCAGGTTTTAAACAAAGGTATTTTGCTGCTTAGTGCCAAACTGTAGAGGGAGTGTAGCTTTTTATTTTAAATTTAGAATTCACAAGCTCTAATTGTTTTAGATGTATTGATATACAGAAAAGAAAGATTCACTCTATTGAGGGAAAAAAATTACTGGTCAATATGCTAGGATTACCTCCTTGGCCAGTAAAGGAAAACATACCAGGAAAAATACTTAGGGCAAAAACTCTATGTACAGAAAAATGAAGGGACATTATTTGGAAGTAATGACAATAAATAAAAAAAAAACCAATAATAATAAGAGATAATAAACAATAATAATAATAAATAAAAAACAAATAAACAAATATTATTATTACAAAGTCCATATTTCAAAGTATACAAAAACAACACATATGTTAATAAAATAACTTAATCCAATTGGAAATAAATAGCAGTATAGCACCACTTGCTCTGGTTAACTGAGGTTACCATCTAATTCATTTTCAGTACGGCATTTGCATCCAAATTGAGATGTTCAGTGGAAATCTGAATTAAATTTTTTTTTAACCTAAGTATAATCAATGAGTAGCTAACATCAATTATCTTTAATACCAACGAGTGTAGTATATGTTGCTATGGGTGTAGCCTAGCTCCACATGATGAACAGTGCTGCTTTGGCCAAATGGCCAGTGGTCTGAAGCTCAAGGTGCTGTGTGTCCCAGATACAGTCTGAGCTGGGGCCCTATCTTTTTGGCTCCAGGGATGCAGAGGAATGGGGCCCTTTTTCTTTAGGAAAAGGCCCAAAGGGCTAAGCCTCCATGCATGGTTTTTAGACCATGCACTGGGCAATTGGAGCAATGTAGTTGTCACTCACCAGAGGGTGAGTGCCTCCACTCTGGTACGTGGTTCTTCATCTTTCCCGCTCACACCTGTGTGGAACCGCGGCCGTCCGCCATCCTGTCGCACTGGGCATGCGCAGGTCCCTTTAACAACTACACCTGACCACTAATGTGATTGATGGATCAATCACCCCTCCCTACTTAAGGCACCTGCAGCCTTAGGTAGTGGCCTGATCTTGAAGTCTCACTCCCAGTGAACTTCTATAGGTGTGTGCAGTTTCCAAACTGCTTCCAGCTCTACTCCTGTGTGCAGTTTCCAAACTGCTTCCAGCTCTACTCCTGTGTGCAGTTTCCAAACTGCTTCCAGCTCTACTCCTGTGTGCAGTTTCCAAACTACTTCCAGCTCTACTCCTGTGTGCAGTTTCCAAGCTGCTTCCAGCTCTACTCCTGTGTGCAGTTTCCAAACTGCTTCCAGCTCTACTCCTGTGTGCAGTTTCCAAACTGCTTCCAGCTCTACTCCTGTGTGCAGTTTCCAAACTGCTTCCAGCTCTACTCGTGTGTACAGTTTCCAAACTGCTTCCAGCTCTACTCGTGCTTCAGCTTCCACGCTGCTCCCTGCTCAACTCAGCGGCGGTTCCCATACCGCTACAACGCTTCACTTCTCAGCTGATTCCGGATCTACACAACTGGGTATGCTCTACTGACTATTGACTATTGCCTATTGCTCGCATACCAGTTGTTTCCATTGTTGTTTGCTGCACAGGGTACAAGTACCCATATAGACTGTGTTACTGCATTGCTTCATTTAGGACAAGCTTTCACTCAAGCTACGATATCTCCTCACGCTACTACTTAGCGTTATTGTGCATATCTGCTGTGACCAGCTTCTCCTCACTGCAAGGCATCTACTCCATACAGACTATTGATTGTGCCTTCCATCTCTGCCTCACAAGACATTGCTCTACTCGCGCTGTTTCCATACAGCCACAGTTTGCCTTTCAACTTCACTCTCCTGCACCTGGACAAGTCCTCATTCCTTCTCACAGCAGTGGTACAACTTGCTGCACGCAGACCACTGACTTCCCTGCTATCTACCCGCACCTGGACAAGTCCTCCTATCACAGCGGTGGTACAACTTGCTATATGCAGACCACTGACTCTCCTATTACCTACCTACACCTGGACCAGACTCCTCACCATAGCGGTGGTACAACTTGCTGAACGCAGACCACCGACTACCCTGCTACCTACCTGCACCAGTACTATTCTTACCATCACTACAGTGGTACAACTTGCTGTACGCAGACCACTGACTCCTCCTCTACCTACCATCACCTATCCACGTCCACGTGTCTACATTATCTTCAGCCTCCAGTTTACTGCTCCAAGTCGCTGACTTTCCTCTAACCATAGCTGCAAGTCGCTGGCTTCCTCAGACTATCTCTACTCTCCTGCTGTTGTGTCGCTCCAATCATTCACCTGCCTGCTTTGAGGTGCGTGCCATAACCCCGCCCTTTCTAGCAGAGTTCCATCTGGTGAAACTCGGGTAAGCAACTCCTAGTGCCCGTGACAGTAAGATCAGCCCATGACAGACCCAGGATTGGAACCAACAGTTAAGGAGATGCTGCAGCATCTGGTCACTCGGGTAGAACAACAGGATGTTCGGCAGCAACATCTGTTCCAGTGTTTCCAGACTCTGGCCACCCGAGGAGTTCCTCTACAAAATGTTTCAGCGACTGTTGAACCTCCAGTGCCTTCTCCTTCGCCAGTGCCATCGCAGGTGTCTACTGCTTCCACGCTACACCTGCCTACTCCCTCAAAATATGATGGAGATCCCAAGACGTGTAGAGGTTTTTTGAATCAGTGCTCTCTCCATTTCGAGCTTCAACCTCACCATTTTGCCACTCACCGTGCCAAGATTGCCTACCTCATTTCTCTGTTTTCCGGACAGGCTCTTGCGTGGGCCTCCCCTCTGTGGGAGAGAAATGACCCCCTATTGGAGGATAGTGCACTCTTCATTTCCACGTTCCGCAAAATTTTCGATGAACCTGGCCGCGTTGTCTCTGCGGCTTCCAGCATTCTCCGACTACGCCAAGGATCACACTCTGTGGCCCAGTACGTCATTCAGTTTCGGATACTCGCCTCTGAACTACAGTGGAACACCGAGGCCCTGATAGCTGCGTTCTGGCAGGGTCTGACGGATAAGATCAAAGACGCACTGACAACACAAGAGTTACCCTCCTCCTTGGACGATCTAATTTCCCTATGTCATAGGGTAGACATGAGATTCCGTGAGAGGGAGTCTGAAAGAACAAGCACCTCTAAGGGGTTCACTCGCCCATCACCTCAAGTTCGTCATCTTCCCCCTCCAGTGGAACCCATGGAGGTAGGACGTTCTAAGTTAACATCTAGAGAGAGGGTCCGACGAATACAAAATAGACTCTGCATCTATTGTGCTGACCCTATTCACAGCCTGAACTCATGTCCTAAGAAGTCGGGAAATGCCAGGCCCTAACCAGTTCTGGAGAGGTAAGGTTAGGGTCCCTGGACTCCTCTCCATCTTCTATGGATTCCAAAGTGTGTGCATTTGATGTTACCATCTTTTCAGCCACCAAATCTTTTATCTCTCAAGCACTTCTGGATTCCGGCGCGGCCGGCAACTTTATCTCCAGTGCTCTTGTTAACCAGTGGTCCCTACCAGTGGCCCCGTTAAAAACCGTCATAGCGGTCACTGCTATAGACGGCTCTCGCATCATTAATGGACTTATCACCCACTGTACGACTCCTTTGACCCTTCAAATTGGAGCCTTACACCGAGAGAAAATCTCTTTGCTGGTCCTTCCTGCTACTACTAGTCCCATCGTTCTTGGCCTTCCATGGCTTCAGCTTCATTCACCACAAGTTGATTGGAGTACTCCCCAAGTCACATCCTGGGGCCCGGATTGTCATCATAGATGCCTAACCCGAGTGATACCACTCAAAATCAACAGATCATCTATAACACCTGGTCCTCCGGGTCTTCCTCCACAGTATGCCCCGTTCGCTGACGTGTTCGATAAGGCGCAATCTGAACGCCTGCCACCTCATCGGGCATGGGATTGTCCCATAGATTTACTACCTGGCAAAAACCCTCCTAGGGGCCGTGTATACCCTCTCTCGCTACCAGAGACACAGGCTATGTCAGAGTATATCAAGGACAACCTTCATAGCGGATTCATTCGACCTTCCAGCTCTCCCGCTGGAGCGGGCTTCTTTTTTGTGAAAAAGAAAGATGGGACCTTAAGACCCTGCATTGATTATCGGGGGCTCAATGCCATAACCGTAAAAAATCGGTACCCGATTCCTCTTATCACCGAACTCTTTGATCGTATAAAAGGTGCTCGGATTTTTACCAAACTTGATCTCCGTGGCGCTTACAACCTAATCCGGATCAAGTCAGGCGATGAATGGAAGACAGCATTCAACACCAGGGATGGGCATTATGAATACCTAGTTATGCCCTTTGGACTGTGTAATGCCCCAGCTGTCTTCCAAGGATTCGTGAACGAGATCTTCCGGGACCTATTATACGTGTGCGTTGTAGTCTATCTGGATGACATTTTATTCTTCTCTCAAGATCTTGTCTCCCACCATCAACATGTGGCAGAAGTTCTCTCCAGACTGCGGAAGAACCTCCTATTTGCAAATTAGAAAAATGCTCCTTCGAATTATCCCAAATTCCATTCTTGGGATACATCGTGTCCGGAGTAGGTCTGGAGATGGACCCAGACAAAGTTAATGCCGTTCTACTTTGGCCCCAGCCAACTACCCTCAGGGCTATACAACGCTTCCTGGGGTTTGCGAATTATTACAGACGTTTTATCCTGAACTTCTCATCTATTGCTTCTCCTATTGTGGCCCTGACCAAGAAGGGCGCCAATACTAAACACTGGTCCTCCGAGGCCCTTCACGCTTTCTAAAGCCTTAAAGAAGCATTTTCTGCCGCCCCTGTTCTTCAGCAGCCTGACGTAAACCTTCCCTTCTTTCTCGAGGTGGACGCCTCCAATGTCGGACTAGGAGCTATTCTCTCCCAAAGATCTGAGCAACAGAAATTCCATCCTTGTGCCTTCTACTCCCGGGGTCTTCTACCCGCGGAAAAGAACTACACCATCGGTGACAAAGAACTGTTGGCAATAAAAGTCGCATTGGAGGAGTGGAGATATCTACTGGAGGGGGCTCATTATCCGGTAACCATCTTTACCGACCACAAAAATCTCCTCTATTTACAAACAGCCCAATGTCTAAACCCTCGACAGGCGAGGTGGTCACTTTTCTTTTCTCGCTTCAAACTCATTATAACGTTCAAACCTGCTGCAAAGAACAGGAAAGCAGATGCCTTATCCCGGGCATTTGCCCCTCCTTCTGACATCTTGGATTCTTCCGATCATCCTATACTGGATCCCAAATGTGTGACTTTGGCCACTTCGTCCACCAATGTGCTACCGTTTGGGAGAACTCATGTTCCGCCATCTCTATGCAAGAGAATATTGTCATGGTACCATTCTTCTTGCTTCTCTGGACATTCTGGTGAATGAAAGACTTTTGAGATCCTTTCACTGAGTTATTGGTGGCCTTCTATCAGAAAGGATGTCAGAGAATTTGTGGCCGCTTGTGAGATCTGCTCTCAATTTAAGTCTTCCCGCAGAACACCAGCGGGATTGCTCCAACCACTACCTATCCCTATCAAACCTTGGACCCATATAAGTATGAACTTTGTCACCGAACTTCCTCTTAGCAAGAGATCTAATACCATCTGGGTAGTGGTGGATAGATTCTCCAAGATGGTTCACTTCGTCCCTCTCACCGGATTACCATCTTCTTCTACCTTGGCTGACCATTTTATCAAAGAAATTTTTCGAATTCACGGCTGTCCGTCCGAGATTGTGTCCGATAGAGGAGTGCAGTTCGTCTCCAGATTCTAGCAAGCCCTTTGTAAGAACTTGGGTATCCGACTGTCTCTATCATCGTCTTACCATCCCCAATCAAACGCCCAGACCGAAAGGGTCAATCAAGATCTCGAGACCTTCATAAGAATCTTTACCTCAGCCAATCAAGATAATTGGGTAGATTTATTCCCGTGGGCTGAGTTTGCCCACAATAACATGTACCATGAGTCTTCAACTAAAACTCCTTTTTTCGTGGTTTACGGTCACCATCCGTCTCTCCCAGAGTTTCCTGCCCTCCCTCCCACCCAAGTCCCTGCGGTGGAGAGACTTTGTCAAAACTTTAAAACCATCTGGACTCAGGTGAGATCATCCCTAAGGAAAGCATCAGCCAGATACAAATTCTTCGCAGTTAAAAAGAGGCGAGCCATTCCACCACTCAAGCTTGGAGACCGTGTATGGCTTTCTACAAAAAACATCCGCTTGAAGGTTCCGTTCATGAAGTTCGCACCACGCTTCATCGGACCATACAAGATCACTCAAGTCATAAATCCAGTTTGCTTCAAGCTACTATTACCAAAGAACCTCCGGATCTCCAATGCCTTCCATGTCTCTTTGCTCAAACCTCTTGTTATCAATCGTTTTTCTGCTCCTCCTTCTGTACCTAAACCAGTACAGATTCATCAAGAAGAGGAGTTCGAGATCTCTCAGATCCTGGATGCTAAAATTTCGTGAGGAACTCTCTGATTCCTCGTTCATTGGAAGGGCTTCAGTCCAGAGGAACGCTCCTGGATTCGCGCTGAGGACCTCAACGCTCCAGCCCTGCTTAAAAAATTCTACCAAAAATTTCGGGCCAAACCCGGTTCCAAGTGTTCTGTGCCCACCTTTAAAAGGGGGGGTACTGTCACTCACCGGAGTGTGAGTGCCTCCACTCTGGTACGTGGTTCTCCATCTTTCCCGCTCCCACCTGTGTGGAACCGCGGCCGTCCGCCATCCTGTCGCACTGGGCATGCGCAGGTCCCTTTAACAACTACACCTGACCACTAATGTGATTGATGGATCAATCACCCCTCCCTACTTAAGGCACATGCAGCCTTAGGTAGTGGCCTGATCTTGAAGTCTCACTCCCAGTGAACTTCTATAGGTGTGCAGTTTCCAAACTGCTTCCAGCTCTACTCCTGTGTGCAGTTTCCAAACTGCTTCCAGCTCTACTCCTGTGTGCAGTTTCCAAACTGCTTCCAGCTCTACTCCTGTGTGCAGTTTCCAAACTGCTTCCAGCTCTACTCCTGTGTGCAGTTTCCAAACTGCTTCCAGCTCTACTCGTGTGTACAGTTTCCAAACTGCTTCCAGCACTACTCGTGCTTCAGCTTCCACGCTGCTCCCTGCTCAACTCAGCGGCGGTTCCCATACCGCTACAACGCTTCACTTCTCAGCTGATTCCGGATCTACACAACTGGGTATGCTCTACTGACTATTGACTATTGCCTATTGCTCGCATACCAGTTGTTTCCATTGTTATTTGCTGCACAGGGTACAAGTACCCATATAGACTGTGTTACTGCATTGCTTCATTTAGGACAAGCTTTTACTCAAGCTACGATATCTCCTCACGCTACTACTTAGCGTTATTGTGCATATCTGCTGTGACCAGCTTCTCCTCACTGCAAGGCATCTACTCCATACAGACTATTGATTGTGCCTTCCATCTCTGCCTCACAAGACATTGCTCTACTCGCGCTGTTTCCATACAGCCACAGTTTGCCTTTCAACTTCACTCTCCTGCACCTGGACAAGTCCTCATTCCTTCTCACAGCAGTGGTACAACTTGCTGCACGCAGACCACTGACTTCACTGCTACCTACCCGCACCTGGACAAGTCCTCCTATCACAGCGGTGGTACAACTTGCTATACGCAGACCACTGACTCTCCTATTACCTACCTACACCTGGACCAGACTCCTCACCATAGCAGTGGTACAACTTGCTGAACGCAGACCACCGACTACCCTGCTACCTACCTGCACCAGTACTATTCTTACCATCACTACAGTGGTACAACGTGCTGTACGCAGACCACTGACTCCTCCCTCTACCTACCATCACCTATCCACGTCCACTCCTCGTGTCTACATTATCTTCAGCCTCCAGTTTACTGCTCCAAGTCGCTGACTTTCCTCTAACCATAGCTGCAAGTCGCTGACTTCCTCAGACTATCTCTACTCTCCTGCTGTTGTGTCGCTCCAATCATTCACCTGCCTGCTTTGAGGTGCGTGCCATAACCCCGCCTCTCTAGCAGAGTTCCATCTGGTGAAACTCGGGTAAGCAACCCCTAGTGCCCGTGACAGTAGTTTTGACACATATTTCAGAGCTAGCTCTAATATAGTTATATTGTTCTCAGTGAACATGTGGGAGCAGCCTGCTATGAATTAGGAAAACTTTACATATTCATTTTCTGTAGAAGACTTTTGCATTTTCAGTTTAAGTTTGTTTTGTTTGCAATTTCCCTCTAAAAGCATGTGCACTGTCTATTTAATAAAGTTGTAGTGTTGTGCAATAAGTAAAGAAACCAAATGACTTTTGATTTATAGCAGCCATTATTTTGGCCGGGCCCAAATTAATTCCTAGAATGGTTTATTTAATGGAATGCACAACATTCCCTTTTTTTACAATTTAATTTTACTTGTGCTGAAGCAAGATGAATGCAAAAACATGATTTCAATGTCTTTAAAAAAATCACGTGTTATGTACAAATGCTCTTTTGATTTTTAAATTAAAATAATAATTGTGAATAATTTCTGGCATGTGAAATATTATAATTATTAAGTTATATGAGTATAATAATAGAAGTCATGGCAAAATACATTATTAAGATGTTCTGTTAAATACTTTATTCTTCATACCCATGTTTTTATCTTACAACTTCCAGTATCTTCATTTAATTGCTATCATTTGAGGGAAAGTGCAGCTCCCCATAAATCTTGCACACAGGGTATTTTGCAATTAAATCTGTGATGTATGTAATATTTGATATAGAAAGAAAACTGCAGTAGCTACGCATGAAAAGGTTTTTTTCAAATTGCATTTGAAAGTAGATGATATATAATTTAATTGTGATGCTTAAACTAATGGTTGGTTGAATAATGTGTGAGCTATTTATTTCAGTTTAGGTTACCAAAAAATAATACAATTATATTTTTATAACCATCATTGAAAGGCAAATTATTTTCCTGAACCAAAACTTTATTTAAGAAATCTTTTTTTTTAAGTTTAAACATTTCATATCAAAATTTATCAAGCTGCGATTTGCCCATATCGCCATCTGCATTTTCTTCTGACCAGTTTCAAACAGCAGGAAAAGGCGAACTGATGGAAAACCACAGTTTTCAAAAGCGCTAATATTTAAATTCACCATCCAGATATTTAGCCATTATAAGAATACAACTCGTCAGATGTATGAGGCAAGGGTTTTGCAAACCACGGATAACCTGGTTAAAAACCCAACAGATCAAGAGTTTTGCTTTTCGAGAGATTAGCAAAATTGCCAGCCGTTGCCCTATGCAGGTCTATGTTGTCAATAAAAAGGGCCACAAATTTGTATTATACTGTAACTTTGTCAAGATGGGGATACTAAGTAATCTAGTATTATTATTATTATTATTATTATTATTATTTTTTATTTATAGCGCGCCACAAAGTATCCGTAGTGCCGTACAAGGACAAACAATGGCACAGTACAAGGTGAAACAGCACAGTACAAGTAACAGTAAGCACTATAACTCTGGGGGCTCAGGCACAGCATGAAAGAGAGGGAGGGAGGGGAAAAGTGAGTATAGGCAGGTAACTATGGCCCAAAAGGGTGGGCACAGATGACAGGTTGAGAGTCACTGAGGGGAGCGGAGAGAAACGAGAGGAGACAGAGGGCAGAGGGACTGAGAGGAGGTGAGCTGAGTAGCTGGAGAGCGCAGTTAAAAGTGATGGAAACAGAATTTAGGAGAGCCCTGCTCAAAGGAGCGAACAATCTAAAGGGAGGGGAAGACAGACAGACACATGGATGAGATGGAGAGACGGGAGTAGCTTAAAAAATAGTTTAAGATTTGGAGCAGAGAAAGAGGGATGAGGAACAACACCAACAGCACCAGGGTGCACCCAGGCTCCGCAGACCACAGGATTTTAGAGCAGGCTTGATCTTGGACTCCCTCTCAGAGTAGAAGGTTGTGCAAATGTTTAAGCTTCACAGAGCAATCTGTAGCTGTGTGAGCATGAGAGAGATGATTTGGCATCATGAAAGTCTCGCTCCAATGCCTTATCTGGGATGCAAAGATTAATGTGTACTCTCCATTTTTTATCCCACAGGCTCCATCCAGTCTGTGTACTCACCGGTGGTAGGGCTCACACAGATGACATTTTCCAACCACTTATCTGCAGTGTTCAGTGCTTTTACCAAACTGTTGCGTACATATGTCTGCTTCCTCTGCCAGCATGAGTTGTGGTTAGCTTTCTATCAGCTCTCAGGATTCCCTAATATCTTGGGAGCCATAGATTGCACACACTTTGGGATGAGACCACCTTATCACAGGGCATTGATATAATAGACACTATACTTCCTCTATGAATATGCAAATGGTCTGTGAAACAAAAATGAAAATCATGATTGTTGTGTCAGGCAATTCTGATTCTTGCCATGATGTCTATATCCTGTTTCAGTTGGCCCTTTATGAGAATATTCTGCATGGTCAAATGACGGAAGGATGGCTACTGGGTATGTTAAACAGTAATCATGTACTTGAAATAAAAATATATTTAAACATGTATTATATAGATGTTTTCCCCTTATTTACATGTAACTAGCAAAAAAAAAGTTTTGCTTTCATATTTGTAATATCTAATTTATGTGTCATTTTAGGTGACTGCTGAATCCACAGACTCCCGCCCATCACAGATATAATTGGGTGCATACATCCACTAAAAGTGTGATAGAACATATCTATGGCCTATTGAACATTCAGGTGCCTTGGTAAATCTGCTAGTGTGCTTCCCTATGCCCTTGCTACAGTAGCTAAATTGTGGTGTTGTGCTGTTTGCTTTGTAATTTTGCCCTTCACCAAAATATACCCATACCTCCAGCAGTAGATAGTGATGAAGCAGGGGGGCTCAGACCATCAGCTGACGTGGAGACTACAAGGGGAGAAAAGCAGGTCAGATAAAGGGAATTACAACCTCTGTCACCATGTGTAGTCTTAAATGTAATATTAACCCAAATTAATATACATAGATAAATATTGACAAAGATCTATAATGTTTATGTACAATTGTTAATGTGTGTTTTCTGAACATTGTGAATATAAATTGGAAGTTTTAAAACAACTTTCAAAATCGTTTTAATGTTAGCACTAATACATTTATTACATACCAAATGTATACTTGTATAAATATATATTTTTTTATTATGTTAGTAGGTGGCTTGGAGGTGAATAGAGTGGTTGTCTGGCTGTTCTCGCCAGATGATGAGAGCCCAGGTAAATGTGTCATTATAACATTTTGCATTTGACTGCAGGCAGAAACTAAGTTGCCTGATAGTTCTCTCACTGCTCCAATTAGGTTTTTAACAGATGTATTCATTTGCGCTAGGCTTGTGTTAATGAGTTCAAAGCTAGTACACATACGGAGCAGCATTTTCTGAATTTGGTGGATATGTTTTATGTTCCTGTTGTGTGATTACACCAGAGTCACCTGGATCAGAAAAATGATCCACAAATTCAATTATTATTCAATTATTTGTTTATCTAAGTTGATACTGATTGCTATTTGTGGAACAGCAGAAACCTGCTCTGGTTCTTCCCATAAATAATATTATGATGTTCCTGTGAAATGGGCAAACTTTGTGTATTGAGAAAAAAGCACAATGACAATATTCAGATTTTTTTTTTATATCCTAGGTAGAGATGATTGGTTCAGGTTGGTTGACATTCAAAAAGAGCTAACGTTGGGGATCCCAGTAAAAACGAGTCACGGCTCAGTTTAGCACACCAAATTCGGATTTCAAAACGAGGCATAACGTAATTTTTGGTATTTTTTTTTGAAAAACACTCAAGGTATATATATATATATATATATATATATATATATATATATATATAGTCCTCCTCATTTTCTCAAGTGCCATTTTAGAACAAACAGCATGTAGGAAGGGTGTTAGCTGCAGTGCTCTGCTTTGAATATAGCATTCAGTGAGAAAGAGGGAAGTAGAAAAACAATAATGTCATTATTGTAAAGCAGTTCTGTAGAAATTAGTCAGCTGGCATAGTTTGTTGATCAATTGCTTTTAATTTCAAACTTTGAGAGAGTTTACACAGACTATGGGCTACTGGTTGCTGTTAATGCATTGAATTGCATATATAATAGTACTAGTATAGAGAATGAGTTAGATATCATAGTAGTATATTTAGTGGAGGAAAACATTACCAGCAGAATCCATAAAGCAAATAGATTAATTTATTTTAACATTTTAAGTTTATCTAGCGAAAGTAATCTTGTGTGAGGCAGTGACATCTGAAATTATTTTGAAAAAAAATGAGTGTTTGTGTGTGAGATTCAGCAGCAGCTGCACACCACCCAAAATGCTATGTATTCTAATCTTTTCTATTTTTCAATACTTGTCAATTTTGAAAGGGTCATTCATTGACATCTATATTTAAAAGAAAGCTGTTTGCATCTCAGAGTTTTAATGGGCTTTTTAGACATTCAGCAACTTCATGTAGAACATTGCAGTGACTGCAAATAATATTTCTTCTGCCATGCCATCAGCTGAAGCAAGCCCATTAGATAAATTACACAACAACAAAAATTTAGTGTAAGCTGCAAGTAATACAAATGTTGTAGTGCTATGTTTACACTAAATTTGGAACATTACACAGCATGCTTCATGGAGAGTAAAGAGGCAGTAACAATCAAATGTTATTAGATGAACAGAGGCATCAGTAGATAATTAGAAAACTATATAGCCAATTGTAAAGAGCTAAATAAGTTGCTGTTACTATATAAATAAATAATGATGCTGATAGACGAAGGTGGCCTGCACCCATACTTAAAAACTTCAAAGACTAAGCACACAATACAGTTTTCAATGACCAGAGCATTCATTGGTAGCCAAGAGCAGTGCTTTTCTTACCTTGCTGCTATATAAATAAATGATGATAGACAAAGGTGGCCTGCACCCATACTACAAAAATTCAAAGACTATGCACACAAGACACATCTTAATGGGCGGAGTATTCATTGGTGTCAGAATTACTCTGTGGAATTGATGATACCTGCCAGCAGTTGGCGCTACTGAGTACTGAGGCGCGGAGTCTAACACGCCCCTGGTTTTCACCAGGAACCCCCCGCAAGGAGGTATGGACTTTGCTGCAAGGGACGCGCAGGTCACGGCCCTCAGTATCAGTAAGCTGGCGAGGTAACAATTGAGGCAGCGGTGACAGCCCACCAGGATGCAGGATGAAAGAGTAGTCAACAAGCCGGGTCACAACCAGAGGAACGGATATAGCCAAATCAGAAGCAGGAGAATGGTCAGGAACCCAGGTCAATACCAAATATCAGTCTAAGCCAGAATCAGGAACCGAAGGAGAAGTCAGGAACAAGCCGGGTCAGAATCCAAGTAATAGCAACACAGGAACAAATGCTGGAGCAAGGCTGAAGACCAAATACTCTGGCACTAGACATGTGTCAGAGGCTGCCTTATATACCCTAAGGTGCCTCCTGATAGGGTTAGGGAGATTTTGGCGGTAAGACATGCTGGCTGCAGACAGGTGAGCAGAGATAGTGTCCCGCTGCTAGGCAACAGGACGTGGTTGCTTGGAAGGTGCAGGCGTCCGTCTCCTGCACCAAGTGTCAGTGCGGAGACGGCGCCTGATAGTACTCTCACTTTTCTTCTTTTTCAGGGCTTGCAAGGTCGCCTCTCTCTCCTTCCTGAATTTGGCCAATAAGCGAGGGGCATGTATCTCTTGTACATCGATCCAAGATCTCTCCTTGGGGCCATAACCCTTCCAGTCAACAAGATATTGGTGGCAACCCCTGGAGATCCGGAAATCTAGAATCTGACTGATCTCATATTCCTCCCCATGATCAGTCTTTACTGGGACCGGGGGTGGGGTTCTTTTGACAAATCTGTTGAGAACAAGGGGTTAAGTAGAGCAATATGAAACACATTGTGAATCTTGAGTGATGAAGGAAGAAGGAGTTTGAATGTCACGGGATTTATAACTTGAGTGATTTGAAAAGGTCCGATATAACGGGGTGCGAGCTTCATGGTGGGAACTCGCAGTCTTAAATTCCTTGTGGATAACCACATTTTGTCTCCAACTCAAAGTCTGGGAACTGGTCTACGGTGACGATCTGCGCTAGCTTTGTAGAGTAGGGGGATTCCAATAATTTGGACTTCGTCTGAGACCATATTTGAGAAAAGTCCTGAATAAGATTCTGCACGGCCGGAAGCGCTGAACCAGGTTGGGAGAGTTCAGGAAGGAGAGGGTGAAACCCATAGGTAAGAAAAAATGGAGACGAACCAGTAGATACATGCACCTGGTTATTATGAGCAAATTCTGCCCAACACAAGAAACGACTCCATTCAGCCTGATTACCCGAAGAGTAGGTCCTGAGAAATTGTTCCAAGTCTTGGTTGACCCTCTCCGTTTGGCCGTTGGTTTGAGGGTGGTACCCTGAGGAAAACTTTAGATTGACCCCCAACTCTTTGCAGAATGATCTCCAGAACTTGGACACGAACTGTACTCCTCTATCCGAGATAATATCCTGGGGACAGCCGTGAAGACGGAAAAATCTCCTTGATGAAGAAGTTAGTAAGGATAGAAGTCGAAGGAAGTCCTTTGAGAGGTATGAAATGTGCCAACTTGGAAAATCTATCCACTACCACCCAGATAGTATTGAATCCATGGCTAGCTGGTAAATCGGTGATGAAATCCATAGAAATACTAGTCCATGGTCTCTCTGGAATAGGAAGTGGTACCAAGGGTCCTGCAGGAGACTGCCTAGGTGTCTTGTGTCTGGCACAGATTTCACAAGCGGCAACATAGGCCTTAACGTCCGCCCGGATAGAGGGCCACCAATAAAGCCTAGAAATCAACGAGAAGGTCTTCTTGACACCCGCATGCTCGGCAAACAGAGAATCATGGGCCCACTAGAGAGCCTTAGGCCGAAGCCTGGAAGTAAGAAAGGAGCAACCCGGAGGAGGAACCTTGACTGAGGTTCTAGTGAGGGCCACAATGGTAGTAGGGTCCAAGACAGTTCCGGGGGTGCGGGCGGGTTGAAGATCTGAAGGTTTGTATGAAGGAAGACGAATTTTGTAACAGGGGGTCATCATGCTCCCAGAGAGGAGAGGCCCAGGCAAGCGCTTGATCCGTGAGTAGCGAAATAATATATGCCACCTTGGCTCGTTCTGAAGAAAAATTTCCTGGTGATAGTTCGAACTGGATAGCACATTGGTTAAGAAACCCTCTGCACTTTCTCGGATCACCACCGAATTTGTCGGGAGGTGGGATGCGAATCCCTCCAGTAGGATTAGGTGCAGCTGAAGCAGGGGAGCCAACAGCGGGGGGTACGGGAGCAACAGATACTCCGGGGCGGAGTAAGGGTTCTCTGGAGGGTATCCATGCATGTAGCCAATCCCTGAAGGCACTGCAGGAGCTGAGTCTGGTTAACCTCTTGTTGATCAACTTGGCGAGTCAGGTGCTGCAGGAGGTCACCGGCGCCTTCGGCATTTGACATGGCCAGAGTATACTGTCAGAATTACTAGGTGGAATTGATGATACCTGCCAGCAGTTGGCGCTACTGAGTACTGAGGCGCGGAGTCTAACACGCCCCTGGTTTTCACCAGGAACCCCCCGCAAGGAGGTATGGACTTTGCTGCAAGGGATGCGCAGGTCGCGGCCCTCAGTACCAGTCAGCTGGCGAGGTAACAATTGAGGCAGCGGTGACAGCCCACCAGGATGCAGGATGGAAGAGTAGTCAACAAGCCGGGTCACAACCAGAGGAACGGATATAGCCAAATCAGAAGCAGGAGAATGGTCAGGAAGCCCGGTCAATACCAAATATCAGTCTAAGCCAGAATCAGGAACCGAAGGAGAAGTCAGGAACAAGCCGGGTCAGAATCCAAGTAATAGCAACACAGGAACAAATGCTGGAGCAAGGCTGAAGACCAAATACTCTGGCACTAGACATGTGTCAGAGGCTGCCTTATATACCCTAAGGTGCCTCCTGAGAGGGTTAGGGAGATTTTGGCTGTAAGACATGCTGGCTGCAGACAGGTGAGCAGAGATAGCGTCCCGCTGCTATGCAAAAGGACATGGTTGCTTGGAAGGTGCAGGCGTCCGTCTCCTGCACCAAGTGTCAGTGTGGAGACGGCACCTGACAATTGGTATCCCAACAACAGAGCTTTCATACCATGTTTTACTTATATGCTTTGTGCTGTAATGCTGCCATTCTGAATCAAACCAGGGAACTTGTATATATTTATGAGGAGGTAGGGCTGAAGAATCATTCCCCCCGGGTAAAGCTTAGTCTAACCTCGTGGTAAAGGGGATTGCCTGAGACTTGCAGCGACAGTGCTCCCCAAGAACCATGTATATAAATATGGAATGTATATAAATAATTTTTATATGTTCTATTAGTGATATGTAAGAAATATGTAAAACAGACAGTTCAGATAGTTCAATATTTGGCCTTTATTTACAGTGCACACAACTGACATTGATACAGATTAGGTTGTCAAAAACATATGTCTTGACAAGACAATGTAATTGAAAGTCCATATTCTAAGAAATTAAGAGGACAAAATTTAGAACTGGCAAAAAATACATATATAGATGGAGATATGATAGCTGAAGATTTACGCTATTAAATGGAGTTAGAGAGAGTATAGACTGGTTAAATATTTTTAGAATTTAATGGGAGAAAGCAAATGCACCCAAGGAAGATTTACAAAATCCTTCATTAAGTTGAGAGAAGACACAATGCTTCATCTATGGACAGCAGCATTAGTAAACATTTAAAATATGATGAGAGGGCAAAATGTTAAATGGTGCAAGTCAAGATGACATTGTCCTTGGAGTGAGATAGATCTGTGCTGTAATGCTGTCCTTCTGAATCAAACCAGGGGACTCATATATATGTATGGGGAGGAAGGGCTGAAGAATCAATCCTCCAGAGGAAGTTTCGTTTACACCCGGGGTAAAGGGAACTGCCCAAGACATGCAGCAGAATTGGTTCCCAAAGGGGGTACAGTCAATCTGATGCCAGATTTTGCACCACTCAATCTTATGTCACGAACTGCCACGCTAGCTGTGAAAGCTCAAGTGTATCCAGATTGTGGGCTAGTCCCTGCTGTTGCCCTTGCAGCCGGGACATTACTTACACTGCTGCTGCATCCCGGCTAGAGACAGGCAGCTGGGGCACACAGCTGTAATTAAATTGTTGCTGCCTCTTTAGTGGATGTGTCGGGGGCGTGCTTTCGACCCCATTTATTGTTAGTACCTATCAGTTTAAAAGGCAATGAGAGCTTAAGCTGCCTGCCAGTTATAGCACTTTTGCCCTGCAATAACTAATCTGCCTTCTGTGCTGTAAAACCTCTGACTACCTCTGATTGATTCCTTTTGTGACCCTTGGCTTTTTTTCTGGTCTCTGCTTGAATGCTGATTGTCCCTGATCTCTTGGCTCATTCTTCTGAACTATCCTTGATTGCTGCCAGCCCTAACCTATTGTCCTGTTTGTGATGCTCCCTTCTCGCTGCTGCCAAATGACCTCTGGCCTGACCCTTGTTATCCGTGTACTGAGTCGCCTGACTCCGTGCCTCCCATCTCCGTGCTACAGGTTCCTGTTCATAAGAATTTACTATGTTAATTCCTGGGGCATTCGAGTACCTGTGAGTGTGTCCAACGCTATGGGAAAAGCAGCAGCTATAGGTGAAGACCTCTTGCACCAGTTCTAAAAGCTTATGACAGTTACCGGGAAGCTGTAACATTGTAAAGGATTGGATGCAATAAAAGGGAGATATCAACACTGTGTAGTTTAATTATTTTTTTTAATTGAACCGATGAAAGCAAATGCAATGTTACAAAGTCCCTAATTAAGACAGTTTGTTGCAGGCTTTAGCCATAATTGGTGAAAATTGGGACAGTTGTGAAGAAATCATTAGAAAATAGATTGGAAATGACTGAAAATTAATGCTATAAAGAGTAAAATAAGAGCAAAAACAGCTCAAAATGACATTATTTTACCTATTTTTTAACCATTTTTAATTAAATCCAGATCCAAAACTAAAACGTTTTGCAATTTTTTGGCAAAACCTGTCACAAAACCATAACACAAAGCTGTTTAGAACCAAACCAAAACCACATCCAAAATGAAAACTTTCAGGGAACAGTGCACATCTCTAATACTAGGTGGACTCACCGTCTAATTGTTACGAGCCGCGGCGGTGCCCAGCCGCCGCGACTCACTCACCTGCGTCCCGGCCGTCGCTATGGCGACCGGGACGTCACTTCCGGCCCTGACCCGGCCGTTGCCGGGGCAACGAGAAGACGCTTCGGCGCTGCGTCCCGGCAATGAGAGGAAGCCGGGCGCAGCGCTCACCATATGTTCTAGCCTGTGGGCTAATTAATGCAGCCTATTAATTATGCTGGGGGCTGTGTCTAATTCAGAGCTAGGCTCTGATTGGTGGCCACTGGTATTTAAGGCAATGAGGTCTGCTGCCTCATTGCCGGTTATAACTTCTGTGTTTCCAGTCTGCTAACCTGCTAGTTCCTGTCCTGTATCCTGATATCTCTATTTGACTCCCCGTGTATGACCCTTGGCTTTGATTTGGACCTTGCTCGTGTTTCCTGTGACCCTGATCTTTGGCCTGTTTACCCGTTCTGCTATTTGCCTGTGACCCCTGACCTCAGCTTGTTCATCGATACCGTTGTCTGCTGCCGGCCCTTGACCTCTGCGTGGACCTGACTCCTCTTGCCTGGGTTCTCCCCAGCTGGTACGCACTTCACGACCCTCTGTCAGTCTGCGGCCCAGTCTGTCCCCACCATCAGGGGCTCCAGTGAACACCTGACTGGCAGAGTAGATTCCGGGTTGTGTTGTGCTGGCTGGAGGGGTTCCTAACATTATAACCGGCCCACTCACGGAGACGAGGTTGGAATGGATGCAAGTGGATCCTCACCGTCTCCGGCACAAGCCCTAGCAGCTCATGTTGAGTCCTTATATCAGATGATCCAGGGATTGGCTGAGCGTCTGTCTGTTCAAGAAGAAGCCGCAAAAGTGTCACAACCCACTCCAAGTTCCGTCTGTGAACCTAAGATGAACTTGCCGGATCGCTTCTCTGGAAATAGGTCCCTGTTTCGGAATTTCAGGGAGAGCTGCAAGCTCTATTTCCGATTGAGACCCCGCTCCTCCGGGTCAGAGCATCAAAGAGTCGGGATTATCATTTCCCTTCTACAGGGTGACCCCCAGTCCTGGGCGTTTTCCTTGCCGCAGACCAGTCCTGCCATGCAGTCAGTAGACGCTTTCTTCGAGGCGTTAGGTCTACTATATGACGACCCGGACCGTACTGCCTCCGCTGAAACTCATCTACGGGCCTTGCAACAAGGCCGGCGCTCGGCAGAGGAATACTGCGCTGAATTCCGTAGATGGTCACCTGATAGTGGATGGAATGATCCTGCCTTGCGGAGTCAGTTCCGTCTTGGCCTGTCGGAACAGGTCAAAGACTCTTTGGTGCAGTACCCATCTCCTTCCTCTCTGGAGGATCTGATGCACCTCTCCATTAAAATCGACAGGAGATTTAAAGAGCGGAAAATCGAAAAGGAGACATCATCACCTCTATCCGGCTTCATTCCTGTTCCCACGGATGGTGAGGAACCCATGCAATTGGGGGTGTATCGTCTCTCCCCTGAGGAAAGAGACAAGAGAAGATCACAGGGTCTATGTCTCTATTGCGGCACAAAAGGCCACTTCTCCCGTTCCTGCCCGAATAAGCCGGGAAAAGAGCATGCCTAGGGAACGAGGGGAAAGTTCACCTAGGTCTGCAGATTGTCTCCCTGAAAAATGCTGTATTGATCCCTGCACAGCTCATGTTTAGTGCTCGTTCAATGGACCTGTCTGCCTTCGTTGATAGTGGAGCTGCAGGCAACTTCCTGGACATCGGGTTCGCCCGCGCTGCTAAAATTCCGATGGTAAAACTCAAGTCCGCTATTACTGTCTGTGGCTTAGATGGAGGTCCGTTGCCTGGTGGCAAGATTTCCTGGGAGACCTCGCCACTACAATTAAAAATCGGAGCTCTCCATTCAGAGTCAATAACCTTCCTTCTTATCGATTGTTCATCAGTTCCCTTGATCTTGGGCCACCCTTGGCTTTCCAGTCATAACCCTGTCATGGACTGGGTAAAAGGAGAAATTGTCCAGTGGAGCTCTTACTGTACACAGTCCTGCTTGTCACTGCCCCTGCGGGTGATTCAGTCTATTCCGGAGCAGCTTCCCTCACAATATCATGAGTTCTGGGATGTGTTCTCCAAGAAAGCTGCTGACACCCTACCACCTCACCGTGACTTTGACTGTGCCATCGAGCTTATTCCTGGTTCCAAGTTGCCTAAGGGTCGCCTGTACTCTCTCTCTGGTCCGGAGACCAAGTCCATGCAGGAATACATTGAAGAAAATCTGGAGAAGGGCTTCATCAGGCCATCTAAATCTCCCGTAGGAGCAGGATGCTTCTTTGTATCCAAAAAGGACGGAGGACTAAGACCCTGTATTGATTACCGGGGATTGAATCTTATTACAATCAAGAATACCTATCCCCTTCCGCTAATCTCCGTATTATTTGATCAGCTGAGAGGTGCTACTGTCTTCTCAAAAATCGATCTTCGTGGAGCCTATAACCTCATCCATATCAAGGAGGGAGACGAGTGGAAGACGGCATTCAATACGCACTCTGGCCATTATGAATACTTGGTTATGCCGTTCGGTTTTAGCAATGCATCTGCAGTATTCCAGGACTTAATCAATGAGGTTCTTCGGGACTTTCTTGGTAGTTTCGTGGTCGTCTATTTAGATGATATCCTCATCTATTCCAGATCGCTGTCTGTACATCAGAATCACGTTAAACAAGTTCTACGAAGACTGCGAGAGAACCACCTTTACGCCAAACTAGAAAAGTGTGAGTTCGAGGTGCAGAAAGTATCCTTTTTAGGTTACATAATCTCTTCTGAGGGATTCTCCATGGATCCAACTAAGGTTCAGGCTATTCTAGATTGGGTGCAACCAAACAACCTTAAGGCGGTGCAGAGGTTTCTGGGCATCTCCAATTATTATAGAAGGTTCATTCCAGGTTTTGCGGACATCGTGGCTCCCATTGTCGTCCTAACCCGTAAAGGAATGGATCCAACTAATTGGTCACCTCAAGCAGTAGCCTCATTCGAAAGCCTGAAAAAAGCCTTTGTCTCCGCTCAGGTCCTTAGACACCCGGATCCAGCTAAATCATTTGTTCTTGAGGTCGACGCCTCTGACGTCGGTGCTGGGGCTATACTATCACAGAAGGACCCTCATACTAATCGTCTACACCCGTGTGCCTATTTCTCCCGTCAGTTCTCTTCAGCAGAAGCCAACTATGATGTCGGGAATAGGGAACTGTTGGCAATCAAATGGGCCTTCGAGGAGTGGCGACATTGGCTGGAGGATGCTCCACATCAGATCTCTGTCATTACCGACCACAAGAACTTGCAATATATACAATCGGCCAAACGTCTAAATCCCAGACAGGCCCGTTGGTCGTTATTCTTTACCCGGTTCAATTTCCTGATCACCTATCGACCGGGTTCCAAAAATGTCCGGGCAGATGCTCTGTCCAGAAGTTTCTTGGCACACCACGTTCCAGTTTCGAACCCAGAGCCTATTATTCCTCCTTCCATAATCCATGTTGGATTAACCCAAGATCTGAGTATCACACTTCAGAGATTCCAGAAATTAGTCCCTGATACTACTCCGGAACAACTCTTTTTGTTCCAGTCCATCTAAGGAAGGCGGTTCTTGCAGAGGCGCATAATAGTAGGTCTGCTGGACACCCTGGAGTTTATAAGACGCTGGAGATCCTTTCCCGTACGGTCTGGTGGCCATCCTTGTCCGCTGACGTCAAAAGTCATGTCCTCTCGTGTGAAATTTGTGCCAGGAACAAAGTCCCCAGGACTCGCCCGGTGGGTCAATTGCTTCCATTGCCCATTCCTGCAAAACCTTGGACACATTTGTCCATGGATTTTATTGTTGATTTGCCACTTTCTGCAGGACATAATACTATTTGGGTTGTGGTGGACCGTTTCAGTAAAATGGCACATTTCATCCCATTAACCAGGCTTCCTACAGCTCGAGATCTGGCCATTCTCTTCATACAACATGTTTTCCGGCTCCATGGACTTCCTTCCGATATTGTTTCTGATCGTGGTTCACAATTCATAGCACAATTCTGGAAATCTTTCTGCACCCTCCTCGGAATCCGGCTCAGTCTGTCATCTGCATACCACCCTCAGTCTAACGGGCAAACTGAAAGGGTTAACCAAGCACTTGAACAGTTCCTCCGATGTTATTCCTCAGAATTCCATGACAACTGGTCATCTTTGCTGCCATGGGCAGAGTTTGCCTACAATAACTCATCTCACTCATTTACTCAAACTTCCCCGTTCTACTGTAACTTCGGTTTCCATCCCAGGTCTAATTCTCTGTACTCTCTCAAATCTGCTGGTATTCCGGAGATTCATTCCACAGCTGCTGATCTGAAAGTAATTTGGGGGAAAGTTCAGTCCTCCTTGAAAAAATCCTCATTGTCGGCCAAAAAATTTTCGGATCGCCACCGTACCACCTGCCCATTCAAAGTGGGCCAGAAAGTATGGCTATCAACTAGAAATCTTAGGCTCAGACAGCCTTGTAAAAAACTAGGGCCTAAATTTATTGGGCCGTTCATGATTACCAAACAGATCAATCCGGTAGCTTTTAGATTGAAGATTCCTAGCTCACTAAAAATTCCGAACACATTTCATTGTTCATTGTTGAAGCCGGTATTGTATCCTAGCCAATCCTTAACTGTGCCTGGGGGAAGTTCGAGTAAGCCACTAAGATATGTGGTTCAAAGGATTTTAGATTCCAAAAAAGTGCAAGGACAGGTGCACTTCCTGGTGCAGTGGAGGAATCGCGGGTTAGAAGAGCGATCTTGGGTTCCGCGAAGACAACTCCATGCCCCTAAACAATTGAAGGAATTCTTCAGGAGGTTCCCAAGAAAACCTGGATGTCGGGGTCCCTCGACCCCTCCTCAAGGGGGGGGTACTGTTACGAGCCGCGGCGGTGCCCAGCCGCCGCGACTCACTCACCTGCGTCCCGGCCGTCGCTATGGCGACCGGGACGTCACTTCCGGCCCTGACCCGGCCGTTGCCGGGGCAACGAGAAGACGCTTCGGCGCTGCGTCCCGGCAATGAGAGGAAGCCGGGCGCAGCGCTCACCATATGTTCTAGCCTGTGGGCTAATTAATGCAGCCTATTAATTATGCTGGGGGCTGTGTCTAATTCAGAGCTAGGCTCTGATTGGTGGCCACTGGTATTTAAGGCAATGAGGTCTGCTGCCTCATTGCCGGTTATAGCTTCTGTGTTTCCAGTCTGCTAACCTGCTAGTTCCTGTCCTGTATCCTGATATCTCTATTTGACTCCCCGTGTATGACCCTTGGCTTTGATTTGGACCTTGCTCGTGTTTCCTGTGACCCTGATCTTTGGCCTGTTTACCCGTTCTGCTATTTGCCTGTGACCCCTGACCTCAGCTTGTTCATCGATACCGTTGTCTGCTGCCGGCCCTTGACCTCTGCGTGGACCTGACTCCTCTTGCCTGGGTTCTCCCCAGCTGGTACGCACTTCACGACCCTCTGTCAGTCTGCGGCCCAGTCTGTCCCCACCATCAGGGGCTCCAGTGAACACCTGACTGGCAGAGTAGATTCCGGGTTGTGTTGTGCCGGCTGGAGGGGTTCCTAACACTAATACCTGTTTATCTACATGCTGAGGGGATGATTGCATAGCCTGCATTTGTGATGAACCAGTGTGTTAAACAATGGAACAGGATTGATATTAAAATCTTTAATATGAAAATTAAGTGTATGTTATGAAATAAAAACATGTCATATGCATGGGAAAAACAATAAACAAAGACAAAAAACTAACAAGACAACAGTCAGGCAAAATACATCTCAGGTATCAAACTTCACTTACTGAAATCATCAATCTCCTGCGCTGTCTACTACTCGCTAACTCCTGAAACCCCTATCAACTAATATACGTTTATCTCCTGCAACCTCTCCCTTATCTTTATTGCATCACATCACTGGTAACCTCTTGCTGCCCTTCTTTCTCAGTCATACTTTCAATCCACAATCTCAGGCTTATATCTAGCTTTGAAACAAATGCAAAGCAAAAAATTGAGTGGTACGTTAGCGCAAACCACAATATAGCTGCTGCCCTCTGTATCCAACCCCCGATTCACAAATGGGGTAAACAATACAAATAAAACCAAAAAGAAATAGATACAGAGATGGCGCTGGTACCTATTCTAAAGAAAGAATACAATAAAAACAATTATAATGCAATAGAAAAAATAGTTCATTGATAAATTGTCCATACAATGGCATGAATCTCAATCAACACAACGGATCAACAATATGAATGTATTTGTATGGACAATTTATCATTGAACTATTTTTTCTATTGCATTATAATTATTTTATTGTATTCTTTCTTTAGAATATTTACCAGTGCCGTCTCTGTATCTATTTCTTTTTGGTTTTATTTATATCTAGCCTTATCATGCTTTGCTCAATCTTCTCCCTCCCGCCACCTCCCTCATCCTCCATCTCTCCTTCTACCCTCCTCACCCATCCTCCCTTCCCCAATTAGTCCCTATCGCTGCTCTTTTATCCACTACCATCTGTTCCTACCTATTAATGCATTGAAAGTGTAGACAGGAATACTTGTAAATGGCATCTGTGAATCCTGCAATTCAATGTGATCTCTCTGCAATATCTGTCTTTTATATGTGTGTATATTTTGTCTCTGCCCTTGATTACTGATGCTCATTTTGTGACTGTAAATTAGCTTATTTTTACTTATTTCTATCTCTCTGCACGTATCTGTTTTTGATCAGTTTACCAGCTAGTTCACATGGGCCTTCTAACGTTAAAAATGCACATTACAAGTATAAGTATCCAGACCCAGGGCTCTCCAGTTTAGGGAATTCAGTTCACAGAAATATAGAGGCAGAGAGGAGGAGTTACTGGCTGGGGGTAGTCCAAAATTACAATAAATTATATTGTAGCATAACGTAGAGACGTGTGTCACTTGAGAGCAAAGCTTTAAAATACTAAACAGAGAAATCTGGAACTGAGAAATTTCAGACATAGAAGCATACATGGGAATTAATATTCCAACACACTAGGAACCCCTGTTCAAGAAGGAAGTATGCGACTTGCAGGCTCTTTTTTTTCAAGGCCATTTCATATTTTAGGATTCCTAGTATTCAAACCACGGAGAGTTATTGAAACTGAAAACTGAATTCTTTATGTGAAACAAAACTCACAGTAATAAATTATGTAATGCAGGCAATCATTAATGCCACAGTTGCCGACTTTTTTTGTCACGTGACAGGGGTAGGAGGGGGCGTGGGCGTGGTGATGCATTGAATAGCGGGGGCTGGGTTTAATGATGCGATTAAGCTTCCCCCCAATATTCAATGGCATGAATTTCAGCATTTTTTAGGATCTGGGAGGGTTGCCTACGTCCGGGAGTCCAGGCAAGTATGGTTAATGCAGATTACATAAGTCCACATACTCCACTGGTAACAAATGCAGTTTTCCAAGTAATTAATAATCACAGGAGTATAGAGAGTGAGGCCAGGAACAGCAGCAATAGATGAAATTACATCAGTCTGCTGGAAAATGTAGACTTTTAAAGACCAGGCACATGTGATCAGGATCCAGATCAAATGAGGAGGGCTTAACCCATTGCATGCAGGACCTTGTATAGTCAAAGCAGCATCCATAGAGAAGATAATGTACATCAGAAAGAGGCAGATCATAACAATACTGAAACTCAAAGGATCTTATTAGTTTTCCAAGAGAAGTGATAGAATGTCAGGAATGTGGAAAGAAGTTGGGCTAAGAACTGTGGAAAACTCAATTGTTTCACTGCCTTAAAGCTTGAATATTAGATGCCTTGACATCTTCTCCCACCAGTCAGTGCAAATGTCACTATTTTGCTCCACAAGGGGGGAGAACGATGCTTAACTAGTAGGCCGGTAAATAGACAATGGTGCTGTGTTGGTCAGTCCTGGGGTTGCAAGAATGTTTTGTCTTTTTAATGAAAAATTTGTTTTGCTATACCGACAAAATAAAAGAGGAATAGTAAACCAGCTGAGTTGTGTCCTGTCAACTACCTGGTGTCTATATATATATATATATATATATATATATATATATATATAACCATTTTATTTCCGTTCGAGATAATAAAGTATACTGACAGTTTTCATTAGTACAAACATGTTACTTCTAAGTGGTACAAATGTAAACAAATTAAAATACATGCTATGTTCTTGATAATTCACCTCATTTGATTGTTTGGTTTTTCATCAGGATGGATTTTGTCTTTTGGAAAGATACTGTGTTGCAGTATCATAAAATGCACTGCATCAAAATCTTCTTTTTTTATTGCAGTTTGAGTAATGTTACTGCATTTTCTCTGAGGTTCTGCATAGTAAACCTGACTGTAATATGATCAGACAAGATGAAAACAGATCTGAACAAACTTACATGCACATTATTAGGTAAAAGAAAACTAAACTTATACAGCTGGATAGTTTTATTCCTGATTTTCATAATATCCACAAACACTCTTAAAAATAACATTTTGTTATCGGTTTTGGTAACAACCTGTTTACTAGTATTTATGGGTTAATGTAGAGTTGGATTTATTTGCTTCCACAAAGCAGACATAATTGTGTGCCGCAAAAATTGTGCATTTACATGTTTATTTTGATTGGCACATATCTTAAGACATGCACAACTAAAAAAAGCAAGTAAATGTATTAGCATAAAGCTTCATTTAATGTGCTTTAATATTCACTTTAAGCATATCATGAGACAGCGGCATACTGGAGACGACAGTCATCATCATCATTATCACTTATACATTTTCAATGAAGTTCATTGAGACCCCATGTGAGGTCTAGCTGCAAATAGCCAATCAGAAATCTGGGCCGATGATCAAGCACCTGCAAAAGATTATATATAAACATTTCTTTTAAGTGAATGTCGTGATCAAGCACCTGTAGCATGGTTCATCAAACATTCCTTTCTTGCTTAAACCCACCCTGCTAATAATGAACTGATGTGAATGAGTTCTCTGTACAGCGCTGCGGAATTAGTGGCGCTATATAAATAAATGGTGATGATGATGATGATGATGATGATGATCGAGACAGGCTATTTACATACAATCTGACTCTTCCAAGCTCAATTGCACCATTTATTCAAATGAATTGCAGAATAACACTGACGTATCTACCATCAGTGAAGGGTGTGCAGTGCACATAGGCCCACAAATCTACCTGCATACAGCTTTGAAAGGCAAATCCTCCCCAAGCACTAGCAGTCATGGGACACCAAAGGACTCACCTGACACACGTTGGAATGAATTAATGTTAAGAACAAAATAAGGCGTGCAAGAGAGTTTTGACATCAATGGTCGAAGAGGGTTTGATGTATAGTGGTATGTCACAGCGCCACTTCTCCTACTGTCTTAACTGTAGAACTATCAAATTCCATTTACTTATATTTTCCATACTGCCACTTGCACAAAGCCATAACACCACTTCTAAATTTCCATTTCGACCGCTGACTTACATTGTATAAACAAAAAGAAATTGATCATCTGCACTCACAACATGCAAACTGACATACTATAGGGGTGTTTCCATATTGTATAAAAAAAACATATTGATGCTTTATACTCATCAAGTACACAATGAATGCTGTTCTACTGTTCTATATTAAAGACAGAGAATGTTAATTCCACATATTGCAATATTTAATAAACAGAACCCACATTACATTAATAACATCCATTAAGCTCACATTGGATGAAAAGCCTTCACATCTAATTAAAAGTGACCTCATAGTAAATTAATAGTCCCACCTGGTGAAACATTACACACATAGCTCTCATCAATAGTCCCATTACATTAATAACTCCCAGATTACATTAACAACCCCCCTAATAGTCCCACTACATTAATACCACTCCCACACACATTGCAATATTGCAAAATACCCCACAACATTACATTAGTAGCCCAACACATATTACATTAATAGCCCTACACACACATTGCATTATGATTCTATCCCAACACTTACCATGTTCTGCAGAGCTTTACCTGCTGTGAAGTAGACTCTTCTGTCTTACTCCTGTATGTCGACAAGTACAGGATGAGGGGCCAGCCACAAGGAAGGGCATCAATGAAAAGATTGGCCCCATAAATGTAGGGATGGCCTGAGTAGTAAGTCTGTTTTTGATAGCAAAACAGTTGGAGCAGGGTGGGCCCTTAAGTGAAGGAGGTGGCCTTTCAACTTATGGGTCATCCCATAGATTTATGGGCCTATGTGCACTGCACACCCTACACCGAAGGTGAATACGCCAGTGCTATTCTGCAATTCTTTTGGATAAATGGTGCAACTGAGCATGAAAGAGTTATATTGTATGTAAATAACCTGGCTTGATCCATTGCAGCTTATTATTAGCAGGGTCGGTTTAAGCAAAAAAGGAATGTTTAATGAACAATACTACAGGTGCTTGATCATGAAATTCGCTTAAAAGAAATGCACTCCATCCCTATATGCCTATATGCCATAATTTGACGTGAGCTTTACCATTTTCGATAATAATTTGTACATTTTACTAAATGTAGGTCCTGACCTTTCCACAAAGTTTATAGCTCTCTCAGTACAGACATCAAATCAAAATGAAAAGAAAAATTACTTGACATGATTTAACTAATTTATATACAAAACAAATGTACCATTTTTTCATTTGTGTGCACAGAATTCATTTAAATGTCAATGAGTACCTTTTTACATAATAAAGTGAAGTTCTATTATAATTTTCAGCTCAGTAGAGAGATTTTAGAAATGTATTACTACAATTTCTGATCTATGTCAGATTGGGTTTATTTATATTATATTAAATAACAATCAATATTCAAAGTTCATTTTGTAAATTAAGGTTTAATTAATCGAGATCCTAAAAGTCAGTAATTCTGAAAATACATTTTCCACTCTCTCACTTGAACATTTTTTTGTCTCTATATAGTTACACAAATTTTTGAACCGTCCCAGAAATCAGCAGATTCCCCCAAGGTTGCAGTGCAGTGCTGCAAAGCAAATCCATGGCCCGTTGTATCTCTGTAAGGAAAGTGCCATGACAGGCAGAATGAAAAAGACAATATTAGATGTCCTTTAACTAAACTATCATACAGTGTTGGTCACCGTGTTATAGCTAATAAAACATTTGTCCCCGTTACTATGCAATGATGTTGGACCTTTTTTGTGGATCTGGGGTAGGGAAACCATAGCCTCCTAGTCTAATGCTGGGGGTCTAACTAGAGCCTCATGATACAATGGGGATGTGTGAATGAAATCTATTGGAGAAATTTATGAAACTGTGTTTTTTGAAAAATGCAGATGTATTAAAGGGCAAAGTGATATAAAACTGCTAGAAAAGCACCACATTACAAATTGCTGTCTCAACTGTAAGCCAAGATAAGAATACAAAGTGTGAGATGTATCAAGCAGTGGTTTTGCAAACCACTAGAAAGTCCACCAGAAAAATAGAGGTGATTCTAACAGGTGAGATTGCACAACCAACATTCTGTTAGATATTTCTTGCCATACATAACATAAGAGTAGTGTTCCATTAACTTATGAATTATGAGGTAAGTATTATTGAATAACACAACAGAATTAATGTATAATGCACTTATTGGGCAAAATTAATTGTGCCATTAAGTGTCAATTTTGTTTTATAATGAAATTAAATGGGTAATGTTATTTGACTGCTAACAGGGGCAATAATTAATTATGACAGAGCAACATTTATTACATCATGATTGGGGTACCATTTATACTACACATGTACATGATGGCACTTGTAGTGCTGCAATTTTTACGCCGATCTGAATGCAGCGTGAATTCAAAAATGTAAAAACAATTACAATGTAACTGATTTTCAAGCAACTAATCCATTGAGGGTTTTAATTAGAGATGGTCACTGACCCCCGTGTTTTGGTTTTGGATTTGGTTTTGGATCTGGATTACCTTCGTGTTTTGGTTTTGGTTTTGGTTTTGCAAAACCGCCCTTGCGTGTTTTGGTTTTGGTTTTGTTTGGTTTTGTTTTGCTATTTTCTAAATAAATACAATTTTTTTGGTCTAAAATAACCTAATTTAGTTCTCCACCAGTTTCTTAGATAAGTGAGGTAATTCTAAAGCTAATAAATTATGAAAAAAACTGTTTAATCCCTGGTAGGGCGTCCTTAATTCGAACACTTGTCTGCAAATTATACAGACAAACCTGGTTGTCTACCTCTTCCATCTTTGATTATTGGCAATGTAGCCATCGTCTTTGGGTGTGTATTACACCCTACACTTGTAGTTGAATATTAAAAAAAGCAGCCTGCACAGACTGTGGAACTAGAAAGTAAAATTAAATGGACCACTGTAGTTTGGTGGCTATCAATGCCCCCTCTCGCCCTCCACTTGTAGTTGAATATAAAAAAAGCAGCCTGCACAGACTGTGGAACTAGAAAGTAAAATTAAATGGACCACAGTAGTTTGGTGGCTATCTATGCCCCCCTGCCCTCCACTTGTAGTTGAATATAAAAAAAGCAGCCTGCACGGACTGTGGAACTAGAAATTAGAATATACAAAGAAATGGACAAAGGCAGTTTGGTATCTGTCTGCATCAGGTCCCCCCCCCCATCCACTTGTAGCAAAATAGAAAAAAAAGCAGCCTGCATAGACTGTAGAACTAGAAATTCGAATATAAAAAGAAATGGACAAAGGCAGTTTGGCATCTATCTGCATCAGATCCCCTCTCCACTAGGAGTAAAAAAGAAAACTATTCAGCTGTTATATAATCTAGAATATAAATAGAAATTAAGAAAGGCAATTTGGTATCTGTCTGCATCATAATCATCAACATCCTCATTAGTGCCCTCGTCACCTCCACAAATCTCACCCTCATCCTCTTCTATTTCCAAAGTGGCATCCTCAATTTGTGTATCAGCGGCTACACTCGGGCTGTTCAGGTACACATCAGCAGAACTGCTGAAAGGGCCCTTCTTTATGGGTACACTAACAGAATGCTCACGATTAGACATCCCACTGTTGGATGGACTCTCCACAGGGATTGGTGTCATTTGTGAATCAGAGCAAACATTATCCTCTAATGCCTTACTGTTATCTTGCAGCTCGGCTTTGACGCGTAACAGTAGTTGTGCACCAATTGTAAGCTCTGTAACTTTTTGGGAACTGCCACTAATAGACAAAGGTGAAGGCCTCATTCTCTCTTTGCCACTGCGTGTGTAGAATGGCATATTGTCAATTTTTTTTATCGGCACTTAACTTTTGCTCAGTAACACTTCTTTTTCGCTTCAACACAGTAAATTTTTGGGGGGTTTTTGTTTTTTGGACTGATTTCGGAACACTATGTAGTTTGACATGGCCTTGCCCAGATGACGTACTGGGAACACTAACATCAGGACTGGTGACAGAACCTGGTTGCTCATTCTGATCATATGTAGACTGCTTTGAATCCATTCTGAGCGCAAAGCACTTGTAGTGGTAAAAATTATTTGGTAAAATACTGCTGACAAATATGACTTTTGACTACCAGAAATATTTATGCACAATTATGGGGGACACCCCAAAAGCACTGGGGAGTGCTAAAAATTATTTGGTAGATACTGCTGACAGATATGACTTTTGACAGCTAGAAATATTTATGCACAATTATGGGGGACCCCCCAAAAGCACTGGGGAGTGCTAAAAATTGATGCAGTAAGAAAGGTCAGGACGGGCGGAAAACAAGGATATCCAGGAAACAGGTCCAAAGGTCAGGGAAATCAGCAGAGAAGCAGAGTCCAAATACAAGCCAAGGATCACAATGAATAGGTCAATTAAAATAGCAACAGAGTGCAGAGGAACACAAAGCAGGTCAGCAACCAGGGGTCCAGAAGCTATAAAGGCAGGGAGGCTAATCCCTCCCTGATTTAAATACAGAGGTTTCCCCAATCAGGGGAAAGGTATGCATAATTAATATGCCCCCATGGGCTGCCTAATTAATTAGCTCAGCACTCCTCCTATTTCCCGAGGAGGCTGAGCAAACTGTGGGGTCATCTGTGCATGCACCCAGCTGTCTAATTGTTGGGGCGCGGCACATACACTCAGAGCGCCCTGGCCATTGCCAATATGATGGCCGGGATGGAAAAGCGGAAGTTATTCGTATCATGATGACCAGCACCACTACATTTTTGGCTCCCAAATGAAAATGGGGGAGTGTTACACAAACCTTGGCCATTCAACAGTGGTAGATCAGCCCTGTTACCATCCATTGGCCACACTACATGAGCTTCCCTAGAAGTACTGCACACACAAACAGCGGAGGGGAAAAAAACAGACTTTGCTGCAATAGGGGCTTTGGCCAGGAAGATAAACTTTAATGTTCCTTGCAGCCAAAAGCATAACCTACGTTATCCTACAAAGGAGCCAATCCAAGTATCTGGTTGGAAACTCCCTAGACCTTTGTATCATAAGCAACATATTTCTACCTGGGGGAAGTTAGAAATTTTAACATGGAAAATCAAGATAGGAGCAATTTCTCACACTACTTTCACAATTTGCCGTGACATGTTATTTACTTAAGCATGGTTTATGCGCTAAGGAAAGGGTTGAATACGGCATTACATAAAAATCATTCTAAGCAATAAACATACTGCACTCTATATTTGTGTTCGTTTTTTATGATGCATCTGAAATCTGAAAGGAATCAATTCATCACAAGGGGTGTATATACTAATCTCCGGGTTTGAAAAGTGAAGATGCTGCCTATAGCAGCCAATCAGATTCTAGCTGTCATTTTGTAGAATGCACTAAATAAATGATAACTAGAATCTGATTGATTGCTATATGCCACATCTCTACTTTTTCAAACCCGAAGTTTAGTAAATATACCACAAGGACTTTGAGCAGAAGAAATTTTTAACTATTTACAACGATGGACATTATCTAATTATTTTCTGAGTGTATTTCACTTTTCAATTTATGGTGTATCAAGCACTATTGCTTGCATTTATATTATGTGTTGTTTATTTGAAGTGTTGGAGAGATTGTTTATGTAAACTAGGCAGCATCATCAGATGTGGGAAAGGCCCAGTCAACCCACTATGGGCAAACCTTCTCACAATTCCCTCGGAGGTCCTGAGGTGCCAGTTCCAGAAAACGGCACAGTGTGGACCAACAGCTTCTGTGAGTGTAAATTCCTGCCAAACAGGGCATGGAAAACTCTATACATGACGTGATATAAGTAGAGATGGGCGGGCTCGGTTCCCCGAGATCCGAACCCGCCCGAACTTAGTCTATCCGAGTATTGAGCCGAGCAGGCTCGGTACTCTCCCGCCCATTCGGATACGAAATCGAGGCAAAACGTCATCGTGACGTCGCCGGATCTCAGAGCTCGGTTCTCGCGACATTTGAAATGCATAAATAGACGCCTCCACAGCAATCTATCGCCATTTGACAGAGAGAGAGAACAGGGTTAGATCACAGGCTGTAGTAGAGCAGGGACAGAGCAATTATTTAATACCTTATTCTTTCAATTATTATTGAAATTCTGCTAGCAATTCTTCTAGCAATTGTTAGAGCAGTAAGATAGAAGGATAGAGGAGGCATTTTTTTGAATATTTTGCACTGCAAGTGCTTTGGGGTGTCCCATATTCCCCAGTGGGAAACAACAATTTTTCTGGCTGCAAAAAGTCATATTTAGCAGCACTATCTATTGAATATTTTGAACTACAAGTGCTTTGGGGTGTCCCATATTCCCGAGTGTGAAACAACAATTTTTCTGGCTTCAAAAAGTCATATTTAGCAGCACTATCTATTGAATATTTTGCACTACAAGTGCTTTGGGGTGTCCCATATTCCCCAGTGTGAAACAATAATTTTTCTGGCTGCAAAAAGTCATATCTAGCAGCAGTATCTATAGAATATTTTGCACTACAAGTGCTCTGGGGTGTCCCATATTTCCCAGTGTGAAACAATAATTTTTCAGGCTGCAAAAAGTCTTATCTAGTAGCACTATCTATAGAATATTTTGCACTACAAGTGCTTTGGGCTCATTTAAATGGATTCAAAGCAGTCCACATATGAGCAGAATCAGCAAGCAGGTGCAGGCACCAGTCCTAATGGTAGTGTTCACAGTACATCGGCGGACGCTGCGCTTGTTGCTCACTATGATTCATACTTAAAAACACTCTAAGATAAGCTATTTAGTGACCATATTACCAGGCAGTTATGGAAAGATGTTTACTAAACAAACCTCTCCCTATTAGAGTCCTGTAAGATTAGGAGCTCTAACAATTATCAGAATCTGAAAATATCAGCTTTCAATGAATGACACCCGCTCAATGGGATGAGTGAATGTATACTCTTTACCATACTAGTTACTAAAGGGGAAACAAAAAAGAAAATTAATAGGGCATAGTAAAACCCCGCAAGTAACGTTTGGGACAGATTAACGGATCCTACAGAAATTCAAATATTAGATATAGAAGTGATAAGGGAATCCTTATTTATAAAAATACAACAAGAACAACATATAATTAGGGTATTATACCTTTATTGGTCACAGGTGGCATCCATTTATGAACCATCATCTATCAGTTTGGTTTCTTTTAGTATTGACAAAGATGTTATAGATTATAAAACTGAGCAGCAGCGCAGCTAGGTAGTTCTTTTTTACCTTCTTAACAGTTATTAATATCTATGGCAATTATATTTCACATCCAGTTTTTAATATTTCGCTATAAGTCCTTTGATGGATCTATTTCTCTTGGTTACAAATTTTAATGATAATTAATAAAGTATTAAGTTTTAAAGGCTCATGGCCATTTGAGTGCCTCATTTTCTGGACACACTTTTCTTTTTCTCTCGGTAGTCGTAGTGTTCCCAGTACGTCATCTGGTAAAGCCTATGTAAAAGTACATAGCCTTTTTAAATCAGGCAAAAAAACACACCAAATTTTTTTTTTTACCGTGTTGAAGCAAAAAAGAAGTGTAACTGAGGAAAAGTTAACTGCCGATAAAAAAAAAATTGCCAAAATGCCATTCTACACACGCAGTGGCAAGGAAAGAATGAGGCCTTCGCCTTTCTCTATTAGGGCCAGATCAAAAAATGTTACTGAGCCTTCTTCGGTCACTTGTGACCAAGCAAGACCAAGTAATTTGCAGTCCAAAAGTGGTGTACAACTACTGTTAAGCGGGAAAGCTGAGCTGCAAGAAAACAGTAAGGCAGTAGAGGAAAATATATGCTCAGAATCAGAAATGACACCAATCCCTGTGGAGAGTCCATCCAACAGTGGTATGTGTAATCGTGAGCATTCTGATAGTGTACCCATAAAGAAGGGCCCTTTCAGCAGTTCTGCTGATGTGTGCCTGAACAGCCCGAGTGTAGCCGGTGATACACCAATTGAGGATGCCACTTTGGAATTAGAAGAGGATGAGGGGGAGATTTGTGTAGGCGACGAGGGCGCTAATGAGGATGTTGATGAGGATGATGCAGAAAGATATAAAACTGCCTTTCTCAATTTCTATTTATATTCTACAGTCTATAACGGCTGAATAGTTTTCTATTTTACTTCTAGTGGAGAGGGAGTCTGATACAGACAGATACCAAACTACCTTGGTCCATTTATTTGCATATTGTTCAGTCTATGCAGGCTGCTTTTTTTCTATTTAACTACAAGTGGAGGGGGGGGTCATAGACAGCCACCAAACTACCTTGATCCATTTATTTTTATATTGTTCAGTCTATGCAGGCTGCTTTTTTATATTTAACTACAAGTGGAAAGGGGGGGTCATAGACAGCCACCATACTACCTTGGTCCATTTATTTTTATATTGTTCGGTCTATGCAGGCTGCTTTTTTTCTATTTAACTACAAGTGGAGGGGGGGTCACAGACAGCCACCAAACTACCCTGGTCCATTTATTTTTATATTGTTCAGTCTATGCAGGCTGCTTTTTTTCTATTTAACTACAAGTGGAGGGGGGGGGGCATAGACAGCCACCAAACTACCTTGGTTCATTTATTTTTATATTGTTCAGTCTATGCAGGCTGCTTTTTTCCTATTTAGCTACAAGTGGAGGTGGGGGGGAATCATAGACAGCCACCAAACTACCTTGGTCCTTTTATTTTTATATTGTTCAGTCTATGCAGGCTGTTTTTTTTCTATTTAACTACAAGTAGAGGGGGGTCATAAACAGCCACCAAACTAACTCGATCCTTTTTGTTTTATATTGTACAGTCTATGCAGGCCATCTTCTTTTCTATTAAAGTACAAGTGGAGGGGGGGGCTGATGCAGACAGAAACCAAACAGCCTTGGTTTGTCTCTTTGGTGCGCACCTCCAGAAAGTCCGGACAAAATACAAGTCCCACTTGTTAATAGATTTCACTACCATTAGTAAGCTCCAAGCAGTCCGGGCAGCATGAACAAAGCGACGCGTTTCGTCTGAACCAAAGACTTTTTTAAGCAATAAACAACTGATTCAGTAGCTGCCTTTTAAAGAGGAAATATCTCATTAGACGTAATTGCAGGCACATGTCTAGAGCACTTGGACACCTGAAAGCGCATATATTTTTATAGAGACCTCGTTATATAACAGATGTTAAATCCTAAAAATGCTTTTATTATAATAAGCAAGAAAATTCTTACAAATAAGGATATACAAGATGTATAATATATAATGCCATACTAATAATCAACCATTGACAAATTCTCAGATAATATATCTAGTTCATACGTGACCAGATATTCCAGCAGAAAAAAAGTTATACAGACATTGTTAGAATAAATAAACCATACCTACTGGATACATATGTGCATGTACATAGAAACACACACACATGGGTGTGAACCACATATCCATGTGTGTGTGCATCCAAGCATGCACATATATCCATAACCACACAAATAGAGGTTCTACATATGCAAATGTATAAGTCTTAATCAAACCTAGATAAATAAACACAACCATTACAAATAAATATATGTAGATACCCCCACTAACAGGGGTGCAAAATAGACCACATGTGCAAAGAGGCAAAGCCTCTTTCACACATATTAACAAGTATTTAAAATGTAAGATAAATGTATTATTAACTCATTGTTATAACAAAATCTCCTATTCAACAGATATAGCCTTCAAAAAATCAAGACTGCCAATAAGTAAATTCTATGGTCTCATTCAGACCTTCTGGGTGTAGGGTTTGTAATTTAAATATCCATGATACTTCACTTTTACACAATTTTTTATATCGGTCCCCACCTCTAATTGTTGGATCAAATTTTTCTATTCCAATTATTTTCAAACCCCTAGGGTTCCTGTCATGCTTCTCCGTGAAGTGTATAGATACACTATGTTTCAGGTAACTTTTCATGATATTCTGCCTATGTTCCCTAAAATGGCTTTTAAGAGAACGAGTGGTCCTACCCACGTACTGGAGGCCACAAGGGCACTCCTGCACGTAGATAACGAATATTGTCTCACAGTTAATAAATTGAGATATGGCATAGTCTATGCCACTGACCCTAGATTTGATATTAGTCACCGCTTTACCAATAAAGTCACAAGTAAGGCAAATGTTTCTATTGCAACTATAGCAACCTGGTTTTCTAGATGGTAACCAGGATTGGAATGAGGTTTTAACGATGTTGTTGTTGGTTCTTAAAATACTTGGAGACAACATATTCTTTAAATTGTTATTTTTCTTATATACCACTTTTGGGACCTTTTCTAAAATGTTACTTAGAATGGCATCCTGATGTAGGATTTTATAGTTGTTAGTAATAATATGTTTTATCAAATGGGACTTGTTATATTTGGAGATATAAGTAAGAGAGTTGCCTATATCTTTTCCTCCAAATCTCTCAAAAGAAGAGCTTTTACTCTTAGGAACTAATAGATCACTATGTTTCTTTTTTGAAGCATATTCTTTAGCTTCCTCTATTAAGTATGTTGGATAATCTCTTTCAGAAAAATCAAGTGACATTTTTTCGGCTTGTGAAACAAAATCATTATCATTATCAAGAGTTGCGCCTGATTCTACAAAGCTGTCCCTTTGGTATGTTATGAATCCAGGGCTTGTAATGGCCACTTCTAAATATGTACTGGAGTCAACAGGTTTGTTATAATTGGGGGATACAATCTTATTATTTATTTCATCTATTGTCAGGGTTATATTCAAGAAGTTCACAGTGAACAAATTAAACTGGTGAGTGAAGGATAAATTAAAAGTATTAGTGTTTAGAAAGGAAACAAAATCTGAGGCCAACTGAGGGCCTCCATCCCAAATAATAAATAAATCGTCTATATAATGGTCATAGAGCACCAGGTTCGCCCCAAATGGACCGCCCCAAATGAGGCTGTCCTCCAACGCCCCCATGTATATGTTGGCGAAGCTCGGGGCAAAACTGGTGCCCATGGCTGTCCCAAGAGTCTGTAATAAACCGAATCAAACAAAAAATAATTGTGAGTGAGTATGAGCATAATAGCATTAGTGATAAAATTGGGCTGCCCCTCAGAGTCCCCACTATTTTGGTTAATGCTTCTCCAACCACCTGGGTTCCTCTTACATGAAGAATATGAGTATATAAAGCCTGGACATCTAAGGTTAAAAAACCCCAGCCTGGACGACAGGTAATGTTTTTAATCAAATTTAGGACATGCATGGTATCTCTCAGGTAGAATCTCTCAGAGACAACACAATCCTGAAGAAAGTAATCAACATAATAAGATAAATTTGCAGTAAGGGAACCAATACCAGAAATAATAGGATGCCCTGGTGGTGTAGTAAGGGATTTGTGGATTTTAGGTAAATAATAAAAAACTGGTGTAATGGGGTGTTGTGTAAAAAGAAGATTATGAACTTCCCTGGTAATCACACCTTCCAATAGTCCTTTATCTAACAAGGTATAAAGTTCTTTTATATATCTCACAGTAGGATCTTTATCTAAGATTATATAGAATTGGGTATCTTGAAGTTGTCTTAGGGCTTCAGTGTAATAATCATCTATGTCCATTAATACAACCCTTCCCCCCTTATAAGCGGGCTTTATGACAAGTGACATATCGTTGTTTGGAGAGATTATATTTGCCCAGATCTCTCCCTAAGGATCCACTGCATAGTGCCTTAATTTTATCTAGAGTATTTTTATAAAATAATTGTATCGCTGGGCTCCTGTGACTAATAGGATAAAACTCAGATTTTTTCTTGAATTTATTAGAATTATCTTTTACATTAATATCGAAAATAATAGTAGAATCATGAGCAATTGGCTCCAGAACATTGTTGTCTTTCCACAAGTCTTCTAAGATTTCAAGTTCCATATGGTCATCAGTATCTAGACAAATAGGAGAGCCTTCTATTTGTTTTTTATTTAGATTCTTAGAAGCAAAATATCTTTGACGGCATAAATCCCTGATATATCTATTGAGTTCGGTGTAAAGATCGAATAAATTGGGATTTAGACTAGGAGCAAATGACAAACCTTTACTCAAAAGTTGTAGTTGTCCTTTATCTAAGGTTTTAGTGGAAAGATTAAAGATACCTTTTATATTATCTGATGTCTCTTTGGCTCTGTTTCTGATCCCTCCCCCTCTCTTTCCTCGTACTCTCTTGAGCGTTTTGGTGTTCTGGGGGCTAGGGCATCGAAACGGTTTCGATGTTGAAATTGCTCCCACGGATTGGTCTTTTCTAAAAAATGGTGATGGGATCTATAATCACTAGAGTGGGTCTTAGGTCTAGCTCCGATATTCCAAAAAATATCAATATGATTCGATGAGCGTTCTTTAGTGGTGGGGGTTCTCTTGTATGGTTCTTCCCTATCTCTTGAATTTTCAGAATTTGCATCTCTCATATTCATTTTTGAATTTCTATCTGAATATGGAGATCTTTTTCTGGGAAATCATTGAATGGGAGAATTGTTCCCTTTTGGGCTGAGGTCTGACCTGTTATTAAAATAATTAGAATTTGAGAATGTTTCTCTAGAGTCTCGTTTATTATACGATTTTACAATACCTCTATGGTAGTCTTCAGAATCCCTAGAGAATTTTTGTCTTTTCCTCATGAGGATATCTTTCTCATAAGACTCTACCTTTTTATTAACCTCAATATCTCTCTTAGAAAAATCCGGAGAATCTTTGTATTGAACCAAAGTGGTTTTAACTATTTCATTTCGTCTACAGTTTTTTTAATCTTTTTTTTCTCTATATTGGATTAGGATCTTCATCAGATTAATGGAGCACATATCTAATGTATTTTCCCACTCCTACTTAAGGTCCAAATCATCCTGAATAGAGAGATGTTTAATGATCCTAAGGGATCTTTTTTGAATCTACATACTGTTGAAGAAAAATATGGTCAAACCAGTGACTGACCTCGCTTTTTAAAAGCATTTCTAGTTTTGAAAAATTATTAATCATACCCATATGTTATAACTAAGTTGACATATAGTTCTCATGTCTAGTATATCGATCTCTGCAGCACTGTAATTCTAAAAACTATCTATAGCCTTGTTTTAATACTATGTATTTTCTATTTCCTTCCTGTATTCTCCTTATTTGTTACAGTTTTATTTCTTCTAATTTTTTGCTCCAGAACTGTGTGACAAATACAATCTCATATATTCCTTGCTTCAAGTTTGAAAGTTTCAAACAATCAAAAAAATTGGTAAACTGTAACTAAAAATGTATATTTTTAGGGGAACAATTTCATTTATAACAACTTCAGGGTCTCTGTCTGATCAAACATTAAACTAATCAGAGCTCAGGAATGATTCTATATAAGATAGGTTTAGTAAGAACATTTTTTATAATGCAGCCCAAACCAATTAAATACATCTATCTATCTATCGATCGATCTATCTATCTATCTATCTATCTATCTATCTATCTATCTATCGCTCTCTCTCTCCCTGTCTCTCCTCTCTCTCTCTTTTTATATATATATATATATATTAGAACAAAGCACAGGCGGGGCGCCTCATAGTGTTATACCAGGAGAACAAGGAAAAAAATGTGTATGTATATGCGTACCATCAGGTAAAGATGTATAATCTAGACTTGAGTGGATCCTCTTAGGGAGTTGTAACACTAGATCTCAGCTCAGGAACAATCCAAAGGCATGGGAAAAGGCAAACATAGTATAATATTGTAATGCAAAGGATAATGCACCACGTGAAACACCACAGAATGTTCAAAAAGGTGTGATATTCAAGAATGCACCAGGGTATATGTATAGAACAACATAGCCCAAGAAAACACACACCACTTTGTGTATAGGTAATAATTCATATGCGTACCAGAAATATGAGCATAATAGCCAGAAGATGTTTTTCTTTAAAAGCAGCTGTATCTCATACAATGGATACCCAGGAATATGGGCAAAATAGCCAGAAGATGTTTCCTTTAAAAGCAGCTGTATCTCGTGCAATGGACACCCTTCCAGCGGCGGTATAATAAATGGAAGGGGATACAATTGTAAAGAGCAATACAATTTAATAAACAAAGTAATACTGAACTCACATATAGTTCACCAGGTACAGCTGATCAACAGTAAGGCTCGACGCGTTTCGTCTTGATAATCACAAGACTTCCTCAGGAGCACAGAGATGTGTAACACCGGATTAACCGGCTTTTTATCGAGTCCGTGCGCCATTTTGGCGCATGCGCACAGTCCGCCACAGTGTGCGCAGGCGCGGGATCGAAAATTCAAAAAACTTTATTGTAAACGGATTCTATGTGCAATCCCAACAATAACAATAAAACAGCATGTTAGATGCGATCCGTGCACAGCGCCAGAGTATATATGCTTATGAACAAGAACATTACATCACCATATATGCGGCAGAGAGTACCGCTGGAACTAACAAATAGTGCTATATAAGGAAACTATATAAGAAATAGATATCATTTATCAGCACTAGATGGTAACCATCACATGTAATCCATGTAACACAATATACAATATTAATAAGGTATAAAAATTCTAATGAATTGTAAAGTGACTTGTGTATAAAAGAACCACACATTATATTATCAGAAGACATATTTATAAAGTGCAAATACATACTTCATGTGTAAAAAAACATTCAATATCATAACCCATATCTATATAGTATGCATCTAATATGTGATCCATAGATAACAAAACTTATGGAAAAAGCTCACATACAAGTGTTTATAAGGGAGAGAAGGAAAGAAGGGGGAGGGAAGAACCTTAGGGGAAATTTATAAAAAAGGGGCAAGTTCATAGTTTTCATTAAGACCGGTAGGGGATAAGGTATCCAATTCCAATATCCAATACATTTCACGTTGTGAAAGTTTCCTTTGCAAATCACCTCCCCTTTTACCCAGTGTAACATGCTCTAAAGCTATAAATTTAAGACCATGTGGATCTCCATTGTGTATCAAATTAAAGTGTCTAGATACAGAATGGCTTTTAATTTTGTTCCTAATATTACGAATGTGTTCTTGTATACGTAATTTAAGAGTACGTTTTGTTTTGCCAATATATTTTAATTTGCATGGGCAAACCAACATGTATATCACAGAAGTTGTTAAACAATCCATCCTATCCTTAATAAAAAAATTTTTACTATTATCTGAGTTGAAAAAATGAGTTTTAGTAGGATCCATAAACTTGCAGATATTACAGTGATTACATCTCACTGAACCATTGGTATTTAATACAGGTGGTTTATGACTTATTGTTGTTTTCTCCAATAAACTTGGAGCTATCATATCTTTCAAACATCGTTTTTTTCTGAAAACTACCACTGGTATTTCCGGAAGTATTTCAGATAAAACTGGATCCCTTTTTAAGATATTCCAATGTTTAGTTAGGGTCCACCTTATAAGGTTTTCCCCACTACTGTATTCTGTAATAAACGGTATCATATCCTTCTTTTCACCTTTAATTGAATACTTTAGGGTCTCAGTTCTATTTTTGTTCTTAATTTTCTGAGTAGCCTCATCTAACAAAGAGGCCGGATAACCTCTTTTTCTAAAACGATCCGAGTATAATGATAGTTGTTCTTCAAAATCTGTCTCCCTACTACAGTTCCTTTTAATTCTGTTAAATTGGGAAAAGGGTATGTTGTTTTTCCACCGTTTCTGGTGGCAACTCCTATAGTGAAGATAACTGTTCGTATCAACTTGTTTAATATAGTTTCTAGTAATAACCTTATCATTATCCGATGTTAGAATTAAGTCCAAATATTCAACCTGCGTTTGACTAATAGAAGCGGTAAATGTTAGATTATAATCGTTAACGCTAATGAGTTCCAAGAAGTTACTAAACTCATCTAGAGTACCACTCCAGATGATTAGTATATCATCTATATAACGTTTAAAAAGTTTGATTTTATCAATGAAAGGATTATTATGGTATATACATTTTGTTTCCCAACTGCCCATGTGTAAGTTTGCAAAACTCGGAGCAAATGTTGTGCCCATGGCTGTACCGCATATTTGAAGGTAAAACACTTCTAAAAAATTAAAATAATTATGAGACAAAATAAAATCAATCAATTTGCAAATAAAATTGCCATGTTCAGCCGAAATGCTTGAGTCCCTATCTAGGTACTCCTTACAAAAACAAATCCCCTTATCATGCTGAATAGATGTATAGAGGGATTGTACATCAATAGTAACCCAAGAAAACTTGGGGTCTCATACAAAATCATTCAAAATTTGAAGAATATTATTTGTGTCTTTCAGATATGAGTCTAGATTCACCACATATTTATTAAGAAAATAGTCCACATATTTTGATAAATGAGACGTCAGGGAGTCTATCCCAGCGATTATAGGCCTCCCTGGAGGTCTGGTCATATCCTTGTGGATTTTAGGGAGGTAATAAAAAATCGGAACAGTGGGGTAAGTGGTATATAGAAACTGGAATTCCTCTTTGTTTATAATGTTGTCACGTAAACCTTGAGTTAATAAATCACGGAGTATTAGAATATACTCTTGAGTGGGATCCGATGGCAATTTAATATAGAATGTGTTATCTCCCAGAAGTCTGTCAGCTTCTGATATGTAGTCTAAGCGATTCAAAATCACAATACCCCCCCCCCCCCTTATCTGCTTGTTTGATTACAATATCATTATTAGTTTGTAATCCCTTAAGGGCAGAATTTTCACAAGGTGTAAGATTCATGTGTGTCTTATGCTTATCATTCGAGCGACATAAGTCCTGTATAACTAAATCTTGAAAAATATGTAGATGATTACTTTTAGATTCAAGTGGGTAAAATTTCGATGGTAATTTTAACCCTGATTTGGAAGACTCATAGTTACTAATACACGCTGAGTCTTTTTTAACAAAATGCCTTTTTAAGGTCAATTTCCGGATGAATTTGTGTACATCTACATAAAGTTGGAACTTATTGGGCTGTTTGGTTGGAGCAAACGATAAACCCCTATCTAAAACTGAAATTTCAGGTTTGGATAATATATGTTTAGATAGATTAAAAATACCCTTTAATTTTAAATCCTCATTAGATATTACAGATAGCGTCTTTTGTATACTTTGGGTTCCCCCTCGCTTTCCTCGTCGTCTACTAATCTCCTTTTTAGGGGTGACGCTATTTTTATATTTTCTTTGAGTTGTTTTTTGCGGTGTAATAACCTCTCTCGGTTGGATGGTCCTGGAGATAAAAAATCATCCGTATCACTATCTGATACCGATAGAGTTGAGAATCTGTTTTTCAGGATAGGCTCAAAATGTACCTGCTTATTCGATTTTGGGCTAGATTGTGCGAAGGTTCTTTTTGTAGGGACTTTCCTCCATTTGTTACCATTATTGGAGGTTCTCTCAGAATGTTCCTCATATGTAGGTTTATATTGGGTCCTATTTTTGGACCACTTTTTAACATTAGCATGTTGATAATCTTTCTTATCCCTATTAAATTTCCGTTCTTTAGTTTTGATGACTTCGGTCTCTACTCTATCCAACTTTTTGTTTAGCACAACCTCATTGGCCTTAAAATTTTCACTTTCTTTATCCTTAAAGGGCTGTAGGAGTGTTTCCTTAGCCTCTAGTTCTTTTTCAATATTCTTAAAGATATTTGTTTTTTCAATTATAATTAATTTTATTAACCTCAATGAACATTCATGTAAAATGTTATCCCATTCTGAAATAAAGGTAGGATTATCATGGCCAAAAGTAGGTGTTTTATTTAATCTAAGACCTCTAGGGATCCTATTGACGTCTATGTAGGACTCAAGACATTTTATGTCCCACCAAGCTTTTGTTTCTTTGATCAAAAGTTTTTCAACATCCCAAAAAAGTTGGTCAAGATCATTATTATGATCTGTTTTAACTAAATTATCGTCAAAGATTTTGTGACAAAAGTCATTTCTAGAATTAATTCTATTTGCCGATTTCCACATAATCAATATATAAGAAACCGTGTGTAGAAGCTGCCTATATCATAAACCAATACTATAACCACAACAATAGATATACACTGGCGCTGTCCACCACATCAGTTAGTATTATATATAAAGGTTCACAATACTATATAGTATCAGAATAATAATTAGTAATTAGAAGTCCACAATCACTTCACTCATGTATGAGTGGCAGCCACGTAGAAGCCTGTATCCAGATGGTCAATCCAGAAGAAAATAGTCACTAGAACAAAGCACAGGCGGGGCGCCTCATAGTGTTATACCAGGACAACAAGGAAAAAAATGTGTATGTATATGCGTACCGTCAGGTAAAGATGTATAATCTAGACTTGAGTGGATCCTCTTAGGAAGTTGTAACACTAGATCTCAGCTCAGGAACAATCCAAAGGCATGGAAAAAGGCAAACATAGTATAATATTGTAATGCAAAGGATAATGCACCACGTGAAACACCACAGAATGTTCAAAAAGGTGTGATATTCAAGAATGCACAAGGGTATATGTATAGAACAACGTAGCCCAAGAAAACACACACCACTTTGTGTATAGGTAATAATTCATATGCGTACCAGAAATATGAGCATAATAGCCAGAAGATGTTTTTCTTTAAAAGCAGCTGTATCTCATACAATGGATACCCAGGAATATGGGCAAAATAGCCAGAAGATGTTTCCTTTAAAAGCAGCTGTATCTCGTGCAATGGACACCCTTCCAGTGGCGGTATAATAAATGGAAGGGGATACAATTGTAAAGAGCAATACAATTTAATAAACAAAGTAATACTGAACTCACATATAGTTCACCAGGTACAGCTGATCAACAGTAAGGCTCGACGCGTTTCGTCTTGATAATCACAAGACTTCCTCAGGAGCACAGAGATGTGTAACACCGGATTAACCGGCTTTTTATCGAGTCCGTGCACCATTTTGGCGCATGCGCACAGTCCGCCACAGTGTGCGCAGGCGCGGGATCGAAAATTCAAAAAACTTTATTGTAAACGGATTCTATGTGCAATCCCAACAATAACAATAAAACAGCATGTTAGATGCGATCCGTGCACAGCGCCAGAGTATATATGCTTATGAACAAGACCATATATGCGGCAGAGAGTACCGCTGGAACTAACAAATAGTGCTATATAAGGAAACTATATAAGAAATAGATATCATTTATCAGCACTAGATGGTAACCATCACATGTAATCCATGTAACACAATATACAATATTAATAAGGTATAAAAATTCTAATGAATTGTAAAGTGACTTGTGTATAAAAGAACCACACATTATATTATCAGAAGACATATTTATAAAGTGCAAATACATACTTCATGTCTAAAAAGACATTCAATATCATAACCCATATCTATATAGTATGCATCTAATATGTGATCCATAGATAACAAAACTTATGGAAAAAGCTCACATACAAGTGTTTATAAGGGAGAGAAGGAAAGAAGGGGGAGGGAAGAACCTTAGGGGAAATTTATAAAAAAGGGGCAAGTTCATAGTTTTCATTAAGACCGGTAGGGGATAAGGTATCCGTATTAAATATCCAATACATTTCACGTTGTGAAAGTTTCCTTTGCAAATCACCTCCCCTTTTACCCAGTGTAACATGCTCTAAAGCTATAAATTTAAGACCATGTGGATCTCCATTGTGTATCAAATTAAAGTGTCTAGATACAGAATGGCTTTTAATTTTGTTCCTAATATTACGAATGTGTTCTTGTATACGTAATTTAAGAGTACGTTTTGTTTTGCCAATATATTTTAATTTGCATGGGCAAACCAACATGTATATCACAGAAGTTGTTAAACAATCCATCCTATCCTTAATAAAAATTTTTTTACTATTATCTGAGTTGAAAAAATGAGTTTTAGTAGGATCCATAAACTTGCAGATATTACAGTGATTACATCTCACTGAACCATTGGTATTTAATACAGGTGGTTTATGACTTATTGTTGTTTTCTCCAATAAACTTGGAGCTATCATATCTTTCAAACATCGTTTTTTTCTGAAAACTACCACTGGTCTTTTCGGAAGTATTTCAGATAAAACTGGATCCCTTTTTAAGATATTCCAATGTTTAGTTAGGGTCGACCTTATAAGGTTTTCCCCACTACTGTATTCTGTAATAAACGGTATCATATCCTTCTTTTCACCTTTAATTGAATACTTTAGGGTCTCAGTTCTATTTTTGTTCTTAATTTTCTGAGTAACCTCATCTAACAAAGAGGCCGGATAACCTCTTTTTCTAAAACGATCCGAGTATAATGATAGTTGTTCTTCAAAATCTGTCTCCCTACTACAGTTCCTTTTAATTCTGTTAAATTGGGAAAAGGGTATGTTGTTTTCCACCGTTTCTGGTGGCAACTCCTATAGTGAAGATAACTGTTCGTATCAACTTGTTTAATATAGTTTCTAGTAATAACCTTATCATTATCCGATGTTAGAATTAAGTCCAAATATTCAACCTGCGTTTGACTAATAGAAGCGGTAAATGTTAGATTATAATCGTTAACGCTAATGAGTTCCAAGAAGTTACTAAACTCATCTAGAGTACCACTCCAGATGATTAGTATATCATCTATATAACGTTTAAAAAGTTTGATTTTATCAATGAAAGGATTATTATGGTATATACATTTTGTTTCCCAACTGCCCATGTGTAAGTTTGCAAAACTCGGAGCAAATGTTGTGCCCATGGCTGTACCGCATATTTGAAGGTAAAACACTTCTAAAAAATTTAAATAATTATGAGACAAAATAAAATCAATCAATTTGCAAATAAAATTGCCATGTTCAGCCGAAATGCTTGAGTCCCCATCTAGGTACTCCTTACAAGAACAAATCCCCTTATCATGCTGAATAGATGTATAGAGGGATTGTACATCAATAGTAACCCAATAAAACTTGGGGTCCCATACAAAATCATTCAAAATTTGAAGAATATTATTTGTGTCTTTCAGATATGAGTCTAGATTCACCACATATTTATTAAGAAAATAGTCCACATATTTTGATAAATGAGACGTCAGGGAGTCTATCCCAGCGATTATAGGCCTCCCTGGAGGTCTGGTCATATCCTTGTGGATTTTAGGGAGGTAATAAAAAATCGGAACAGTGGGGTAAGTGGTATATAGAAACTGGAATTCCTCTTTGTTTATAATGTTGTCACGTAAACCTTGAGTTAATAACTCACGGAGTATTAGAATATACTCTTGAGTGGGATCCGATGGCAATTTAATATAGAATGTGTTATCTCCCAGAAGTCTGTCAGCTTCTGATATGTAGTCTAAGCGATTCAAAATCACAATACCCCCCCCCTTATCTGCACCATCAAACAAGCAGATAAGGGGGGGGTATTGTGATTTTGAATCGCTTAGACTACATATCAGAAGCTGACAGACTTCTGGGAGATAACACATTCTATATTAAATTGCCATCGGATCCCACTCAAGAGTATATTCTAATACTCCGTGAGTTATTAACTCAAGGTTTACGTGACAACATTATAAACAAAGAGGAATTCCAGTTTCTATATACCACTTACCCCACTGTTCCGATTTTTTATTACCTCCCTAAAATCCACAAGGATATGACCAGACCTCCAGGGAGGCCTATAATCGCTGGGATAGACTCCCTGACGTCTCATTTATCAAAATATGTGGACTATTTTCTTAATAAATATGTGGTGAATCTAGACTCATATCTGAAAGACACAAATAATATTCTTCAAATTTTGAATGATTTTGTATGGGACCCCAAGTTTTATTGGGTTACTATTGATGTACAATCCCTCTATACATCTATTCAGCATGATAAGGGGATTTGTTCTTGTAAGGAGTACCTAGATGGGGACTCAAGCATTTCGGCTGAACATGGCAATTTTATTTGCAAATTGATTGATTTTATTTTGTCTCATAATTATTTAAATTTTTTAGAAGTGTTTTACCTTCAAATATGCGGTACAGCCATGGGCACAACATTTGCTCCGAGTTTTGCAAACTTACACATGGGCAGTTGGGAAACAAAATGTATATACCATAATAATCCTTTCATTGATAAAATCAAACTTTTTAAACGTTATATAGATGATATACTAATCATCTGCAGTGGTACTCTAGATGAGTTTAGTAACTTCTTGGAACTCATTAGCGTTAACGATTATAATCTAACATTTACCGCTTCTATTAGTCAAACGCAGGTTGAATATTTGGACTTAATTCTAACATCGGATAATGATAAGGTTATTACTAGAAACTATATTAAACAAGTTGATACGAACAGTTATCTTCACTATAGGAGTTGCCACCAGAAACGGTGGAAAACAACATACCCTTTTCCCAATTTAACAGAATTAAAAGGAACTGTAGTAGGGAGACAGATTTTGAAGAACAACTATCATTATACTCGGATCGTTTTAGAAAAAGAGGTTATCCGGCCTCTTTGTTAGATGAGGCTACTCAGAAAATTAAGAACAAAAATAGAACTGAGACCCTAAAGTATTCAATTAAAGGTGAAAAGAAGGATATGATACCGTTTATTACAGAATACAGTAGTGGGGAAAACCTTATAAGGTCGACCCTAACTAAACATTGGAATATCTTAAAAAGGGATCCAGTTTTATCTGAAATACTTCCGAAAAGACCAGTGGTAGTTTTCAGAAAAAACGATGTTTGAAAGATATGATAGCTCCAAGTTTATTGGAGAAAACAAGAATAAGTCATAAACCACCTGTATTAAATACCAATGGTTCAGTGAGATGTAATCACTGTAATATCTGCAAGTTTATGGATCCTACTAAAACTCATTTTTTCAACTCAGATAATAGTAAAAAATTTTTTATTAAGGATAGGATGGATTGTTTAACAACTTCTGTGATATACATGTTGGTTTGCCCATGCAAATTAAAATATATTGGCAAAACAAAACGTACTCTTAAATTACGTAAACAAGAACACATTCGTAATATTAGGAACAAAATTAAAAGCCATTCTGTATCTAGACACTTTAATTTGATACACAATGGAGATCCACATGGTCTTAAATTTATAGCTTTAGAGCATGTTACACTGGGTAAAAGGGGAGGTGATTTGCAAAGGAAACTTTCACAACGTGAAATGTATTGGATATTTGAATTGGATACCTTATCCCCTACCGGTCTTAATGAAAACTATGAACTTGCCCCTTTTTTATAAATTTCCCCTAAGGTTCTTCCCTCCCCCTTCTTTCCTTCTCTCCCTTATAAACACTTGTATGTGAGCTTTTTCCATAAGTTTTGTTATCTATGGATCACATATTAGATGCATACTATATAGATATGGGTTATGATATTGAATGTCTTTTTAGACATGAAGTATGTATTTGCACTTTATAAATATGTCTTCTGATAATATAATGTGTGGTTCTTTTATACACAAGTCACTTTACAATTCATTAGAATTTTTATACCTTATTAATAGTGTATATTGTGTTACATGGATTACATGTGATGGTTACCATCTAGTGCTGATAAATGATATCTATTTCTTATATAGTTTCCTTATATAGCACTATTTGTTAGTTCCAGCGGTACTCTCTGCCGCATATATGGTGATGTAATGTTCTTGTTCATAAGCATATATACTCTGGCGCTGTGCACGGATCGCATCTAACATGCTGTTTTATTGTTATTGTTGGGATTGCACATAGAATCCGTTTACAATAAAGTTTTTTGAATTTTCGATCCCGCGCCTGCGCACACTGTGGCGGACTGTGCGCATGCGCCAAAATGGCGCACGGACTCGATAAAAAGCCGGTTAATCCGGTGTTACACATCTCTGTGCTCCTGAGGAAGTCTTGTGATTATCAAGACGAAACGCGTCGAGCCTTACTGTTGATCAGCTGTACCTGGTGAACTATATGTGAGTTCAGTATTACTTTGTTTATTAAATTGTATTGCTCTTTACAATTGTATCCCCTTCCATTTATTATACCGCCGCTGGAAGGGTGTCCATTGCACGAGATACAGCTGCTTTTAAAGGAAACATCTTCTGGCTATTTTGCCCATATTCCTGGGTATCCATTGTATGAGATACAGCTGCTTTTAAAGAAAAACATCTTCTGGCTATTATGCTCATATTTCTGGTACGCATATGAATTATTACCTATACACAAAGTGGTGTGTGTTTTCTTGGGCTACGTTGTTCTATACATATACCCTGGTGCATTCTTGAATATCACACCTTTTTGAACATTCTGTGGTGTTTCACGTGGTGCATTATCCTTTGCATTACAATATTATACTATGTTTGCCTTTTCCCATGCCTTTGGATTGTTCCTGAGCTGAGATCTAGTGTTACAACTCCCTAAGAGGATCCACTCAAGTCTAGATTATACATCTTTACCTGATGGTACGCATATACATACACATTTTTTTCCTTGTTGTCCTGGTATAACACTATGAGGCGCCCCGCCTGTGCTTTGTTCTAGTGACTATTTTCTTCTGGATTGACCATCTGGATACAGGCTTCTACGTGGCTGCCACTCATACATGAGTGAAGTGATTGTGGACTTCTAATTACTAATTATTATTCTGATACTATATAGTATTGTGAACCTTTATATATAATACTAACTGATGTGGTGGACAGCGCCAGTGTATATCTATTGTTGTGGTGGTTATATATATATATATATATATATATATATATATATATATATATATATATATTTATAAAGATAAAGAGAGAGAGGAGAGAGAGGGATCGATCAATAGATAGATAGATAGCCACAAATCAAAGTGGCTATCAAAAAAGAATCAGAACAAATGTTTTTTAGTGCTAGCTATGGCAGTGCAACAGTTTCCCTTTATTGTGGAACCTTAAGGAAGCAATCCCATGAATTGTTTTTTTTCACATATATCGCTGTGACAGGCTATAAGTAGAAGATTGGGAACTACTTTTTGTTCTTGATTTGTTTTTTCAGGTTGCTATTAATTACTTATAATTCTGCACAGTTTCCACAGTGTCATGAAACTACCATGGCAATAACATTCACATGATGCTGTGAGCGGAGAGGCTTTGGAATACCCCTATGATCTCTGCATGAACTGTAAAATCCCCCCTCTCTTTCTCTCCCTTCTGCCTTCTGAAAACTATGAGTCTGTGTGTGTTACTGTCGGCCATACTTGTCTGCGTTCCAGAGAGATTTTGAAAAGGAGGTCATGATTCGTAGGAAAAGAGCTAAGATAAATGAGATATGTTTTTTAAAAAAAAAAAAGTGTAGGTGTTTGGAACATAACTATTGCTCTGTCATAATTACTGTTTGTGTGAATTCACTTTGTCAATTGGAATGAATAGGAAGTTGTACTTTGTACAATGTTTTGCAAAAAATGTTAGTTACCCCATAGCCACATTTATTACATGTGTAATACAAATGCATACATGTTAATAGTGCAGTTATTATTTGTATTTCATTTAAAGCTAAAATCCAATGAAAATTGTGTGATTTTAAACTCAAATCACTCTGTTTTAAAATAAGAAGATAAATGACAGTGTTATGTTTTCCTTACATTTATTCTTATGCTGCTATTAATGATTTACAGCTTGCTAAGCATCAAACGACTACTATGGCATCCACAGCCAATTTATATAAGATGTTGTGAGGAGAGAAACTTTAGAAGGCACCACTTGTCATCATGGGTTTGCGCAGCACATTCCCTCACCTTCTCTTTCCTACCATCTTCTACATGAAGCAAGGGCTCTGCCTCAAAGATCAGGTGACACACTCCTCGGGAACAAGCTTAAGTGCTAAAATGCACTACCACTCAAGTGGAGAAACTATGCATATAACACTCCCACAGAGAGAGATTTTGCAAAGAGAAGTTGGAGTCAAGACTACAAAACTTTCTGATCTTCAATCATATCTAAGAACAAGTTTTAGCTACAAAATAAAGTAATGATATTTCCTTGAAAACCAATCTATATGTTTCCAAGCCTACTTCATCCTATTCACCACCTCTAATACTTTCTTATAAGATAAGGAATCTCACCTATAGGGGGCAAAAAACAGATCACATAAAAGCAAGGAATCCTATCATTTTTAAAGTTTGGATATTACGTTGAATTTTGAGAAAAAGAAGAAAGATGATGTTCTACCACACTTTGTATCTTTTAACACAAAAAATTGCTTGACAGTAGTAACTATTGGAAGACAATGCAACATTCAAAATGGATACCTCAGTAGCCAAACATACATAGTATTTCTTCCCAGCCCCTGGCCCCTATAGTCTCTGAGATCTGGAAATGATTATGTTAAAAACTTGTAGTGCTACATCCTCTAGGATTATTTCTTTAGGTCATGGTATGCTAATGATTCAAATATAAACTGTTGCCAATATCTGTTTATATTACGGCAAAATATAGTCCAAATTTTTACTTTATAATTAAAACATAGTTATACAATTTCCATTAGACACACACAAGGAAAATAGGAAGATAAAAACACAAATGGAGATCATTAAGAAGTTTTAACTAGTGTTTAAAAGGTTTGGGGGACAAAACTGGTGCACAGGACACATTTTTCATGTGCTCCTGTTTTCATAAATGCCCCCAACTGAGTACAAAAATGAGCGAATTTGGGGTTGTTGTCACTCTCTCAATATACTCATTAAAGGTGGGTCATCTTATTAATTGTGAATTCTTTTTATTATTAATAAAGTAGTTTAATTACCTCTTTAACATTATATCTATTCCTGTATTAGTTTGATCTACAAAGTGATCTGGTATTCATTTAAGTCTTAATAATAACATAGTATTCTGAATAATAAATACCACACAACATGTACTTTTTCATATCTATTTACGAGTTCTATTAAGTGTCACCATAGTTAAAGTTGTATTTGCATTTAAACTTGACAATTTTTATTATTCTGTTCTGAATGAATCTTGAATGATCCAGATGCAAGCTATGTTCCTCTGGTTTTAATGTATTGAAGCAATGTGTATATTTTCAAATTCTCCCCTTGCTTCAGATCTTTTCATCATGGTTTGGATTTAAAAGCATATACTGTAATCGCATATTTTACATGACATATAGTTTGTAATTTAATCATCAAAAAGTTTGGTTTAAAGTTCTTAATAACCTATGACTTTTTAGATATATAGCTTATAAAAAGTGCTAAAGCACATGTCAGAAGTAAAAAAGTATATTATACGCTGAAAATGCAATTTGTGTACAACTCAATATGACCCCCTATAACTCCATAAAAGCACCAATAGCAGCTATGTCTCTTAAAACACATCTTCATAATTCTCCAAAAAAGCATTCCATTCAAAACACGCAATGTGGGGATATATGTTAATATTGATAATTATGCAAATAAATCATTGTTTCTCACCAAGATCATACTACATTATTAGGTAAGTATTAGGCCCCCATATTATTAATAATGATAAAAAAACAGTATACCTATGTTACATTCGTTGTTGGGGGGAGCAGGGTAGTTGAAGAGAAAAAAAAAAAAAACTCATGTGTTCACAGCACCGGTGGTCCCACTTCCTTCATATCCACTCCGTTCACACTGATTGTCGGGCGTGACGTCATCACGTCATGCCCGACATTCAGTAAGGAGCGGCACAGAAAGGACAAAGCAAGAAGCAAGAAGGCAGAAGAGAAAAAAAGAAAAGAGATGAAAGAAGCCAATACAGAGGTAAGTAAAAGACTGAGGCAAGGGGGAAAGCATAAAGGCACAGTGTGATGAAGAAGGAGGGTGGGGGGGCATAGTGTGATGAGAAGAGTGAAGGAGGAAAGCATAAAGGCACAGTGTGTTGAAGCAATGTAGTGTGTATGATGGCACAGGGGGCTTGTGGCAATGTAGTGTGTATGAGGTAGGTGGTGGCTAATTAATGGGTGCTATTTTGTTTGTGGGTTGATCGTGGGGCAATTAATTTAAGATGGGGTGGTTTGGGGACTATTGAATATGGGGAGTTTGGGGAGAATGAGGTCTCTTTAATAAATGTGACTATGAATTATTTAATGGCAGTGGTGGTTGCGGGAAATAGGTATGTTTATTAAATGTCAATACTATTAATTTATTAATGGGGCTGTTTGCAGGGAGAAAAATAGTTTTTTTTATTAAATGGGAATACTATTATTTTAATGTTGGGGCTGGAGGAACGCCTAATTATTAATCGTGGGTGTTACTGATTTAACGCCGGGCTGGTTGTAATTTTCTAAATGTACCCATTTTTTTCCAAATAGGGCCCCCAACATTCCAGGATCCAGACAAGCCGCAACTAAAGAAACCTACAGCCACAAGTGGTGAAAGAGACAAGAACAGGTAAGAGAGAGCAGGACAGACTGTGAAATGTTGTTATTCTAGTAAGGCCATCCCAATTTTTGGTGATTGTTCTGGCCAAGACTGTTAACTCTTTATGTACACACTGCATTCTTTATATACTACACTACGGTGCTAGATGTCCTGAAAGTAGAAGTGCTGGGACATATGTCACGCTCCAGCGGACACTGCATCCTTGTGGCAATGGTGTACACAACAATGCAGGGTTTTTTTCTGTAGGAGAGTGGCCTAGCGCTTTTTACCTGCTAATCATGCCCCAAAGAATTATAGCTACGCCCCCACTTGTATGACTACACCTACTATTAATGTTGCGCAAACATTTTTTCAATGCTCAACTATGAAGTTGTTGTACCGGGGCCCTGAATTCCACTTGGCAGTCCTGATTGCAGGGTAATTGGAGTTTTAAAACACCTGGAGAGCCACAGGTTGGCCAGGCCTGCTATAGCTAAATAACACTTATAATAAAGAACACCAACCTCTTTCTATGTAATATTAAGGCTACTACTTGTTTTTTTCCAGATTCAACTCAAGTGACAATTTAAACAAACTTAAGATAAAAAAAATAAAATATGTACATGTGAATTGATGATAGTAAATTAATTTTGCTTAATTTGTTTATAAAAAAAAAAAGTGGAAGACGTAAATAAAAGAAGTGGAAATCAAAAACTGATGGCACATGCAGATAGGTCATTAAACATGATAGAATATGGGGCTAAAAGAAGTGCCAGAATTGTGTTAATATGTGTTGCAGCACAAATTAAGTGCAGCCTATACTGCAATGTAACAATCTAGCAGTATTACACTGCATGTACTCCACTCTCCATATTAGAAAACTTACAGTAAATCATAGTAAACACATATTAAACAAGGAAGGTACAAATACAAATAAACAGATATTATTTGTCCTTTAACTTATGAGGTGAATACATTTAGATGTAGTAACTAATCTTGTGTATTGAGTAAAAAGTGCTGAATTGAAAGATTATCACATTTTCGGTGCTATCCATTACATTTGGATGGAAATCAAAGGGTAAGTGGACATTTAGCATAGGTTCCATCGGTGTCCTGACAGCATGTTGGCTGTACAAGCATTTTCATTAAAGGACATTTATCAGTAGTTACGCTTCGGTCCTCTGTGATTTCCTCTCACCACGTTCATCCAGCGGCTTCAAAATGGCAAAGTTTGGTTTTATGGAGAATATCCACAACAGCGATTGTCAGAGGGAAGTGGGAAATGTACTGAAAATGCAATAATAATACAGAGATTCCGATATGATGGATGCAACTCATTCAGACGGTTTCTTCCAGTTCCAGGAGAAAAACAAGTACTGGCACGGGGCCACCAATACATCTGGATGACTTAGTACTAGCAGACATTCACTATTAAAAGATCAGTTGTATGGCCACCATGAATGTCAAAATATACCCTTATTATAAAAGAACAGTATACAGACCAAGAGATACAAGATGCCACTTACTCGGATGTAACTCACATGTGGCTTGAGCTGACCTTAGTTGTAAGTATACGGCAGTTGCGCTTGTTCTTGCACCTGAACGCCGCTGCCTCGCTGTCATCTCCGCTTGCAGCATCTGAGCTCCACGTTACTCGGAAAGGAAGCAACAAACTTTCCCATGCGATCCGTCATATCCAGGATTGGTGATGGATAAGAAGATGAAATTACATCCACACAGAGCTTCAGTTTTATTTTTAATATGTGTCGCCCTCGTCAGGCACGTGATTCTGCTCTTGTTCCCCCTTTTCTGCAGGTTTATTCTTACACGTGGGAATAAGAGATCAGCATTGTTGTGTGTCCGCTGTCATACTGACCCTGCTGCTGGAAGCATATGCAGTGAAATCTTGTCACTACCATAAATATCTTCTTTTTATGTCTCCACCAGAGTTGTGCTGTTGTCTTTTACAAACTAAATCCTCTGGTGATCTTTCAATAGACGTTGGAAGTGTAAGAAGAGATTGTGTGATTTTAAAAAACAAGCATATAAAATCTCAATACGAAAAATGATGGTCATAGTGTTATGATAGTGATCATATTTGTACTTGTAAATATTAACGTTGTTTTCATGCACCGTAAATCCAGCCTGTACAAAGGTATATATCGTTTTGATGTTTGGTGGTTATTAGAGATCCTCTGATGATGTTTTTTTTTTTACAATTACATGTAGAGATGGTTGGTGAGAGGAACTGGTATTGAAATCTGGTGAACTGAATTCAATGGCTTCATTACATAGGAACGTGTCTTGGAAAGGTATCAGATCCCTGCCAAAAAAAAATCACCAGTTTTCTGTGCATTGGTGTCCCTAACTAGCCTCCTGATTACCTATTGCAGTAAGTACATGTACCTGTCATAAGATGTCTGCTACTGGGTACTGTACATCCCATACATTTGTCATTATATGAAGCAATGTATTAAGTGTAACCATATGCTTACATTATTTGTAGACAGAATGTCATCAACAGAACACCTCACTGCACCCCAACCTGTATCTTTATCGCTGTCGCTAAGAAAAAACAAAAAACTGTTTTACAGACAGCGTGCAACACAACTGAAGCATCACTTTCATTAAACATCAGTCTAACTTGTGAAGATTGGTAAACAAGCATGACTTTATTGGCTACTCTACCCAGTAATGAACTCATATTGTGTACCAAGGAAAACCTGATTCTGTGCATATACTATTTAACATGCTGATTTCCATGTTGTATTGTGCAAAACCTGTTTCTGCTTTCTATTCTGATTTTTTCTTCAAACAATTTATAAATTGGAAACTCTTGGATACTCCATTGAAGATGAACCTTTTATATCTGGATTTTACTGTACAATACAGTCACAAACTCTACACAGTTGATTGCTGTTTTCTGATATATTTTTTAAAGCCGTAAGCTGTTTTACACCACTTAAAGCTATTGTTTACACACTAGAAATAATTTAATTGCTCATATGCCACTGCCTACATTATAAATTCCTGCCAAACAATGCTTGATTCTGGGAAAAATAAAATAAAATAAATAAGCATTGTCTGTTAGTTGTATTGAAACAGAATATTATGTGGACTAAGGGAAATGTGTGCTATTGCTTGTAGTATAATGATCAACCTGCACTGTATTGTGATTCTCTGCAGCTTATATATACAATACTGGTGGAAATCCGCGTTAATATGTGCCTGGCAGTCAGCACAGAGTCTGTCATGTTGAGATGTAATAGTTGAAGACAATTATGAAAAAGAAACAGATTTGGTTTTTAACGAAGTGCCTGGAGCAGCCTATCACCCACCGCCCTGTTAACACTAACCTTGTCAAATTTGTGTAGTTGTTAAATTTAGATTGCAGTTAGCAGTTAAGACTTCATTGATCTTACTTCTAACATTGTCCAAGCTAATTAGTTCTATGTGAATGGGGCTTTTAGTTCAGTTTGAATTACAGAGAAAGAACATTATTTGGGGAAATCTGACCTATAGTTGAATGGAATGGTAAGCGTTATGTGTTGCTCTGCTCTATGAAATCACTAAAATTAGTTTTTAGAATTTTATAAAAATGTGCTACATGGTATTGGAGGATACTGGGATAACTTTGCAGGGTGTTGCAGGCCTTTCTGACTACTTTGGTGGCAGTAATTATTATTTTCAATAGGATTCTCAACTAAGAAGCACATGAAAATTACCACTTATATTATTATTATTATTATTATTATTATTATTATTATTATTATTATCTTTGACTTATAAGGCGCCACAAAGGGTCCGCAGCGCCGTACATTACATATACAGAAAACAGAACCAAGACACAACATGATACACAAATATATACAAACACAGGTGACAGGGTAAAGCAAATCAGATTATATCTGACAGATAGTGAAAGGGATAGTAGAAATCAGCAAGAAGAAGGCCGAAGATTAATAAAACAGGGTAAACAGGGCTAGCGAAGCGGCCAAGAGCTACAGAGGGTGAAGGAACAGTAGAAGGAGCACACAAGGAAAGAGGGCCCTGCTCATGAGAGCTAACAACCTAAAGGGAAGGGGGAGACCAGCGTCAGACTGGCCCACTGGGATGCCGGAAAAATCACCGGTAGCCCCCGCTGCATTACGGCCACACCCCCTTTTTGAAGTAGGTGGAGCCCATCCAGCTTACTTGGGTTGTCCTCACCAGGGGTCCGCTACCTTCCCCGGCATCTCCGCTGCTGCAGCTTCCTGGGCGGAGCTCAGCGGATGCCCAGGTAAGAGAGATGTGGAGCGGACCAAATAATACCGGCCGGAGCCACCGAAGCCGAACTGTCCGGGGAAGAGGAGCCAGAGGCGGCGGGCGGGGTGTCCGAGAGCTGCGTCATAAACCTCAGCGTTCAGAAGACCCCAAGAGGGATACAAACCCAGCTCCACAGAAGAATTAATGATCATCTGAGGCCCATGTGTGCAAGTCCTGAAAAAGTCATGTCTGGAGGACAGTATGGATGAAGCGTTGCAGAGAGGAGACATTGAGAAGGCGGAGCAACTTAGTGACAAGCTGGCGACCCACGAGGCAAGTTACCGTATTATATAAATATAAAGATGATTATATATAATGATGAATATGTATGTTCTGCAGGAAGATATCAGAGAAGCACAATATCCCCACTGCATAGTCCCATAACTTACAAGAGGTAAAATAGAAACTTTACTGGAAGGTTTATACCCGGACAAATGTGGATTTAATGCTTTGAAGACCCCAATGTAGAGTAATGTGAGGATGGGTTAGATACTGTGATAATTGTTGTATGGAGATCCCTCTTCTGATCCTCTCAGGCTGGTTCTTTCCCTGTTGCACCTGGTACAGTTATAATTATATCTTACACCGTCCTCTTTAATATAGCCTCCCTATAGGATGTAAGCTCTTATGAGCAGGCCCTCCTCCCTCCTGTCTCTCTACCTTCTCTTCTGCTCCACAATATATTTGCCTTGCCTGGAGCCTCTGAAGTCTTGGTATTACTCGTTCATTCTTTTGTACTGTTATTGCCTGTACTGTCCATTGTTTGTATTGTGTACGGCGCTGCGGAAACCTTGTGGCGCCTTATAGATAATAATAATACGATCGCAGCTGCGATCATGTGACCGGCCCCCTCCCCTGTCAGCTGATTGATTGTCTGATGTTCCCGCCGCCGCTGAAGGAAGAAGGAGCAGAGAGGCTGTAGCAATCAACATATGGGTAAGTAGATTTTAACCACTTTATACTTATTGTGCTATCACTATATATATATATATATATATATATATATATTGTCGAAGTCATATAATTGGATGAACGAAAGTATATTGGTTAATATTGTTTTGCCGTGCGATTGCGATGTGTACGCCATGTAACACAGATCCGTACGCCACCTAACACAGCGCGTGGTGCGATCGCACGGTAAAATACGAACACACACACTAGCATTACAACATTTAGTTATTTATATAATTCATATTCATATTGGTTCCGTTACACTGTAATTTATGAGCAGATAGCATTTGGTTTATTATTAGTTTATATAATAAGATTATATGTGCACTTCAGTGATATATATGGTTCAGGTTGCTGGAAAGGTTGCATGTCTGGTATCATACTGAAAACCTATTCATCAGCAGCCGTCCGGTGCAGTCGGCGAAGAGATCGCACATTGCATACTTTAGTTATTGATAATAGGGAATAAACCTTTGTATGATGCTGGCCATGAAAGGAGCAGACCCCGTAGAGGGACGACCCCCACCTTTGGATTCCTTAGATTGAATCAGCCTATGACCTGTTTGCCCTGGAGATACCCTTTGTCTGGACCTATAGAAGCAAGCTACGTCATTTGCATTGTTCTCTGTAACACTGAATGAATATATATGATCACAGCTGCGCTACCAGCCAGTCTACTCTGACCACAGTTATCTAACAGATATACTGTTCCATTGGGACCCATGGAAGCGCTGTGATTGCAGCGGTATGTATGTATTTAACTTTTGGTATTGGCTGTGCTGTACTGTACTGTATTATTTAATAATGTACTGAACTGTTAACTTTTTACATCTGCTAAAATAAATCACTTTGTGCTTTGGAAACACATACAATTGATTGGGCAATGCTTATTTGAAAACGATAGAATTACTTTAATAATTTGGGGGCTCGAAGGTGAGTTACGTTACCGGCAGGTATGCAACGCTTACGGTATTCGGTTCCTCAACAAAGGGTGGATTGACGGACGCGTCACATAACAGGAAAGAACGCAATGTGTTTAAGACCTGTGGTTCCCTTTGTGTTGCGAAACCGAATGTCCGCTGTTGTATAGACTGAAGGAACGGTAATTTGAATCTAGGGACAAGAAAGAAAAATGTTTCTTTTTATTGTCGATTTGCATTTTAAAGGGTATAGCATTGCATAAGGTATGTGTACTTCCTGCATAAAGTATGTGTACTTCTGGTATTGTTGCCAAGTGTGTAAACAGTCATGATCATAGTCTGTTATATATGCATAGTGTAATCACTTGGTAAAATCTCTGAAAGGATAATGCCATTGTTTGGTAAATTTGTTTTCTGTACAGAAAACAAAGGTTATGTGTGTGTGTGTGTGTGAATGTTATTTATACATAAAGGCAAAAGTATACTGGTAACTATAGGCAACTATAGGTTTTTACACGTGTGCCTAATACTAATCACGATGTTTACTGATAACTAGTTTGAGTGGTGCAATTCAACCGCATGGTAAGGCCGTGATTGAGTATTGGGAGGGCAGTGTGGAACTATTTAAAATTGATAGCGCTTTGGTTCAGGTGTGTCTGACGGGGCATGGTAAAAAAAGGTGACCTGACAACAAAGGTTCTGTTCTAGGGCTGAGCAGGATATAAAGAAACCTTTGTGTGAGTGGTGTTCTGTTCTAATAAGAGCAGGTGATAAAGAGACACCACAGAGTATGCATGGCATACTCGAAGTGAAAATAACAGGTTTTCGCGGCATTCCCAAATATTAATCGCAAAGCTTACTGATAGTTAGTATCCGTAAGCGGTGCGATCGGACCGCATGGTTGATTTAGCACAGCTGTGATTGCAGTACAGCTGTGATTGCGACTTGGGAGATGTGGGAGGAAATACGCTGCAACCACTGATATTCTTTATTGATTTTGGTTGCTAACAGTGGTAAAGTACTCAAACTAGGAAAGGCATTGATATTTTTAAGGGGACGTACCTGTTGAAACCGTCCACGGATAAAAATCTCTAGTAGGTTCTGTTTAGCGTAGCGTTGAGAAATAGGTTGTTTTTACAATGGATACGAAGCAAACGCTAGAGATAGTTCATGTTGTGCTGCCTAATGAATGGCCGGTTGGTTCTGCGAAGTATGTTATGTATAATAAATACGGTGCGTATGCAACGGCATACTGCGACAAATGGGTCAAGATGACCCGGGAGTGTGTGAAACCTTTCCCAAACATCAAACATAGGTAGTCTTGACTCAGAGGTGTTAAATAATGTTAGAGATAAAGTAAGGTTGATCAAATCAACAAAAATGAGAATTGAACATGATGACTGTTTAAAATTGTGGCAACAAGAAGGGTACACGTGGCAAGGAAGCGCGTGCTCAGCGGAAGTAAGCGTACGGGAAACAAGCATTCCGGAAGTGTGCGTTGCAAAGCGTGGCGAACTGAGCGCAAATACGCCCCCTACAAATTCGGTCGGGGCGGATAGTACAGCCAATACCAAAAATGTAAAAACTGTAACTAGTAAGTTGTATGATGTCTTAAGTAATGTTTTAAAGGAAGAAGATGTACCCACAGTCATTTCAGCCATTGCCCATGCCAGTAACATACACGGACAAGGAAAGGGAATGGTTCCACCAGCAGGGGCAGTAGCTGAAATTGGTGAGAATAATGTAAAGGTTATCAAAGGGGGAGACATTCATTGTACTGCAACAGCGATTCCAGCAACTAGTTCAGAACATAGTCATTTGGTAGGCTTATATCCTGTCCGCACAACAGCAGTTCCCAATGGGAAAGCGGACAGAGATGGTGTAGTTCCCATGAAACAGGTAGCAATGTATTTTCCATGGACTAAGGCGGAACTATTTACAATTATGTCTGATTTCCCTGATCCTAGAAAAGATTTGGCCAAGTGTCAGAAATTTATTAGACATTTAGGTAATGCACATGATCCTACTAATAAAGATTGGCGAGTGTTGTTTAGAGCTTGTCTTCCTCTCGATACTGATATACAGAAGTTCATTAAGGATTGTAGGTTAGAGAAGGATAAACCCTTAACTGAGGATGACAATCAGGATAATATTGGACGTATAATCACAAAGCTAGCCATATATTTTCCAGTGACAATGGAATGGGACAAAATATTAACCATCAAACAAAAAGGTAATGAGATTACAACTGATTATTTTTCTAGGGCTATAGCGGCCTTGATTAAGTACACAGGGATATCATATATAAGGGAAGATCCACATCATAGGGAGGTAGCTGTAGCAGTACTAATGAACGGCCTCCGGGAGGATCTAAGGACCTGGATACAAACCTCTTTTCCTAATTGGAGAGGTCTCACGGTAAATGATATTAGAGAGCATGCTATAGAACATGATAAAAATACATGTAAAAAGGAAAAAGCACAGAGTGATAGGTTAATGATGTTGAGTATCCAGACGATAAAAAAAACTACATCCACAACCTCAGAATTATAAAAACCACTATAAGGGACGAAAGAAACAGAAATCTTTGAAGTGTTTTAACTGTCTTAAGAAGGGACATTTGAGGAAAGATTGTAAAGAACATATTAGAGCCAAGGCTAGGAAATTAGGACCAGGCAAGGCAAATAATAATCTGTGGTAAGTATTAATGTGTACTTTTAGAAGAAAGAAACTGAGTTTAAAAGGTAATCTTTATTGATTTTGTTTGTTTGTTTGTTTTAGGTTGTCAAATGCTTGTTTTCCTAATCGCTGGCCGATGGTAAAGATTGGAAATGTTTGTTTTGTTTGCTGTTTTAAAATAACATCTTGTTTTTCTTCTCACAGATAAAGGGGACACAAGAGGAGTATAGACTTAGTGATCAGAGGGGTGGGATAGAGAAATAGAAAAAACCCACTCTTAAAAGACAAATTAACAATAGACAATTGGAACACTCTTTGTTTTAGGCTGCAGTGACTCATGATAATTTGTTTGGCTGAGAATCATTATCCAAAAATGAAGTATGTACATACTTTGCTCCAAAATATCGTTTCATGTATTTCAGAGAAAATATGAGTCACTAAGAGTAAATTTTTCATTTCTCTATCATAAGTTAGGAAAGTCTGTTGAAAAGGTACGTAGTTGATGTTATACCGAGTTCTTAATGAACAAATGACGGACAACACTGGATTGCACGGTTAAGACCCCCTAGTCAAGTAGGGGGAGGGATCATAGTTAAAGGAATACAGCCATTTTCCCATAGAGTCCAATCCAGCTGTCATTCTTTGCTATAAAGATCTCCCTTTCTGCATGTATGTTTGTTTTCAAACCTTTGTATTCAAATCTTGGTATTCCTATTATTCATTGCTTTCTTATTCCTAATTCTTTACATCCATGCTAGTCTCTCTCTCTCTCTCTCTGCTCTGGTAGAGATAAAAAAAACAGACACAGTCTCATCAACGGGGCTAAGACATATTTTTATTTTTATTTTTTACATAAGACAAGTTCAGGGATACACACACTAGATTGACATGAGTCACAGAAACAGTCAGGGGTTTTGTTTTCATGCGTATAGAAACTGCTGATTTTAAGCAGAAAGGTTCTGTCGTGGAAATACAATTCATGTTTTATAGATTGCATATCTGTTTTGTTTTTTTGTTTTTGTGGTTCGTGCCTCCTGTACAAAAATGTGCCTTTATATGGATGCACAAAGGGTGGATAGGAGATTGCTGGAGGTTAGGCATACAGATATGCATCTCTGTGTAGAACATTGGAGTAGGACTTTTACCACAAGATACGGCATAATGTGAAACCCTAGAAAATGTAGAATTTTCGTGTTTTATATTTTTCACTGTTAGACAGACATGTACTGGATACTGTTATATTTGAAGAAAGTGTTATAGAAATAGACCCCTTTGCCTTTCCCACTTAGTCAAGTAACTGAATGTGAGGTACTGAGAATGGCATGTGAGTTGGCAGAGGGAAAATCGATTGATATACATTGGTCTTCAGCATTTTTCTAGTCTAGGGGGCGATGTTGAGTTAACTGAAAAATCGTTTCATAGCAAAACCAGCACATGAGTAGGACACTACATAGAGGACTTTATACAGTGACACAGTTACCAACTGAAGTAGCTGCTAGTAAAGTCCACACTTACACACATGACCAGACATAGCTGTCACACCAGGGCGAACACAGCTGTCAAATAGACAGCAGGGTTTGATGTGACAGCTAACAAATCTATGTTTTGTTTTGTTTTTCGTTGTATTGTTTTAGTTTTAAAATGTGAACACACACACACACATGCACGCATACACATATTGGTTAATATAGGAACATTTGTGTTACAAGGGATAAACTGTCTGGAAGGTGAAGAGATGTGGTGAGGAGTCTGGCGGACCCTGGAGAGATGGACAAGGTAAACCAGTAGCTCCCAGAGTGTATCTCCCAGACCCTGAGGAGGCAGAAAATGGTCTGGCTCAGTTGGGTACAGAAGGTATGTGCAAGCTGGTAAGAGTATATTGGGGTGCACCAGACATTTAGTCTCAAGCTAGAAGGACGGCAACGTCCTATCTTGATTAAGAGAATGTCAGGAAAATTATACCAATAGAGCCATCCCATATCCCTCCTGCAGATGGGTTTTCCTCCAGGTAAAACAAATTCACGTCATCCAATTACCACCATGCAGGATCCTCAAATATACAGTGGTGTACTAATGAAATATGTCTGGGTAAAGGTGTATTGAAATGTGTCTAATGTATTACTGTATCATACTCAAAGCTTTTGTTATTCAATGTGATAGTCCTAGAGTTATAATAGATGATAGGGGTATTCATGTTATTGATAATAGAGGTATAATGTATGAGTAGTGGTAACAAATCACATACTTTCAATTAGCCATAAACCAGTGTGAACATAAAGTAGTGGTACTAGGTAGAACGAATTGAATAGAATAAGAGTTGGAACTTGATTGAAGTGACTGATAGCTTCGGGCATTAGTCCTTCCCCGCCACCAAAAGATCACTCCTGGGTAGCCTCTTAACCTGACGATTTTGAAATGTTCTTGACCCCTCGTGAGATGAGATTGTAACTGGGAGGTTAGGTTAGACCTTGAGAGAAGGTAAATAGTGAGACAGCAGCCGAGTGTCCAAAACACTGTTTCCTGAAAAGTCACACTAACTGTCAGGATGTTGGATCAGGAGAGTAAGTTTGTGGAGCAATAATTTCTTAGGCTCAGGTTATTTGACAGACAGGTACTAGGTGTAGGCTACCAACATCACGGCTTCAAGGGTAGCAGAGACACACTGGTGCCCATTCCACCCACTGCAGAGGGGCCAACACTCAGAGAAGGGTCCAAGGGCACTCATGAGTCTGTTCTGGAAGGCCTCGAATGCAGTTAGTAGCACCTCAGCCAAAGGCTAAGACAGTTGTCCAGCATGAAGTTGTAGTTTTTCCGGTTTTGTGTTCTTTTATTTCATTCTCTTCTCGGGACGGCTAATTCTTTTAATTATTAGCAGGTGACAGAGACTGGTTCAGGTAATGATGTTGAGGAATTGGGGATGAAGGAGAAGTTAGTAGCATAATCGGTCCAGCAATTTACTCTATTCAATTCAGAGGTAAAGGAAAATTTGGAAACCCTGGAGCTTGGAGAAAGTGCGAGGGGCTATTGTCTGAGTATCATTACATCTGTAAGTACGGCGACCCCATGGTTAATAAAAAGAGGTACATCCAGCGATGCCAGTCCAGTAATATTCAAACTTGAGCAGGCATCCTTGAGAATGATTATTATTCTTGGGAGGGTAAGGTTTTAGACAAACAAAGTGCTGGTCGTGCTCACACGTGCCTCAGTGATTATATCAAGAAGGATTAGTTCTCTTTCCACTAAATATTCTTGAGGTACCCGAACTATAGGTGGGAGGTCACTAGGGGAAAAAGTACGACACCTAGGTCCCTTAGTCTGAAGTCTCCCAATGCTTTGCAAGCCGATCACTGTTAAATCTGAGTATTGGGAGACCGGGAAGAACGAACAGACAATAGCCCGCCCACAAGTGTTGATGAAAAGAACTGATGACATTATTAGAAGTGTGTATATTAACGCAAGCTAAAGGAGATTGTATATGACATTATTGATAGCCATAGGATGATGCTATTGATGAACATGAAGTGTTTAAATGTATTCTGAGCTTAAAGACATGCGTTGGACAGATGAACCTGTTAAACTTGAAGAACTGTAGTAGAGTATTCTGTATAGCTGATACATGTTCTATTGTACCTTGTACCTTTCCAAATAATGTATTAAGTGTTTTATTGCACCCTTGAAGGGCACACAAAAGGTTATCTCCAAGCTCCAGAAGTGTACGGTTTATAGTAAAAGAAGAAGTCGTTTAGAGGATTAAGACTCTCTCTTCTGATAACTTGTTTAGATCTACACACAGCGTGGTCATACACCAAGGGGGACTTGTATTACATAACAATGAAACGTGGTACTGGGATCCTGCATATAGCATCTTGAAGGTGATAGTTTATTATACTATCAAAGGGTGGAACTGTCTAAGTTGTATAATTGAATGAACGAAAGTATATTGGTTAATATTGTTTTGCAATGTGATTGTGATGCGTACGCCAGGTAACACAGATCCGTACGTCACCTAACACAACGCGTGGTGCGATCGCACGATAAAATACGAACACACACACTCGCATTACAACATTTAGTTATTTATATAGTTCATATTCATATTGGTTCCGTTACACTGTAATTTATGAGCAGATAGCATTTGGTTTATTATTAGTTTATATAATAAGATTATATGTGCACTTCAGTGATATATATGGTTCAGGTTGCTGGAAAGGTTGCATGTCTGGTATCATACTGAAAACCTATTCATCAGCAGCCGTCCGGTGCAGTCGGCGAAGAGATCGCACATTGCATACTTTAGTTATTGATAATAGGGAATAAACCTTTGTATGATGCTGGCCATGAAAGGAGCAGAACCCCTAGAACCCCTAGAGGGACGACCCCCACCTTTGGATTCCTTAGATTGAATCAGCCTATGACCTGTTTGCCCTGGAGATACCCTTTGTCTGGACCTATAGAAGCAAGCTACGTCATTTGCATTGTTCTCTGTAACACTGAATGAATATATATGATCACAGCTACGCTACCAGCCAGTCTACTCTGACCACAGTTATCTAACAGATATACTGTTCCATTGGGACCCATGGAAGCGCAGCGATTGCAACGGTATGTATGTATTTAACTTTTGGTATAGGCTGTGCTGTACTGTACTGTATTATTTAATAATGTATTGAACTGTTAACTTTTTACATCTGCTAAAATAAATCACTTTGTGCTTTGGAAACACATACAATTGGTTGGGCAATGGTTATTTGAAAACGATAGAATTACTTTAATAATATATATATATATATATATATATATATATATATACACAAGTTAACCCGTGCATGATACTCATGCATTCTAGTCAAATCAAGCTACTTAAGGTCTTAAAAAGGTTCTTGTCATGCATTTGGGCCTAGCCCAGGCCTCCTCAGGGGAAGAGCGTTACTTCCTGACGCAAGTGCCCTTTTTAATCTGTGTTCATGAGGTAAAATTACCTCACAAAAATGAGTTTGACCCCTCAACTCGTAAATTAGGCTTTACTACCCCTCCCACAGGGAGAAGGGGGGGGGTGATGGAAGTTAACTGACTTCACTATTCTAATTTTTTTGTCAAATAATGTCAGTATACCAAATTTCAGGTCAATTGGATGAGCCCTTTCTGAGAAAATAGTTTTTTACACACACACACACACACACACACACACGCCGCTACACATGTGTGTTCATGAGGTAAAATTACCTCACAAAAATGAGTTTGAGCCCTCAACTCGTAAATTTAGCCTTTACTACCCCTCCCACGGGGGGAAGGGGGGATGATGGAAGTTAACTGACTTCACTATTCTAATTTTTTTGTCAAATAATGTCAGTATACCAAATTTCAGGTCAATTGGATGAGCCCTTTCTGAGAAAATAGTTTTTTCCACACACACTAACACACGCCGCTAGGCTTTTACTTTTATACAAGTTAACCCGTGCATGATACTCATGCATTCTAGTCAAATCAAGCTACTTAAGGTGTTAAAAAGGTTCTTGTCATGCATTTGGGCCTAGCCCAGGCCTCCTCAGGGGAAGAGCGTTACTTCCCGACGCAAGCGCCCTTTTTTAACGTGGTTTTGTCCACAAGTCACCACCTCATCATTTTTCTCATTCACCTCATCCTTCATCTTTATCGCCACATCTATCCAGATGTCTATCCAGACACAGGGATCTCTCTCAGCGGTCCTGAGTATCACACTCCTCTCGCTCTGTCACCCCCGGCAACCACCAACCACTCCCCACTGTCACCCCCGGCAACCACCAACCACTCCCAACTGTCACTTCTCCTTCAAGAAATATATATTTTTTTAAAATCTTTATAAACACTTTTAACAATTAACAAATTAAATTAACAAATTAAAAACATCTTAGTATACCAAATTTCAGCCCTTTCTGAGTTTTTTTCCCCACACACACTAAGAATTTAGTAGGTCAGTGTATAACTCCGCCCAGCAGGTGGCACTGCAGCTTGTTTTTTTTTTCCACACACACACAGACTAACACACGCCACTAGGCTTTTATATTATAGATATTAGATATTAGATAATACTAAGAATTTAGTAGGTCAGTGTATAACTCCGCCCAGCAGGTGGTGCTGCAGCTTGTTTGTTTTTTTTCCACACACAGACTAACACACGCCGCTAGGCTTTTATATTATAGATATGTGTGTGTCTGGTCTCGCCTCTATGGTGATTGACCACACCCCCTCTGGTGGGCCCCTACCATTGCAATCCCACAGTGGGCCCCTCATGCCCCAGTCCGACACTGGGGGAGACACATAAATGGTGGTACTAACTAGGGGAGAGAGCCAGGACAAGAAGGTTAGGAGGACTGATATACTTGACTGATAGACTTACATAAAGTGAAACATATTTAAATAATAAATAACACATTCATTTATTATGCCAATTGAAATAAAGGCATTCTTAATGCATCTTTACCATCATGAGCTATTTAGTATTTTAATGAGGTTGAATAACCAGTACATGGCGTAATATAGGAAATTATCGAAGAAAAAGGTCTAAATGTTGCAGAAGTCAATGCTTTACATCATTACATAGATTCTAAGTTAAAAAAAAACATATGTCCTAAACATTCTAATTGTGTGGACCAAAATTAAGGCAAACGTGAGGCAGTAAGTTTTACACCCTTACAACTCTGCCCACAGTGAAATTAAAGGTGACAGCAGGACTAGCGTTACCATTAAAAAATGTGAAGAGTGACAGGGGCATCAGAAAATGGGAAGAGAGCGAGTGGGGGCATCAGGAAATGGGGAAAGAGAGAGGGTACACCATAAAATATGAAGAGAGAGAGTAGCACCATAAAATGTGAAGATAAAAAATAGGGAGAGAGGGGGGAATCAGAAAATAGGAAGAGAGAGAGAGGGGCACCAGAAAATACAAAGGTAGAAAATGGAGAGAGAGGGGGCATCAGAACCAATTATTTTATTAGTATTTGCACACTATTTGGCTCTCTCCTGTCTCTCCTATCATATCACATAAACAATGGAAATCTAAATAACATACACGTATTAAGCTGTTTATTAAAATCTTGTGGGCCAGAGGGCATGTGAGAAACAAGGTGCTTGGCATGGGGACATGTTTGAGAAAACTTGGTGGGCAGGGAGACATGTGTGAAAAAAGTTGGGTTGGGCACCTAAGGCAGGGGTGCATATGGCAGAAAAGCTAGTTGGCAGGGGACAATCTGAAAAGCTGGTGGAATGGAGGGGACATGTGTGATGAGCTGATGGGTACAGATGGCCCATGTGTGAGAAAAGCTGGTGGGTAGTGGTGAACATGACAGTGTGTAACAGGTGAGTGATTTTTTTTCTGCTTTGTTCTGAAATCTAACATTTGGAACCCCCCTCTAGATATCCTGCATTTGCTTCTGTATAACAGTAAAGCCTGGACAGCATTCTGCATAAGACATCAGTACATCTGAACTGCAGCATTACCAGCCAGCCAGAAATAGGTAAGAGTTACTATTTTTATTTTACAAATGTCAAGTGTGTGAGGGGCTAGAAAGGGGGAATTAGGGGGCGGAGGGGCAATAGGCTGAAGCTTTTCCTAGGGCGCCAAGAAACCTCGTGCTGGCCCTGGGTGACAGTTATAATTGATCTAATCCAAAGACAATTGGGTATATTTACTAAACTGCAGGTTTGAAAAAGTGGAGATGTTGCCTATAGCAACCAATCAGATTCTAGCTGTCATCTTGTAAAATGTGCTAAATAAATGATAACTGGAATCTGATTGGTTGCTATAGGCAACATCTCCACATTTTCAAACCAGCAGTTTAGTAAATTTAGCCCAATGTCTTGTTCACTAGGATATAATAACAGTGGGCCTGATTCATTAAGGCTAGAAATATCTCACTTAAGTCTCCTGGACAAAAACATGTTTAAAATGCAAGTTATGAAAAGTAGTTTTTTATTTTGCACATAAGTTAAATGCTGTCTTTTTATTATGTAGCACACAAATATCAACTTTATATTTCCGTGTACAAATAAGATATCAAGTATTTGTGTGCTACATGAAAAAACAGCCAGTATTTAACTTATGTGCAAAATAGAAAACTAATTTTCACACCTTGCATTTTAAACATGGTTTAGTCCAGAAGACTTAAGTAAGAAATTTCTTGCCTAGTGTGTTTCTTCTTGAAGAATCTGCTGGTTACAGTGATACATGATGCAGTACTGCTGCAATTTACCATGCAGTGGCTGCTCTGGAAGATAGCCGGAGAAGATAGTTCCCATTGAGAAAGACCAGTATTGCCACCCTGATATAATTTTTATAAATTATTTAAGCTGCTGTCTCCATAGAGGTCTTTGTTAATTAGATTGATGCCAGAGAAATTTATCTATAGGTTATTTTTCCAGAGTTAACCTTTTGAGAAATAAGAAAAAGTGGTGAAAGTGCCTTTTGCCGATGTTCACTGATCCCCATGTTCTGGTTTTGGTTTTGGATTTTGGATCTGGATTAACTTTGTGTTTTGGTTTTGGCAAAACCGCCCTGGCGTGTTTTGGTTTTGGATCCCGTTTTTTTTTCTAAATTCCCTATTTTTTTTGTGCTAAAATCACATGTTTTTGCTTTTTACATTATTATTAACCTCAATAACACTAATTTCAAGTCATTTGCAGTCAATTTGATCACCTCACAGGTCACAATATTATTTTCATACACTTTCAAAGACTGCAGCGCCCTGGCTGGATGCTAAGCGACAGAGTAATGGCACAAATACACAGCACATCTAGGAAACATAGCCACAGATTCTAGCTGTCATTTTGTAGAATGTACTAAATAAATGATAAATAGAATCTGATTGGTTGCTATAGGCAACATCTCCACTTTTTCAAACCCGCAGTTTAGTAAATCTTGCCCCAAATGTCAAAATGTTGTGTTGAGTCATCTGCATCATCAATGTCTAAGATTTTTGCAAAGCACACAACAGTATACAGCACATGTAGGTAACATTGGCACACAGGAGTAGCTGAAAGGAAAAGTGGTGCAAGGTGGAATTGTCCTTGGACCCTCCCACCACTCTTATGTTGGATCTTAAAAAGGAAATGCACACTTTAACAAACCAAGCACTTCAGCGACAAGGAGTGCCTTTTTTGAGACTGATGTGCTTGGTTTGTTTGGGCCCCCACAAAACAATCTAACAATGACCTTAAGGCACCAAAGGTAACAGCGCTGCTAATGAACTCTACTATGGTAAGATGTTGTTGTCATCATCCTCAGCCTCATCCTCACCCTCATCAGTTTGCACATCATCCTCACACATTATTAATTCATCACCGCTTGAATCCACCGTTACAGAAGTCTCAGTATGTTGATGTAATTGGCGGGAAAGGCCTTTCTCATTTAATTCTACACACAAACCAGATTGTCTTTCTCTCCATCTATGCATATTGGCAATGCAACCATCGTCTTTGGATGTATATTACACCCTACACTTAGTTAAGTATGTAAAGAAATGGACAAAGGCAGTTTGGTTTCTGTCTCTATAGGCCCCCCTCCAGTTGTAGAAAATACAAAAAAATTCAGCCGTTATAGACTGTACAATATTAAGAGAAATGGACAAAGCCAGTTTGGGGTCAGTCTGTGTATGACACCCTACCCTTAATGAGAAATTGGCCAAACAGCAGCCTTTCAAGATGGTACGGGATATGAAAATGCCCCAAGTCCCTTTCCTCTTTGGGGGTAGATTGCACCCTACACTTAAATAGAAAGTTTTAAAAGGATGTTATCGTCATCATCTTCAGTTTCATCCTCACCCTCATCAGTGTGTACGTCATCATCACAGACTATCAATTCATCGCCGCTTGAATCCGCCATTAGAGAACAGTCAGTGCTTGGATGTCGTGGAAGATGTAGTTCATTTTGTAAATATCATTTTCTCCACATTTTTGGGAAGTAACCTTCTACAGCGATCACTGACTAAGTTCCCGGCTGTGCTGAACACTCGTTCAGAGTACAAACTGGAGGGTGGGCAGCTTAGGTATTGCAAAGCAAGTTTGTACATGGGTTTCCAAATAGCCTGCTTTTCTTCCCAGTAAGGAAAGGGACTGTCTGACATTTCCATATCAATTACCTCTTGAAAATAATCCTCCACCATCCTTTTCATGTTAATACTCATATTGGATGGAGTTATGGGCAAGGTCACACATTTTTTTGAAAAATCCTTCAAACCAGCCCAGATGTTAAACTGTTCTGGTCTGCCCTCTGAGTCTTCCCTGCTTCATTGTTAAAAATTACATTTTTTACGAGCAGCAGCTGCTTGAGAATCTGAAGGAGGACACGTCATCAAGCCAAGGCCCAGTTCAGCGGACAACTTGCTGAGCAATAGCTCCTTGCAAAAGTTCACATTTCGTTTATTTTGAAGCAAAGACTCAATGTAGGTCTTAAACCTTGGATCAAGCACAGTGGCCAAAACTTACTGATCCGAGTTCAAGATCTTAATAACTTGAGGATCATTGTGAAGCGCATTAAGTACTTGATCGACAAGGCCAACATACTTTGCGGAATTGCTTGCTTTCATCTCCTCCTTCAGTTTCTCAAGCTGCTTTTCCAATAGTCTAATTAAAGGAATAACTTGGCTCAAACTAGCAGAGTCTGCACTCACCTCACACGTCACAACATCAAATGGTTTCAGCACCTTGCACAGCACTGAAAGGATTCCCCACTGTGCAAGAGTGAAATACATCCCCCCTCCTTTCCCAATGTCATGGCTTATGCAATACGCTTGGATGGCTTTGCACTGTTCCTCCATCCTCTGAAGCATGTACAAGGTGGAATTCCACCTAGTTACCACCTCTTGCTTAAGTTGGTGGCAGGGCAAATTAAATTGCTCTTGTAGCTTCTGCAATCTCCTACATGCTGTGGCCAAATGCCGGAAATGTCCAGATATTTTACGGGCCACAGACAGCACCTCCTGCACGTCCCTGTCATATTTTAAAAAGCTATGCGCCACCAAGTTTATTGTGTGAGCAAAAAAGGGAAAATTCTGGAATTCACTTAGCTGTAATGCTCTCACAATATTGGTGGCATTATCAGAATTTACATATTATCAGCAGCAGAGGTGGATTTTTTGGTCTTATGCCCAGGCATGACAATGGCTTTCTTCTTATCACGTGCATCATCCTCAAAAAAATCCTCATTAGCGCCCTCATCAGCTGCATAAATATCCCCCTCATCCTGTTGCAATTCCAAAGTGGCATCCTCAATTTGTGCATCACCGGCTACACGTGGGCTGTTCATGCACACATCTGCAGAAATGCTGAAAGGGGCCTTCTTTATAGGTACACTAACAGACAGACAGAAATGTAAGAAATGATTTATTAAATCACAAAGCTGCAATGGTTCCCATGCAAAATGGCAATATAAAAGTAGATACATATGGTATAAACCAGCAATATAACTTGCTTCAAATCCTGGATCAGCAATAGTCCTTTTAAGGGTGGACACGGAGGTCCTGAAACTGAAAACGGTTTATTGAGTCCCAATGTAAAGCGTTAGTCCAAACGTTAATGGGATTTGCAGTCTCTGTGTCTATATAATGACAATAATCCGTGCTAGGATGTAGGTATAGTCGGAACTGTAGTGAGGTTCCGGCACAGAAAATCTGATATGATAATCAACACAAAGCTGCAATGGTTAACATACAATGCAAGGTGACAACCTTAGTACATCCATATAATCGACATCAAAATACACTAGCTCCAAATCTATAAACAGCAATAGTCCTTTGATATTGGACACGGAGGTCCCAACAGACTGTTAAGATTGAATGAGTCCCAATGTAAAGCATTGCACCCAACGCGACTGTGCTCGCAGTCTCTGTATCAGTAAAAGATGTTACTCCGTACTAAGTAGTAAATAAATAACAATCAAAAGGTGCAATGAGTGGAAATAATAAGTAGACAGATAAATCCAACTTCTGTAGTAAAGTTCCGGTACTTACTCTCTGCCTGTCATTATAAACCGACATTTGTTACTGTTTCAATTTACTTTTACTCCTTCTGCATAATCATTGGTTCAAACCTCCTTCAATCATCTCCTCAACCAATTAGAGGCCTACCTTAAAGTGGCCAATCACCTATTCAATCCCTGTGCAAGTGCCTCTATAAGAATGGAGCTGCCTCTACTTAACCATACTTCCCTGATGAAGCGGTAAGCGAAACGCGTCGGAGATAGCTGTCACCCACAACTCCGCTATATGATTACATTCAGAACCGGATTTTGGAACAGCGACTTTTCTTTCTTTCCCCACGCCGCATGCGCTTTTTGGTGTTAGCCGCGGCCGCGACTACACCAACTTTTGGAGGCTTGCTTTCATCCTGTATATCCAGAGGATACAGCGGCACCGCTACCACTACAGGGGTGAGTGAAATTGACACCATGAGGCCTTCACTACTGGATTAGAGTTTTTGACCGCCCAACGCACACTGACTCTACCGGCATTTATTGTAAGTACCGGAACTTTACTACAGAAGTTGGATTTATCTGTCTACTTATTATTTCCACTCATTGGACCTTCTGATTGTTATTTATTTACTACTTAGTACGGAGTAACATCTTTTACTGATACAGAGACTGCGAGCACAGTCGCGTTGGGAGCAACGCTTTACATTGGGACTCATTCAATCTTAACAGTCTGTTGGGACCTCCGTGTCCAATATCAAAGGACTATTGCTGTTTATAGATTTGGAGCCAGTGTATTTTGATGTCTATTATATGGATGTACTAAGGTTGTCACCTTGCATTGTATGTTAACCATTGCAGCTTTGTGTTGATTATCATATCAGATTTTCAGTGCCAGAACCTCACTACAGTTCCGACTATACCTACATCCTAGCACGGATTATTGTCATTATATAGACACAGAGACTGCAAATCCCATTAATGTTTGGACTAACGCTTTACATTGGGACTCAATAAACCATTTTCAGTTTCAGGACCTCCGTGTCCACCTTTAAAAGGACTATTGCTGATCCAGGATTTGAAGCAAGTTATATTGCTGGTTTATACCATATGTATGTACTTTTATATTGCCATTTTGCATGGGAACCATTGCAGCTTTATGATTTAATAAATCATTTCTTACATTTCTGTCTATCTTTGTGCGCTACGGGGAAACCATCTTTAACATATCTCTCTAGAGTCGGAACTACCCTTTGTATTTCATCCCCCTAAGCAGCCCCTATCTTTCACCACCATATAGAAGAGCGCTCACCAAACCCCCCATTGCCACACACTAACAGACAGGTCAGGATTAAACATAGCTCTCGTGGATAGACTCTCCTCAGGGATTTGTGTTATTTCTGAATCTGAACATACATTTTCCTCTAATGCCTTACTTTTCTCTTCCAGCACTGCTTTTACACGTAAACGTACTTGGACACCACTTTTGCAGTCCGAATGACAAGGTCTTGCTTGGTCATTACTGACCTTACAAGAAGATGCCTCATTGACAGTTGCAGAACTAGCACTCGTAGAGAAAGGCGAAGGCCTCATTCCTTCCTTGCCACTACGTGTGTAGAATAGCATGTTGCAAATTTTTTTTCTGCATATAACTTTGCCTGGATTACAGGTCTTTTTTTCTTGATCAAGGTAAAAGGTGTTTTTTTTACATTTTTGTTTCCCTGACATAAAAACACTATGCACTTTAACATAGGCTTTAGCAGATGACGTAGAGGGATTACTATCATCATGACTGGTGCCAGCAGCTGCTTGGTGCTCCTGGTCTTCAGTGTACTTCTGTGAATCCATTTTCAGTGACAAAGTGACTGCAGATTAAGAACAACACTGCCAGCTCTATTATTTCTATTTCAGCAATGACAATTACCAATGGAGTAATGGAGCTCTCCTCTTTGTGTTTTACCTATATCACACAGTACAACGTGACTCCAGATTTAGAAGCCCAAGCCTGCCAGCTCTTTTATTTGTATTTCAGCAATGACAATTAGCAATGGAGCTCTCCTCTTTGTGTTTTACCTATATCACACAGTACAACGTGACTCCAGATTTAGAAGCCCAAGCCTATCAGATCTATTATTTGTACTTCAGCGATGATAATTAGCAGTGGAGCACTCCTCTTTGTATGTTAGCTATATAACACAGTACAACGTGACTCCAGATTTAGAAGCCCAAGCCTATCAGATCTATTATTTATACTTCAGCGATGATAATTAGCATTGGAGCACTCCTCTTTGTATGTTAGCTATATAACACAGTACAATGTGACTGCAGATTTAGAAGACCAAGCCTGCCAGACCTATTATTTGTATTTCTGCAATGACAATTACCAATGGAGCAATGGAGCTCTCCTCTTTGTATGTTACCTATATCACACAGTATAACGTGACTCCAGATTTAGAAGCCCAAGTCTGTCAGACCTATTATTTGTATTTCAGCAATAATAATTAGCAATGGAGCTCTCCTGTTTGTATGTTACCTATATAACACAGTACAATGTGACTGCAGATTTAGAAGACGAAGCCTGCCAGACCTATTATTTGTATTTCAGCAATGACAATTAGCAATGGAGCACTCCTCTTTGTATGTTACCTTTATAACACAGTACAATGTGACTGCAGATTTAGAAGACCAAGCCTGCCAGACCTATTATTTGTATTTCAACAATGACAATTAGCAATGGAGCAATGGAGCTCTCCTCTTTGTATGTTACCTATATAACACAGTACAATGTGACTGCAGATTTAGAAGGCCAAGCATGCCAGCTCTATTATATCTATTTCAGCAATGGCAATTAGCAATGGAGCTCTCCTCTTTGTGTTTTACCTATATCACACAGTACAATGTGACTCCAGATTTAGAAGCCCAAGCCTATCACACCTATTATTTGTACTTCAGCGATAATAATTAGCAATGGAGCTCTTCTCTTTGTATGTTACCTATATAACACAGTACAATGTGACTGCAGATTTAGAAGGCCAAGCCTGCCAGACCTATTATTTGTATTTCAGCAATGACAATTAGCAATGGAGCAATGGAGCACTCCTCTTTGTATGTTACCTTTATAACACAGTACAATGTGACCGCAGATTTAGAAGACCAAGCCTGCCAGACCTATTATTTGTATTTCAACAATGACAATTAGCAATGGAGCTCTCCTCTTTGTGTTTTACCTATTTAACACAGTACAATGTGACTGCAGATTTAGAAGACCAAGCCTGCCAGACATATTATTTGTATTTCAGCAATGACAATTAGCAATGGAGCAATGGAGCTCTCCTCTTTGTATGTTATCTATATAACACTGTACAATGTGACTGCAGATTTAGAAGACCAAGCCTGTCAGACCTATTATTTCTATTTCAGCAATAACAATTAGCAATTGAGCTCTCCTCCTTGTGTTTTACCTATATCACACAGTACAACGTGACTCCAGATTTAGAAAACAAAGCCTGCCAGACCTATTATTTCTATTCAGCAATGACAAATAGCAATGGAACAATGGAGCTTTCCTGAATGTCACTGGAGACTTTGCAGAACACTGCTACCCCTCCTCTTTCTTTTCTACCTATGACGCTGCCCAACTGCACTAGAGACTGCCAAGAACTGTATTACCCCTTCTGTGTCCCTCTGTGAAATGGCGTTGGATCGCTATGGAGGGCAGTACTTATAGAATCCAAAACTCACGAGATCCGACGTAACACTGACGTTTTGCCTCATTTTCAATTCCAAGGGCGCGTGAAAGCTCGGTACTCGGATCTGCTAAGTTTGGGTGTGTTTGGTTCTCGGGGAGCCTGAGTCTCTCTAGTTATAAGTTCTGAAACTAGTGGGTTGTGCACATGCTCAGATGTAAAAAAGCATATTATATGCCAAAATAGCAAATTGCGTTCGATTCAACATAAGCACCTGAAAGTGCATGTGCAAAAGTTTGGGCACACTCTCAGTCAGTAGCAACCCCTTTGGCATAAATCTCAGCTATCTTATGTTTCTTGTAGCCAGCTAAGAGTCTTTCTATTTTTGTTTTAGGATTCTTTTCCTCCTCTTCCTTGCAGAACTCTTCTAGATCAAATATAATCTTACTCTTTTTGCATGCACTGCATGTTTGAGAATGCCCTACAGATTATCAATAATATTCTGGGGACTGGGAAGGCTATTGCAAAACTGTAATCTTTTGTTTCTGTAAGTACTTATTTTTTTTGTTTTGTGGTATGTTTTGTACAGTTGTCTTGCCGAAATCACCAACTGCATGGAACCAGGATCTAGCACAGCACATGCAATGCAACTGCCTGGGACCAAAAACTAGCACAGTGACTGTATCCAACAAGTGCACAGACACATGAACTAATGCAGTGCCCGTAATCACCAATTGCCTTAAGGCAGGACCAAGCACAGAACTTGTGATCACCATATTTCATGGATCAGTTACTAGCACAATGGCAATAATCACCAGTTGCCTGAAGCCAAGAACTAGCACAGTACTTGTATCCACCAACTGCCTGGAGTGAGGAAATAGCAGAGTACCTGTATTCACCAACTGCTTGGAACCAGTAACTAGAACAATGCCTGTTTATACCAAATGACCAGACCCATGACATAACAAAGTGCCTATATCCACCAACTGCCCAAAGTCAGGAACTGGCACAGTACCTCTATCCACAAAAATGTATCAACAAAAACAGCTACAATTGTTGTCCTGCTACCTTTTGAATTAAATGTACCCCACGCCAGTTAGATTGTAAGCTCATTTTGGGCAGGACCATCTTTACCCTAGATTTCATGTTACTGTATGTCAGTTTTTCTATCATAAGCCTTAATGTACTGCGCTATGTAATTTGTTGGTGCTTTATAAATAAAAGATAAAACTATTAAAAAAAATCATTTCAGCTTCAAGTTCTTCATTAAATCTAGCATACTAGCTTCTAGGGTTTGTTAACTTTTATTTAAAGCCCTTATTCCTTCTACCTAGACCAAATTTCCTGTGGAAGTGGCTGCCACACAGCCCAAAAGCATAGAAGATCCCCACCTTCCCTTGCTTAACGATTAACAAGGTGTTCAATTCTTCACCAGCTTTCTCCAAATGTATCTTTTGAGGTTGCAGCCAAAAAGTATTGTATATTAGACTTTTGAAATGAGTTCAAAGGAAAGGTTTCCTTCTTAACTCTTTCATGCACAACATTTTAGTGTAAGAAATGGTACACTATGGACCTGTGGACCAGTACTGTAATGTCAGCTAAATCTTTCTGCAAATTCTTTTGCAGTGATCTGATGACTCTATTTTGCATACCTGACCAGATATTGCCTTTACTTTAACAGTTCTCCATAACTCCTATTCCTGAATTATATCTTTGACAATGGAAATTTCAATCTGGAAACATTAAATAACATTTTATAGCCTTCCCCTGGATAGTTACAGTCAGTTATCTTTATTTTTAAGTACTCAGTCAGCAGCTTAGAAGAATCTTATTATTCTTCCTAAAGCAAGAAGAGAAAGACCTTTACTGGGCTAAAATAAACATTTGGAAGCTCAAAATCGCCAAGAAGGGGGGGGGGGGGGGGGGGAGGGGGATAACATAGTGCCTGGGCCTCCTATGTGGTGATGCCAGTGGGGCCTGTCCTATTCACCCGTTCATGACCCATTTACGACCACATCTGAAACAAATTGGGCAGAGGAAAGTGACTGAACAGATCTATATATTTCTAATGGTCCACATCGTCACACTCAGGACTGCCAAGAGGAATTTGATAGCCCCGGTACAGCAGTTTGTTGGGCCCATAGGGGTGACAGAGATTGTGCAATACTGTATATCAGCAGCACTGAAGGTGGCGTAACCACACAGTTTTGTGGGCATGCTGCCTCTCCTATATTACTTATTGTAACTATGTTGCTCTTTCCTACCTGTTATTGCAGCTTTCACAACCTGCTTCAGGTTTCTTGTCTGGATCCTGGGTTGTTGGGGTTTATTAGAAAAATGTATAGGTATTAAAATATTGAAATCCAAAGAATAATTGAACATAGTGAATAACACAGATCATGCAGTATATAATATTTACATTATAATACAGTATAACACATTTATTACATACAGTCTATATAAATTCACATGAAAAATATGTGGTTATTGAATGACAAGCAGGGGAGGACTGATAACTTTTGGATTGAGTGGCCAAGAAAGAGGCCCAGACTCTTCTACCAGTGCACCAGCAATTAAAAAATACAGTGATCATGCCATCCCCAACCACATCATGCTCTCCCATCATATAATGCCCTCCCCATCCACATTATGCTATCCCCAGCCACAACATATTACCCCCAGTCTATTAAAGTTGCCAGGCTCATCAAAGGATAACTTATTCTGCATTGTGTGAATTACGGGAGCTGTATATTCAGTACACAGGTTTTTTTGAAGGGGTTTATTGCCCATGTGGTATATCCATCTCTACTATGGATTACGTTGGATCAAGAAAGGAAGAATATTTTAGGTATGTATTATTAGGGAGGCATCATTTAAATTATGTGGACCATAATAATGTATTAATTTAGGAGGCAACAGTAATTTATTATTTGATAACAGTGGGCACTAATATTTATTTTCAAAGTACTAGGGGCACTATTATTTAATTTTAAAGTATTGGGGGCATATTTTTATACTATGGGGCACTATTATTGATTTAATATTATAAAAGGCACTATTATTAATTTAAAATAATATAAGGGCACTATTACTGCTTTAATATACTACGAGTGCACTTTTACTAATTTAATATATGACAGGGACACTATTATTTATTTATATTAGAGTGGGGCAACACTTGCTATGCATATAGAGTGGGGGCAACACTTGTTGCGCACACTTTAGTGGCACTACAAATGCACTGGTGCACATGTGCTGAGAGTTTTACCCTTGTACCCACTGGCCAGAGTTACTAGAAGGTGTCCTTTGCTACTCAGAATTGAACTGTTACACACTAGGGGCCTGATTCATTAAGGATCTTAGATGAAGAGGATCCTTATTTCAGTCTCCTGGACAAAACCATGTTACAATGAAGGGGGTGCAAATGAGTGTTCTGTCTTGCACATAAGTTAAATACTGACTGTTTTTTCATGTAACACACAAATGCTTGATAGCTTATTTGTACACTGACATTTAAAGTTGATATTTGTGTGCTACATGAAAAAACAGCCAGTATTTAACTTATGTGCAAAACAGAACACTCATTTGCATCCCTTTCATTGTAACATGGTTTTATCCAGGAGACTGAAATAAGGATCCTCTTCATTTAAGATCCTTAATGAATCAGGCCCTAGGTTTGGACGCTCCCCCTAGAGAACCAGGACCTATGCTGAGTAACACTGAGCTTGTAGAAAATGGAAAGTGTTAAACCAGATGATTTACAAAGACAGGTAGGCATCAGTTATAAATGACTTTGTACAGTTACATATGATGCAAGAAATTTTGTTGTGACACAAATGTGTCACAGTCTAAATTTAGACACATGAAAGTTGAAAGTTGAATATTCATTTTAGATATGTACATAAAAGGGCTCATTTGGAGTTGGATGCATATCTTGGTTTTATTTCTTGATTTACACATTTCTGTACTGCACATGTGCACCACAAATACATCCATTGAGCTTTTTGCACATCATGATTTGCATATCCAAAGCCCCAGAGATGCAGAATGGAGGATGGAAAGGGTGGGTAAGCATAGGCCAAATACAGTAAGGGTTTTTTCACGTAGTTGCAACACAATTAGATGTGAACACATGGACAGATGTGCCTTTTTGGAGTCCTATCTCTTTTGGGTGCTGAAGGGCTGCAAGGATTCACAATAATGATGATGACTATCAGCTGCACTTTATTATCACTTTTGGTTGGCTGATTGCATATTGGCCTCTCTATATGAAATTGTTGCCGTCTATTTCCTTAACTAAAAATTAGACTAGTGTAGAAAAGAAGATACCCATATGAATTTGTAAGGGTAAAATAACAGATGTTTGTATTTGTATTTAATTTAATTTGTATATTTTAAATTATTTTGTATTTAATTAAATTTTATATGGAACATTTACAGTGGATACAAATACCCTAATTGAAATTGCAGGGGATAGTGATGTAAAGCCTGAAAATTAAGATAAATCATGAGAGACTTTGATGTGATCTTGTAACCAACAAAATTCTAGTGAAAAACAAATAGACAATTTTAGGAAAAGAAGTGAAAATGACAAGATTACAATACCCAGATTGCATACGGGTGCGTACCCTTTCATAATAAAGTTGTAGTTGTGTTTATATATAATGAATCACATTCAAAATCATGTTCAAATATAATTAGCATACACCTACCAGCAATAAAAGTGATTATGATTAACCCCAAATAAACATCAGCTGTAGGCTTTCCTTGCAGTTTTCTAGTTTGGGATAGCCATAGTCTGCAAGGAGCTTTCAAAACATCTATAGGATCTTAATGTTGGAAGGTACCAATCAGGAGAGGGGTACAAAAGAATTTCAAAGGTATTACATGTACCCTGGAATACTGTGAAAACTATCATTAGTAAGTGGAGAATATTTGGCTACATTAACAGAGCTCTAGGAATTTCTGGCAGGAACATTTCATTCCCTGCATGTGACAACAATCTCTCAGATTCTCCCATATTCTGCACATTGCTGGGTAATGGGGTAGGCTGGAAAGACAAAACACATTTCTCACAACAAAAAAGAACATCCAAGCCCATCTAAATTTTTTAAAAATATATTTTTCCCCCAATGTCTTATGATCTGACCAAGTTTGAACTTTTTGATCTTAATTCTAAAAAATATGTTTCACAGAAAGACAACAAAGCTCATCATACCAACTGGGAAAAATGGTGGTGGCAGAATCGTGCTTTGGGGCTGCTTCTCTTCAGCCAGAACAGGGGGCTCTAGTCAGCATAGAGGGCATAACAAATATCAAGATATTTTGGAAAAAAAACCTGCTGGCCTCTGTCAGAGAGCTGAAGATAAAGAGGAACATGATAGATCTAACACAGACATCCAAGTTAACCAAGGAATGGCTTCAGAACATGAAGATCAATGTATTGAAATGGTCCAATCAGAGCCCAGCTTACAATCCAATTTAAAACCTGTGGAATGACTTGAAATCCCTTTACAATTTGAGCGACCTTGAACTATATTGCAGGGAAGTGTGGGACAGAATTGCAGAGCCCAGGTGCAGTTGATAGAGACTTATTCAAAAATACTCATTGCTATAATTGAAGCAAAAGGTGCTTCCACAGTATTAGTTAAGGTGTGTGCACACTTATACAACCAAGTCATTGCAGGTTTTTAATTTTCACTTCTATCTCCTAAAAATATCTATTTGTTTTTCATATTAAAGTTGCAAATCAGTCTGAAATGAATTGATTTCAGGATTTACATCACAAACAACTGCAATTTCAATAAAGGTATGTAGACTTTTTATATCCACTGTATTTATGACTGTGAAGAGATTATTCTCTCCTGTGCATATGGCACTTCATTAAATTATTATATTGTGTACACATAGGGTAATGTCGCTACCGACACTGTCTGACAACATATCTAAGCTATTGCTAAGTATTTTATATGCTATTTCTCCGCTATAGTGGGTCATAAGTATACACACTTGTTATGCCTGATGTTAGCCTGGTATACAGTCCAATATACAGGACAATAGTCAGGGCAGACTGAGATCTGTAGCAAGGTCCAAAATACAAGCCGAGGTCAGGGTTGGCAACATATAGCAGAAACAACCAAAATAAAAGCAAGCAGGGCTGGCAGATTTCAAGGCAAAATCCAGTAACCAGGCCAAGATCAGAGCAGAAAGAGATCAATAGCAGATCAACCAAAAATAGGCAGAGATCAATTGCAAGAGAAAACAACAGAATCCATGATACGGTCCAGGTCACAATAGCAAGGCAAAACATAACAGTATATTCACATACTAGCTAAGTAGAAACTTCAGCACAGGTGATAGGCAGGGAGTGGTTTTTATTCACTGTGGTTCCAATGAGAGGGAGAGCTCAGCGAGTCCTAACCAGCAACACCTGATAACAACACTGCTAGACAGCTGCTAACTAGCAACTGGGTAGTCGCCGGCAGCATAGAGTTAAGATGCTGGGCAACCAGCTGACATTGAGGCAGCCCCTGCCGAGTCCTATTAGTAAAAGGATGTCGGTTTCCAGATGGGCAGCTGCAGGAACCTAAACTAACTATACCACCGGAATTCCCTCCTCCCCTACAATAGATGAATCCACTTTTGCTTGAATTCTGATTGTTACTGCATTATGTTTTTACACTTCTAACAATTTCACCATTTTTATTATTTATTGGATGGCATTATTGCATTTATATTAATCTTAAATAATCTTGTTATTGTCATGGTCATTATTGTATTGAAACTATTTATTGCTGCTCCTGTATTTCCATATATTATGAATTCATTCATACTCTGTTCAACCTAATTTCATTTTAGATTGTTATTATAGCAAGTGCTAGAGTAGTGACCATTCTGCCACTTTTGCTTTTTTTAATTGGTCTTTTTTTATGTTGGTCTGCATGGAAACTCATATCATATTAGCAATTAAGGCAATACAATTGACATTTAGCATCATGTTTTATCACAGGCAGACTCATATACACTCCTTCCTTTACATAGTCAAACCGAGGGGGGCTTCCTAGTGCCTGGAAACCCCCCTCTAAGTCTGGGGCACTGCATAATTGAGGTGGCTGGACCCTGCCCCCACTTCACACGGCTCTGCTTTAAAAGGGAGAGCTGCATGCACCTAACAGTAGCGCATGCAGTATTGCCCATGTATATTATGGGGATAGGGAGTGTTGGAGAGCAGCCAATCGCTGTCTAAAATTATAGCCAAGCCCCCATGTATGCTTGTCACGCCCACTGGTGGAAAACCTCTCTCTACAAATCCTGCGTTTGCCCCTGCTCTACGTAGTCATTTCCAAACCCCTGTTACCACCCTCACATCCCTATTTCAATTATTTGCACCATATTCCACACTACTCTGTCATATGTATGGTGTTTTCATGTTTCCCCAGAGTTTTATTAACCCCCAACCCTGCAGCTGATTCTGACAAGCCAAAGGCAATATAATCACTAGTCATTTACTAAATGTAGACTTCTCAAGTGACAGGACATCTAAGGACATGGTAGAGATGAAGGGACACAGGGAGGTATCAGGAATCGTTGGAGGGACTCAGGAAAAGGTGAAGGAGAAATAAAAGAAAGCAGGTGGACATAGAGGGCCTGATTCATTAAGGAAAGTAAAGTCAGGAAATGAGTAACTTTGAATCTTGGCAAAATCATGTTGCAATACAAGGGGTGCACATGAGTTAATTATTTTGCACTTAAGGAAAATACTGGCTGTTTTTTCATGTAGGACAAAAATACTTGATAGCTTAATTTTTACACTGACATCCAAAGTTGATCTAGGACATGCTCTATCCCTATTATAAATCTGTCCTCACATTTAAATTTTACCTCCCCCTCCCAATACAACTATTTTTTTTGCTTTACATTCCATAATGAAGCAGGCCCAGAGCGGCAACCTTTCATTATTTAATATGTCCTTGTGTGTTGCTACATATGTTTAAAAGCATCTAAAATTAATTAAAACTAACACATTTCCTAAAGCTTCAGAGGGCCTAAAGGCAATTTTCTTAAGTTTTCCATACCACCACTTCTAAATATCCACTTCGACCACTGGTTTCTTATATTGTGCCCAATGCCTTTAGCTTCAGCCTATAAGGAGTAATTATAATATTTACTAATTTATTCTCATATATTCTAATGCACATCTGAATCTATACTCGCTCAATTTACTGTTTAGGACCAGTTTATGGATTTAATTTAATTTGATCAACTCTGTATTATATTTCCAATTGATAATGGTTGTTTTAATTCATGATTACATAATGCACTGCTTATTCAGAGAGTGTTGAACTTGATCATCATTCTAGCTGGCACAAAAACAAGATCAAAATTATTTATTTCATGCTATCCAATTGAATTTTTATTGTTTCCCAAGGTTGTCATCTAGGGTATATCACAATTAGAGAGATATCAAAATTGAAACACTTGGAAACACAAGAAGAAACATAAATAGGAACATGACTGACTCTTACACATTCATTCATTCATTTATTCAATCATTCTTTCATTCATTCATTCATTCATTTATCAGACATATGAGTAGTTCAATGTAGCCATTCTATAGTTGTTGTTCCCCTGCCTGCAACTGAAACCAAACATGTTAAATGGGACTTTTTAGAAACTGTGTAAATTCATATAAAATAGACATTAATCTGGAATAGTTTCAAGTTCATTTACCATTTCGCGATTCACATAAAATATAACACAAGTTCGTAGAGAGATTGGTTGTTATAATCGTCTCTTGTGGACTAATAATAATTTGTGTCACATGTGCAGTTGTAATGTAGCAGCTATATCATCATCATCATCATTTATTTATATAGTGCCAATGAGTTCAATTCCTGACCATGGCCTTATCTGTGAGGAGTTTGTATGTTCTCCCCGTGTTTGCGTGGGTTTCCTCCGGGTGCTCCGGTTTCTTCCCACACTCCAAGAACATACTGGTAGGTTAATTGGCTGCTAATAAATTAACCCTAGTCTGTGTGTCTCTCTGTGTGTGCGTGTTAGGGAATTTAGACTGTAAGCCCCAATGGTGCAGGGACTGATGTGCGTGAGTTCTCTGTACAGCGCTGTAGAATTAGTGGCGCTATATAAATAAATGGTGATGATGATGATGATTAATGTTGGACAACCAGTAAAACACCAGGGAATTATAATTTTATAGCAGTTACATTACAAATGCACATATGCACAAAATATTGTTCGCCCACAATACAGTAATATAACTGCCAATCTTGTGTTATATTTTATGTGACTCTCAATATGGTATATGAACTGGAAACTTTATATATGTTATCCATCCATAAACCATTAATGTGTTTCTTGTATGCTAAATAAAGATCATTACTCAATGTTATTTAAGAGTCATTATTTATTAACATATTGTAATATCCAGCACAATAAAACCACCAATCTTGTATGATTTTAACAATAATATATTTTTCAGCAAAATAGAAATTTGTTGGACAGTTCTTATCATTATTGATATCCTAAATTTTAGCAATATCTTTTTTACTAAATTAATAAAAGTATCAATTGAGCTTTTAAATTAAATTACAGTACAGCAAAATCAGTATGACTGATTTCTATGAAAGCTTTAGGAACGTTATATATCTGAACAAAGGTTCCTATTTTACTCAAAATGTCAATCACTATAAGTCACAAGCTCTGTGAAGTGATATTGATCACTAATTGGGTTTCCTATATATTGACTGCTGCTCATTCTTTCCATTTGGGATCTGTTGTGAGATTTCCCTCTTTGTATTTAATGACATAGTGTGGGACCTTTCCCTGGATATTCTGGTCCTCTTTTTGGTGCCTGGTTGTCCATCTCATATCTTGTAAAAAAAATTACTACCTCTAAAGCTTCTCCTCATCCACTTTTTAGATCTGTCAGACCTTTAAGAAGAACAAGTTCAATGAAGAAAGATCCTTCTGAGATATGTTACCTTTCTTTACTATGTCATTTGGAGTGCCTCTCCGCAACTCGGGTATAAACATAAATGCATTGGTAATCCTTAGTGTCTACTTCAAATTTCTTAAGTTTAGTTTTGAGGATAAAATCATTTAAATTATCAGTGTTCTTAATTCAACGTGAACTTTATTGATCCAAAGCTGTAGACTCCTTAAACTCGATATCAACAGAGAAAACTTCTCTTTGCAATAATTGTATAGTGAGTTATAACCATTGCACAGTAAGTAGTATAAAGGTCTAAGAATTGTTTATTGTTCATAACATACAAACAATGGATATATATTGGGTTATCTTTCAGCAGAATTGGATACCATTTGACACATAAACCTTACAGTATATGGAAAGCCTTAAAGTACACTCAAAATTCAGTTGTAAATTAATCTCTCTCGTTTTAGTACTTCAATCCTTCCCCGATCGTTTATTGTCCTGCCCCATTAGTTTGAAGGTTGTAGTGACCTGAAAAATCCTTCCGTAAAGTCCTAAAAACCGTTAAACTCCAACACAAGCAACCATGCACTTGCCATCAACTAAAGCTTGGAAAGGCCACTTGTATGAAATTCTGCACCATTTCACTGGACAGGTAAAACCAGCTTTGCAGCCGGACCTGCCCCCTCCTCCGCATACCTCAATAAAAAGTGACTTTCTTAATTTCCAAATTCAAAGCCTCATTTGTAACCTAAAGCAGTCTTTTGAAACTGAGCTACAAAAAGCTGTCACTTCAATAAAATCTGACATCTCCACTCTGGTGGCTCACACAACCAAGTTGGAAACAAGGCAAGAAAGCTTTTTGAGATTCCAATAGGATACTGACAAAGTCCTCGATCACATTAACAGGGAGTGGAGGAGCTGAAGAAAAAAATGAGGTGCTTGAGAACTGGGAATAACGTTAGAATCAGGATCTTACTCAAGAGTTTCACTAAAGATAACCTAGAAACCATTCTAAATAACATGTTCTCCATAATGGTCCCGGACATGAGGCCGCAGTAACTATCAATGGAAAGACCTCAGACAGCCCTGCAGCACTAAGAACAGGGTCAGCAAACCACCCTGAGACATCATTATCCAATTCTTAAGCTTCAAAGATAAAGAGCAAATAATGAAAGCTGCCCGGGGCAAGCCACAAGTACTGCACAAGAACATCAAATTGCAGTTTTTCTAGGATGTATCCCAGGTGACCATTGCTAAGAAAAGAGATCTCAGGGAATTAACCAAAGCCCTTTATGACAGAGGTTTGCTTTACATATGGGACTTTCCCTTCAAAATCATTGTGGATTTCGGAGAAAAAAACATACTCAAAGATTTTTCATTCCAGAGATGGAAAAGACCTGGTGGCACAAATGCATGAATCAACACCCACAACTCAAAATCCCACGCCCCTTCAATCCTCTAGAACACTATTCCCACTGCCATAGCAGTACAAAGCTAAGTGGCCCATCAGTATTTCTCATTATATTTATGCTGCCATCCTCTGATAAGCATCACCATTTATCCTGGGCATTAGAAATGTTCACTTGTTAAGGCCCATATGTCTTTGAATTCCTATTTCTCTCTTCTTCCCTTTCCCCGCCCCTCCCCCTCCTGTTCTCTTTGCAGTGTGCTCTGATGGCCCAACACCAACACGACACTCTTCATGGGATAATAGATTCGGAACCTGTAAACTCTCACCTTTACATGGAGAAGCATACACTGGACTAACACATACAAAATTATAATAATAATAATAATAATAATAATAATAATAATAATAATAATATATAAAACCGGGCAACAACCATCAATACTGTAACCAAGAACATATTTGAATGTTTTACTTTTTAGCTCCCACTGGCTAAGAAATGTAAATAACATACTATAGTATATTTTTAAAGTGTTTTTTTATACTTACTTATATACATAGGTATATCCTGAGAAGTAAACAAATGGTACATACCCCTGGCAATAACAAATTTAAGTGTGCATATAACAATGCAATTTCTACATTAAATTAAATTAATAATCTTCTTGTCAGTATGTTCCTAAAGTAATTTATTAATTTACTATGCTTCAACAATTTAAGGGTTTCCTGAAAACTGTGAAATAGCCAATAATTTTTATAATTTAATTTTTTATAATAAACAATAAAATTCGATATTTTCTGCACTTTAATGAAAAGATTCATATTCAGGGGTATTGGCTCCATCCTATGGTTAAATGAAGATATGCACTGTACCAATTAGGCTTGTTGCCATGGTGATGCAGTCCCATACATCTGTAATCTTACAAAATGAACAGTTTGCATTCAGCATGCAGGTACAGAAGATAATAAGACAGAAAATAACATTGTCATTAAGCAGTGAAACACACATTGGTGTGTTTCAGTAATGCTAACTGTAAGAAACAGTTTGAACTGATTTGTGAGTTGTGTTTTAAAAGTAAATGCTATCTAAACTCTTTTAAAATAAAGTGTAAAAGCATAAATGTTGAAGATAATTAATACATATGTAATAACTATATAATAATAAAATAATAATACTAAAATAATATTAATTTACATGCCAAAATCAATTAAAAATGTTTGTGGATATTCAAATAATATATTAGGTTATTTACTGGCGATACTGCTATACATTGTCACAAGAACATGGTGGTAACATAGCTATATTCATCTACTTAATATTTTAACACAGCATAGACCAGCTTTACCTGAAAGGTAGGCAAGTCCAAGGTCTCTGCCGCCACCAAACTTCTCCTCCTAAATTCCTATTTTGAACTCTCTCAGTGGACTTCCTCTCTCACCCACTTCATTGGTCTTTACCTCGACCTCACCTTCTCCTTCCACTGCTTCATCATCAAATTGTCCATCTCGCCCTTACAATCTCTTTTCTTTCAGCCTCTCCCTGCCTCTAGCACCCCCACTACCTACAACCATGTCATCTCAAAGGATTCTTAAAGCACATAACCCTGTACTCTCCAGAACTAAATTCTCTCTTTAATTTCCTCTTTATCTTGCCCTAATCTGTCTGTCTCTTTCAACATCTGCAGTGTCACCTCTACCCTAGACTCTGTTGCTACTATTACCAACCAGAGCCTCCGGCACTTCAAATCCCAGCAATGGCACTCCAAGCTGACCTTTTTCCTGCAAAAATACTCCCACACCACTGAGCACTGCTGAAGGAAACATGCCCAAAGGCTGACTTTCACCACCTTAAAATAATTATTTCATCATTCAGCTCTTTCCTCTCTCTCACTAAACAATTTTACTTTAAGTCTCTCATTTCCACCAAGTCATCCATCCACTGTTGCCTCTTCAGCACCTTTAACTCCTTTCATTTCCCACATTGGTTTCTTTCCTTCTCTCCTATATGGCTTGTCCAACCACTTTTCAGCCATCTCCTTGTAAATGCCCCAATGCTACCTAAAGCTCAACATGGCTAAACTGAGCTCATCATCTTCTCTCCTTCCAGATCTTCCATCCTTTCCCACATGTCTCTCAACATTGACAACACTACACTGTCCTCTGTTTCTCAAGCCTGGTGTAACACTTGATTCTGTCCTCTCCTTCTCTACCCATATACAGTCTCTCTTCAAGGCATATCTCTTCCACTTTTGCAACATTGCCAGGATACAACCCTTTAACATCCTAGATACAATAATACCTCACTAAAATTCTATCTCCTCAGCCTCACCTACAAAACCCTAAGTTAATCTCCCATCAATTATATCTCTGATTTTAAATGCTCCTTAAAAACCCACCTGTTCACCAAAGCCTACCACTCTATCACCTCATTTCTCATGTTGCCTTCTCCAACCTCCCTACCCCCACTCTACATTCTACTTGCCCCTTCTGATTCAGCCTTGTCCCTCCTCATTAGATTGTAAGCTCTCTGGAGCAGGGCCTCCACTGTCATCTTGTAAGTTCCCATGGTCTCTTCAAGATATGTGCAATTGTATTTGCTTTTTGTATATTCTGTTTCACAATATTATGCTTTATGTTTGACCTATACTTTTGTTTTTCTTTTATACTCATTCAGTATTTTGGAGGCCGTTACACTATGTTTTATGTATGGTGTGCATAATATTGTGTGGCCCTATTAATAAACAATACTACTGCTTCTACTACTACTATGACTACTACTACTACTACTACTAATAGTAATAGAATTATATAATAAATAATAATAGTACTTTCTTTTTCTTGCACTCACAAATGTATATGTCTATGAATAGTGTATTTGCAATTTTTGTAACTGAATCAATGATGTGCAATCAGTGGCTGGCTAGAAATTTTTATCCCAACCAAGTTGTGAGTATGTGCTACCATCAGAGAATGAATAACCAAGCTACAGAAAGGGCATAGGTAGTATTCCTTCATCTTCGATTGTGTATTATAAAAAATGTTCTGTGCCCATTACAAACCATGTACCTCCTTCATTAATGCACCCTTTCCACCTAATAAAAATTATTTTAATATATCTACCTAAAAAACAAAATGTATTTTTATGCATCTAGACTGATGTAACATGAGGAGCACAAATTTACCTAGCTCACATTTAGTTTTCAGTGACCTAATCTGCCCAGTTTCTCCCTTGAGAACATGCTAAATGCTGCACCCTTGCAGACACTGTCACTTTCATATGCAAATTCCATGCACTTAGTGCAAAATTGATTGCATTTCTTTAAAAAGTATTACATGGCAACACAGAATATCATTTGCACTGAGGGCCCACAATTTTGAATTTTCAGAAATGATCCTGGCTACTCTTGTTACAAACTGTCAGTAGATGATGATATGTATGCGGGGTCTTTCTTTGGATATCTGGATCCACATTACATTGGTAAGCTCCACATAAAATGTATTACCCATACCAATCCCTCCATAAAATTAACACCCAAACCGAAAATAAAAGTATAGTCCAATAATTACATTAATATCAGAGATATACAAGGCAAAGCACCTCCATTATGTCAATTGCATCTTGTGCAAAAGAGAGGTAAGAGCAGAATCAATCAGTGTTCTGGAATCATCCAGTGTTCTAGAAGAAAAATGACTATACCTCAGTAGCAATCCAGATAATAATGTTAAAGTAGTTAAAAAGCAACATTCACCTTTTCTTACAAAATAATTTCTCATTCGTAAATACACCTATATGTAATATTCATTGATGAAAAAAAATCTTCAGATTCACAGACCAATCAAGTACTGAACACTTCTCAGCAGCTACTGCAGAACTTGGCCTCTTTTTAGTGCTGTGCCTGACAATTGTCTTCCTTCAGAGGCTATTTATGTAAATGTAACTGCCTTTGACATAACAGAAAGCTAGTCACCAGAACATGTAGATTGTTTCAATAGTCAGTGGAATATTAGCGCACATATACCTGATCAATTACTATTTTGCAATGTCATATGAGGAAATTTCTCATGCTGGTTTTTTCTGATATTTTGTGTTCAACTATTTCTGGTGAATGTGATAAGATTTAAAGCAAGACTCCAATTCATATAAATGGTCTTGCATACAGAAAGTGAGACTCAGAAACAGTGCAACATAAAGCATTTTCACACTTTTATCAAACTGTGACATTAAAAATTGCTTGTGTAGCCTATTCCAAAGATGTTCATAATTCTTTTAAACGCAATTGAGTCAACTTTCGGCTCTAAATTTGTAAATCTCTGCTAAATTTAATTTGTTAAAATTATGCTTGCAATTTGCAACTCACTTAAATTCTCTCCAATTTGCTGCCCACTTCATATTATCCATCTACAATCCCTGTAGGTAGGGAGGTTGCTTAAAAGTAAAAATTACTGTTTTACTGTTATCATATGAAGGAAGTGGGTGCAGTTTTGTTTAAAAAATAATAGTGACTAAGCTATTTGTAATCACGGTTCTGCACAAGCCAGCAATTCCAAATCAGATCCACCAAGCTTGAAAGGCATAATTTCTAAAACTAGCTCTTTTGCTAAGCGCACATTCATAGAGGGTGTCTCAATGTGTGTCCTGCTATATGTTTTCTCTCTGTCTAATATCTTAAGCAGGGATTGTTGACATTGATAGGAGATGCTGGTTTGGTATACAAGATGCTGGTTTGGTATTTTCCCTGTAAATTATTACAAACATTATGTGAAAATGACACATGACACATTTCACAATAGTCATCAAGTGCAATGTCAGTCCCATAATGATCGACATTTATATAATCATCATCATCAGCAAGAGCAACAGCACCAGATGTCCAACTAACAAGTTTATTTTTATTTTTGGAACTACCATATGGTGTGTCAGGTCTTGGGCATTACCCCCAAAAGGTTCTATGATACCTTCCCATACATTGGATTAGGGCCGATATTCCGAGCTTTGTTCTTTGATAAGCTCAACTGGTCCTATGTGCACATACTACCTACCTAACCATAACTTCGTTATCCATGTAACACTGACATATTATACAAACTATCAATTTTGAAATTACATTGGTGGCTGTCATTTTGCATCATGTTTGGCCTTTATTTCCTGAATTAGGATCTTTCATGGCACTTTTTGTAAGGTTGCCAGTGATGGAAAGCTACCGACCTTGCAATGTCTGTTATTGCTTTATTATATTCACTTAGTCTGTTATAAATGACACTTTCTTTGTATTGTGCCCAACTGACATATATTGCATATATCTATTAATTTTATTTTGGTTTAAGTAAGATGATGTGGAGGATGCATATATTTGCTTCATAACCAGTAACACTAGCACTGCTTCTTTTCTTGTATATTACACTGTCAGAGCACATTAGCCCTTTTTACCCATGGCAGATTTTGGCTTATCGCTTAGAGGTATATTGTCATCTTTATTTGGCTACCTTTAAACATGGAATGTGAGTCAATGTTCATCTTCGCCATCCCTCTGAGGTTGACAATCACATTGCAATGCTTGTATCATGAGGCTTATCGTCAGATGTACTTCATTTTTACCACTACTAGGACCTGACATATTTTACTCAAAGCCTACAAAAATGTAACTAATTAAAGAAGGCTCTGTGTCACAATTTGATAAAGGTGATGATAGAGATATAAAAGGTTTTAATCATTTGAATTGCCAACATGCCAGACCATAATTTCATGTGTCTTACTCATCTCTAAAATAAAAGTCTGCTTTGGGGAGTTACTTTACTTTTCTTCATGCAAGTCATTATACTCTATGAAGTAATTGACAGTGAATAAAAAAAAAAATGCTATTGGGGCTGCCCAATACAATATGGACTTCAATCAGACGGGATGGACAGATTAGTAACAAGTAGCAAGTAACACACTACATTTGAAAGAGCAGTTTACATAAAGCTAATGACAAGTAAAGTATTTGTTGCATCGGTCAATGCATTGTAAAAATACACCTAAACTGTATATATCAAGATCATCAGCAGCTATTTATATAGCGCCACTAATTCCGCAGCGCTGTAAAGAGAAATCACTCACATCAGTCCCTGCCCCATTGGAGCTTGCAGTCTAATTTCCCTAATATACACACAGACAGACAGAGAGAGAAGAAGGCCAACTTAATAGCAGCCAATTAACCTACTGTTATGTTTGTTTATATGTTTATCTTTAACTTGCTGAAGAGAAGGCGCATTTAAGCATCGTTGCTGATTTTAAGCTGTTTTTACCTGATATGTTTGTAATGCTGACTACAAGGAATAAACTTGTATTTATTTTAACAAGCCTTCAGGCCATCAGAGCCTTCATATTGCAGACACCTATACAAAAAAAGCATCTTACAGGGTTACACTGATTGCAGATTAATTGCATTGTATCTTACACAACCTTGTTGTAGGCATTTTTCATATGTGCTATGCACATATACTTGCTAACATTTACATTTATTTAGTGAGAGTAAAAAAAAGGAGTCAGATGGTATTTTCAGCCTCCGGTATTACAGTACACGAAAGATGCGTTCCTGGAATCCCCATGCAAAATGTACATGTTAGAGTATGGCATAGATGTCTGGTCAGTACTTTTACTTCTCTGCATAGTGTAGGTCTATACCAATATCCAGGTCCTGCATGCTTTTTGTGGCTCAGAGAGTAGCTTGTCACTGAAGTACCAATGCCTGACATGTGGTCAGGCTCTTGTCTCTTTGAACTGAAGCTGTGTGTGAAGCTCACTGGGAGAGACATCTGCTACTACTCACTGACAAACTTGATATGAAAGCTATTCAGCTCCCAGCCTAATACAGAAAGCTGTAAACATTATTCTTAATGGGAGTATTAGATGGCAGCTAAGATTTTAGTATGAATTACAGTATATGACAAATAATTTGCAATTTACAATTAATGGTAGCCTTAAACTGTGAAAGGATAAAAATATTATATTGCAACATCCGTTTATGTGGGATTAGTAAAATATATCTGGTCTTTTGACTGTAGTAACAATGGGACCATGACCTTCTTTCCAAGCTGATATTAATCTATTGAAGGAGAGTTGATGTGTCTTATGGATTGATAAAAACACCATTTTTAGTCAGAAAGCAGGATTATGTATACTGTATCACATCTTACAATGCATATGCCTTATTGATTGGTTGTAACACTCATTAGCATCTTAGTTCAGTTGCTGGACAGTAAGTTTAACTGTCATGTTATCTGTCATGCTTGCTATCTCTGCTCATCATTTTCTGATTTCTGAGTCCTCCTTTGTGACAGCAGCTGCCACCACAACTTCTGGGAAACAAGTCCTGGCCCTGTTTCTAGCAATGAGCATGATGCCAAAGAATTGTACCAGTCACACAGCTGCTTCAAGCTGATGGATAACCACAATGTTAATATAAATAGTAAAGCACAGACATAATTGCTAGCAGTTGTCTTAAGATTTACGTAAACACTGGTTAGTCTTTCATGTCTCCACCTACTGTCTCTCATTACAACTATACCACACAACTGGAAACTACACAAAAAATTGCCAGTCACTAATGGCTGCTTTAATATTAGTACTTGATAATGCTTCTTTCCTGCAGTAATCACACAAACCTTCCCCATCAACAGCTATAATTGTTATTCTGTTACCTTATGTATAAATTGTTCCCCACACCTCTTGCATTGTATGCTCATTTGGGCAGGGCCATCTTTACCTTCTCTTTCATGTCATTGTATGTAATCTGTGTTTGTATTATGATCCCCTAAATATACAATGTCGTGAAACACAGCTTTTTAAATAATAATAATAATAATAATAATAATAATAATAATAATAATACAATTACAATAATACAACTTGTTGGTATTTAACAGTAATTTGCATATCCAAATAGTTACATTTGCTTTTATTAATATAGATATGTAATTAAAAAATCTGATTCTGTTTGTATTGCAATACTGTACTTAACCCATCTACTTTCACTAAATTTATTATTAATATAGTAGAGGGTGAACATTTAACCTTTAGGTGACAAACATTCTAATAGTGGTGGGTAACCTGATACACTTCTAAAGAGCCTGTAACCTTCTAAAGGGCCGCACATTACTCTTAATCTCAAAGTAGCCTCAAAATGGCCTCCTTACCCCCACATTACTTGTCCCTAAATGCCCCCTTATGCCACTCAAAGCACCCATTTGCTCCAAAATTCCACCACTTGCCACAAATGCCTTTCAGACCTTCTAATTGTAAAACAATTCTCCCAATAATCCTAAAATGTCCCTTAGATCACACATATACTCCAAAACAATCTACAGACTTCTTCACAACACTCAAACCTCCCTCATGTACCCCAGCATGCCACTCAGATCTTCTCACATGTCCCCGCTCACTGGGAGTAACAGTGACCACCCAATAGTAATCTAATAAAAAAAAAATATATATATATTATTACCCTGCCAAAAAATTATCGCTTACCTTAGTTCAGTCATTTCCTGCTGAGAATGGAGGTAGACAAAGTGGTGCAGACTGCACTGTACTCCCTCTTCCTTTGATTACATTTATTATGTGACCTCCCTCCATTGTGCAGAAAGAGTCACATGATGTACAAGCCAACTGCTCCTATCAAATTTGAGAGAATACAATTTCCTGCAGGAGCCATGCTCAATGGACCTCTGCTAGATCCTCGGTACCTTAACACTACTGATGTTTGCTCATATCTTATAGTGATGCAAGCACTAATCAGCAATATTTTAGGTACCATAATACCCGGAAGTGTGCACAGCCCCACATTATGTGAGGCTTCTATGGGATCTTGCACTGAATTAAAACCCCCCATTAAGTCAGAGTGGGGACATGAGGCAGAGGTAACCATTGAAGGCTAGCCAGCAGAACTGTTGCCCACCATTGTTTTATAAAATCTAAGTTTTTATAAGCAATTGTGTTTTTAGCTTTAAATGTATTGAACATAACTTGCTGATTACAAATACATCAACAAAACACAGTTTCACTTTTGCTTTACAAAAAACATGGCGTTAATCACCACCCACTACATCATGGTACTATCCAGGTGGGTAGAACACATTCTTGTATTGCTATCTTATATTCCATAACACTGCCAAATTGTTTTAGTTACGGTAACACACATTTTACCGTTTCAATCTCCCATGTAAATCATCAGACTGAGAGGCAACATCACAGCTACATCTGATGCTTTCCCATTGATTGCTATTTGTCTTTCATAAATCTTCACAAAAATGAACGGAATTCATGATAATTGCACTGCCTACACTTAAAAAGTGAAACTGACACATTCTGCCAGCTAAGCAATCTGCTTTAGTACAACTGTATGTTTTAATAAGCAGACAATAAGATTTGCTCTAACTAATTGCTTTTTCTAATGTTGTTAGGTAATGCAAGTCATAATACACATATTACAAAAGTCCCAAGAGCAAAATGAACACCGTTAATTAACTTTCTAAAGAAATTAATTTTTACTCATGATTGATATGAGGAGACATTCTAATTGTAATGATTCCTGCATTGAACATACGTTTTTGTTTCTTCATAAAATTAGGTGATTCACTTATTTAGATTTTAATATTTGTCTTGTACCATTTAGGTCAGCATTATAAATTGTCACTAGCTATGAAAAGTACTTATTCTGCTGTAAACAAGTCTTCTACAGCTGGAAACACAGCAAGCAATAGACAAAACAGCATAGATGGGACTATTGATGCCACATTCTTACCAGGTGTCACAAAGCCTGAGTTTGGAATAGATCTCGAAGTCCCGCTCTAGATAGACTTACCCCCAGAAAGGTGCGGAGTCTAGGGGTACAGAGGAATTCACCAGGGATCCCAACAAGGCGATATGGACTTGGCAGCTCTCTAGCCGCAGGTTGCGGTCCTCTAAGGGGGATTAGAGCAAGGTGAGATTGAAGCGTGGAGTGGAGCAGGACTGCTGGATGATAAATGCAAAGGTTCAGATGAACGGCAGTGAACCAAAGCGTTGAGGTTTTTAGAAAGCGAATAGCTGAAAACAGGACTGATTATAAAGCACGAGGTTCCTGCAACAATACCGCAGTTCTTGATCGTGGAAAAGGCAGGGCCGCCGACAGGGGGCAGCATGACAGGGGTTAAAAAAGGAGGGGGGGCACAGAGGAGTTAAAAAACGGGGCAGCATGGCACAGTGGGGTTAAAAAACAGGGGTCAGCATGGCACAGTGGGGTTAAAGAATGGTGGGCAGCATGGCACAGTGGGGTTAAAAAGGGGGGGAGGCATGGCACAGTGGGATTGAAAAGGGGGGGGAGCAGCATAGTATAGTGTGATGAAGGGGAGCCAGATGAAGGGGGCAAAAGCAGCATGGAGGGCGCAGTGTGATCATAAGGCATGGCGATGATGAAGGGGCACATTATTGTAATATTGGAGCTGGAGGATGGCCTAATTATTAATCGTGGATGGTATTGATTTAATGCCAGGGTTATTTGGAATTATCTAAATGTAGCTATTTTTTTCCAAATAGGGCTCCCAGCATTCCAGGATCCAGACAAGCCGCAACTAAAGAAACATGCAGCAACAGGTGGTGAAAGTGAGAAGAACAGGTAGGAGAGAGCAGGACAGTATGTGAAATGTTGTGATTCTAGTAGGGACAATGTAAATTTTTGGTGAGTGTTGTGCCCAATGTAAGGTGGAGGCCAAGACTGCATTTTTTCTATACTACACTTTGGTGCTAGATGTCCTAAAAAAGCCAGGAGTGCTTGGACGCTCGTGCGAGTTGAGAGCCGAGTGATTTTGATGTGTTAGCCATGCCCCAATGGCGAATTTGCCACGCCCCCAAATGCACGACCACAACCCCAAAAAACTTTACGGCGGCGCAATTTTTTTTACCATGCTCAGCTATGAGGGGGGCCCCATGAATTTGTTGTACCGGGGCCCTGAATTCCTCTTGGCAGCCCTGGGAATAGGTAACACATGATACCAACTGAGAATTGGTGAACTGCAGAGAACTGATGCACTGAGATCTCTGGAAAGCGAATAGCTTGAGAACAGGACCAGTGATGAGGCACAAGGTTCTTGCAATAATACCACAGGTGTTGATCGTGGATCAGGTAACACAGGATACCAACTGAGAGGTGGTGAACTGCAGAGAACTGATGCACTGATATCCCTGGAAAGCAAATAGCTTGAGGACAGGACCAATGATTAGGCACGGGGTTCTTACAATAATACCACAGATCTTGATTGTGTACCAGGTAAGACAGGATACCGATGAGCAGATGAGAGCCAGAGAGAACAGCGTCCTAACAGGTAAGGAGGAAGATCTGGCAACTTACTAGAGAAGCAGGTGCTTTAAATAGACAGAGCTGACAGGTAATAAGTCAATAAAGAGAATGCAGGACGTTTTGAAAAGACCAGGTGTGCGCCTGCTCAGTTCACACCAGCAAGTGAATGCAGGGAGTGATAACCAAGGGAAACACGTAAGAACGGGGCCAAAATGCAGGTTAGCTGGTGCAATGTGTGAAATCAGGGTTTATGACCTGTTCTGCTACATGGTGCTCACCTGCTAATCTACCTGATTATTTCAACATTAAGAGTTGAAATTCTATCACAGGATGGTGTACACTAATATTCTAATTTTCTTTCCTGAGGACCAAGTTGGGACCAGGAACTGAGAACTGCAATAGATACTATCTTTTCCTGATTGCAGTCACCTATTCACGCACATGGTAGTAATGCTTATATTAGTAACACTCCCAGATTCAAGAAGCAATCCAATATTAATAACACTTATAGAGATTGGAACCTGATCCAAATATGTATAATTTAGCTTTAAATGTAATATAAAAGGTATAACTGTATTGAAAATTGTAGGTCTTCCAATTAAAACACAGGAATCACACATGCTTTCAAACTTTAATTTGGAACTAGTATTTAGCAATCTGAGATTATCTTAAAACTACTTAATTTATATTTTTAGCTGGTACAACTGTATCACTCCTTTCAACCTTCACTTGGTCTATTCAGTTGCAAAAAAACACAGGAGAGAAAAAATAGCTGTATCATCAAATAGATAACACCAAGCAAGATTATCATATGAACATTATACACATGTGGTCATCTTGTGTATAAGAAAATCTGAAGCTAACTCAAGAAAAGTATGAAACTTGACTTGTGCAGTCAGATGATTGAATGCACTCAATATTTTATATTTTTAAAAACTAAAAGCAGCATATTACTATTCTGGGAGAAAGAGGCCAGTAAAACAAATCAAAAAGGGAAAACCTCTTTAAGCTTAACACCAGCCAATGGACATGCAACATATGGATGTTGGTTGGCTGGTGTTAAGCTTAGTGTTAAGCTTTTTTTTCCCTACAATGGTAGTTCTCATTTAAAGTTATTTTCACAGTCTGGGGATTATTTTATACAAATTCTCCCTTCCTCCAGATTAGTGGTTCCATCTAGTGGTACGTCCACCATTTGACTATCCTACGGCTTTCCAGCAGGAGTCCCCAGTTTATTAGTGAAGTGGCCAAAAATGATGGAGGTTCTAGTGATTTAAAAAGATTGCCACCATCAACGAAAGGGAGCAAAAGTGGTTTTGAAAAGCATCCAGTTGTGAAAGACAAAGAAGAATTACCTAAGAACTATCTCAGTTACAATATTTACAACATTTAATCAGTAGCACATCCCAAGTCTGGGTCATGAAAGTAGAAAGCTAAGATTAAGACCTGTTACTATAGAAGTAAAAACTATGTTGAGACTTATGAGAAATAGGAAAAAAGAAGAAACAGTGAAGGAGGAAGATGATGATTAAGTTTTCTTTAAGTGGTTGCAAGATTTGCATATCCTCAAAGGGACTCACAAAGAAGGGGTACTCTTGTAAGAGGTCTACACAAAAATACAGTTTTTTCATAACTTGTCTTTAGTGCCATTACCTATATAGGTGTAGTAATATACAGGCAATCCATTGCTATCTCAACTGTTGCATCATTTTATTTTTCTATTAAGATTTCGGTAAGTGTTTTTTTTTCAACAAACTTAAATGTGACATCTGCTCATACCTGTCGATATCGCGTTTCATCGTTATACTTTTAATGGGGTGCACTTTGCACTATCCATTTTGATCACAACTAAATAAAATAAAGTTCAAACACTGGAAATTCCTGCATGTAACGATACATAGATTTGTGTTTAATCAGTCGATCCTGCTTTATAGCAGTTTAATTTAAGCAATACACTTAGCTAAATCAAGCATTATTTTAATGAAAAGGGTAGTAGTAGGAGTTCAGACTTTCTATGTCATACTTACATTTTTTCACAATGCACCTCTTCAGATTTTCCAACCTCCTAGCAAACATAGACACACTTCTAATTTGTATAGGCATTGACAAAAACAAAGAAATAGAAGTGCATTCTGATGTGTATTGGGTGGTCACGATGGGCACACTACTGCAAAAATACAGTAGTGGTGGGGCATATCCTATGTGAGTCTCGAATGGACTTATGGTTTTCAGGGTTAAGTTTAGTTCAACATGGCTAGAATGAAAATAGAGGGATTCACACAAAAAAAGTTTCAAGTTTGTTTCAGTGAATACATTTTTTATTGTTGCTTACTAAAAATACATTTTATAGATCCATCTGAAGTTTGAATTTAAATATTTTTTTTAAAATTCAGGGCACTGTTTCACACCAGATCTGACAAATGCAAAAGGCCCCTAGTAGAATTGGACCTATCATAGTGACATAAACAAAGAGAAAACAATAACCTCAAAAAAGTATCATGTAGCCAGTTTCACTCTCATTCTTCCTGGTCATATAAAAGGTGAAAAAATAGTGACAAGATTTTACCCACATTAAGCTTTGACCATGTGGCAGGGGTGCTAAGATTCCACTTTGCTTAGAGATTTATAATTTTGAATTTGCAAAATTTATAGTATGTGCACAGCTGAAATGACAGTGGTTAATTAATTCTGCTTTATCATTTGGTTGGAATAGGATTGGGATAATTAAAGTTAAATTATGTTGGGAAAATATGTAACATTTTGTGGTAAATGTGAAATTAGGCAAATATTTAGCAAAACTGTTTTGAAAATGTAACTCATCTTAATTCCTAGGGGAGAACTAAATCTCTATATCAGCTCTGCCTATTGAAAAGTTGCACTGTTACACTCACATGACTGTTTAAAATTGCATTGTAAATAACACTTGTACATATATTGAAGTTTAATAGCTTTGACATTGTAATTAAATCATAGCAATGTATTCTTTATTTGTTTTAGTGACAGTTAACACAGACTGTCAAATGCCTCTTCACTGAATTAAATCTTCCAGGAGGTGTGTAACTGAATCATGTCTTAGAAACTCCTCTTTTTCATTCAAATGAATTACATAAAAGGGGGCTGATTCATCAAGGAAATCAAAACGAGCGTATTGTGCGTAAGTCGGACATATGAACATCCGTGTTCAACAAGGAGTGGATGTAAGGGTACATCTATTAATGAATAGAGGCCTAGGTCCGCTCTTCTCTAAAAGTCAATACACTGCAGGATACATCCAATGCATAAATGGAATATGAAGTCCCAAAAAAGTAAACACACAGAAAAAAAGCTATACAATTAATGTCACATGTTAATAATATAGTCATTAATGACAAAACAAGTTTTTTTTCTTTTTCCCACCCATAAAATATTTTTTTTAGGATGTTATGAATGTCTACTGTACCTAGAATCCATATTTACAGTTGCTCCTGATTGCAAACACAGGGACATGTGGGACGGTCTGTGGGTCATATGGTGAGGTCTTGGGGGCAGGTAAGGAGGTTTGAAAAGTATGTAGGAAAGTCTGAGACGCATGTGGGAAAGTTTTGGAGCACATGTGTGATCTGATGGCTTGTGGGGGTCTAAATGTCTGTGGGTGCATTTTTTGGCAAGTTGGGGATCTGGGGACATGTGGGACTATTATGGAGCAAGTGGGAGGTCTGAGTGGCATATGGTGGAATTTTGGAGTAAATGAGGGGCATTTTAGGATGAGTTGTCTCTGGCTTTACCTCCATTCTTGACATTAGGAGCACTGTTAGACTCTATTAAAGGTTAGGGAGTCAAACATACTGTATATTTGGGTGTCCATCACTGGTATAGCAGAATACTGTACCATTGACCTAAGATAAAGAAGGAGCAGTTTTAAGATATCCTGCATAACCTTTGAATTCTTTGAGATTTTTTCAGCGATATAAATTGCAACATTTTTTTATGTTGCTCTTTGAAATGTAGTTGCTAATTTCAGTTAAAAAAAATAGCACAAAGTTATTAAATGTAAAGTGAAAATTTAAAAAAATACAAAATACAGATACAAATAAAAACTCTAGTCAAGTTAAATTTCATTATTCTGTTAAATGAAACCATATTTCTCTTGTTAATAGGCTGACAAATATCCAGTCTTCCCTGTAGTCTGTTTAAACAGATCAACAGTGTCTTTCATATTTTCCCATAGGTCATTCAGAATAGTTTGGGTCTCTGTGTGATTCTTAGTGCTTTCAAGAGGATTTCTGGGGAGAACAGTATTTCTCTTAAACCGATCTTGGCTTACATGCTTAGGTCATGACTTGTGGAAAAGTATATATAATAGCACTCAAAACACTCTCAGAATTAGATAAAAAAAATAAAACACAAAATCTCCTCAGCAATATATGTAATCATCCTATGTGCTTAGGTGGTTACTAACAAGGCTGTATGACATACTCTATCCTCTAGGAAATCCTAATTGGATTGGAATACAGTACAGTGACTCTATTTCTCATGGAAACTAATATGACAATGGTATAAAAAAAAATTTGTCAGAGGATGCAATGACAAACATAAAGGTAGCTAGGAAACATCTCTCATGGTATCTTGGTTTACAGCACATAATTTCACCAGGATCAACTTTGTAGATGATTAATGTCATATTTACCTAAGTACACTTTGCAAGTAAGCAAGCCGGTCTTGTGAGGTAATCCATCCTCTAGATTCAAAGTCGACAAAATATACAAACTCAGATTTGGTGGTTTGACCGGAATTCCAAAAGAACAGAAATGTGGCAGATATGACTAATGTGTGTGGTCCAATGTGCCACATATAAATTAATATGCAATTGGTACTAAAACCTTGATATGACATTGCTACGTGAAAAATCCTCAATCTTATAGGCCAATAACACCATGTACATTCAAATGTACCTCATTTGGTTACCAGATCTTCCATCCTGTCTAATGATACTACCAATGAGCAGTCACATTGGTAGAAATTGGCCAACATCATCTGTGCATGTCTCATTATTGCACAATGAATTACATTGTCATAATTTAGCACACAGTGACAAGAAATGAGCAAATTGATCAGAACATGGAACTACTACAAATTGGTGAATTAACCCTAATTCAAATGAGATTTTGGAAGTAAAATCAATACCAAGTGGTCTTCATCTCATGAGACCTTGTGCTTTACTATACATGTGTACAGTACTAAATAGTAGAGATGCTCAGGCTCGGTTCCTTGGAAACCGAACACACCCGAACTTAGGGGATCCGAGTAACGAGCCGAATTGGCTCGGTATGTTCCCACTTTTACGGAATCAAAAATGAGACAAAACGTCATCATGACGTCGTCGGATCTTGGATCTCGCAAGTTTTGGAATCTATAATAATCCGCAGCGATCTAGCGCCATTTGAGAGAGGGACACAGGAGGGGAAGCATAGAGTGTAGAGTAGGTGGGCAGGCAAAGTTAGAGAATTGAAAGAGGAGGGTGGCAGCAGTGTTAAAAAAAGTAATCAGTGATATTCAGGAGAGCTCCATAGCTCCAGTGTTAAATCTCATTGCAGAAAAGTACAAATAATAGTGCTTACAGGATTTAATTCTGCAGTCCAATTCTAAAGTGTTATATAGGTAACACACAGAAAGTACAGCTCCATTGGTAATTCTCATTGCAGAAATACCCCTACTAGTCCTTGCAGGCTTTTCTTCTAAATTTTTACAAAAAAGTGTTTGGTGCTATATACACCTAAAGAGAAGAGCTCCATTGCTAATGATCATTGCTGAAATACAAATACTAGGCCTTGCAGGCTTTTCTTCTGACTTTTCTTTTCTGCCACTGCTGTGTGCCAATGTGTCCTAGATATGGTAGGAACTGCCGTGTGTTTGAGTCATTGCTCTGTCGCTTAGCATCCAGCCAGGTCGCTGCAGTATTTGTCTGAACGTGTATGAAAATAATAATGTGACCTGTGAGGTGGTCAAAACTGACTACAAATTACTTGAAATTAGTGTTATTGAGGTTAATAATAATGTAGGATGAAAAAAAGAGCAAAATTATGTGATTTTAGCATATTTTAGCAATTTTTCTAAAAAAAATACAAAACCAAAACAAAAACACTCAAGGGTGGTTTTGCCAAAACCAAAACCAAAACCAAAACACGAAGCTAATGCAGATCTAAAACTAAAACCAAAGCCACTTTACGGGGGTCAGTGAGCATCTCTACTAAATAGTAGACATATTTATAACTTGTGCAAACTTAAATATAAGAAAACATTGTTATTTGATTCATTTGGGATGTGTGAGAGAGCGACCCTGCTCCTCTGACACATCTCCTGCGAATTCTCATCTGAGAGAGGCGCACTGAGCATGCTCCAATCTGCCAGTTGGAGCATGTACAATAACACTCATGTAGGCTGACATCATTTCATCTGGACGACACACAAAGTCATCACACATGGATGCTAAGGAAGCTCTGAGTGCCGTCTGGATTTATAAGCAAAGACTGTCCTCTCTTACACCTTGATGGCCAGGACACATCAAGTATTTCCCTGTTCCCTCTTTCCTTACTTCCCCCACCCCCTCTTTTTCCTATTCATTCTGTATTGATTGTATTGATTGCTGATTGAAATAATCTATATAAATTATAGATTGAATTCACTGTGGCACACTCCATATTGTGCATTTGAAAGATGCTCTTTTTGCTGGGTATATACAATAGATTTACATGTGATTATGAACACAAATATCAACTTTAAATTTCAGTGTACAAATATGCTCTCAAGTATTTGTGTGCTACATGAAAAAACAGTCAGTATTTAACTTATGTGCAAAACAGAATACTAATTTGCACCCCTTGCATTGTAACATGGTTTTGTCCAGGAGACTGAAATGAGAAGTTTCTTAAGTTAAGATCCTTAAGGAATCAGGCCCCATGTCATCTTGTACTCTTAAAATGTTTCCACATAAATAATCACCCTTTGGAGAACTCCCCTGTGAATATGTCAGGTGTTTTCTGAAGCACTCTAGCAAACCGAAGAATGCGAGGGCCTGGTTCTGGTTTTTAGTTATGCAGTTATTATAAGTTTTAAGGGACTAACAAAAGAGATTCTCAACATTTGCTGGCCCTGCCATAAATTGTTATTGTAAACTCCCGTCTGAAGCTAAGAACACACAGCTGGATCTCTATGCATAAATAGATCATGGGTAGACAATTATAATTTAGAGACAAACAAAAGATGACTAATTTAGTATCCCCCCTCTCTTTGTTTAACCCATGGTTGGAAACAAAGTTCTTGTGAGCCACACCAAGTTAGCAGTGTAAATTAAATCTCACACATTGATTTACGGTTTTATGTGACTTGTGAGTAGCTTATATATGACACCATATTTGTACACAAACTACTAAATGTATATCCACCAAATTCCTGCATTGTTTTACTAACTCTGATGTGTAATCATATCACTGTGTGACATCTCAGCATAATTTACCACATACCCTTTTCACTTTCGCTGCTACACCTGCTTGTTTCTACTATACCACAATTCACACCATATTAACACCCTACCTGTTTAATAAAACATATCCCCTTCATCATACTATTTCACTACTACACTATATATTTAAGCATTAAACACATTTTGCCTTACTTTCAATCCTCTAACACATCTTCCCCTCTCCCTAACCATTTTTTCAATATCAACTAATATTATCAACTAATAAATATTATTCAATATTGAATTCACAAACCTAACAAACCTAACATCATTTCTCATAATGCCATCTCCTAATACAAACACATATACTTTATCTCTCTTATTAATTATTATTATTATTCTTTATTTATATGGCGCCACAAGGTATCCGCAGCGCTATTCAAAATACAGATTAACAGTATAGACGATATACCAGGGTGTCACAATCAGGGTAAAACAATTATAACCAATACTTCTGTCTTCGAGTAAAATAGGCACAGTGGAATAGGAGAGGAAGAGATGGTATTGAAACAGAAGGGAAGAATGCCCTGCTTATAGGAGCTTACAAACTAAGGCGGCGGTTCCCAAAGTGTGCGCCGCGGCTCCCAGGGGTGCCGCGGCGCTGTCACAGGGGTGCCGCGAGCAAGCCAGAAAAAATAGAAACAAAAAAAAAACCTTACCAATCCGCGCGGCGCTGGGACCAAGCATCCTCCTCTCTCACGCAGCTCGACATTCAGTGACAAGCTGCGTGAGAGAGGAGGATGCAGGGTCCCGGCGCCGCGCGGATTGGTAATTTTTTTTTTTTGTTTCTATTTTTTCTGGCTGGCTTGTGGCAGAATGAGAGGGAGTGTGGCAGGTTGCAGGCTAGAGGAGAGGAACAGGGTGACAGGTGGCAGGCTAGAGGAGAGGAACAGGGTGACAGGTGGCAGGCTGGAGGAGGGGAACAGCGTAACAGGTGGCAGGCTAGAGGAGGGGAACAGGGTGACAGGTGGCAGGCTAGAGGAGGGGAACAGGGTGACAGGTGGCAGGCTACAGGAGGGGAACAGGGTGACAGGTGGCAGGCTAGAGGAGGGGAACAGGGTGACAGGTGGCAGGCTAGAGGAGAGGAACAGGGTGGCAGGCTAGAGGAGAGGAACAGGGTGACAGGCTAGAGGAGGGGAACAGGGTGACAGGTGGCAGGCTAGAGGAGGGGAACAGGGTGGCAGGCTAGAGGAGAGGAACAGGGTGACAGGTGGCAGGCTAGAGGAGGGGAACAGCATGACAGGTGGCAGGCTAGAGGAGGGTGACAGATGGCAGGCTAGAGGAGGGGAACAGCGTGACAGGTGGCAGGCTGGAGGAGGGGAACAGCGTGACAGGGCAGAGGAGGGGAACAGCGTGACAGGGCAGAGGAGGGGGACAGCGTGTCTGGACGCAGAGGGGGACAGCGTGTCTGGACGCAGAGGGGGACAGCGTGTCTGGACGCAGAGGGGGACAGCGTGTCTGGACGCAGAGGGGGCAGCGTGTCTGGACGCAGAGGGGGGGGGGGTGTCTGGACGCAGAGGGGGCAGCGTGTCTGGACGCAGAGGGGGCATCGTATCTGGATGCAGAGGGGGCATTTTTGCATACAACTAAATAAGTATTTCTGTCCTGACTTAAATACTTATTACATTTTTTTGACCCAACTACTTCTAAAACAGGACTGCTCAGTAATTATTTTGGAGGGGTGCCTTGAAAAAATGATGGAGACTCTAAGGGTGCCGCGAACTGCAAAAGTTTGGGAACCACTGAACTAAAGTATTAATATATTTTCTCCTTTCCATCTCATCATCTTCTCTACTTCATATCTTTTCACTGACCCTCAAAGGACCCAAAAATCTTTTGTCACACCGTTCCGGAAATAAAAAACTTACACCCAGTGATCCACAACAATAACTGTCTATGTCCCTGGGAAATATGTATGTGTATATTCAGATGGCTGCTAATAGTAATTTATTACCACCGTATTATCTATGAGCGAGGTGCACTATATATTGAATTAATGTTTTCCAGATTTTACAATCACACACTGCTGGGGTCCCAACCTTTTCTACCTGCACATGAGATTGCATATAATGTTGCAAAGAGGGGAAAGACCTCACATATACTTAACCTATGTGAAAATATTGATAGAATTTGCAAAACATATTATACGGACTAACAAGCCATTTTCAAGGAAATTTTGCTCCAGTATTCACCCCTAGTAGCTATATAATTATTATTATTATTGTTGATTTGTTAGGTACTACAGCGGCCATCTGCACTGTACAGTGAGGAAAACAGGACATACATAGAAATGAGTCATACTAATTTGGTAACTGCACATGATAAAAATATATTTAATAGCTACAAAACTCAACACAGTGCTCTGCAGATTGAGGAAAACAGGACATAAATTAAACAGTGACATAAAACTTAGTCAAACTAAATGCAAACATAAAAACAAAGGGCGGTCATATGTATAAATATATATGAAAAAAATACATTGACGAAAAATTAAAATTATATTAAAATAACCCATAGAGAATAAACTATAAAATATAAAAAATATAAATTGGTAACTGCGCGAGTATATTTAATAGCTATAAAACACAACACAACTAAGTCAAAATCCGATAACTAACTGTACATGTAATATTATAACAATCCAGAAATTATTATTTATTTATTTATTTATTTAATTAATTAATGTGTGCTCATCAATATTTGCAAATCTAGAAATCTGTTGAGAGTAATATGTTTAATGATTGGAACTGAAGTGGCTACTGTGCTACTGGTATAATGTTCTGTATATCGATGCCAGAGAGGGTTATCTTGATTTGTTTTTTTAATAATGTGTTTATTTTACACAAATGAACTAATGTTTATTTAAAGTGCCTCCAAAATGCTGTAAAATAAGACTGCAAATACAGCTATTTTTGTAAGTAATACAATCAGCATTACAAATAATAAAATGTATTAAATTTTTGGAATAAGTGATGTGTTCTGCTTTGCTTAGTTTATATGTTTAATAAACTTGTTTTGAGAATAAAACATATTTTTCTGTGTCTAAAATTACACCTTTATTTTGAATGCATTTTGGACATTTTTAATGTATGAAATGGGGTAAAAAAAAGAAATATATATTAAAATAAACCTAGGAACTCCAATCATGTCTCACTAGTTCTTGTCAATTTGCAAATAAATAGCAAAATGTTATAAGAATGAAACCTGAAAAAGAGATCTCACTGCTCGTCAGCTGGTCTAAAAAGAAATGTCACACCTTATAATTGCACAAAAGTGCCACAAAATATAGATAGCTCCAAGCAGTTAGAAATATGGGAACTGCCCTGGGAAAATGGAGATACATGGAAGCCCTAGCAGTGGCTTATGTGCGTTTTCATGTCTGGATGCCTTTCCATTGCTCTTAAAGCATTCTCAAAGAATTGAGCAGGCCTCCATTCTAGTACGCTGCAGTTGAAGGCCTTAAATGAATTTTAGCAGGCAACATGATCTGTTTTTCATGTATTAACATGTGTATTTCTATTCATTCAATTTATGATGTTCTGCCTTATGCATGAAAAGGAAACAAAGTGCTAAAGTCTCAAAAACTGGTGGAGTGAATTGTCTTTCTGAAATGTACTTTTGTTTTTTCACTGATGTATCATAAAATATAGAAAGTGCCAAGTAGTTAGAAATATCGTAATAAAAAATGCATTTAACAAAGAAATGATCTTTCTGGAATATAACGCAATAAGATATATAAAATCTAGGAATTATAAATATGGCAGAATCCTTAGCTAATAAAACATATTTAAAAAATAGCACAGCTCTTATCAACATTCCATTGTAATGAGAACAAATCAAGAAAATCTTAGTAGGTAAATATATAAACAGTCAAACAAAACCAGCAATCATATGCTATTGTCAGTTTTCGTCACTTTGTAGCAAAATAACAATGCTGTGTAGCCTTGTATAGAAATGATATATGGCGGATGGTGATCATAAGTTGTATCTGCGCCTCTATAAATCAAGAAATATAATTCACTTGAGACAATTGAAGATCGAAATGTCCACAGCTTAAATGTGACCTAAAATCTTAAAATGTCCATTATCGAGGCAGAGTTTATTGAGTCTTACAGATTGATATACTATTAGCAGTTAAAGGGAGGGTTGCCCAGCTCACCTTACCCTATACTGTTCCGTCTGTCCAAAAGTTTCAGACTCAGCATTGACAATATATATAAATGCTTTTAGGAACACCTTGCCCCCTGTAAATGTTTGCAAGTCACACCGCTCTGTTCTTACCAGAAACTGTCAAGGTTTTTTCAATTAAAGTTGATCCAGTTCACAGGACTTCACTTCTCCGATTTATAACAGAAAATAGATTTCAGCTGACATGTTTCGTCATGAAGGTGACTTTCTCAAAAATGCAATGAGGTGATATTCATTCTGGATATATAAACAATCCTTGTTCCCGGAAGCCACCAATCAATTATTCCTTCTAACATTGAAACTCAGCTGTGCTCAACAACAATGTCAATTGGAGACTCCAGTACACTCACATTTATCTAAAATACAAATATTTTATCATAATATTATATAGAAAGGAACCAGATTTTAAAAAAGTATTTTGATTCTCGTATACAAGGTTAGAATTGCAGAAAAGATATCGATAAAACCTCAAATAAACATTATGGCTTCATAAAAACCAAGAAAATATTTATCTTTGTAATATTTATGAAGTAGCTAATATCTGGTCTTAAGTTTTCCATAAACCACTCATATTCATTAATTAGTTATGGAATAAAGGAAAAGTTGTGCAAGGTTCAGTATCACTGACATCGGAACTATTTAGTAGAGAAAAAGCAGGTAAGGGTTTGACTGTGAGCAGTACAACCCACAAAAAATAAACTTCTTGTTTTTAAAATCCCAAGTGTTTCAATATGAATTTAATTGTGTGAGGGGCAGTGTGAATGACATCTTTACTACTAAATGGCCAAAAAACAGTGTGCTCTTCGACGCTGAGCAGTACACCCGCCAAAAATATATGTTTGTTTTAAAAACCCACATATTTAAATCTGAAAGAGATTATGTGGGGGTAGTATCAGTGACATCTGAACTATTTAGTGGACAAAAAAAACAAGGTGCTGTTTCAATGCAGCTCACCTGAAAAAAATATATTTTTTGCTTTTAAAATCCCAAGTGTTTCAATTTGAAAGCAAATTTGTGGGGGGCAGCATCACTGAGTTATGTACTACTAAACTGCCAAAATAATGGTGCCCTTTGGTTCTCTGTAGCCTCCACCAAAAAATATAATATATATTTCTTGCTTTTAAAATCCAAATGTTTGACTGTGATGGTAATTTTGTAAGGTGCAATAATACTGTATTAGTAGGTGGCCAAAAGACATGGCGCTATGAATGACCTGACATTGTGTGCTGGCACTGCTATGCTGAAGGGATAGGGAGGATGATTATGATGCTACAGATGCTACTGCTGCTGAAGGCAATATACCTTACCCAGTGGGCTGTAACAGCCATTTAGTTTGACCAGTACCGCTTGTTCATATATCCATAGTTAAGTGGACAGTCAGTACAATGGCATTTTCTAGGGACCAAATTATTTTTTGTTTAACCTCCTGGTACAACTGAGGAATTGCTGTTTGGGAGAAATGGAATTGAGATGGAATTTGGTAGTGTGGACACATGATCTCAATTAATCTGCTAAAACCTGATTTGATGGAGGAAATTGGATGGACATCAAATGCTAACATACCTATCATAGCTTTAGTGATCATCTGTAAAACAGAATGCTGGTTGTCACACCTGGTTCCTCTTGCAAACGTTTGCTTCACAGACAACTGTTGCTTAAATTATTCTTACTCTTCATGGTCACCTTCTGTATAGAAGTTTCACTCCCAGCAGCTGTAGCCATAGTGCACAAGGATGCCTCTTGGGGATCATGGATTGTGTTAGGGGAGTCAGCTTGCATTTGAAAATTGGATGCTGGACTATGTACTAATAATGAGGAGGTTAATGATGAAGGTGTTAATGCTGAAAATTGCAAAAGGTGTCTATTCATTCTGCAGCTATACGATGTTGGACCACTTGTTCCTATACACGATTTTCCACCTTTTGATGAAGTACTTGAATAAACTTACTGCAAATAATATAACACAAAAAAGTGCTTTCTTACCTCCCTTTCTGTTTGTATTACCCAGTATTGTTTGTTACCAATTGTAAAGCGCTACAGAGTTTGCTGGTGCTCTATAAATAAATGATTATGAAGGGAGGAGGTGCGTATCTCTACTTATTGTGGCATCACAAAGGCTACAGATGCCTTATTAAAGGGCTACAGATGCCTTTGTAAAGGTTGTCTGAGTTGGGATAAAAATATTTCCATACGCAAGAGGTGAATTTTTTGATCTTTTGCCCAAGTATGACAATGCATTTGGGCATGAGGTGGTACTACTGGTGGCTGACTTACTTGAGCATATTCATCATTCTCCACATGATCTTGTAAAGTACAACACATTGTAATATTTTTTAAATCTACAATTATCCCCCCATTGTGTTGTACATTAGCAAGTTCCAAAGTAGCATCCTCAATTTCTATGTCTTTATCCTCATCATTACTACTCATCCACATCTGAAGAAGCAGTCAACGGCTAGACATTCATTTGGCCGACATTCAGAAATTCAACAACATTACTTGACAATTCAAATGTTGCCAGTATTATTAGGTCAACAATTCACATGGTCAACAGTATTATTAAGTCAACAATTCAAATGTTGACAACATGATTAGGTCGCCAGTTGAAATGTAGACAGTGTTATTGGGTTGACAATTTGAATTTAGATAATATTATTAGGGCTACAGTTCAAATGTAAGCAGTATTATATGTTTAGGGTTTAAATAATTTAAATTGTGTACCTAATAATACTGTCTACTTTTCAATTGTCAACCTTATAATCCTGTCAATTTCATTAATGTTGACTTTCCAACACTTTTGTTTTGCGCAACAATAATGTAATTGTCTAAATCTGCACTATTGAAGTACCAGTAGTTGCTGCTGTTTTAATTGGTAATACAGCTATTGGAAAAAAAGGCACAAAACAAATACAGATATAGTGAGCACTAACTAGACACCTGGTGCAATTTTAATTTGCATTTCTGAGTTACTTTTGTTTTGGTATATTATGTGTCGACCATAAAAATGTCATTCATGTTACTGTCGAACAGGTATATCACACTCTATTCCAAATGGTTGTGAAATTTTGGAAGGAGGCTGACTTATATTTACAGTGTCAGAATCTGAAATTTCAGACTCACATATAGCACTAATGGACACCCTTACCTCAAGATTCTATGAACACTCAACTTGTTCTTTGGCATCAGTGTTCTTTTCATGCAATGATGTGGTTGTTTTGGAGGTGACAGACCTACACTCAGTGTAAGAAGATGGTGCATGAGAAGTTACAGAAGATGCATTACCATTTTGGCCACTCGCTTTTGCAATGGGCATTCTAGTATCTGTACGAGCAGTAGCAGGACCACTGCAAGCAAAATTTGGCATGGAATGTTAGCTATTTTCATTGATTAAACCACCACATTCATTACTAATTTTTCTCTTAATATTTACAACAAGAGTTGATAGGATTTTTTAAATTGACAAACGTTATTTGGATTTGGAGCACTCTTACACTTTCTTCCCACATTAAATTTTGTACTTGTAGAGGTCGAAAAAGTATTACTACTGACTGTACTAGTACTGGGATGCTCCTGATCTATATACTGATCCATGATTGACAACAGGAGTAAAGCTACTTGAACTTGGAGCTACTTGGGTGCATAAAGGTGGAATTTCTTACTTTATGCACACTGCTGTGCCACTATGTTTCATAGTTATTGTATCTTTTATTAAACTGCTATGTATGCTATACTGCTATATATGTGCCACTGCTCTGTCCCTAATTTCAGCCAGCCAACTGTAGCCTTTGGCCAAAATTTGGGACATTTTGACAGTTGTGAAAAGGTCATTAGAAAATCGACTATAAATTACTGTAAATAAACGTTAATAGTTAATAGTAGGGACTAAGATAGTTCAAAATGACTGGATTTTAACTGATTTTCACATTTTTTTTTATGAAATTCGAGAATAGATCATTTTTTTTCTAAAATTAATTTATTTTCACCTGTGTTTCTATCCCCTTGAAATTAGGAAGCAAAATGTTTAATAATATTGCAACCGGAACTAATTTTTTTATGCAATATACTGTATGTCAATTATCTTTACAGACCGCAGTTACTTGTTTAAACCGGCTACTAGAGGAAAACATTTCTGCTCTACTTCTAAATCTCTCTTTCTGCCATACCATCATTAAGTAAGGAATATGTCCTAGAAATTTGGTATAGACTATTGGAAAAATTGATCATTTCAATTTAATGTTACATTTTAATTTTAATTTTGTTTTAGCATATTTGACAGTGTTTTAAATGCTAATTAAGATAGTGTTAAAATTATATTTAATTAGGTTTAGATATATTATTAAACATAAAACTGTACTTAGATTTATATAGTTACTGTAAGAGTTTTAAAAATGTCTACCCAACTTTTCTGATAATGGTTTGAGCTGGCTAACTCAGTGTGTGGAATCCAGTGGGTCTTCTAGTATTCTGTAAGGACCCCTGAACATTATTTTATTTATTTATTAACAGTTATTTATATGGTACCTACATTTTCTGCAGCTTTTTTCAAAGAATATTTTATCATTAACATCAGTCCCTGCCCCAGTGGAGTTTACAGTCTTTATTCCCTTACAAATGGATACACATACACTAAAGTTTATTTTTGTCAAAAGCCAATTAACCTACCAGTATGTCTTTGGAGTGTGGGAGGAATCCAGAGCAAATCCACGCAAACACTTATGAGAACATACAAATGCAACACAGAGAGGGCCTTGGTTGTACATTTGGTAGAGAAGCCCAGGTCAGTATATTAGTCAGTGCTACACTTACCTTCAGGTCCTGCCTGGGAGCCGCTTCCTCTGACGCACCCTCTCCTCTTGCACCAGATATATCTGCAGGCGATAATATGGATAACCAATTCATTCAAAATGGAAGTAGAATAAAAACAGGTTTATGTTGAATGCTTAACGAGTATATTAGCTGACAAATTGATATGTAATCATATAGCAGAAGTTACACACATGCTTATGAAGTAATTTATTAACCAATATTTTTATATATTATATAGCAACTTATCTAAAGATATGTACCCACCCATGATGGGAAAAAGTGAAGTTGCTGTTAGGCCTGCTTTACTGTAGGCCTGTTATTGAGTGATGTAGAGTGGGCCTATAAATAGGGTGATATTATTGGTCAAAAAGCTTATTTGATGCAATTATCTTTGCAATTATCTTGTGGTTTTAAGCCATAAAAGATATGTAAAAGTAATTAATATTTGCCATTGTTCATTTTTAATTGATTGGTCTGTACAGTACGTACAAAATAAACTGAGCATATTCTGAAGGAACTTCGTCCATTGAATTATTCTGTGACAGCAAGCAGGTTCTGCATGTAATGCTTGCGGTTGTGTGACTGCTCAGTGGAGATACCATCTGGTTCTGTATTGAAACAGGCTCTGAACACGATTCATGTTCTGTGCCACAGGTTCTGGCTCCATATTTCCTGAACTATCCTTACTTGCCCTTTTCTATTGTTAACCCTGTGTTTGACCTTGGCTAGTTTTTGACCTCCTTCTTGGATACTATTTCAGCAATTTGCTAGTCCGTTCGTGTACCAGACATTGGATTGTCACCCACACTATTGTCTGTTCTTCTGCTCCTACGACCATGTCCAGCCATCATGCCAGTTCTGAAGGCCACGACCTGCAAGCTACCAGCAACAAAACACAAACCACCTTGCAGCCGTTCTAGCTGAAGAGCTTATTAGACTCCGCACTTCTGTTCTGTCAGCGCCAATTCTGCCTGTTAGTTGATAACCAGTGCTTTGCTACTGGTCGTGACAGAGTACTAATTTGTTACAGAACGGAATCTGAGTTTACACCCAATAGCTGTTTGTTGTTGACTAAAATTTGAGTACTGATGACATCACTGATGATGCATGCCCATCAAAGTCATCCACAGGAGATTTAAGTTGAGAAACTCGATAAATAACATTTGCAGCTCTCTCTGTTATGAATGGAATTATGTAATTTATTATATGGATAGAAAATATATTCTCCTCTGCCCTGATGTATTGTTTGCTGGATACTAGAGATAATCAAAATTACAGCACAATTTTGCACATATCAAATTTCATGGCGAAAAAGGACATTTTGCAGAGACACAAAGTTTTATTAATACAATTGTATTTTATTAATACAATTGCTTCATCATTCTGCAGAATGGCATTCTGTAATATATTTGTAAAGTCTGTATTTCACATAATTTGTATTTTTTAAATAGAGTTGGGTTGTTGGTGGTGCCAATTTATTCTGTCTATGGTGTTGTTGTGTTATAATAATGGAGAAATCTTGGCATAACAAAAATGAGGGAGAATTCTGCAAGATAAATGTAAAAAATTCTATGTCCAGCTGTGGAATGAAGCAGATATTTTGCAGAATAGTTTTTAACATTTGCACACCTAGGGGGTGATGTAGAGTCGGACTGATGTAGAACACATAAATCCATGTATGAACAGCAATGTGATAGTAACTGCCTGCTTGTGTGCACTTAAGAGCATTAAATCTGGTAATGGTCCTGACATCAGGACTGGAAGGATGGTTTTATGTTTACAGGGACATGGTAGATCATATTCATGCATTCATTTGACTTGTGATCTATTTCTTATCTTTTGATGGAGTATATAATGTTAGCCTTTTTGTCACTGTTCTTTTGCTGTGTTTGTATCTTTCACTTTATCCATGATTCTTATTCTCTCTGTCCTGATGTAAAAGTCAAAAACCATGTTACATGAGCAATGGTTTACTGTTTTGTTTGGAATAGGATTAAGATACAACAACATTTTAGGTGATGTAAATAAAAAGTAAACAAAGATACACTGGTATCAGTACTGCAACACATTACCATAATACAATTAGTAGCACACATTGTCAATAAAATGTAAACAACCTTGCACACATTATCATCTGTAGGCCAGTTATGCATTCTGTGCAAACATATTTAATGCACAGAGAACATGTAAAAAGCTCAGGTTAAATCTTCTACATGTAAAATAATTTGAGATACCCAGACAGGGCCATCTTCTTATGGGATATAGATATAGATATAGATATAGATACATAGATGTAGAGATAGAAATAGAGATAGATAGATGTACTTGCTCAGTGACCCTTGTAGGTTTGTTTTGCAGGTTTTTTTCTTTTGCAGGATTATTTATTCTCATTAAGAGCCGTGCCTATGGGGCCCCCCTTGCCTGTGGCGCCCCCGGGCAGCTGCCCATCATGCCCAATGGAAAATATGGCCCTGTACCCAGATGCTGCTGAGCATTGCATAAATTATTTTTAAGTCTTAAAAAGTGTGTTTTCATGGTCTGCACAATACAATACATAAAATTGGAGTTATATGACATTTATCTGAAATAATGTTAAACATTTTTTTTACAACCCATTAACAAACACATGATTTCTCAAGAGGGTTTTCTAATGCTTGCATTGGGAAAGCTATTTAACAAGTACTGCAATGTGTACCGCAGCAATACCTGTTCTGTTATTGCAAAGGCACATATGAGGAAACAGAGGGATAGAGGTACACATACAAAACAAACTTACCTCTTTTGGAAGGAGGAGGAGAAGAACTCAAAATGTGGGGTCTACTAAACTAAGTGGTTGTACTACCTTCTCTATAGCAGTAGGTGAGGTGTGTCTTAGGCTCCTGCTGCAACCTGTTAGAAAGTTGTGGTGAGCATGGGGGAGATGTTCTGGTCCACTGGATACCCCTCCCACCAACTGCACACCTGTATCTGAACACAATTATAGATAAACTTTATACTACAGATTTACTTCCTCCACGCGAAAAACCTCTTAACAGTCATCGTTATAATCTCTTAACCTCTAATGAAATAAAACACTGACAACTTTTAGTTTGGCTAAATTAGGTCACAGTTTATTAATGATTATATGTAAACTTGGTGGCGGCGAGACAAGTAACAAGTAATAGCTGAACCAAACAGTGTACGGCCACAGGCACTAATACTGCTACGATTGGCCAGTGCTAAATCTGGCGTAATTGTCAGTACTCCCCCTCTGGGCTTACAATGAAGTGCCATACAATGCAGGACAAAGGATCCCCGCAAAAGGTAACCAAGAACCAGGGCACTTCGAAGGGGGCAGCAACATTCGGGCAATCTGCGATAGCACTGTATGCCTTAGACTGCTGAAGTCCTTTAATGGACGACCAGCCTGCCACCCAGTGACCTACCTACTTTGCCTAACCTCCACCATATTTGTTCTTGGAACAACCAATTTCCCTTGTCAGAAAGATGCACCCCATCACTTCTATAAAGTCGTATGTTATCCACTGAAATCAAAGGATGAGCTATGAACATGCCTCCTAGAATGTACGGTCCTACCCGCCATTCTGTTGGCCTTCAGCCCTAGGAGGGTTTTCATAATGGATGGGGATATAGGTGTCCTCCACACTAGTCTGGTTATCATGTTAGACCATCAAATGCGCAACAGTGGCCAGTAAGCCATGTTGGCTCGTAGATGCTCTCTGATCGCTATCAGTAAGACCAAAGATTTCCCTTTTCCCAAGTCATTTCCTCCTAAATGCAGTACTAAAATGTCTGGCCTTCCAAAACGACATTCTTCACTTTTAAGTAACGGGATGAAAGCACACCACTGCAAACCCCTTTGACTAAATGATCATAGACCTCTTACCGATAAACAGTGTCTGGATGCACAGCACACGTGGGAATGACCTACCATCCATATGTGAGTTTTTCAACTAGTTGAACCTGAAATCAAAATACATTATACCATTAAACCATCATCTTCCCGCACCGGGGATATTCGTATACACTGATAACGTTCCCATACCAGGGATAATTGAACACACTGATGACATCCCCGCACCAGGGATACTCATAGAAACTAATCATGTCCCCACACCGGGGTTACTAGAATAACTGATCACATCCCCTAACCGGGGTTACTATTATAACTGAAAACATCCCCACACCGGGTTGGGTATGATATAACTATCCTGAGAATTCCGACACGCAGAATTCCTGCAAAAAACCCCCCGAAAGACTGAAAAAACAAAAGCAAATTAAACAGACTTACCTTCAATCCGACGCTGGAGATGACCGATGGACACAGCATGGTGGCAGCAAGGTAAGAGCTGTGCGGCAATGCAATTTAACGTCATTGTAACGTCTTTAAATCTAAATTTAAAGCGACAATGGGGGTTAAGTGTTTAAACATTTAACTTTAGGGGACCCCCCATTGCCGCTTTAAATTTAGATTGACAGACGTTGTGATGATGTCAAATTGCATTGATGCACAGTTCTTTCATCGGAATACCATGCTGTCACCATGCTGTGTCCATCGGTCATCTCCAGCGTCGGATTGAAGGGAAGTCTGTTTAATTTGCTGTAGTTTTTTCAGTCTGTCGGGTTTTTTTTTGCAGGAATTCTGCGTGTCGGAATGGTGTTAATCGTAAAAACGATTACCACTGCCCACACCAGGGATATTCGTAAACACTGATCACATCCCTACACTGGGGAGATAACATCCCACCGAATTAGTAAGTGTAGGAAAAGGAGAAGGGGGAAGCGGTAACCCATATGAAGATAAAAACCCATAAAACCCCGGGGGCTCACCACTAATCAAGCCTGTATCTGGGGAAAAATAGGTCGCTAAAAGCGACTAGTGGCAAAGTCCTGGTTTACCGATAACAGGAGGGAGGGTGCAGCGATGAAGCATGTGTCTCATCCTCTTAGTCTAATGTAAGCCCTATAGGCATCAGACTTCCATCTGCCCAGAGACTTAAGCGCAGGCTTGGAATGGCCTCCCTCGGCCACGGCAGTAGCCACCCCAATCCGAAAGGAGTGGGTGCAGTAAGGGGCCGGGTCTGACCCCTGTGCGGAAAGGTACACTTAAGGACAGTTTGTAAATGCAATTTGGTTATTGTTGCCACATTGGTGAGGATCACCCAGGGCTCCGTCCAGCAGGGTCGGACCCTTTATCATCTGAACCGGTGACCTCTGCCCAACTGATCCTTCTGGAACTGAAAAGTAGACAAGCCAACTGTGTAATCGCAAACGTCATATGTCAAGTCAGTAATGCGCGCCCAACATCTTGCTGTTATAGCAGTCCTGACATATGGCCAGGAGGCATCTAGCTACCATAATTGAAATTACTTAACGGCAATGGAAAACCTGTCGTAATTTGTGGCTGTAGCTGTTCTAAAATAAGTGAAGGTACCACAGTGAATCGGGACCGAGCCAATAATGGGCAAATAATACATGAATTAAGCCACATTATATTTGAGGCAAGGAGGGGTATACTAGCCACTTTTTCAAGCCGCAGCGGTAGCTGTCCCAATCCTAATTGAAAGGATACTAAGTTCCTTCGAGCAAAGGCAATAATACCAAATTCTGTTGAAAAGGTTGCTCCTACCTGTAGCCTATTTAGGGAAGTCTATTCATCGTGTATCACCCATAAAATCTAAAGGTTATATATTCCCTGCCAAAGCATCCGGATATATGGTTTGTCTGCATTTCAGCGATGGATACTAACGTCTGTTACCAAAATGGTACTTCTTGGACCTCAGAATGAAAGCCACTCAGGGAGTGTCTGTCACTCACCGGACCGTGAGTGCCTCTGCGCTGGTGCGTGGCTCCCTAGCCATCCTGCCGGCACCTATCCTGAACCGCGGCCATCCGCCATCCTGATGGTCTGCGCATGCGCAGCTCCCAAGAACTCTTGTGACTGTTGCTTTTAATCCAAATTGGTTGATCAGGCAACTCCCTATTTAAGGCACCTGTGTGTATTACCTCATTGCCTGATCTTGGAGTCTCATTCCCTCTGAGTCTCTGAAGGTGTTCCCTGTGTTCTACTAGTGTCTTCAGTTTCCTGCTGATTCCTGATCTACTCATCGCTGGTTTCCATACCCGCTACAATCTCCTGTGTACTACTAGTGTCTTCAGTTCCTGTGGATTCCCTGTGCTACTCATCGCTGGTTTCCATACCTGCTACAGTCTCCTGTTTCCTGCCTGTGTCCTCAGCTGGACTCTGATTACCGGATCTACTCACCTGTGGTTCCTACACTCGTCTCTGCCGTCCAGCGTCTCTGCAGTTCCTGCATTTCCCTGTGGACAGACTGTTCTACTGAATAGCGGTATGCCTATCTGTTATTGACTTTCTATGTTTACTCTGCATATCCGCTAGGACAAGTTTCCACGCTCAACAGCGGTATCCATACCCGCTATAGACTGTTATTGTTACGCTGCATACCTGTTTTGAATTACCATATTACTCAGTCGTTATATGCATAACTGTGATTGACTATCCATTATTGGCCTGCATATCTGTGCTGAGCAAGTCTCTACCAAGCAGCGCCACACATACCGTTATATAGACTTTGTTGGATACGCTGCATACCTATTGGGATCAAGTTCCTCTGTGCTTTCAGTGTCTGCACCCTATTATCTTTGTATGCTTCCACTCATCAACACTTGTACACATCCTCACCTATTAAGCAGTGGTACAACTTGCTATACGCAGACCACTGACTTCCCCGCTACCTACCTGCACCTGGACAAGTCTTCTCACTATAAGCAGTGGTACAACTTGCTATATGCAGACCACTGACTTCCCCGATACCTACCTACCTGCACCTGGACAAGTCTTCTCACCATAAGCAGTGCTACAGCTTGCTATACGCAGACCACTGACTTCCCCGCTACCTTCCTGCAGCTGGACAAGTCTCTTCACCATAAGCAGTGGTACAACTTGCTGTATGCAGACCACTGACTTCCCTGCTACCTCCCTGCATCTACTCACATCCATCCTGATCTCCGTGTTTAAATCTACCTTTCCACTATATCAGCTAGTCGCTGATTCATTGACCAAAGATTGCTGCAAGTCACTGACTTTCCTATTATTTATTGCCATTCTCTCTCCATCTGCTGTGATATTTGTTCCGCTAGTCACCCCGCTACCAGAGGACCGTTGTGTGAACCTCACGACTCTGGTAAGCCCAGTCATCTGGTGAAATCCAGGGCAAGACTCATAGTGCCCGTGACAGTAAGATAAGGCCATGACAGACCCAGGATCGGAACCAACAGCTAAAGAGATGCTAAAGTATCTGGTCACCCGAATCGAACAAAAAGATGTTCGCCAACAACAGTTGTTGCAATATTGTCAGGCTTTAGCCTCCCAAGGAACCCCTGTGCAAAATGTAGCAGCAACCGTTGATCTTCCAGTATCTCCATCTCCTTCCCAAGTGCCATCCCAGGTGTCCATCGCTTCCTTGCTACACCTGCCTACTCCTTCTAAATATGATGGAGATCCCAAAACCTGTAGGGGCTTTCTTAATCAATGCTCCGTTCATTTTGAACTTCAACCTCATAACTTCTCTACTCATCGTTCCAAAGTGGCCTACCTCATCTCTTTTTCCGGACAGGCTCTCGCATGGGCCTCCCCTCTGTGGGAAAGAAATAACCCTGTATTACAAGATAGTGCCTTGTTTATTTCTATGTTTCGAAGTATTTTTGACTAACCTGGTTGTGTTATCTCTGTAGCTTCCAGTATCCTCCGACTATGCCAAGGATCTCGGACTGTGGCTCAGTATGTCATTCAATTTCGGATACTTGCCTCTGAACTTCAGTGGAACACTGAGGCACTGATCGCCGCCTTCTGGCAGGGGCTTTCCAATAAAATTAAAGACGCACTGACCTCTCAAGAGTTACCCTCCTCCTTGGATAATTTGATTTCCCTTTGCCATCGTGTAGACATGAGATTTCATGAGAGAGATTCCGAGAGAATAGCTTCCTGCAAAGCGCCTCTTCGCTCAGTATCTCAAGTTCGTCATTCTCCACCTCCAGTAGAACCTATGGAGCTAGGTCGCTCTAAACTAACATCTGAGGAGAGAGAACGAAGAATGAAAAATAGACTCTGTATCTATTGCGCTGACTCTACTCAAATGCTGAACTTATTTCCTAGGAAGTCGGGAAATGCCAGGCCCTAACCAATTCTGGAGAGGTAAGGTTAGGGTCCCTGGAGTCCTCTCCATGTTCTACGAATGTGAAAGTTTGTGCTTTTGATGTCACCGTTTCCGTTGCTACCAAATCCTTTGTCTCTCTAGCACTTATAGATTCTGGAGCTGCTGGAAATTTTATCTCTAGTTCCCTAGTGAATCAATGGTCTCTACCAGTGATCTCCTTAAAGATTCCCATTGCCGTTACTGCTATTGATGCATCACGTATAATTAATGGTCTCATTATTCAAAGTACGTCTGCACTGACTCTTCAAATTGGAGCCTTACACCAAGAATTTTTTTTTCTATTGATCCTTCCTGTTACTACCAGTCCCATCGTACTAGGCCTTCCATGGCTTCAACTTCATTCCCCTCAGATTGACTGGAACACTCCTCAAGTCACTTCCTGGGGTCCCGAATGTCGTCATCATTGTCTTTCTCAAGTTGTTCCTCTCAAAATACAGCAGTCGTCCATTTCACCATGTCCACCGGGCCTCCCTCCTCAGTATGCTTCCTTTGCGGATGTGTTCGATAAGGTTCAGTCAGAACGCCCTTCTCCTCATCGGGCATGGGATTGTCCGATTGACTTACAACCTGGCAAGAGTCCTCCTAGGGGCCGTGTGTATCCACTTTCATTACCTGAGACTCAAGCAACATCTGAGTATATTAAGGAGAACCTCCAGTGAGGATTTATCCGACCTTCTACCTCTCCCGCTGGAGCGAGGTTCTTTCTCGTAAAGAAGAAAGATGGATCATTACGTCCCTGTATAGATTTTCGTGGACTCAATGCCATTACCATCAAAAATCGGTACCCTATTCCGTTAATTACTGAACTTTTAGATCGCATTAAGGGAGCTCGGATCTTTACCAAGTTGGATCTTCGAGGTGCCTATAATTTAATCCGGATTAAGTCCGGAGACGAATGGAAGACAGCTTTTAACACCAGGGATGGCCATTATGAATATCTTGTTATGCCCTTCAGGTTGTGTAACTCCCCCGTTGTCTTCCAGGGTTTCGTGAATGAGATCTTCCGGGACTTGCTGTATGTCTGTGTCGTCATCTATCTGGACGACATATTAATTTTTTCCCAGGATCTGCCCACTCATCATCAACATGTGGCAGAGGTCCTTTCCAGACTCCGAAGAAATTCTCTATTTTGCAAACTAGAGAAATGTTCATTCGAGTTATCCCAGATTCCATTCCTGGGATACATTGTGTCCGGAGTGGGTCTTAAGATGGATCCAGAAAAGGTGAACGCTGTATTACGTTGGCCCCAACCAACTACTCTCCGAGCAATCCAACGCTTTTTAGGATTTGCAAATTATTACAGACGCTTCATTCAAGGGTTTTCGTCCATTGCCTCTCCTATAGTGGCCCTGACCCGCAAGGGGGCTAATACTAAACAGTGGTCCTCCAAGGCCCTTCAAGCTTTTCAGTCTCTCAAAGAGTCCTTCTCTTCTGCTCCTGTTCTTCGACAGCCTGATGTGATGCTTCCCTTCTTCCTAGAGGTAGACGCCTCTAATGTTGGCATAGGGGCCATATTATCCCAAAGATCGGAGCAACAAAAATTCCATCCTTGTGCCTTTTATTCCCGAGGTCTTCTACCCGCGGAGAGGAATTCTACCATCGGGGACAAGGAGTTGTTGGCCATAAAAGCGGCATTAGAGGAATGGAGATATCTACTGGAGGGAGCTCGTCATCCTGTAATTATTTTTACGGATCACAAAAACCTGTCATATTTACAGTCAGTTCAATGTTTGAATCCCCGTCAAGCAAGATGGTCTCTTTTCTTTTCCCGTTTTGAACTTATTATAACCTTCAAACCGGCTGCAAAAAATAAAAAAGCAGACGCCCTGTGTCGGGCATTCGTGACGTCCTCAGACGTTGAAGATGGTCCTAACCATTCTATATTAGATCCCAAGTGTGTGTCTCTGGCCACTTCGTCTACCAAGGTGCTACCATTTGGGAGAACCCTCGTGCCTCCATCTCTTAGGAGAAATATATTGTTTTGGTTCCATTCTTCACGTTTTTCTGGACATTCGGGTGAACGCAAGACCTTAGAAATCCTTTCTCGAAGCTAGTGGTGGCCCTCTATGAGGAAAGATGTCAAAGACTTTGTGGCCGCTTGTGAGCTGTGTTCCCAGTTTAAAACTCCCCGCAGAACACCAGCGGGATTACTACAACCACTACCCATTCCTTCCAAACCTTGGACCCATATTAGTATGGACTTTTTCACCGATCTTCCTCCAAGTAAAAAGTGTAATACCATCTGGGTATTGGTGGATCGATTTTCGAAAATGGCACATTTCGTTCCTTTGACCGGTTTACCTTCTTCATCTACTCTGGCTGATCATTTCATCAAAGAGATTTTCCGAATTCATGGATGTCCTTCTGAGATTGTTTCGGATAGGGGAGTGCAATTCGTTTCCAGATTCTGGCGAGCCCTTTGTAAGACCTTGGGTATTCGGTTATCACTCTCATCTTCCTACCATCCTCAATCAAACGGACAGACCGAGAGGGTCAATCAAGTTCTTGAAACTTTCATAAGGATGTTCTCCTCAGCCAACCAAGACAACTGGGTAGATTTACTGCCATGGGCTGAATTCGCCCATAACAACATGTATCACGAGTCATCTTCAAGAAGTCCATTCTTTGTGGTTTACGGTCACCATCCGTCTTTCCCGGAATTTCCTGCCCTCCCTCCCACCCAAGTTCCTGCTATGGAGACTGTTTGTCAGACCTTCAAAGATATCTGGTCTAAGGTCAAAACCTGTTTAAAAAAGACATCTGCCAGATACAAGTCCTTTGCGGATAAAAAGAGGTGGGCTATTCCACCACTAAAGATTGGAGATCGTGTATGGCTTTCTACCAAAAATATTCGCTTGAAGGTTCCATCTATGAAGTTTGCTCCTCGTTTCATTGGTCCATATAGGATCATTCAAGTGATAAATCCAGTCTGTTTCAAACTTCTACTACCCAAGAACCTTCGTATCTCCAACGCCTTCCATGTGTCATTACTCAAGCCTCTTATCATCAACCGTTTCTCTGTTCCTCCTTCAGCACCTCGGCCAGTTCAAGTTCATCAAGAGGAGGAGTTTGAGATCACTCATATATTAGACGCAAAAATTTCGCGAGGAGTTCTTCGTTTCCTTGTGCACTGGAAGGGCTTTGGTTTAGAGGAGCGTTCCTGGATCCGGGCTGATGATCTCAACGCCCCAGCTCTCCTGAAAAAATTCTATTCCCAGAATCCGGGCAAACCCAGCTCCATGTATTCTGTGCCCACCTTTAAAAGGGGGGGTACTGTCACTCACTGGACCGTGAGTGCCTCTGCGCTGGTGCGTGGCTCCCTAGCCTTCCTGCCGGCACCTATCCTGAACTGCGGCCGTCCGCCATCCTGATGGTCTGCGCATGCGCAGCTCCCAAGAACTCTTGTGACTGTTGCTTTTAATCCAAATTGGTTGATCAGGCAACTCCCTATTTAAGGCACCTGTGTGCATTACCTCATTGCCTGATCTTGGAGTCTCATTCCCTGGGAGTCTCTGAAGGTGTTCCCTGTGTTCTACTAGTGTCTTCAGTTTCCTGCTGATTCCTGATCTACTCATCGCTGGTTTCCATACCCGCTACTATCTCCTGTGTACTACTAGTGTCTTCAGTTCCTGTGGATTCTCTGTGCTACTCATCGCTGGTTTCCATACCTGCTACAGTCTCCTGTTTCCTGCCTGTGTCCTCAGGTGGACTCTGATTACCGGATCTACTCACCTGTGGTTCCTACACTCGTCTCTGCCATCCAGCGTCTCTGCAGTTCCTGCATCTCCCTGTGGACAGACTGCTCTACTGAATAGCGGTATGCCTATCTGTTATTGACTTTCTACGTTTACTCTGCATATCTGCTAGGACAAGTTTCCACGCTCAGCAGCAGTATCCATACCCGCTATAGACTGTTATTGTTACGTTGCATACCTGTTTGGAATTACCATATTACTCAGTCGTTATATGCATAACTGTGATTGACTATCCATTATTGGCCTGCATATCTGTGCTGAGCAAGTCTCTACCAAGCAGCGCCACACATACCGTTATATAGACTTTGTTGGAAACGCTGCATACCTATTGGGATCAAGTTCCTCTGTGCTTTCAGTGTCTGCATCCTATTATCTTTGTATGCTTCAACTCATCAACACTTGTACACATCCTCACCTATTAAGCAGTGGTACAACTTGCTATACGCAGACCACTGACTTCCCCGCTACCTACCTGCACCTGGACAAGTCTTCTCACTATAAGCAGTGGTACAACTTGCTATACGCAGGCCACTGACTTCCCCGCTACCTACCTACCTGCACCTGGACAAGTCTTCTCACCATAAGCAGTGGTACAACTTGCTATACGCAGACCACTGACTTCCCCGCTACCTACCCGCACCTGGACAAGTCTCTTTACCATAAGCAGTATTACAACTTGCTGTACGCAGACCACTGACTTCCCTGCTACCTCCCTGCATCTACTCACGTCCATCCTGATCTCCGTGTTCAAATCTACCTTTCCACTATATCAGCTAGTCGCTGATTCATTGACAAAAGATTGCTGCAAGTCACTGACTTTCTTATTATTTATTGCCATTCTCTCTCCATCTGCTGTGATATTTGTTCCGCTAGTCACCCCGCTACCAGAGGACCGTTGTGTGAGCTTCACGACTCTGGTAAGGCCAGTCATCTGGTGAAATCCTGGGCAAGACTCCTAGTGCCCGTGACAGTGTCTCTGACCTAGGGTCATACAGTAAGATGAGAGCAGCAGGTGATTCCAGACTATCAAAGTTCCTTCAAGTGTATTTCTCATTATATATAGCCATAGGATTGCTACCACCTACAACACTAGGTGGAATAAAAGATGTTGTCCTGTGGGAATGTAAGAGTGTCAACAAAGTATGCACCTAGCGTGATGGGAAATACAGGACAAGTGATGTGGCACCACCAACCATAATACTGGTATAATATGTTCTCAGTTTTAAAGGGCTTGTGAGTAACAAGCAGTGTATAATGTGTATATTACGAAAGAGCCTGTTAGATGGTATTTAGATGTAATGAAATCACCTGATGCTAGTTATGTTATACCAGTACTGTCTAAAATATTAATGTAAAGTGTGGTGAGAATGGGACTATACTTGGGCATGCTCACGATGTTGCACTTCATTCATAGTACTGCACACTATGGGCCTGAGTCATTAAGGCAAAAAAGGAGTAAATGTTCTCTGGGACAAACCATGTTACAATGCAAGGGGTGCAAATTAGTCTATTATTTTGCACATAAGTTAAATACTGGCTGTATTTTCATCTAGCACATATATACTTGCTAGCTTTATTATAACACTGAAATTCAAAGTTGATCTAGGACATGTCCTACCCCAACTATAAATTTGTCCCCTCATTTAAAATTTACCTCTCCAATGCAACATGGTTTTGCCCACGTGCAAATGTTACTCCTTTTTTATGCTTTGCTCTCCTTAATGACTCAGGCCCTATGTCCTCAAACTAAAAATGACAATGGGTACTCATGGTTGAAATAATACCCTGAATATTCACTGAATAGAGGTGACATAAACACTCAAAATGACAAAATCTTTGTAAACCACGAGTTCCTAGACTGTGCAACACAAGTTTAAAATTGGAAAAAGCAAATAATTAGACTGGGCAAAAAGGAGGAGGGTGGGGCAGGCAAGGTAGAGCCCAATAAAGGTGCTATATAGTATTCTTCCCTAAACATGGAGGTAATGATATATTTCAGTGACGGACAATAGCACCCATAATGGTCTAGTATATAGGTAAGAGCAGATAGTGGTGACACAATGAGGGTCGGATAAGCAATATAAACCCGCCATCTTTTTAACATGTGCACATACCAAACCAGACTTAAAATTGTGTAAGCCCCAAAGGGTATTCAAAAATAACTATAGAGGCACTGCAAAAAACACAATGGATGGCTCGGACATGTCTATCTATGTCATACTTTCTGAGCCGTGTCCGCTCTAAAACCTAAATCACAATAAACTAATTAAGTCACTGAGGATCCCAAATTAGGGCACAATCTGCATGGACACATATATGTAGGACCTTAGAGTCTCAGCGGCGTGGCAACTTACATTCTATGCTATGCCATGGTAAGCTGAAAGCTAACAGTGCAGGACCACTAAACTTGTATCACACTATCTCAGGCAACATGCAGTCAACTCTTACTGAATGTAAGCCTATCTCTGACCTTCAGCCTTTCAAAAATGTTCAAATTCATAATGGAATGACGTTTAAACTTACATATAACCTTGTCTAAATGAAGTTACACTGATGTATGTAAGCTGTGATCTATTCTGAAAGGAAATACATATTAATAGTCAACAGGATAATCATGAATGACAAATTCTGTATATAAATTTTTTTACGTAATGATCTCAAAACCTTGGGCCTGATTCATTAGTGATCTTATCTGTCGTTTTTTGCTTATCTTAAGTAAAATCCACTCTGTTCATGCCCAGAAAAGGGAGATAAGAAGCAAAATCCACTGCGTAAGTGAAGAATTTCTTAAATTAAGATGAAAATCCATCTTAACTTCACTCTTATCTCCCTGTTTCTTCTTAAAATAAGCATCCTAACTTTTGCACAAGATAAGATCACTAATGAATCAGGCCCCTTGTATTGATTATGAAATGAAGGTATAAGGCTATCTTCTGCTGTATTGAAGGTAAAATCCCATTCATACCAAGGCGGGGAGAACCAAAATTCCCCTGCTAGAGAGAGGTGGTCCCTTTGCCAGTAGTGACCAAAATATCCTCGTGAAAGCCAAACCAATTTCAGAACCTGAAAATCCAGCAAAACCCCAGAAGGACCCTCACGTTTAATCACAGTGGGCGCCATAATGAAAATACTAGTGCCCCGCCAAAGATACAATGTCAGTCTTCAATAGAGACATTTGTTTCTTTAGTTCTACAACTGAAAACCAGTGCTAAGTTGGGCACATGGAAGCCATTTAAATTCCTCATAATAGATATCATATAGATATCTCAGTTAAGGAGATAACGAAGCCCTTGCCAGCGTGCCGTTCGCCTCGGTTATTGTTAAACCTTAAAATTGGCCGATATCATGGTGGGCCTCATAATCTACCACCCCATTATCTAGCTTAGGGTTGTCAGCTATACCTAACTCCACCCTACAACTTGTGGATGTGCACTTAATTCAGGCGTGCTATTATGCAGTCAAAAATTTTAATGTATCATAAACTCCCCTATGTATGAGGACCCCAGCAGAATCAGAAAAGTGGTTGATAGTATTTAAATATGAAATAAAAAATGTAGTGTATGAACATGTAATAGCTGCATCATACTCACTATTCTGTAGGAAAAGAGTGCCGGAGTCAGGCAGCGATGCTGTCCTCTCAAGCGCATGCAAACACCTCCGCTGCACACCAGCTGGCTGGAAGAGCTGTTATCAGGCTCTGTCCCCCGCCTGTGCTCACAGCAGTAGGGAAAAGTTTTTTAGAAGTTCTCCGGCGCCTGTCACTTCTGCTGGTGCTGGAGGAAGCAACCGCCATGGGCCCCACAGTGAGGTGGGATGGGACTTTGATCGTTCCAAGTATCTAGTGTGTGTGTGTGGGGGGGGGGGTTCCTGGTGCCTCGGGCAGGACATGGGGGAAAAATCAGGGCAGACAGCGAAAGGAGGAAACTGAAGAAAAATTTGAAAGCTTAATGGGGTAAAAGGGATGAATAAAGAAAGAAGGGAGGTACAGTGGTGACTGAAGGAATTTGGGAAAAGGAAAGACTATAGAAAGGAGGGAGGGAGATGCAGTGGTGACTTTGGGAATGGGAGATAAAGGAAAAAACAGGCAAGAGAAGAAAAGTAAAGTGAGAAAAGAAATGCAGAAAGAGCTAGTGTAGAGAGAAAGAATAAGAAAATGATATGACTCAAATAGTGCCCAATATACAAGCAAATTATTTAAGATAGAGCTATTCAGCCTGACACAGCTATTCCCTCAGGACGTTTGCGATGGAAGAGATCCAGCATCCTTTGTGTGAGAATATATTGACACACAGCTCAACCACTCCCACAGGATTCTATTGGCTAAAGGTATACAACAACTTAACCCTTAATAGGTAAGTGCTAACATGTAGATACGTTTAAGGTCATTTGGCTTTATGTGTCTCACTTTTCATAACATTGTGGGCAGCACAGTGGCCTAGTGGTTAGCACTTCTGCCTCACAGCACTGGGGTCATGAGTTCGATTCCTGACCATCTGTGTGGAGTTTGTATGTTCTCCCTGTGTTTGCCTGGGTTTCCTCCGGGTGCTCCGGTTTCCTCCCACACTCCAAAAACATACTAGTAGGTTAATTAGCTGCTATCAAAATTCACACTAGTCTCTGTGTGTGTGTGTGTGTGTGTGTGTGTGTATGTTAGGGAATTTAGACTGTAAGCTCCAATGGAGCAGGGTTTGATGTGAGTGAGTTCTCTGTACTGTTTTACAACTTTGGACAACTTCTTTTCTCCACTTCCAGCATACGAAATGAAACACATGAAGTTCACTTAATGTGTGTTCTTTAATAAATAGTATTAAACAGCAAATACTTCCTTTTATTTTTGTCATTTCATTTTACTTGTGTGAGTGATTAGTATGTCATTTATTCAGCAAAATAAATGCAAATAACCAGATAAATAGATTTTCTGTCAAACATTTATAGGAGTTGCAATTGGTATTTATTTGCCATTAGTGCCAACATAAAAGCAATATATACCCCCTCCCAAAAAACTTACATTTTCAACTTTAATTTGTATAGTGGTATAAATACATGAAATATTTGGTAGCCGGTTACACGCCCAACAAATGTTTTTGTATTCAGCAAGGCATGAAGACATATAATTCACTTTTATTCATAGTAAAATGCAAAAGGGTCAGACACTTATTGCAGATTGTTTAATGTGCCGACTGGTGACATTATTTTTCCAAAATATGTAACTTCTAAATTGATTTTCAATTGTTTTTATTCTGTTCTGAATTATATGCTATTACATTTTATCCTTTGAACTAATGTTTTATTTTTCAGTCCACATATTCCGCCAGGTCAATATCTTTCCTGTCTAATGTTTGGGTAAATGTTTGAGTAAATAATGTGCTAAAATACAACAATTTAAAGTGCCATATTAAAGTATGGAAAATTAGCACAAATTTACATTTGCCAGTTTAGGCCCTGTTTATACTAGAGATGTTCATTGACTCCCGTGTTTTGGTTTTGGATCTGTATTTTTTAGAAAAATTGCTAAAATATGGTAAAATCACATAATTTTGCTTTTGTTTTTGTTCCTACATTATTATTAACCTCAATAGCACAAATTTTCAGTCATTTCCAGTCAATTTTGACCACCTAACAGGCGACAATATTATTTTCTTTCACTTTCGGACAAAGACTGCAGCGAGCTGGCTGGATGCTAAGCGACAGAGCACTGACACAAACACATGGCAGTTCATAACACATCTAGGAAACACAGCAGTGGCAGAAAAGAAAAGTGGTGCAAGATGGAATTGTCCTTGGGACCTCCCACCCACCCATATGTTAAAAAACTTTAACAAACTCACACAGAAACAGGAGGGGTAGCAGGTACAGTTTAGCAAAGCAAGAATTTTAGCGACAAAGAATGCCACTTTTTTGTCTGAAGTGCTTGGTTTGTTTGGGCCACCACAAAACAAGCTAACAATGGGCTTTAGGCAGCTAAGCTAACAGTGCTGTCAATGAACTGTAGGACTGCAGAAAGAGGCTGGTTAGAGAAATGGCACAAACACACAGCAGTTTATATCACATGTAGGAAACATTGCCAGTGCCATACAGCAGTGTCAGGAAAGAAAAGTGGTGCAAGCTGAAATTGTCCTTCAGCCCTCCCACCCACCCTTATTTTGGATCTTAAAAAGGACATACTCAATTTAACAAACCAAGCACTTCACCAACAAGGACTGCCACTTTTGTGGCTGAAGTGCTTGGTTTGTTTGGGCTCCCCACAAAACAAGCTAGCAATGGGCTTAAGGCAGCTAAGCTAACAGTGCTGTCAATAAACTCTACAGTGACACAATGTTGTTGTCATCATCTTCAGCCTCATCCTCACCCTCATCATTGTGTACATCATCCTCACACAATATTAATTCATCCCTGCAGAAATCCACCATTACATAAATGTAAAAAACAAAAATGTAAAAAAAAAAAGATTTTACCTTTTTAAAGAAAAAAAAACACCTTTAATAAAGGTGAAACTTTACTGTAGAAAAACATAAGAATGCCAACATGCCATTATGCCCAAAATATTAATAAGCATTCCAGCATCAGCTATCATCCTTCTCTCAGCTAGCTCCCACCACCTGCAATATGCACTATCATCTTCCTCACCCTCATCAGTGTGTACATCATCCTCACACAATACTAATTCATCCCCGCTGGAATCTACAATTACAGAAGTCTCTGTACTTTAATGTTATTGCTGGTAAAGGCCTTCCTCGTGGAATTTGTAGTTCATTTTGATGAACTTCATCTTTTCCTCATTTTAAGGAAGTAGCCTCCTACGCTGATCGCTGACAAGGTTCCTGGCTGTACTGAAAGCTCTTTCGTGTACACATTGGAGGATGGGCAGCTTATTTATTGCAAATCGAGTTTGTAAATGGGTTTCCAAATTGCCTTTATTCCCTCCCAGTATATAAAGGGACAGTCTGACATGTCTATTTGTACGCAGTCATTAGAAAAATACTTCACCATTCTTTGGATCTTGATAGTAGGATAAAGTGAAGTTACTGCAGAGGTGCAACGATTTTTGGGCAATTCTTTTAGACCAGACCAAATGTCAAAATGTTGTGCTGACCCATCTGCATCACCACTGGGTCACTTGTAGCTTTTTTCCTAGTAGCAGTAGCCTGCGAAACTGAAGGAGGAGACGTTGTTGTGTTATGTACCACTTCAGTTGTCAACTTGCTGACCAGGAACTCATTGTATCTCTTGTGATCTGGGACAGTTGGAAAGAAAGAGAAGATATAGCTCTTAAACCTAAGATCAAGCGTAGTCGTCAAAATGCAGTGATCAGATTTCAAAATGTTGATAACTCTTCGAAGTCCAACATAATTAACGTAATTGCTTTGTTTCCTTTCCTCCTTCAATTTCTCAAGCTGCTTTTCCAAAAGTCTAATTAGGGGAATCACTTTGTTCAAGCTAGCAGTGTCTGAACTCACTTCACCGCTGACTACTATGAATCATTTCAGAACCTTGCACAACACAGAAAGTATTCTCCACTGTGCTGGACTAAAATACGTTCCCCCTCCTTTCCCAATGTCATGGCTTGTGGATTAAGCATGGATGGCTTTTCGCTGTTCCTCCATCCTCACAAGCATATAAAGTGTGGAATTCAACCTTGTTATCACCTCTTGCTTCAGTTGGTGCAGGGCAAAATTGTTCTTGCAGCTGCTGCAATTTTCTACATCCTGTTGCAGAATTTCGAAAATTTCCCAACATTTTTCGGGCCATAGACAGCATCTCCTGCATGTCACTGTCATTTTTCAAAAAGCTGTGCACCACCAAGTTGATGGATTTCACCCAGCTGTAATGCTCTCACAATATTTGTGGCGTTATCAGAAATTACATATCCTCAGGAGAGTCCAAACTGTATAAGCCATGTTGCAGTGACATCCCTTAGTTTTTCAAACAGGTTGTCAGCAGTAAGAAACGATACACAGTGATACACAGTTTCTTAGTGAAGTGATACACAGAGTTGCCTGCTTCTGAAAAATCTGGTGTAGTTGGGTACATGCTGCAGGTGTTCCTGTTGCTGAAGGTGATTCACGAACCAATTGGGCTGTCACAGTCATATAATCTTTAGTATCCCCACTTCCGCTTGTCCACATGTCTGTGGATAAAGGTATAGTTTGTAGAATGGCATTTGTAGCCCAATAATTAGAATTTATCGAATATTCTGGTGGAGGTGAGGAAATGCTTTTCTAGTAAAATGGTGTTGTTATGGAATTTGGTAACTGGGACACAGGACCTCAATTAACTGTCTAAAACCAGCTGCATTAATTGTGGATATTGGATGCAGATCTAATACTAGCATAGTCGCTGTAATGAAATGGGGGTGCTACTGGACTAAGAACTTTTTATTCATCACCCATGTCTCACAGACTAATGTACTTTTTAATCCTTGGCCCAGTCTAAGTATATACACCAGAGCATTGGTGTATTATTTGGATTATTTTTTCATTTTATTAGGTACATTTTACCTTGCTAGTACCTGCAATATTGTATGTATTAGAAATATAAAGAATATTGCCATATTGTGTGAAAATAATAGTACAGCATAAGTAATTTTGCTTGTGTTAGCCAAGGTAATTACCATTTGTCTCAACTGTCCATTGTTATGAGGTGCAGTTTAGATTTGGATTATAATCAGAGCAATGTCTGAGTTAACTAGCTGGCAGCCCATGTTAATTAGCAAGGTCAACAGGTTATCTGAGAGGTAAGTAGGTTAGAACTTCTAGATGATATGCAATGTGCCTTCACAGTAATATACTGTCTGAAATAGCATTGGGAAATGTATTAATATGTATCAATATAAATGTTATTGTATCAAAATATATCACAGACTCAGATTGTGTAATGTTGCAGATACCATGGGTAAAATGTCTTGTTGTTTCACGCAAGTGTGAAGTGTCATTCCTTGATGTTATAGTGTAAACCTTTGTTTAGTGTATTCAAGATAACAGACACTGTATGTCTAACACCTAAAGTGACCCCCACTGTAAGTGGGAGGATTGAGACACTTGACCCTACTCCCTGTGTAAACAGTGAAGAATATAAGGAGAGGACAATGCAAGAGAGCTATTCTAGCTTTTAGGATCCTGGTGTACAAGACATCAGCAAAAGGACTCTTGGCAGGCATTGTAGTGCTGCTTGAGGAAACCCTACCAGGACAGGGTCTGTGTGAGCCAGTAAACCACCATAACTATCTAACTAATCGGTAGTGGTAATATTGCAGGAGGATAAGACGCTGAAAGAGATTGAGATTATTATTTTGGAGTGCTGATTGCAAGAGGCTGCTGAATGACACATGCTACCATTTACCCTGAATCTTGTGAACGTCTTGTGGTGTTGTGCTGTTGTAATAAAGCCTTATTTTGGACATATTCTGGTTTACCCGAGTGAGTTGAATCCCGCAGAGGGTAACTGCCATCCTAGCTAAGGGTGATATCCTCACAGTCGGCATGGCGTCTGTGATCCGCTTTGCAACTGGGTGACAGCTTTCATACTTGCTTCCTCTTGCAAAGGATTGTTTAACGGCCATTTGTTGTAATCTACTAGTAGTCTTCTTCTTGGTCTACTTCTGGGTTGAAGATCCACCCCCACCAGCAGCAGTGGCAGCAGCAGCAGCGGGGCTAACGATCAAGAATTCTTCAGAGGAATCCTGGATAGGGGAGACGTCATCTAGCCTTAGCAAATTGAATGCAGGTCTAACTCCAATCACTAGTGAGGACATTGATGAGGAAGGTGCTGTCAGTGTAGCTTTACAAACGCTACAAATGGCTAGACAACTGTGGTCAGGATTGGGCAACAATAATTCCACACATAAGAAATTGATTTTTTGGTATTATACCCAGGCATGAAAATGGCCTTCTTCTTATCACAAGTGCTCCCACTTTTGTAGGACTTACACAAACAACATTCCTCATCAATGCCGTTGTCAGCTACACAAATATCCCCCTAATCCTGTTGCAAATACAAAGTGCTATCCTACATTTGTGCATCACTGGCTACACTAAGAGGCATACCGCTGACAACCTGTTTGAAAAACTAAGGGATATCATTGCAACATGGCTTATCCCGCTTGGACTCTTCTGAGGATATGTCATTTCTGATAACACCACCAATATTGTGAGAGCATTAAACCGGGGAGAATTCCATCACATTCCCTGTTTTGTTCACATAATCAACTTGGTGGTACAGAGCTTTTCAATAAATAATAGTGACATGCAGGAGATGCCTTCTGTGTCCAGAAATAATTTGGGTCATTTTCGGCATGCTGCAACAGCATGTAGGAGATTCTTTCTATTCTTCTTGCAGCAGCTGCAAGAAGAATAAAATTTGAGGGGGAATGTATTTTAGTCCAGCTCAATGGAGAATACTTTCCGTGTTGTGCAGGGTGCTGAAACCACTCTACGAAGTCACCTGTGAAGTAAATTCAGACACTGTTAGCTTAAGTCAAGTGATTCCCCTAATTAGACTTTTGGAAAAGCAGCTAAAAAATTGAAGGAGGAGATGAAATAAAGCAATTCCGCTAACTATGTACGACTTGTAGATCACGTACTTTATTCGTTTCGTCAGGATCCGAGAGTTATCAACACCTTGAAATCAGATAACTACATTTTGGCAACTGTGCATGATCCTAGGTTTAAGAGCTATGTCTTCTCTTTCTTTCCAACTGACCCAGATCTCAAGAAATGCAATGGGCTCCTGGTCAGCAAGCTGACAGCTTAAGTGGTACATGACTCGACAATGTCTCCTCATTCAGTTTCTGTCACAAACTTACCTGCTCACACATCTGTGCTCCTGATTCCCTCTGTCTCTGTGTTAGATCAGCACTTCCTGATTTGGGCAGTCATATGATTGTGGCTGGGAGGTGGCATATTCAAACCTGCAGTGCATATAAAGCCCACTCTGACACTAACAGTGTCAGAGCCATAGGTTTCCATACCCAGTCTGACTCCCTGTTATGCTGTATTGCTGCTGATCTTGGTTTTCCTTGTGAATCCTTCTTTTAAAGTGCTTCTGCCTGTTAACCCCTCATGTACCAGTCCTTTATTATTTTGATCGCTCTTTCTTGGATCCTGATTTTGTACTGTATTACTGCCTGTGTACCAGATTCCGGACTGCTATTGGACTTCCCTTCTGCATACTGATTTTGCACCTCGCTACTGCCAGTGTACCAGTCCTCAGCTAGCTGACCTGCTTTCGGATTTCCCTTTCTCACCAACATGATGACAGTGTATATTGCAGGTGCTGGGATGTTGCTGAGAGAAGGGAGCTAGCTAATGCTGGTATGCTAGTTAATATTTTGGGTAGAATGGCATGTTGAAAATTTTATGTTTTTCTATAGTATACTTTGCCCTTTATTAGAGCGGTGTCTTTTTCTTTAAAAAAGTAAAAGCTTTTTTTACATTTTTGTTTCCCTGACTTAAATCCAATATGCACTTGAACATAGGTTAGCGCAGATGACATAGAGGGATTAGTTTCATGATGACTGGTGCCAGCAGCTGCTTGGTGTTCCTGGTCTTCTGTGGACTGATGTGAATCCATATCGATGGCACAGAGCAATGTGACTGGAGACTGGAGAGTGACAGGAACAATGTGACTGGTGATTGTAGAGTGACAAGAACACTGTCCCCTGTTTCTGTGTGACCAACAGCACTGAGACTGGAGAGTGACAAGAACAATATGACTGGAGACTGAAGAATGACAAAAACATTGCCACCCCTCCTGTTTCTGTATGATCAATGGCACACAGCTATGTCACTGGAGAGTGACAAGGACACTGCCATCCCTCCTGTTTCTGTATAAGCAATGGCACTGAACAATGTTAACAGATACTTATAAGAACAATGCCATCCCTTCTGTTTCTGTATGAGCAGTGGCACAGAGCAATGTCACTGGAGACTTATGAGAACACTACCACCCCTACTGTTTCTTTATGAGGAATGGCACAGAGGAATGTCACTGGAGACTTATGAGAACAATACCATCCCTCCTGTTTCTGTATGAATAATGGCACAGAGCAAAGTCACTGAAGAGTGACAAGGACACGGCCATTCCACCTGTTTCTATATGAGCAATGGCACAGAGCAATGTCACTGGAGAGTGACAAGGTCACTGCCACCCCTCCTGTTTTTGTATGAGCAATGGCACACAGCAATGTCACTGGAGACTTATAAGAATGCTACTACCCCTCCTGTTTCTGTATGAGGAATGGCATAGAGCAATGTCACTGGAGACTTTTAAGAACCTACCACCCCTCCTGTTTCTGTATGTGCAATGGCAAAGAACAATGTCACTAGAGACTTATAAGAACAATGCCATCCTTTCTGTTTCTGTATGAGCAATGGCACAGAGAAATGTGACTGGAGAAGAGACTGATAGGAAGAACACTGTCTTCCCTCCTGTTTCTGTATGAGCAATGTCACAGAGCAATGTCACTGGAGACTTATAAGAACACTACCAGCCCTCCTGTTTTTGTATGAGCAATGGCACAGGTGCAATGTGACTGGAGAGTGACAAGGACACTGCCACCCCTCCTGTTTCTGTTTGAGCAATGGCACTGAACAATGTCACTAGATACTTATAAAAACAATGTAATCCCTTCTGCTTCTGTATGATTAATGGCACAGAGCATTGTCACTGGAGACTTATGAGAACACTACCACCCCTCCTGTTTCTGTAAGAGGAATGGCACAGAGTAATTTGACTGAAGTGTGACAAGGACACTGCCACCCCTCCTGTTTCTGTATGAGTAATGGCAAAGAGCAAAGTCACTGAAGAGTCACAAGGACACGGCCATTCCTCCTGTTTCTGTATGAGCAATGTCACTGGAGAGTGACAAGGACACTGCCACCCCTTCTGTTTCTGTATGTGCAATGGCACAGAACAATGTCACTAGAGACTTATAAGAACAATGCCATCCCTTCTGTTTCTGTATGAGCAATGGCACAGAGAAATGTGACTGGAGAAGAGCCTGATAGGAAGAACACTGCCTTCCCTCCTGTTTCTGTATGAGCAATGGCACAGAGCAATGTCACTGGAGACTTATGAGAACACTACCACCCCTCCTGTTTCTGTATGAGAAATGGCACAGAGTAATTTGACTGAAGAGTCACAAGGACACTGCCATCCCTCCTGTTTCTGTATGTGCAATGGCACTAAACAATGTCACTAGATACTTATAAGAACAATGTAATCCCTTCTGTTTCTGTATGAGCAATGGCACAGAGCAATGTCCCTGGAGAGTGACAAGGACACTGCCATCCCTCTTGTTTCTCTATGTGCAATGGCACTGAACAATGTCACTAGATACTTATAAGAACAATGTAATCCCTTCTGTTTCTGTATGAGCAATGGCACTGGAAACTTTTGAGAACACTACCACCCCTCCTGTTTATGTATGAGGAATGGCACAGAGTAATTTGACTGAAGTGTGACAAGGACACTGCCACCCCTCCTGTTTCTGTATGAGTAATGGCACAGAGCAAAGTCACTGAAGAGTCACAAGGACACGGCCATTCCTCCAGTTTCTGTATGAGCAATGGCACAGAGCAATGTCACTGGAGAGTGACAAGGACACTGCCATCCCTCCTGTTTCTGTATGTGCAATGGCACAGAACAATGTCACTAGAGACTTATAAGAACAATGCCATCCCTTCTGTTTCTGTATGAGCAGTGGCACAGAGCAATGTCACTGGAGACTTATGAGAACACTACCACCCCTCCTGTTTCTGTATGAGAAATGGCACAAAGGACTGTGACTGGAGACTGGAGAGTGACAAGAACAATGTGACTGGTGACTGGAGAGTGACAAGAACACTGCTACCCCTGTTTCTGTGTGACCAATACTACTGAGACTGGAGAGTGACAAGAAAAATGTGACTTGAGATTGAAGAGTGACAAGAACACTGTCCCCTGTTTCTGTGTGACCAACAGCACTGAGACTGGAGAGTGACAAGAACAATATGACTGGAGACTGGAGAGTGACAAAAACACTGCCACCCCTCCTGTTTCTGTACGAGCAATGGCACACAGCTATGTCACTTGAGACTGATAAGAACACTGCCACCCCTCCTGTTTCTGTATGAGCAATGGCACAGAGCAATGTGACTGGAGAGTGACAAGGACACTGCCATCCCTCCTGTTTCTGTATGAGCAATGGCACTGAACAATGTCAACAGATACTTATAAGAACAATGTAATCCCTTCTGTTTCTGTATGAGCAATGGCACAGAGCAATGTCACTGGAGAGTGACAAGGACACTGCCACCCCTCCTGTTTTTGTATGAGCAATGGCACAGAGCAATGTCACTGGAGACTTTTAAGAACCTACCACCCCTCCTGTTACTGTGTGTACAATGGCACAGAACAATGTCACTAGAGACTTATAAAAACAATGCCATCCCTTCTGTTTTTGTATGAGCAATGGCACAGAGCAATGTCACTGGAGACTTATGAGAACAATACCACCCCTCTTGTTTCTGTATAAGGAATGGCACAGAGGAATGTCACTGGAGTCCTATAAGAACACTACCACTCCTCCAGTTTCTGTATGAGCAATGGCACAGAGCAATGTGATTGGAGAAGAGACTGATAGGAAGAATACTGCCTTCCCTCCTGTTTCTGTATGAGCAATGGCACAGAGCAATGTCACTGGGGACTTATAAGAACGCTACCAGCCCTCCTGTTTCTGTATGAGCAATGGCACAGAGCAATGTTACTTGATTGGGGATTGATAGGAAGAACACTACCACCTCTCCTGTTTCTGTATGAGCAATGGCACAGAGCAATGTCACTGGACTGGAGATTGATAAGAAGAACACTGCCTTCCCTCCTGTTTCAGTGTGAACTATGGCACAAAACAATGTCATTGGAGACTGCCAAGAACACTGCCACCCATCCTCTTTTTGTTTTAGCTACGATGCTGACCAACTCCACTGGAGATTGCAAGAACGCTGCTACCTCTTCTGTGACTGTCTGTGAAATGACGCTGGATGTCTGTGGAGGGCAATAATTACAGAATTCAAATCTTGTGAGATCCGACGATACAACAATGACTTTTTGCTCGTTTTCAGTTCCGAGGATGCGCGAATACCGAGCCGAGCCGGCTCTGATTTTATAAGTTTGGGGAGGCCCTGTTTTCCAAAAAACCGAGCCCGAGCATCTCTAGTTTACACAAGCGGTATATATTTGTCTTTTTAGCACTACATTAACCCATGTGTGAATGCAGGACTATCTCAGCACATCATGTGATTCATCGGTTAACTGATGGTTATCTTAAATGAGTTTTTAAGAAAATGCATACTGGATCTGTGTCGAATTGAGTTTGGTAGCACCTTAACCAGCCTGTCCCTTGTTTCTCACAAAATCTGGATTATAGCATATACTTTTTATAGCCCTTGCTTTTGTTCCCCAGCTCAACAGATTACAACTTCAGTATCTAATTACATGTGGATAAGTGGACATTGTAGCTTAATGTAAATATGTATATTGTTATATATTGCACGGAAGCTGTTAGTCATTGTCCTTAAAGTAAAGCCAGGTGAGTTATGGGTAGGAATCAGGTTGCAAGTTACTGGTGAAGGGGAAGGCTAATTAGTATCCATTGTTCCCACAAGACTAGTCTACACAGTTGGTCTATAGTCTAGCAGGGGAGTTTCTGTAGACGTGCAGCTCATCTCCACTCTTTCTCCAACACCTTAGTCCAGGACTCACAAATGTTAACAAGGAGAGACCCAGGGGTTTGCCCAGGGAGGAGAAAACACTGTGGAAATTTGGACATAGATATAAGGAGGCACTCCGGGGGGTGGGGGGGAGAAAGGCAATGTTCATTCTGGGAATTGATTGCTGGAAGCTGCAGGTTGGCTGGTTTTTGTATTGCTGTTCTCTTCCAGTCAAATACATTAGCAGATCCATGGGCCGTCAAGTCCGATAAGCCATGTCATTTAACAGACTTTACAACCCAGACTCCTATACTAGTGGGGTAAGGGACAGATTATGTGGTAAACCTAACTGGCATTTATATACTGTGTGTACATAAAATTCTAGTTTTGTTTTTATTACAATAAATGTACTGTTGTACTTTCTAACTGCATTTGCCTGAGTGACTAATAAGAACCCTAGAAGTTACTGGGTAGACTTCCCTGGCATAGTAAGACACCACTGGGTGGCCAGCCAGCATGAAGTGGGTATAACTGGTCCAGAAAACCTGGTATTTTCACAGGATCTATAATAACAAAATGGCATATATTTCCTTAAAAAGCCATATAGACTGTCCATTGGTTTCTTCATAATCATCATCATTCGTATATTTTCCTGAGTTAAAGCTTTATTCACAAATACGTGATTGCTGAACTTCAAAAACAGATAAATATCACTTCTGCATACAGAGTCTAATTCCGTTACTTTCAATATGGCTTTTATATGTGCAGTAACACAGTGCTACAAGATTTTTAAATTCAAATATTATATGGATGTAATCAAAGCAAGTTGAATTCTATATGGTTAACTTATATTCAGCAGAGACATTTACTATCTTAAACCCACATGGTTAGTAGTGAATTGTTTTCATCTATCTGACATTTAATGTTCTCACTATTTGATCTTTTCAGGCAAACTGATGATTACTCGAATTGTGTACCACATCCAAGACAAATGTTGGTCATTTTCAAATATATAGGTTCTCCACTACAAATATTTGGTTTACAGAAAAAAAAAATCTCTGATAATTATACTTAAGGTTTTTGTGCCACCATATGTTGGTGCCTTCTAGGTAGTTAAGACATCATAAACCTTAATATAAATAAATATTTGATGGATGCTTAAACTCTAAAGACAAAATAGAAAAATGTATGATACATTGCATAATATACCAGCAGTTGCAATTTTTTAAAAACATTTGTTAACAACATTATTTAACCTTTAAATGGCATTATGCCCATTATTGTATTTGGAAAGAAGTAACGGGCTGTTAAATGCTTTCTATAGACAGCAACTGCAACAAATATATCTGCAGAATAAAAGAAGGTACAATGTTCCATTAAAAAACTATGCTGAGAAGGCGGAAAACAATAAGGTTAATTGATAATGATTCATTTTTTATTGACATAAGTTGCAAAGTTCAATTACATTGAATTTTACATATATAATTTAAAAAATATATTTTATGACACATCTTCTTAAAATACCACCATCAATACTGTTCTCTAGTGACATAGTGATCAATAATATTGCATAGGCATTAAAGTTTGCGCTATTATCAATAGGGAGAAGACCAGTATTTACAGATATTGTTGGAGGGTTTAATAAACCTGTTGAAGGGTTCAGCATACATACAAAAGTAGGAGATCCAAGAAAATAAAAATAATAGAAATGATTAGCTCCCTTGACCTCAGAAAATCAATAGATCAAGTATGTCCCCATAAAGCATGCCTCATAAATAATGTTTTTTTTAAGATCTTCGTAATATGGAAACATTTCACCAAACCTACTATGTTAACTATCTAAACCATTTACAGTGTATGTTCAATTTTAAGTATGTAAAATACAATGCAAATACTGTGCAATATTTTGGGTGGAAAAGTGTAATAAATGTATGTAATGAGCTCAATTACAATATTATGATTGGTCAATGCATTTCTAATTAGCACAATTCTGCTTACTTTTGTGCATACCCAAAATATGAGTGTAAAGTTCTGTTTACTCATATGTTTTTTTATTTCATAAATGTATAGCATGTAAACCTGTCACTCACTGGACCGTGAGTGCCTCTTCCCGGACATTTAGGAACCGTGGCCGTCCTCCATCCTGAGGGTCTGCGCATGCGCAGCCCTTTCCTATACTTCAGTGTATGTCCCTTTAACTCAATTGGCAGATCAGGCAACACTCCCTATATTAAGCACCTGTGGTCAACACCACGTTGCCTGATCTTGGAGTCTCATTCCCCATGAGCCTCTGAAGGTGTTCCTGTGTTTCCTCGTGTATTCAGCGCTGCTGATTCCTGTGGTTTCCAAACCACTTCTACCTCTGTGGTTTCCTAACCACTTCTCCTACTGTGGTTCCCATACCACTTCTACCATCAACTGTATCATCGTGACTGTTTGCTGATTCCTATCCGCTGCCTCCGTGCACTACAGTCTCCTATACCACTTCTACCATCAACTGTATCATCGTGACTGTTTGCTGATTCCTATCCGCTGCCTCCGTGCACTACAGTCTCCTATACCACTTCAACGCTATTATATTCCATTGTGACTGTTTGCTGATTCCTATCCGCTGCCTCCGTGCACTACAGTCTCCTATACCACTTCAACGCTATTATATTCCATAGTGACTGTTTGCTGATTCCTATCCGCTGCCTCCGTGCACTACAGTCTCCTATACCACTTCAACGCTATTATATTCCATAGTGACTGTTTGCTGATTCCTATCCGCTGCCTCCGTGCACTACAGCCTTCTCTCCTTATCCACTCACCTGTTCATCATCAAGTCTGTGAGCTGATTCCTAGCTGCTGCCTCCGTGCACTACAGCCTCCAGCTGGCAACTCGCCTGTGTTCATCATCGTGACTGTGAGCTGATTCCTATCCGCTGCCTCCGTGCACTACAGCCTCCAGCTGGCAACTCGCCTGTGTTCATCATCGTGACTGTGAGCTGATTCCTATCCGCTGCCTCCGTGCACTACAGCCTCCAGCCGGCAACTCGCCTGTGTTCATCATCGTGACCGTGAGCTGATTCCTATCCGCTGCCTCCGTGCACTACAGCCTCCAGCTGGCAACTCGCCTGTGTTCATCATCGTGACTGCTAGCTGATTCCTATCCGCTGCTCCTGTGCACCTCAGCCTCATCTCATCTCTCCCGTGGGTTCGCAGAGTCCTGCTGCCGCTGCCAGTCCTATCGCCCATCTACTGCTGATCCGCTCTCCACGCCTTCCTGGTTCCCCTGCTCGCTACCCTCCTGTCAGCTTTGGATTCGTGTCCCTGTTGGTCTACTTACCTGTGCGCTGCACCTACTAGACTCCTGCTTCTTACATCCAGGGACTTCTCATCCTGTCGGCCTCCTGCCGCCCAGGTATCACTGCACTCCTGTCTGACTGCCTTCTGAACCACGGTATGCATACTTCTCATTGACTGTGCTGGTGTATTGCATATCTTGCTGGACTGTGTTGGTTCTCCTCTGGAGTCTGCAATCCGCTGAGTCTTTTGCCATCATTGACTGTGTTACCTTGTGCTGGATTACTTCAGAGACTTTCTACATTTGCAGCCCTGTTCAGTCATTTATATATATTGTGCATATTACTGTGGATCGTGTTTAATGTGCCCGTGTACATCCTGTGTTGCAGTCTCTCCCCGTACACCTCCTCACATATATTTTCAGTGGTACAACTTGCTGAAGGCAGACCACTGATTCCTGTTCCGGTATCACCTGTTCCATTCCTCTCACATAGCAGTGGTACAACTTGCTACCGCAGACCACTGACTTCCCGGATACCTCCACTTGGATTCCATTCCTTCACTCAGACAGCGGTATCACTTGCTATCCGCAGACCGCTGACTCTCATCACCTCCTCGTTTCTGTTGGACATTCCTCCTCACTATAGCAGTGGTACAACTTGCTAACGCAGACCACTGACTACCTCCACTTGCCCTTGTCCATACAGTTCCTCGTGTATTATTATATCCATATTACCAGTGCTGCTAGTCATAGACTTTCCTGAGCATCTCATCATCTACTATTGCCTGTTCCATGATCACCCTGCTACCAGAGTACACTATTACCATCTACATTGCTCTGGTAAGCTTACCACCTGGTGATCCCTGGGTAAAGACTCCTAGTGCCCGTGACAGTAAGATAAGGCCATGACAGACCCAGATACGGAACCTACCGCCAAAGAGATGCTGCAGCATCTGGTCAGCCGTGTGGAGCAACAGGATGCCCGCCAACAGCTGTTACTTCAGTGTTATCAGTCATTAACCTCCCAAGGAACATCTGGACAGACTGTGACAGCTACTCCTGAGGCTTCTGTGCTTTCCTCCGTTTCCCTAGTGCCATCCCAGGTGTCTACAGCTTCCACGCTTCACCTGCCTACTCCGTCAAAGTACGATGGAGACCCCAAAACTTGTAGGGGTTTCCTTAACCAATGTTCAGTCCATTTTGAGCTCCAACCTCAAAATTTTTCTACCCATCGTTCCAGAGTGGCCTATCTTATCTCTTTGTTTTCAGGACAAGCCCTGGCTTGGGCCTCCCCTCTGTGGGAGAGAAATGACCCTATATTGCAAGATAGTGCCAAATTCATTTCTACATTTCGAAGTGTGTTCGATAAACCAGGTCGTGTGACCTCCACTGCTTCCAGCATCCTCCGCCTACGACAAGGACCTCATACAGTAGGCCAGTACATCATTCAATTTAGGATCTTAGCCTCTGAACTTCAGTGGAACACTGAAGCCCTAGTTGCCGCCTTCTGGCAGGGGCTCTCCGATAAAATTAAAGATGCACTGACTACTCAAGAGCTTCCTTCGTCACTTGAAGATTTGATCTCTCTTTGCCATCGTGTTGATATGAGATTTCGTGAAAGGGAGGCTGAGAGAACAACTTCTGCTAAAGCACCTCTTCGTTCTAACCCTCAATTTCGTCCAGTTTCACCCTCTGTGATTCCCATGGAGATAGGACGTTCCAAATTATCTTCCGAGGAGAGAAAACGAAGAGTAAAGAATAGACTCTGTATCTATTGTGCTGATTCCACTCATATTCTCAGCTCCTGCCCTAAGAGATCGGGAAATGCCAGGCCCTAACTAGTTCTGGAGAGGTGAAGTTAGGGTCCCTGGAGTCCTCTCCATCTTCCATGAAATCTAAAGTCTGCGCTTTTGATGTTACGATTTCCTCTGCTACCAAAACCTTTGAGTCACAGGCATTAATTGATTCCGGAGCAGCAGGAAATTTTATTTCCAAATCATTAGTAAATCAATGGTCTCTACCAGTGATTACCTTAAAAACACCCATTACTGTGACGGCTATAGATGGATCACGTCTCATCAACGGTCTCATCACTCAGAGTACGTCTCCAGTAACACTTCAGATTGGTGCCCTGCATCATGAAGTAATATCGTTTTTAATCCTTCCTGTTACGACAAGTCCGATTGTCTTAGGCCTTCCATGGCTTCAGTGTCACTCTCCCCAGATTGACTGGCGCACCCCTCAAGTCACGTCTTGGGGGCCTGAATGTCACCATCGTTGCCTTTCCCAAGTTATTCCTCTCAAAGTACAGCAATCTTCCATCTCATCTACCTCACCGGGACTCCCTCCTCAATATGCTTCATTTACTGATGTGTTTGATAAAGCTCAGTCTGAACGTCTTCCTCCTCATCGTTCTTGGGATTGTCCGATCGACCTTCTACCTGGCAAGACTCCCCCCAGGGGCCGGGTCTATCCACTTTCGTTACCTGAAACTCAAGCCACATCTGAGTACATACAGGAGAACCTCCAGCGTGGGTTTATTCGACCTTCCACCTCTCCCGCTGGAGCTGGGTTCTTCTTCGTCAAAAAGAAGGATGGATCATTACGCCCTTGCATAGATTTTCGTGGACTCAATGCCATTACTATCAAGAATCGGTACCCCATTCCGCTGATTACTGAGCTATTCGATCGCATCAAGGGAGCCCGTATTTTTACTAAGCTGGATCTTCGTGGTGCCTACAATTTAATCAGAATCCGTTCCGGTGACGAATGGAAGACAGCGTTTAACACCAGAGACGGGCATTACGAATATCTGGTAATGCCTTTCGGGCTGTGTAATGCCCCCGCTGTTTTTCAAGGCTTCATCAATGAGATCTTTCGGGACTTATTATATGTATGTGTCGTCGTCTATCTGGACGACATATTGATCTTTTCTCAGGACCTGCCTTCTCACCACCAACATGTGGCAGAAGTCCTCTCCAGGCTACGAAAAAATTCATTGTTCTGTAAATTAGAAAAATGTTCATTCGAATTGCCCCAGATTCCATTCTTGGGGTATATAGTTTCCGGAGTTGGCCTGAAGATGGATCCAGACAAGGTGAATGCTGTACTACATTGGCCCCAGCCAACTACTCTTCGTGCTATTCAGCGTTTTTTAGGTTTTGCCAATTACTATAGACGCTTCATTTAAGACTTTTCTTCCATTGCATCTCCTATTGTGGCCCTGACTCGAAAAGGGGCTAATCCTAAGCAATGGTCACCTGAGGCTTTTCAAGCCTTTCAAACACTCAAAGAGTCCTTCTCTTCGGCTCCAATCCTTCGACAGCCTGATGTGACACTCCCCTTCTTTCTAGAAGTAGATGCCTCTAATGTGGGCTTGGGAGCTATTCTCTCCCAACGCTCTGAACAGCAAAAATTCCATCCTTGTGCCTTCTATTCTCGGGGTCTTCTGCCCGCAGAGAAGAATTATACTATCGGGGACAAGGAGTTACTAGCTATCAAAGCTGCATTAGAGGAGTGGAGATACCTATTGGAGGGAGCTCGCCATCCGGTGACGATCTTCACGGATCATAAGAACTTGTCATATCTTCAGTCTGCCCAATGCTTGAACCCTCGCCAAGCAAGATGGTCTCTTTTCTTTTCCCGTTTCGAATTAATAATAACCTTCAAACCAGCTGCCAAGAACAAAAAAGCTGACGCTTTATCTAGAGCTTTTGTGACGTCCTCTGATATAGAAGAGGTTTCCAACCATACCATTCTAGACCCCAAATGTATCTCACTGGCTGCTTCATCCACCAAAACGCTACCATTTGGGAAGACTCTCGTGCCTCCTACTCTAAGGAGGAAAATTCTTTTTGTGGTTCCATGCCTCTCGTTTTTCTGGACACGCCGGTGAACACAAGACCTTTGAGATGCTCTCTCGAAGTTACTGGTGGCCTTCAATGAGGAGAGACGTCAAAGAGTTCATTGCTTCCTGTGAATTATGTTCCCAATTCAAATCTTCCCGCAGAACTCCAGCAGGGTTGCTGCGACCACTACCTATTCTGTCCAAGCCGTGGACCCATATTAGTATGGATTTCGTTACTGACTTACCACCTAGTAAGAATCATAACACTATTTGGGTGGTGGTGGACAGATTTTCGAAGATGGCTCATTTCGTCCCTCTGTCTGGTTTGCCTTCCTCGTCTATCCTGGCCGAACATTTCATTAAAGAGATCTTCCGCATCCATGGATGTCCGTCTGAGATTGTGTCAGATAGAGGAGTACAATTCGTTTCCAGATTCTGGCGAGCCCTTTGTAAAACCTTGGGCATACGATTAGCACTCTCATCTTCTTACCATCCGCAATCTAACGGACAGACTGAGCGTGTCAATCAAGATCTTGAGACTTTTATAAGGATGTTCTCTTCAGCCAATCAAGACAACTGGGTAGAGTTGCTTTCTTGGGCCGAATTCGCCCATAACAACATGTACCATGAGTCATCATCCAAAACTCCATTTTTTGTGGTCTACGGTCACCATCCGTCTTTTCCGGAATTTCCTGCCCTCCCGCCCACCCAAGTTCCAGCGGTGGAGACGGCCTGTCAGACCTTTAAAAATATCTGGTCTCAGGTCAAAACCTGTTTGAAGAAAACATCTATCAAATATAAATCTTTCGCAGATAAGAAGAGGCGGGCTATTCCACCACTAAAAATTGGAGATCGTGTCTGGTTATCTACTAAAAACATTCGTTTGAGGGTCCCATCTATGAAATTCGCCCCTCGTTTTATTGGTCCATATAGGATCATTCAAGTAATCAATCCAGTATGTGTGAAACTTCTTCTTCCTAAGAATCTTCGGATTTCTAATGCCTTCCATGTGTCCTTGCTCAAACCTCTTATTATCAACCGTTTCTCAAATCCTCCCTCAGCTCCGCAGCCAGTTCAAGTTCATCAGGAGGAGGATTTCGAAATTACTGAGGTACTAGACGCAAAAATTTCGCGAGGAGTCCTCCGTTTCCTCGTTCATTGGAAGGGCTTTGGTCCTGAGGAGCGCTCTTGGATCAAAGCTGAAGATCTTAATGCTCCTGCCCTTTTGAAGAAGTTTTATTCCAAAAATCCGGACAAGCCCGGTTCCAGGCGTTCTGTGCCCACCTTTAAAAGGGGGGGTACTGTCACTCACCGGACCGTGAGTGCCTCTTCCCGGACATTTAGGAACCGTGGCCGTCCTCCATCCTGAGGGTCTGCGCATGCGCAGCCCTTTCCTATACTTCAGTGTATGTCCCTTTAACTCAATTGGCAGATCAGGCAACACTCCCTATATTAAGCACCTGTGGTCAACACCACGTTGCCTGATCTTGGAGTCTCATTCCCCATGAGCCTCTGAAGGTGTTCCTGTGTTTCCTCGTGTATTCAGCGCTGCTGATTCCTGTGGTTTCCAAACCACTTCTACCTCTGTGGTTTCCTAACCACTTCTCCTACTGTGGTTCCCATACCACTTCTACCATCAACTGTATCATCGTGACTGTTTGCTGATTCCTATCCGCTGCCTCCGTGCACTACAGTCTCCTATACCACTTCTACCATCAACTGTATCATCGTGACTGTTTGCTGATTCCTATCCGCTGCCTCCGTGCACTACAGTCTCCTATACCACTTCAACGCTATTATATTCCATTGTGACTGTTTGCTGATTCCTATCCGCTGCCTCCGTGCACTACAGTCTCCTATACCACTTCAACGCTATTATATTCCATAGTGACTGTTTGCTGATTCCTATCCGCTGCCTCCGTGCACTACAGTCTCCTATACCACTTCAACGCTATTATATTCCATAGTGACTGTTTGCTGATTCCTATCCGCTGCCTCCGTGCACTACAGCCTTCTCTCCTTATCCACTCACCTGTTCATCATCAAGTCTGTGAGCTGATTCCTAGCTGCTGCCTCCGTGCACTACAGCCTCCAGCTGGCAACTCGCCTGTGTTCATCATCGTGACTGTGAGCTGATTCCTATCCGCTGCCTCCGTGCACTACAGCCTCCAGCTGGCAACTCGCCTGTGTTCATCATCGTGACTGTGAGCTGATTCCTATCCGCTGCCTCCGTGCACTACAGCCTCCAGCCGGCAACTCGCCTGTGTTCATCATCGTGACCGTGAGCTGATTCCTATCCGCTGCCTCCGTGCACTACAGCCTCCAGCTGGCAACTCGCCTGTGTTCATCATCGTGACTGCTAGCTGATTCCTATCCGCTGCTCCTGTGCACCTCAGCCTCATCTCATCTCTCCCGTGGGTTCGCAGAGTCCTGCTGCCGCTGCCAGTCCTATCGCCCATCTACTGCTGATCCGCTCTCCACGCCTTCCTGGTTCCCCTGCTCGCTACCCTCCTGTCAGCATTGGATTCGTGTCCCTGTTGGTCTACTTACCTGTGCGCTGCACCTACTAGACTCCTGCTTCTTACATCCAGGGACTTCTCATCCTGTCGGCCTCCTGCCGCCCAGGTATCACTGCACTCCTGTCTGACTGCCTTCTGAACCACGGTATGCATACTTCTCATTGACTGTGCTGGTGTATTGCATATCTTGCTGGACTGTGTTGGTTCTCCTCTGGAGTCTGCAATCCGCTGAGTCTTTTGCCATCATTGACTGTGTTACCTTGTGCTGGATTACTTCAGAGACTTCCTACATTTGCAGACCTGTTCAGTCATTTATATATATTGTGCATATTACTGTGGATCGTGTTTAATGTGCCCGTGTACATCCTGTGTTGCAGTCTCTCCCCGTACACCTCCTCACATATATTTTCAGTGGTACAACTTGCTGAAGGCAGACCACTGATTCCTGTTCCGGTATCACCTGTTCCATTCCTCTCACATAGCAGTGGTATAACTTGCTACCGCAGACCACTGACTTCCCGGATACCTCCACTTGGATTCCATTCCTTCACTCAGACAGCGGTATCACTTGCTATCCGCAGACCGCTGACTCTCATCACCTCCTCGTTTCTGTTGGACATTCCTCCTCACTATAGCAGTGGTACAACTTGCTAACGCAGACCACTGACTACCTCCACTTGCCCTTGTCCATACAGTTCCTCGTGTATTATTACCTCCATATTACCAGTGCTGCTAGTCATAGACTTTCCTGAGCATCTCATCATCTACTATTGCCTGTTCCGTGATCACCCTGCTACCAGAGTACACTATTACCATCTACATTGCTCTGGTAAGCTTACCACCTGGTGATCCCTGGGTAAAGACTCCTAGTGCCCGTGACAAAACCATACTTGCCAACTCTCCCGGAATGTCCGGGAGACACCCGCATTTTGCGAGAGTCTACTGGACTCCCGGGCGAGTGTGGCAAAATCCCGGATCTGCCCACTTCCTAGTGAAGTGGGCAGAATTAGGTCACAAACGCCGCGATTCCTGGTGAATCGCGGCATTTGGCCCCGCCCCCCGCTGTCAAATGACGCATTTTGCATCATGACATCACGGGGGCGGGTCCAAAATGACGCGGATTTCGGAGGCCCGCCCCCCCTGACGCCCACCTCCCCCGCAGCCTCCCGGACACCAACATTTTAAAGTTGGTAAGTATGATGTAAACAGAAATGTCACAGGACTGTTCACAAGTTACAGCACTGCCTCTTTTTCCATGAGGACTACCTCATTTATTTGAACTTTACTTGTTTTCTTAACATATACTGTAATCATGACTTTCATACAGCATTTATTATCTATCTCAGTAAAGTAAGTGGGCTTCAGAAGCCTTCATTGTATGTGTTGCTAAGTACTTTTTTTTAATCTTTCCACTTCCTCTTTACAAAACAGCTTCAGGTACATCTAGCTAATAGTGAGCCATTTGCTCTGGATATGACAGTAAGGCTGGATACACACTACAATCTTTTCAGCAGAATATTGGGCCAATCAGACGATAAGCGACTGATTGACCCAACATCACAGTAGTGTGTACCCTGAGGCGATGAACAATTATCGTTCAAAAGCGCATATCTTCATTTGATGTGATTGTTCAGCAGAAGTAAAAATCTCGTTTACTACATTACTATTGTACCTCAAGATCACAAATGTCTCCTCGCTCCCTTTGGGGGGGAGAAATCTGCAATGTTACATCACTGCAGAGTACCTTCTTGAACATTCCGGAGGCACTCCGCAGCTAATTAAATATGCTCCTCAGTCTTCTGTAACTATGTTACATTAGTAATAGAAAACAAAGTAATTATCATCTGTATGATCTATAAGAGTATTGTACACCAATGAACTTTACTATACAACAACAAGTTTAGAGAAACAATTGTTTTTAGTTTCTTTCATTTGTACAATATGGGGGTGCATTTATTAAAACTTCTACAGGTAACTTATAGATAAGGACATGTTCACATAAAAAAACAATTAGATTGTAGCTGTAATTTGTCAAGTACAATTCAGAACAATTAAAACAACTGATTTTATAAAATAAAAAAAAGTTTGCCCTTGAGCTAATGAAGTAAAAATCATTTAGCAATGGTTTTGTAACCTTTCTCAGCCCCAAGAACATCAATAGCTCTTTTTGTTATTGTCATCACAATAAACAGAACACCTTACTTAAGTTACTACTTGATTAAAGTTGTTTTTTTCTAAATATTCATATATTTTTCAAAAAAGGAAAAAAATTATATTGGATTAATATGGTAATATGTTGGTTGTTTGTTCAGACTATTTTATTTCTCAGTAAGAAGTAGATGAAGATCAGATCACAATTTAGTTCAACTTTTTGTAGCCATACAATAAATTATAAAATATTTTAAAACTTTCGCTCAACACTGTATTTTGTTAGTGTGTTTTATTTTGTAGCTATATTTTTGTGATATATATATATATATTTACTTATAATAAACATCAGGGTTTCTTTATTCAAACCTGTGCATAACTAGTGGTAGTACAAGTGAGACTGGAGGCAATAATCAGGTACCACATGTAGACAGAAATATTATTTCAGACTTGATCATTACTTTTGAATAATGCATTTGAAGAAATTTTAAATACTATTCTAATTTTTGTCATTCAAAATTGGTGTGGCCTCACATGAAATTGGTGTGGATATATTAAGGAGTGTTTTAAAGAGATTGCCTCTTAGTTCGGAGTGACCGGGACGTAGCATAATTTGTTTTGGCTTTCCTATTGGGAGTAAGGGCAAACATGGTTTAAATATCATATAAATCTTTGTATTTTTTCCAGCATGAATAAAACTTTTTTGCTGGTGATAAACTAATGTCTGGAATCTATGCAAGGAAGCTATAATATATATCATATTAACAAGTCATGACAATAACATTTTGAACATTATAATAGTACACACATTTATAATTAATTTTTGTGCCTATAATATATTTTCTAATGTTGTAAGTGTTTGTAGTTTGATGTGAACCATTCATTACTAGCTTTTCTGACAAAATAATCTGAGCTATTCAGACATATCAATCTTAAACAGCAATTGACATAGTAAACATGTATCTAATGAGCTCATGCATATGTATTATAACCTGATTAGTGTGCACATAATTACATTGACATTTTAGCATTCTAACCACAGCTTCTTCTATGACAGCACATACAGCACATGCAAAACCATATCATATGGTTTAATATTGCAAATGCACATTTAGTATTAATCATAATGTTGTTATATTGGTAATTAATAATTGTTTCCCTGGTTAATCTTAAAAAGGAATCAGTGAATGAATAAAATACAATATTTACTTCTGTAAATAACCTTTATTGAGTTATTGTGTCAGAGGAATCTTACAGTGAATAGGATAAGTGAATCTCACACATTGTGGTTGTCAGGATATTTTTAGTTATTGGTGCAATAGGTTTTTATCGAATCAATTTACAGATCTTTTGTTGCTGATTTAGACAAAATAAAGTTGTTGTTTTTTTTTTAAAAAAATGTCTAAAAATGATTTATAAAGTAAATTTGTTAAATTTATTGTTTTAAATAGAATGAGCAGTTTGAGTTCAGGAGTATCCAAGAATTTTGAATGTTGCATATCTGAGCCTCAATGTTACTTGAAATCTCCCATGCTCCATGCCGATGATTTTTTACTGCTTGGATCTTGGCTCTGACAAGATTGTATTGCAACTAACCTAGACCTCTGACTCACTTGGAATTGTTGTGCTGTTCCAGTATCTGTGTGTAGTGTTATATCAGAAGCACAACTACAAGTCACAGAAGCCCTAATAAAGAGAAAGCCTTTATCACTGGTGGTCAAAGATGAAATTGCCCCACAGTGAAGCACCGCATGGAGCAGCAGACCCAGTATTTCAAGGCTATAGGGAGGATAAAACAAGGCAATATGTATTTTCTTTTCTTTATGTCTCCATACAGAGTTTCTTTCTAACCAGATTTATAGCTATCATCTCTGAAATGGGTGCTATAAATAAGAATTGTCTAATGGGCTCTGTTCTCGGCCCTCTACTTTTTTCGCTCTATACTTCCTCCCTTGGTGCTCTCATCTCCTCCTTCGGTCTTCAGTACCACCTTTATGCTGACGACATTCAACTCTACATCTCCTCCTCTGATCTTTCTTCCACCCTTCTCTCTCATGTCTGACTGCCTCTCCGCCATCTCCTTCTGGATGTCTGCGCGTTTTCTCAAAATCAATATCTCTAAAACAGAACTCATTGTCTTTCCTCTGTCCAGACTCCCATCCCACCATAACCTCTCTTTTGTTGTCAACAACAACACCATCTCCTCTGTCACCCAACTTCGCTGTCTGGGTGTCACCCTCGACTCCTCTCTCTCTTTTGCCCCCCATATTCACTCCCTTGCCCAAGCCTGTCGCTTCCAACTTCGCAACATCGCCCGCATCGTCCCTTTCTCTCTCAGGATGCTGCCAAGACTATCATCCATGCACTCATCATCTCCCGCCTGGATTACTGCAACCTCCTCCTCACTGGCCTCCCCCACTCACATCTCTCCCCCCTCCGCTCTGTACTCAATGCGGCCGCAAGACTCATCTTCCTCTCACGCTGCTCCTCCTCTGCCTCCCCTCTCTGCCTCGCCTTACACTGGCTTCCCTTCCCCTACAGAATCCTTTTCAAACTCCTCACCACCACTTACAAGGCTCTCTCCCACTCTACAGCCCCCTACATCTCTAACCTCCTCTCCATTCACACTCCTACCCGCTCCCTGCGCTCAGCCAATGATCGACGCCTCTCCCCCACTCTAATCACCTCTTTCCACTCCAGAATCCAAGATTTTTCACGTGCTGCCCCCCTTCACTGGAATGACCTCCCTCGTTCCATCCGCCTCTCTCCTACTCTGTGCTCCTTCAAACGTGCACTGAAAACCCACCTCTTCCTTAAAGCCTACCAACCATCCGTATAACCCCTTCATCTCCTCCACTCGCTCTCTCCCTTGCCTCATCTCGCTCCCCTTGTGCCTGTTCTGTTTTCCCTCCCTTAGGATGTAAGCTCATTTGAGCAGGGCCCTCTTTCCCCCTGTCTCCTCACCTGTTCTTCTGCTCCGTGTTTATTGCTTTAACCTGCCTGGAGTTCCTGAAGTACTGGTATCTCTGTTTATTATTTTGTACTGTTTCACCCTGTATAGTGTGCTGTTTGTATGGTGTACGGCGCTGCGGAAATCTTGTGGTGCCTAACAAATAAAAGATAATAATAATAATAATAATTGTCAAAAAAAGAACATAAAGTGAAATATTTTATACATAACAACAACAACAGCCCATTAGATTGGCTGTTGAACGTCTCACGGAATTTCAGAGCTTTGAGTGGATGATAATGTAAGAATAACCACTAAAGGCCACTGCTATGCTCTCTGTGTACTAGGCAGGAGGTCAGGAGTCTTTTCCGTTATTTATTATTAAACATAAGATTAAACTCAATATAGTTATAGACTAAGCACAAAGTGACCTTCTTAAAATAAATCTCCAAAAGTGATCCCTTATTTCTTATTTTTTATTTGATGTACCATATTTTTTTTTATTTTTTTTTTACATGTCCTTGGTCATGGTGCTATTTCCTCTCCACCACCCATCATTGGGACAACACTTTTTGTTGTTCATTGCACCTTCAAACAGGCACGTAAAACTCACCTCTTCCTTAAAGCCTACCAGCCATCCACCTAACCTGCTCTCTATGCCTGACTCCATCTCCTCTCTTCCCCTACCCCGCCAATCGCTTCTCTTGCTATTGATCTTCTCTAACTCCTCATTGGGCCTCCTGTCTGTTTCCCCTCCCTTTAGGATGTACGCTCTTGCGAGCAGGGCCCTCTTCACTCCTGCCTATTCTTCTGATCCATCCTCAATGTGTAAGCTATGTTGGGAGCTTTGAGGTCCTGGTATTTTTGTTTATTGTTCTGTATGGTCAACTGTTTATACTCTGTATGGCACTGCGGATACCTTGTGGTACCCTATAAATAAAGATTAATAATAATAATAAAAATAATAATAATTGCATCGTAAGCCAAGTAAACATTTTTAGTTCATTAAATCCATCACATTTTTTCAAATGTAACATCACTATTTATTAAACTGGAACTGGGCATGATGTATGAACACCAGGTTTAACAGGTGATGTAAATAATTTGACATAATTACTGTAAATGGATTAATATACCAGCCTTAAAGCATTTGGTATCCGCTAATTTATGCAATTATTCATGAAGTCACAACTTAACACTTATAGGGGAAAAATCATGGACTAAACCAAGACATGGCTATAAGGTGCACAAAATAAATAAATATATTTTATAATGAGTCCCCCATTCCTGTCATACAGGTAGAGCATATCAAGGAAGGGACTCACACTATTCTGATAAAAGTGTAGTATAATAATTTTTAAAATTATGTTTTAGAAAGTGGAATTAGCCTTTAACATTTGTACATTATTTTGACCAGTGTAAACTAGCAAGCACCATAGCAAACTTTTGAATACTCAAGCCAGCTCAAGTCCAATACTAATTTATGCCAACCCAGAGATATTTGTTATTTCCCAAAACAATTTCTAACAATGCTTTGTACTCAGTAATTAGATCTTTATCAATCTGAAAGTGGTCTAAACTGTATAATTGACTTTTCCCTTTAGTAACTGCAATTCTACTTTTTCCCATAGCGGTTACATAGTATGGTGTAGCTTTTTTAATATGGCCTTGCTCTCAACAACTTCATGCAAATGTTTCCCAATACCATTTCATTTAAAATGTTGGATATTATTCAAATAATATATACAAAATTATGTCTTTCTAGATAACTTCTTATTGAGTAAAACAAATACATTATAATGTGATATGTTGTTTGAAAGTTATCTTTTGATTATGCCATAACATTATAGCCTTGATTTAAATTGTATGTCCATTTCTGGTGCATTATATTGCAATTTGACACACTGCTCAAACACAAAGAAATGCAGCCATCTTTAGAGTATAATGTAACTTAAACTGGCGGCTCCGTCTGTAAAGGCAGATCGGGACATGCAAGTTCAGTACAGTAGGGACATACATACATTAATGCAACACGTCCACACAGGACATTCTCTATATAGTCTTGAGCAAATGTCCACATATGCCTTTTAGGAGGTGTATCTTTTGTAAGGGACTAGCAACAGTAACGTGGCTGGCAGTTTTTCTGCTATTTTAACTGTCATTACAATAGTTTCAGCTCATCATTCATCAATTTTTAATATTTAGCTCTAAGTTTCAATAAGATTATCAATGAAAGGCTCATGTTTATAGAGCTTTGAAGATCCAATATTTTAAATATTTCTTTTAATGCATATTAATAAAGATTGACATTTTAATTTTTCAACAATAACAGTCAATGAGTGCCTCCGTGATAGACACGCTTCTCTCTTTCTTCTGCTTCAATTTGAATACAAAGTACTTGCATGTTAGTTACGTCTGAATTTAGAGTTGAGATAAGATAACCAACTCTAAATATGTACAGACATATGTCTGTGCATATTTGTGCAGGTGTAAGTTTGCAAACTTACCTTTAACTCTTAATCAACCTCTAAGTGTGTAAAAATATTATCATTTAATATAAAGTGTAGATATTAAAAATAGGCTTTATGAAGCATGGTATATCTGCTGAGGCAGTTGACTAAGGTCGTTTACCTCAATTATAGATAGTGAAACAGACATTACTAGGAAAAGAGTATTCATTAAATTGCATGTTCAAATTCTGATTCATGGTGGCTAATAGGTTAAGTTGCAAGGTGGAAGAGATCATTTTCTTTTTTTTGAATGTTGGATCTATTTGATAATATTAAATACAAATGTATAAACGTAATGCTCCATTAGGTATGCTTCATATTGTGTAAACTATTTACAGCTTAAATGTTCAGTGCAGTGTGATTTTTATACTTAAATATTACCAATGCTTTTAATAAAATAGCAATCATAGCAAGTGTTTTATTCACATTATACACACAAATGAAATATTTCTAAATATATATTGTAGGAAAAACATAATAATCTTGAGCATATTTTGGCAATGTATGATGCATATCAATATTCACCTCTGCTCTCACAATGCAATGAGTATTGTGTGTAATGCTTTTAACTCTAACTTTCATTAGATCTTCCATTTTATGCTCTTCTGTAACTATTGTGTAATGTATTTTAATGCCCATCAGTCATCTAACTTATGCTTTAAGGGCAGCCACCTTTGTAGTCATTAGTGGTAGGGAATGTACCAGAAACAGTAAGCTGAGACAGCAGTTCTGAATAGCATCTACTAGATGAATAATTATGACAAGAATAGGAAGCAGGACTGTAATAGAAAACAAGCTGTATTTCATAAGTCTGTATGCTTTTGTTCAGGGTCATTCTTTTTTTAATAATGTCTGAAGAAATACAACTATCAACTCATAATCACACACTCCTACACAAATAGGTCTACTAATTGTAAACAAGGAGCAAACATAAATACCTACAGAAGACACATGATCACTCGGTAGGTATCAAATTGTCAATTTTGACAACAGCAAAACAGTAGCTTGAAGTGTCATTTTATATTACAACAACTAATGCAGAACCAAGATAGGTGTTTGTTTGTATTTGTCAAACGTGCTTGAAGCGGGGCAGTATGTGCTGGTATAATATAAAGGCACTTCTTCTCCCCACTTTCTTAGAATCTGCTTCCATGCTCTAAAGAACATGTGAGCATAAGATTACACTGAGCAGAGACTGCTGCCTAATTCTTTTTGTCCCTGCTCAACCAAATAAAATCCCCATTAATCCACTCAGCCTCTCTGCACCCCACCGATCATGGGCTACTCTCTGCTCATTCCACACCTACTGCCATAGCAAGTCTGGGCTCCTGAATCTCAGGGCAGAACTGATTGTTTTCCACTTAGTGCTGTGCCGTCCATGTAAAACTGTTGTCAAAGTCGTATAATTGGATGAACGAAAGTATATTGGTTAATATTGTTTTACCATGCGATTGCGATCAGTATGCCATGTAACATGTGGCATGGCGCGAACACGCAGTAAAATACGCACGCACACACTTGCACTCTAACATTTAATTATTTATATATTTCATATTATAATGGTTCCATTCCCCAGTGATTTATGAGCAGATGGTATTTAGTTTATAGATATATATATTTTAAGGTTATATGTACACTTTAGTCGTATTTAAGGTTCAGATTACAGGAAACATGTCATGTTTAGTATCATTTTAATCCCATATTCATCAGCAGTTGTCCGGTTCATTTGCCGAAGAGATCGCACATTGCATACTCTAGTTAGCGATGTTAGAAAATAAATGTTTAAACTGTTACTGACTGTGTATTGTGAATAGACTAGCTTAAACTGGTTTCTGGGCGGGAGAATCATCTGGAATGTTGACTCTCACCCTTGGAGGGGGCTGTTTCAACTAGCCTATGACCTGTTTACACTGGACGCTCCTGAAGACTGGACCTATAGAAGCAAGCCACGTCATCTGCATTGTTTTCTCTGTAACACTGAGTGTATGTAATACTGTTTTGCTGGTACTGGTCAGTCATTCTCTGACCACAGTATTCTGGGGTGAAGTACTGTAAGCTGGTATCAGTGGAGCGCAGCTAGCCCAAGCGAGCGCAGCGGTATGTATGTATCTTTGATATTGGCTGTACTGTATTATAATTATGTATTAAACTGCTAAATTTTGCATCTGTTAAAAATAAATAACTTTGTGCATGGGAAACACAAGACATCGCTTAGATAATGCTTATTTGAAAACAATAAAATTACTTTAATACTGTGCTGACCCGTGAGTGCTGTGCTGATTTCTATGAATAGGCCACTTGTTTTGGACTTTTGTCTAGTGATGGGGCTTCAGGTTATGGATCGGTTATAATGGGTGAAAGCAGCCACACTCCCAGCCTGAGAAAGGTAAGCTTTGACTTTCTAACTGTTCCAATCGTTTTGGAAAAACAGGTCCTGTGTTGCCCCTCCAGTTTTTGTCCTTCTGGGTAGGCTGGGACTATTAGTGTTACAATAATTTTTGACAATTCAGAGTGGAAACTAAAATCGCAGCTGTGAAGGATTGGTGAGATCCTATATGAATAAATATAAGAGAGAAACATACACAGCGCTGAAGATAGCAAACACTCTAAGAATGAATTGGTCAAAAGGTCGTGATAAATAAAAATTTATTTAATATTATATCATAATCTACAAATAAACCCTTACTAAATAATAATATGTATAACCAGTGCACTGATGTACTATATCACTGAATGAGCACAAACATATACCACTGAAATGATCTCAATAAAATGAAATACAAATAAAAAGGTGAATGCAACCACCATAGGACAATCACAAGCCGATATCAGAGTGAAACTCTGTTTATGTCACAGAGATATTCAGTCATGTTATCCGTGTAATTGATACTATTCATGTTTATTTATGTCCTATGGTGGTTGCATTCACCCTATGATATAATATTAAATACATTTTTATTTATCACGATCTTTCCACAAATTCATTCTTAGAGTGTTTGCTATCTTCAGCGCTGTGTATGTTTCTCTCTTACAATAATTTTTGTTCTGGTATCATCAAATTTTACTGCCAATCAGTACCCTAGTCCTGTATATTAAGTGTTTGCCTACAATGTATATACTCAAGTTCTGTGTGTTTATTAAAAATGTACCATTACAGGAGTGATAATCACAATCAGTGTTAAAAAGCCTGCTCTAATGTCATATAACGGTCAAAGGTTATAAAGTGACTAGATAGAGGTAAGATTAGTGCACTTTGTGTTTTGAAGAGGTCGACAAAATAATAAAAGCAGATAAATATTTTTCTTTTTAAGTGCTCTAACATTAGTTTGTCTCAGCTGGTGACATTAGTGTTGAAAACATCTATAATGAATGTCACAATATGAAAATCCCTAAAGCTAATGGTGGTCTATGTCATATCAGCACATCTAATTTCCCACTTTGACCACTGTTTGTCAGACAGTTTTAGAGAAATGGAAGATCTGCATTATTCCATTTCAGATAAAATGATACAATCTAATCTGCCATAAACAGAAGAAAATAAGTAAGAAGTTGGTTCACTGTCATCTGGACCAAATAAACTATTAAATACAGAACCTGGGGGATACCAATAAAGAAGCTACTAATGGCTAGAAATTAAAAAATTACAATATGATAAATTATGAAAATTGCCATCATTTCACTTTCATTTGTGTTAAAGAGATGGGTTATAAGGTAAAATTAAATAGCAGTGTACTGAGGTAAAGATGGTTCACTCTTTCCCTTCAATTACATGAAGATGACATGTAGAACATACTGCTTGAATCACTGTATATTCCACAACTCTCCTCAGTGAAAGATGGAACATCACATGTCCTGTAATAGCCTTCTAGAAACTTGGGTATGCTAGGAATGCTGAGCTTTGTAGTAGTAATATTCACTGAACTCCAAGAAACTGCTCTCCTGTATCCTAGGGTAAATATGCTATAAAGGTTTGTTACATAAGACAGAGAAATCTCTAGGGAATTCATTCCCATATTCACCACTGATTCCGCAGCGCTGTACAGAGAACTCATTCACATCAGTCCCTGCCCCATTGGAGCTTGCAATCTAAATTCCCTAACATACAGACACACACAGACAGACAGAGAGAGAGACTAGGGTCAATTTTGATAGCAGCCAATTAACCTACTAGTATGTTTTTGGAGTGTTGGAGGAAACCGGAGCACCCGGAGGAAAACCACGCAAACACAAGGAGAACATACAAACTCCGCACAGATAAGGCCATGGTCAGGAATTGAACTCATGACCCAAGTGCTGTGAGGCAGAAGTGCTAACCACTGAGCCACCGTGCTGTCTAATGTCTAATGACCATTATTGTATTCAGTAACAGTAACTCTAACATTTTATACTCTATATTATTTTACCCCAACGGGGGAATTCAATTGGGATGCATTATTCTAGGAATAACGTGACCTGCACAGTGTTACCATTACTACGATCAGCATTAAAATTGCTGTAAAAACGGTAATACTGCGTACTAGTACCGTAGTAATAGTGCGCAGGCAGCGTTATTCTCCCAAATAACGTGGCCAGGTGAATCGTGCCCTAAAAGTCTAACTTTCAAATAAGTTCTAACAATTTTCTATATGTATGTTTTAATTTTTTAGAATTAATAATTAAAACAATATCATGAACTTAACACACAGCAGGTGCGCCAGGGGATGGGTAGGATTGTGTCAACCTTTGTATGGATTTGTTTTATTTCTAATAATGTGACATAAAAAAAAAGATTGTTATAAAACAATATAGATTTCTTTTTTTTTGTGGCTAGTACTGTATTGAGCCTTTGCTTTTATTGGGGTGAGTTTTATTTGTTAAACTTGGTAGCAATATTTCTAATGTGTTGTTAGTGGAAACTTCTAATCAATCATATAGTTTCAACACTTTTAGTACTCATAGCTGTGCTGCGTTGTCTATAAACTAACTAAGAACTAAGCATTTTCTGTACAATTGAACGCCACCTCCAGGATCTGCCTCATACCCATGAATTTGGTTCTTATGCCATATGTATAATGAACTAGGGATCACCAAGACCAAATACAAATACAAACCATCCTCTGTACAAGGCATTCATTATTGTAAGCATAGTTAATAAGTGTCCTGGTTCTCAATATTCAATTGTAGTCCACACCATTTCTGAAAGTAAGCCCTTGATTCTCTTGTAATCTAAATACAGAAAATATATATAAAAAATTAAGCCCATTTCCTTATTATTCCTGATACTGAGGGAGCTGTTGTGGCGATCGATGGACCGCTGCTTGTTCAGCAGTGGACCTCCCACACGCCGCATCCTACTTCCCTTACTGCTGCCTGGCTCACCCAAGTCTTGCTAACGAGAGGCCCAGAGGGGGATCCAATGCCGCATACATAGCCATGGTGACTTATCTGTTCTGGCCCTTGTCTCCGGGTCGCAGAGGGTCACCTGCAGTACCCTGCAGTACCATCATCATTGGCGGACATCGTGGGAAACCTACAGGCTACTCCTGCTCCCAATCTACTGGCTATGTGAACCATGGCAGCGTTGGATGGCCCAACAGTACTATTTCTACTGTTTACAATGTTACTGATAATGTTGTTATATGCATCTCTGCTCATTTAGTTATGGCATTCGGTTACAATACTTTCATTGATACCTCTGTCACCTTATGATACATAATGGAAGTTAGTTTAGCATATGCCATGGTTCAGTTTCTGTCTATAAATGTTAAGGGATTAAATTTCCCCAATAAACATAGGGTTGCCCTTAAATACTTTGCAGTCTATAAGGAGGATATAGTCGCTTTCCAGGAGACCCATTTCTCTTTACATTCCCCTCCTCAATTTTATAATCATCCATATCCCACTTGTCATATGGCATGTGGGACATTTAAGCGTAACAGAGTTGCTATCCTGATTAAAGCTAGCTGCCGATTCAAATTGGACAAGAAGGTCTCCAATCAAAATGGGGTTGATAGGTCGCCAGGCCCTTACTTTGCTTTCCCTGTATGCTCCTCACTCCCATCAACTTCCATTTCTAAGTAAAACCTGTTATGCTGTAATTAAGACGGGGGCTGTACTCTTTATGGGGACTTTAACATTACTCCTGACACCAAGTTGGATAAAAGTTCTGCCTCTTCCAAATTTCCTTCTTCTCCTTCTTAGTCCCTCTCATCTGTCATTGCCCATCTTCAGGCATCTTCAAGAATATGACCTTTATGATGGAGAGCAAAACACCCTGGTGAACGTGATTACACATAAAATGCTTAACGGCTGATATCTACTTCCTTTAACCTCTTAACCTTATTTTAACTATTCCTGAATAAATGACACAACACCTTAGTGTGGCAGAATTAAACAGAGTTTATATTGAAGGTATGGTGGTGGAGAAAAAGAGCAGTCAGATCGACATCCGCCAGGCAAACCAGGGTGCCCCAGCATTAACCATGGGACATCTGCAGATGGGAGACAACCAACACACCCCGGGCGCACATATCTACCTTAATTGGGCATTCACCCCGGGCACTACAGAACTCGCAACCCTTCTGGGCTAACGGAATGCAACCACCAACCGACCCACACGGGTGGTACTTGGACCGAGACTATATCCGACTCCATTGAAGAGAGGCGGGTTAAGGGTTCCCGCTATTGTAATGTGCACCCTAACCACTGGCCATCTACTGCACTGTGTTTTCCGGGAAAGCCTGGATCCCTAAGACCCGAGGCCTGCCACCAACCTTCCCTATTGATGCTAGACTCCTGAAAAATTCCTTATACCGAACCATCCTCACATTCTTCCTATGAACACCATCCTGCTTATTGAAGGGGGTCCTAAAATCCAATGAGTGGGTGCTCCAACTGCAAGCCACTTTGAGAGCGAGTGAACCGAATTACCACAGTACTACCTTTCTTCCTGTCTTTTACCTATCCAATTTACAACTACCGACCCTGAAAATGAAGATGTGTCCCTTGCTGCCAAATGCAATGCAGCCCAATGAACGTTTGAGTGTCCTAGCACCCAAATATGTCACAGGGTCCAGTGGTCTGTAAAGGCAGGAAATCACAACAACATTAGCACACATAAGCAACGGTTGTCAATCCTCCTAGTGATTGAAAATGAATATGAAAAGGATAAAGAGTAAGAAAAATAAGCATTAAGGCTCTTTAAGACCACACATACTCCGCACCCACCGCAGAAGCTTCCTTCCATATATGGTATACGCAGTCTCCTGCGTGTTTCTTGAGGTATTAAATCTCTCCTACACCAATGCGGCTGTGCGGGAACAGGCCATCAGTGTACGGGCTTGAAATGCAAAGAAATTTTGCTTTAGGTAGGGATTTGCTTCCCTTAAAGAGGTGTCCCAGTCACGGGCTGAAAGACGGAAGGTTTGACAATATGGCGGTTGACTTGGGCATCGAGATAGGCATGGTTTTGAGACTTGGTAGGCTCACCTTAGGCAGGTTTAAGAAGCGAGGCACTTGGATAGCTTTGGTGCTTGGGTTCTAGTGAGTAACTTTGGAGTGCACTCAATCCATCCTGGGGATTTCCAAGTGCTGAACGTTTAAGAGGGCAAAAGCTGATCCTTGATGTAGTATCCATCTTTATACTGAGAGCCGGGAGTATTTCTCAGTTGGGATCAGTTCCTGTCAGTTTTTAAGGGACTGCAGTTAATATCTGAGTTTGGGGGTTCTACATTGTCGATGACGGGTGCGCCGCATCTTTGTCCGGCTAATGGGTGCAGTCCACCTGAACTGATAGCTTGGTCCTCCAGGAGATCATCCCAATAGTTGGAGCTGGGTGCATTGGAGGACAGTTTAGTTGGGAAGCACATAGTTTTCTGGTGTGATAGCGCCAAAGGAGTGCAGACAAATTAAGCTGCAACAGGATACTACGCCTCCGGTGATGACAGGTTGATATTTCACCTTTTGTTCTATGGCATCTGCTCCTAGGCAAGCACGTTCCCGGAGTGGAGGATCATCTTGTGGACGCCTTGTCAGGGGGCTAATGGGATAGGTTTTGAACGTGGTCTTCTGGGGCAGTCCTGATGGGGTTCCGCTTGTTCTACTTTGGCAGGTTGTTCAGCAACATTGAGGGTTTGGCCAATTCAGCCCGTGACCCTGCAACACGGACGATGTATCGTGTGGCTTGGCAGGAATGGTGCATTTTTTCATAGCCGGGGCCATGTCACTGCTGAAGACTGGGCATGGGTGCATTCTAGGATTAGTTAAGGCTGGATGTCTATCCTGTAAGTTCTGAGCAGCTATGGCTGGGTCCCCAGCAGGAATATCATTCTTAGCTAAGCTGCGAAGGGAAGTTGATTACACAAAAGGTTTTGTTGTGTCCAGGGCTTTGAAGGTTAGAGCAAGGGAATGTCCGGTAATCCAGATTAGAGGAGTTCCATTAGGGATTTTTCTCTTGTTTGAATTAATAGAAGCGGTTTCAAGGTGGCGTAGGATGTGTATAAGGTCGCATTATGTTGCGTTGTTTGTGTCATGTTAAATTTGTACCTTTCTGGTGAGGAACCTAATGTGGTGTATCCTCCTCTTCGGTATGGCTGTCGAGGGAGGTGATTCAAATATGAGCAGCTTGGCTGAGTGTTCTAGATCCCTACTTTCCCAAGGGTGGGTGTCGCTGTTTGTATTAAGGTGTGGGACAAGTATGAGATCGCATTATGTTGCCCTGCTTGTGTCATGTTATGTTTATGCCTTCTGAGTGAGGAAGCTAATTGCCTCTTCTAGGTCTACTCCTTTGTCAGGTATGCTAGCACAGCATGTTTTGATATCCTCCGCTTAGGTATGCGGTAAAGGGAGGAGCTCCGAAGCTGACCAGCTTGGTAGAGGGCGCTGGGTTACAATGTCTTCAAAGGATGGTTCACTGTTTGTCGATGTCATGTGCAAGCTAATGTTTAGGCATAAATCTGCAAATATATGTTTGTGAATTACTTCCTAGAAATAGCGGGACATGGTTCTCTTAGAAGCTGTTAGATCAAGGGGTTTTGTGTATGTTAAACCACCCAGGGGGGCTGGTAGATAAGGGTAGCACCTTAGCTGGGTTTTAAAACTGTACTGAAAATGTAACCCCTGGTTCTTCTGAGGGAGTCAATTCGATATTGAAGAGGTCCCATTTTTCCTGCTTCTCCCGGCAACGGAAACTTGATTCTAAGTGAGGTATCAATTCTGTGTTTTATCCTTTTTATTTTATAAGAAACAATTGCACTCTATTTGTATGTCATTTTATTATCTTTTCATCTTAAGCATTGTGGATGTGTCTTCCATATTAAATTACACTTAATAAGTTCTAGTCTCTGTGTTCTTATGAATTCACGCGACAGTTTGGTCCAGACGCTACCTAATTGAAACTGTGCAAACCTTGTGGTTTAAGTGAACTCTGAGTAAAGTAACTTGTGTTGGATTAATGCTAGGGAGAACCGAAGGCTTCCTAAATAAGAGTGTCAGCTCTTATCCGAAAAAACCTTGGTGGTGGTAATTAGTATCGCAAAGCTAGTGTGTGGCATAGATAGGGAAGTATTTAATCATTTTAGACATACCAAGTGGTTGTTGTGTGGTTAACCCTGTGTCACATAAGCGTCACGCAGACTCAGGTGAGTGCTGTTCGTGACAAATTGGTGGCAAGCTTGTGGGATATATTTTTAATTTTTTAAGAACTTAAGTGAATTAGGGTGTGTGATCCCGGAGAGAGGAAATACAGACTAATTCACCAGAGACTGAACTCAATGCTTAAAACATTATAAGACATACAGCAATTGTTTCTTTCCCTCCCCTTCTCTTTTTTTTCTTATCTTTTTTTTATTTGGCATTAAACTGAGGAAATGGCTGCTGCATATAAACGCTTGACAAAGGAGGCGCTGATTTCAGACTGTGAGGATGGAGGAATTCCCACCAGTGGCAAAAGCAAGGAGCAATTGATTGAAGCTCTTGTGCAGAGGGATCAGCAACTCACAGCTGTGTCCGAGGAAGAGAATAGCCAGAACTCAGAAGTGGACCTGACTGTGGGTATTCCTCAAAACCAGGAACTGTTAATTTCGGATGATTCTAATGGTTCATGTGTGGACACTGCTATGGATGTTTATTTGCAAACTGCCCTAAAATATTTGGGCCCAGCGGACATTACAACTAAAATGCAACTCATACAGCAGTTCCAGGAGAAGGAAGCTGCTGACCGTCAGGAGAGGCGTGCTGCTATGGAGGCAGCAGAGAGGCGTGCTGCTATGGAGGCAGCAGAGAGGCATGCTGCTATGGAGAAAGCAGAGCGCCAAGCAGAGCGACAGGCAGAAAGAGAATCTGCCGAGCGAGAGGCAGAGAGGAGATATGAGCTGGAGCTTGCGAAGCTCAAACACCAGCCAGAAGCCAGAGAGGCTGGTATTAGCAGACCCCGTCCTGAGAATTTCCCTGTATTGGAAAAAGATGGGGATTTGGATACTTTTTTGCGAGGTTTTGAAAAGACATGCCGACAGTATGGTCTGCCCAAAGATCAGTGGGCACAATATTTAACCCCTGGTTTGCGAGGTAAAGCATTAGAAGCCTTTGCAGATCTTCCACCTGAGATGGACGGAAATTATGAGGCAATCAACAGTGCCCTGTTGCAACGCTTTAACATCACCCCAGAGGCGCATAGGCAGAAATTCAGAGATTTAAAACGCAGTGCCTCTGACACATATTCAGGACTTGTGGCCCAGCTGTGTGCTTCATTCAAACAGTGGGTTGGAGGGCTACAGATCACCACCTTTGATGCTCTGCAAGATTTGATGATCCAGGAGCAGTTTCTGACTTTGTGCCCAGCTGATGTGAAGGAATGGGTAGTGGATCGGGACCCTACATCATCTGCGGAAGCAGCTAGACTGGCTGACAAGTACACTGTCACCCGGGCACCTGCAGCTAAAAGAGGAACTTTTGTGCCAGGGCAGTCGGCCTGGAAAGGGGGCCGGCCAGGAGGATCAACGCCACCCCACTCAACACCATCACCCACTGTTTCTTCTTCTTTTGGAAGGGTTGGGGCCAAGCCTGCTGTGGGAGACACCCGCAGGTGTTTTGTGTGCAACCAGGTGGGGCACATTAGTACCGCCTGTCCAGATGGGACAGATGCCCATGTGATTACTTCTGTTGTGCTAGAGAAAGACAATGTTTCTACCCAGGTAATATGCCCAGAGGATGCTGTACAAGGTAACTGGGAGGGCGGGCAGAGTGAAGATGTATATTCTGTGCCTGAACCAGCTGCACACAGAGCTGGTGAGCATGGGGGGGAGACACCTAGTCCTGACCAACGGGAAATAGCGAGTGACAGCAATCCTTACCGTGCTGCTGGGACCTGTAGTTCGAATGTTCACCACTCAGATCTACATCTGAGTTCTGACCATTCATCTGAGTTTTCTATAGAGACAGGGGGGTCAGTGGCTAGCCCACTCTCACTTAGCCAGCCGTCTAACAGCTTAGAGGAGGTAGATGAGGGGCCCAAACTCCCTGTTACTCTACACCACCAGATAGATGAGTCCAAGAGGGAGGGGAGCATCCTGTTCCGTAGCCCCCAAGATAAGAATTGCATAGTGTGTCCCCACCTAGAAGTGCAGTGTCAGGAATCCCAGGCCATTGTTCCCTCAGGCTTTAACTTAGAGGACATGAGAATTAGAGACAAAGTGCACACTGCAACAGGGTTGGTACATAAGAACATGACGCAGGCCCAGACAAGCCAGAAGCAGTGGTATGATCCCCCTGCCAGGATGATAGAGAGAAATTGTCATGATAATCTGTTGAAGGCTCCTAATGACAGTGATGCGTGTGCCCTGACAGTCTGTAGATTGCCAGATGAGGGGAAGAAGGACTTGACATTGGATCTAGAAGCTGCAGCGCAAGGGATAGGACCCCTTAAGAATGCAGAGGTTAGCCCACAGATATTGCCGGACCAGAAGTCCCAGCTGTCTGAGATATGTAACCCCTTTTTAACCCTTCTCCCCAGAGAACCTATTGAGACCCAGCTAACAGCTATTCCATTTGAACCAGGTGGGATCTGTGGGAGATGGCTTGGGCAATGACCTGTCAGTCAATTCCCATGCCATCTCTTAAAAAGGGAAGGTGTCATGTGCAAGCTAATGTTTAGGCATAAATCTGCAAATATATGTTTGTGAATTACTTCCTAGAAATAGTGGGACATGGTTCTCTTAGAAGCTGTTAGATCAAGGGGTTTTGTGTATGTTAAACCACCCAGGGGGGCTGGTAGATAAGGGTAGCACCTTATGCCATTTATGGCAGGACGCAAATGTGAAAGCCTTTGAACAAATCTCTTGCAAGACAATGAAATCTCCCACATGTTTGGGAGGCCCCAGACATGCCGACTGCAGAGACTGGGTTGTATGTAAATGACAGATTCAAGCTGAATAAGGTGGGGGGGGGGCTGTGGGCCCTGTAGCTGGGTTTTAAAACTGTACTGAAAATGTAACCCCTGGTTCTTCTGAGGGAGTCAATTCGATATTGAAGAGGTCCCATTTTTCCTGCTTCTCCCGGCAACGGAAACTTGATTCTAAGTGAGGTATCAATTCTGTGTTTTATCCTTTTTATTTTATAAGAAACAATTGCACTCTATTTGTATGTCATTTTATTATCTTTTCATCTTAAGCATTGTGGATGTGTCTTCCATATTAAATTACACTTAATAAGTTCTAGTCTCTGTGTTCTTATGAATTCACGCGACAGTTTGGTCCAGACGCTACCTAATTGAAACTGTGCAAACCTTGTGGTTTAAATGAACTCTGATTAAAGTAACTTGTGTTGGATTAATGCTAGGGAGAACCGAAGGCTTCCTAAATAAGAGTGTCAGCTCTTATCCGAAAAAACCTTGGTGGTGGTAATTAGTATCGCAAAGCTAGTGTGTGGCATAGATAGGGAAGTATTTAATCATTTTAGACATACCAAGTGGTTGTTGTGTGGTTAACCCTGTGTCACATAAGCGTCACGCAGACTCAGGTGAGTGCTGTTCGTGACAGTCGACGGCAACAATGAGGGACTTTTGCTTGTTTTGAATCCGCGGTCCCAGGGCTGGTGCTTGGAATGGTGCTCCCCTCATCAGGTATCAGTTTGGGTGGTATGCAAGCACATTTTGGTCGCGCAGGCCTGGACATTTTTCATTTTTGCAACTATTCCTTCCGAATCAGGGCTGCCACATGTGCAGCGGTTGCTGGTTCTGCTATGTCAGAAGTTTGGAGGTGGAAATCAAATGTGTATAAGTATTATGTACAGCCTTCTCTTCTTTCTTGACTTTTCTCCTCACTTACTCTCTCTGTTGCGGTTACAAAGGGTTTCGGCTGCTTGTTGCCTTTGGAGGCAGGGCGCAAAGGATTTGTCCATTTTTTCCTCTAAAACGTGTGCCTGATTGGCACTTGGCACCACCAAGTTTTATGGTTTTTCCTTCACTTGTGTTTCAGCTCTCCTCTTTGTTTCCCCTCATTAGCTTTTGTGAGCATGTGCACCGGGTTTCAAGAGTATTACCGTGGCCGTCTTGACAGACCCCAACTATAGGTAACCAGGAACCGAGCCCAAACCCATCCTTTAAAATCCCTATTCTAACGGAGTGGGTACCGATCAAGCCATTGACCCACCTTAACTTGTAATCCTCCGCTCTGAAGGGTCGGAAGAGGGCTGGTTCCTTGTCCTTCCCCTACTGACTGGCTTGACACCAGCCTATACGGGGTATCCTCCCTCACCTTTGGCAAGTACGGGAGAATGTACACGCCCCCCGTGCTACTAGCTCTGTTGAAGGAATAACAGCGGCCCTCGCATAGAAACTGGGGGGGCTAACCCTACCTCATCCTGGCCACTGACGCCACCTCGTGGCCTGGGAAACAACCCCCAACCATCCTGAGACACCTTCCACCATGTCTCCACATCCCGACAACCTACCATGAGGCTTCCATGGCCATCGTATTTCTTCCTGAATGTCTCAGGCTAACACCAGTCTTCAAATAAATATACTGTAAATATACTGTAAATATACTGTATTATGGAGTTGGTACCCCTTTTGCAGCGATAACAACTTTCACTGTTCTTGGAAGGCTTTCCAAGTTATTTTGGACAATGCTATGCATTCAACTTTGTGGCAACAGTTTAGCAACTGGCCTGCACAGAGCTCTGACTTCAACCCCATTGAACACCTTTGGGATGAACTGGAACGGAGATTGTGAGCCAGGCCTTCTGGTCAAACATCAGTGCCTGACCTCATAAATGCTTTACAGAATGAATGGACACAAATTCCCAATTCTTTGGGAAATCCCAATTCTTTGGCCTGGCTCACAATCTCAGTTCCAGATCATCCCAAAAGTGTTCAATGGGGTTGAAGTCAGAGCTCTGTGCAGGCCAGTCAAATTCTTCAACACCAAACTCATCAAACCATGTCTTTGCAGTCCTTGTTTTGTCCACTGGAGCACAGTCATGTTCGAATAGAAAAGAGCCTTCATAAACTGTTGCCACAAAGTTGGATGCATAGCACTGTCCAAAATAACTTGGTATGCTGAAGCATTAAGGTTGCTCTTCACTGGAGATAAGGAGTCTAGCCCAAACACTAAAAAAACAGCCCTATACCATTATCCTTCCTCCACCAAACTTCACAGTTGGCATAATGCAGTCAGGCAGATAACTTTCTCCCCTCATCCGTAAAAGCTAGACTCGCCCATCTGAGTGCCAAACAGAGAAGCGTGATTCAACATACCACAGAACACTCTTCTACTGTTCTACAGTCCAGTGTCGGTGTGCTTTACACCACTCCATCCAACGCTTGGCATTGGTCTTGGTGATGTGATGCTTGCATGCAGCTGCTTAACCATGGAAACCCATTCCATTAAGCTCCTGCTGCACAGTTTTTGTGCTTATATTAATCCAGTGGAAGTTCAGAACTCTTCAGCTATAGAATCTGCAGAACGTTGGTGACTTTTACACGTTGACCCTGCTCTGTGATTTTATGTAGTCTTCCACTTCATTGCTGAGTTGCTATTGTTCCTAAACGCTTTGTCTCTAATAATATCACTTACAGTTGACTGTAGACAATACAGCAGGGATAAAATGTCATGAATCGTCTTATTGCAAAGGTGGCATCCTATCACAGTACCACGCTTGAAGTCCCAGAACGACCCATTTTGTATCATAATTATTTGCAAATGGAGACTGCAAGGCTAGGTGCTTTATTTTATACACCTCTGGCAATGGGTCTGATTGAAACACATCAATTAAATAATGAACAGGTGTGGCTAAATACTTTTGTCCATATAGTGTATATAATGTGCAAAACATAGCTACAGCTCATATATTTAACTGTACACATATAAAATTAAGTATCAAGCAAGACGGTTAAATATTCCAGAGGTTAAAAAGAGCGGGAATTGCGAATAGGGGTTGATTTGCAAAACTGCAATCGATAATAAACCCGAAGAAAACAGTTGTTTCCTCTTTAAAATTGCTATTGTACAATTTATGAAGGGGTTAACGCAGGAGAAATGTACTGGATTAATCTATGTTTCGTGGGTTAACGCAGTCCCAATAGAATTCTATGGGTACTGCAATGTTAGTAATTTACTAAGTAGTGAAAAGCATTTGGGTCCACTGAAGGCAGAAAGACTGCACATGATACCCCCGCCAATTAAAATCCTATGCGCATGCGCAAACTTTAGACGTGCATGCGCAGTTCAGATTTTGCATTTGCTTGCAGCATTAGACATAAAACACTTCATATAGGAGGGAGTTCTTTGTCAGGGCGCCCTTGGTTTCCCTGGCATAGTAAATAGCATTGGTACTACATTATGTATTGCCATGATTTGCAGCTTTACATAGTGATTGGTACCACTTCACCAAGCCCACAGAGGGGATGCAATTATTTTATTTTTCATTGTTGTGATACTTTACAATATTTTATTAAATACTTTACCACATTTAAGACAGATATGCTTTACTGCGCTGCAAAGCACTGTGGCGCCTTACAAATCTTCGATAATAAAATGCTTTGCTATGAAGTGTTATATCTACAATCCCAGAGTAAAATATGGGTTGAAGGAAATAATTATTTTCAAATCTTAAGTATGCACCAACATTCCATACAGTCAGTGGAGGAGCAATGGATATGATATTTAAATTACACAATATAATTAAGATGCACTGCCTTCACTTTGTTTTGATTAGATATTTTAAGAAGCTATATAGTGGCTTTGACCTTCACAATGTCATAAAACAGAATCACAATACTATTCTTTATGACAAATGAATCAGTCAAGTAAGATATGAGAATAAACACATTGTTAAGTGAAGACAAGAAGCATAGACTTGGATCAGGGTCAGATTAAGCTTGGGTCTTTCACAAATGAATCAGTCAAGTAAGATATGAGAATAAACACATTGTTAAGTGAAGACAAGAAGCATAGACTTGGTGGACCTGTGCTTGATACCAAACCAATAGGAACAATACATTGTATATAGAGATAAGCGACACTGTGGCAACATTTCAAGCAAATCGAGTTTTATGTTCCAGAAATCCAATTCTGCAGAATTTATATTCTATAAATAAAGCTTGTGTGATAAAAGTGTCAATTCATTCTACTGTGTGGTGCAGTTGGGGTATAATAGGAGAGAAATCGACATGGAATATGGTTTATAGGGGAATTCCATGCTGATCACTTCAGGTCAATTCTTCACATTTTCTAATGTGAACAATTTCACAGCCATGTTTTGGAATGAGAAGGATATTTTACTGAACATTCATTCTGTATTTTATGTTTTAGTAAATTAAGAAGCTCCATTCCTTAACTATAATAAGATACATATTATGTATCATGAAAGAACATTTTCATATTATAAATTCATAAATAAATATAAGCATTATTAATGCAGTATCTCTTTATTCCTAACAATTCCTATATACTATTGTTTTACTGGATGTATCTTGATCTGTTTCCGACTAAACATATACATATTTGCTTTTTTTTGTGTGAATCTTATTCTGAGTACATTTTGGAAAATGTGTCTAACTCTAAATGAACCACATTGTATTCTACAAGTGTTCTCTTCTAGTCTTCACATGCTATGACTACCTGAGAGACAGAGGTTCTAGCAAATACCTATTAAAGTTTCAACCTGTCAGATATACATGGTTTTAAAAATAATACAAACACAAATTCCCATCCCTATCACTGGAGTCCCTGGAACATTCAGGGTCAGATTAAGCTTGGGTCTTTCACAAATAGAATCAATCACTTAATCAATCAATCTGTATAAATTAAATAAATAAAAGTGTAGTGCATAGGCTGCATAAAATAGACAATAACTATATCTACAGAACGATTGTAGTCATTATTTAGGCTCCAATAATGCCAACAAAACTTAGAGCAACATAAAAACTGTGATTATAATAAGGCCCAAAAAGAGCAAATAGAGACTTCCCATATAACAGACATACAACATTCCCCCCACGCTTAATTGCCAGCAGTTGTAAATTGCGACTTCCTAAAATGCCTCCAGCAAGAAACGACGTCAGTCACAATGGCCACAGGGAGATTGCTGGTTTTAAAGCGGCAATGGGTGGACCTGACACCTGGGGCTAAATTTACTAAGCTGCGGGTTTGAAAAAGTGGGGATGTTGCCTATAGCAACCAATCAGATTCTAGCTTTCATTTATTCAGTACCTTCTACAGAATGATAGCTAGAATCTGATTGGTTGCTATAGGCAACATCCCCACTTTTTCAAACCCGCAGCTTAGTAAATCTAGCCCCTGGACTATATTATACAGGGGCTGCCCATTGCGATTTTAAAATCGTCAATCTCACTTTGGCTATTGTAACTGACGTCATTTCTTGCTGGAGACATTTTAGAAAGTCAAATTTACATCTGTCGGCAACTAAGCGTGTGGGGAATGTTGTATGTCTGTTATATAGAAAGTCTCTATTTACTCCTTGTCGGCCTTATACTAATCGCAATTTTTACGTCGCTCTAATTTTTGTCGGCATTATTGGAGCTGGACAAACCTAAAACACCCCTACAGAAAATGACTTTCAGTATTCAATTTCTTTATGCTGACAACTGTGCAATTTTGCCATACCCAACCATAGTAGAAGTACAAGTATGTATAATGTAAGTAAAAAATAAATAAAATGTAAAACAGAAGGTGAATTGCAAATTGATACATTTTAGTTACATAATATGTATTGTAAAGAGTTAGTTCATAAAATATGTGGAAGGATTGTGGGGGGTTATTTTCCACTGCTCTTTTAAGAAATGAAACAAATGCCAAATACAGAGTTCTTTTCAGTCTGCACATATTAAAAAATAAGCCTTGCAAGAACACAAAGCTACATTTCCACTTTACATAACAAATGCAAGACAAACAAATAAACATCTGCTTGTCTTAGACTAATTATAACTGGGTCACTATAGTGAGATTACAAGCAAAAACAACAGGTTATACCACAAACGGATCAGTTGTTACTTACATGTAATTCAAACAGCAGCACACGGTCAACTTTTGTAGTCATGGTGCCCCCAGACCCAACCATGGACAGAGAGAACCTTAAACACAAAGCATGCTGGACTGTTTTCGCTGGTAAAATGACGGAGGGAAGAATTGTAGAGGGAGAAGATCAGGGGCTACGAATGGAGCCTTGGGGTATGGCCGACGGGGATAGAGGAAAGAAGGTGGAGACAGATGTAGAAATAGAGAAGGAGCAGTTGGTATGGTAGTAGGAGACCCATGGTGGAGTAGTTTTGAGGGAGTGATGGGATCAAAAGCCTGAAGCAGTTTTGAGGCAGGTCTAGGAGGGAGTGGGAGGAGGGAAAGGTGGTGAGATGGCTGTAGATAACCTGCTCAAGAAGCTTGGACATGAAAGGCAGGAAGAATACAGTCCTGTATTTATAGAGGTAGGCAGGGTCAAGGGAGAATTTTTTGAGTATAGGGGAGAGCAGGGCATGTTTATAGGAGATACGGAAGATATCAGAGAAGAGGGATAGGTTGGGGAGGTGGGTGAGGTGGAGAGAGGGAAGAGAGAAGGTGAGAGGGAATAGGATTAGGGGGAAGATGGAGGGACGAGAGTAGGAGAATAGGGAGCGTACTTTGTTCCCAGAGTTGGGGTGGAAGGAGTGCAAAGTGTGAATATCATAGGGGAAGGAATGGGGTGGGGAGAATGGAGTCTGAAGGGAGGAGATGTTACAGCAGACAGACTTGATTCCAGTAAGCTTTAATGTACTTATATAAATTGTAAATGTTTTAACTATTTTTATTACCTGTTTACTCATGTACTGTATTATATGGATGCTTCCTGTTTCCTGTAAATTATACCAAACCATGCAGTATTGCACAATTGTGTAAGATGCATAGCACTCTGCAACATAAATTCAAAAATATTCTGTCTGCATTTTAGATTGATTTGTTAATTTCATGATTTTACTTTAGAAACATTTTTTACATGGTGTTATTATTTGTATTCTTAGCTTCACGTATTTTATTTGTGATGTATCAAAAGAATGAAACAACTATTAGTCCATGCGAGTCTTTAAAAGGATTGCTAGTAATTGCTTATTTATTCATAAGTATATCTAACCAGCTAAATGTTAAATTTAATTACAGTTGATTTGGCACCCGCTTATAGTCTGCTATGTCATGCAGAAAATTACTGCATTCTAAAACTAATTTCAAGTGTTAAATGTCTGAGTTTAAATTCAGGAAACTGTACTAAAATGTAGACTTAGTATTTCCTATATGTCAGATATTCCTTGTCTTTTTGTAGCTAAAACTATATTGGCAATTGTTAAATCTTCTTAATTGGTTTTCTTTCCAGACTTTTACAAGTAAAATTGTTTCAACACAATGTTAGAAGACATTAAGACACCTCTCATAGAGTTGGGAAAGGAACAAATGTATCGTTAGATGTTATAAAGTTTCAAGTTAACATTTTATAAATGAAGATCCAATAGTGAATATGTAAATTAGAAATGAAATTGATCTTGAAGTGAATCATTTCAAACACTTGTCCATTTTGTAATACAATAATCCCAAAGTTATTACATTGGCTCCTACTTGAAATTTTATAAGCAGCATACAACTTATGGAATTTGCTACCTTAAAATATCAGACTTTCCCCACCTTCAAAACCTTTAAACTTTTGCTAAAAGATACATCTAAGAGCCCTAGCTCCCACTACAAATGTTTTCTCTTGCTTACAACTGCTGATTTGAATTAATTAACGTTTACCAAGATATTAGAAATCCTAATAACTGAGCTAAATTAAGGAGCTGAAATGAAAGAAAAAAAGAATTGTAACAACATCAATCGAAAAGATTAAAATAAATAATTAATAATGCTGTATCTAAAAATGCTTATATTAAATTGATACCTCTTGTTTTATTAAAATATTTTGAAAAGCAGCACAAATCCAGCAGTTGAAAAATAGGCAAACATTTATAGGAATCCTACACAAGAGGAGCTAATTCATATATTGGACACTGGTGGCTGTATTATATACTGGACAAAGGTAGCTGAATTGTATCTTATATTCTGTCAATTCTTGCAGTAATATACAATACATTGATCATTGAGGCCTTATAATATCCTGGTGGGTGTTACTAGGTTTGTTGTCGGTTAGTGAAGCCTGAAGCCCCATCTCAGATTTTACACCATGTTCCAAGTTTCTATATCTACATTGCTACATGTAATTAGTTGCTTGCTAAGCCATCTCACAGACGTCAGAGAGTTCTGGCTTCTGCAGGAGTAGGCATATTAGTTGTGTTTTTTTTTGTAAATGCAGTCTCACAAAACAAAATGATGTGAAAGGTTAAGTGGAGACAGGAATGTTTTGTGGAATTTGAAGGTACATGTCCAAGATTCCTAAGTGACTGAATAATCAATAGATCTAATCAGTTTAGTCAGTTTGCAGGAAAGTACCAATACTGCTTATGAGTCTAAATTGCATGTTACAGCCATAGACAATGTAGACAAAGGGTTATATTTAGATCTTGAGAGTGGATTTTGCTATACTTAATGGTGAAATTGACCAAAATCCAAACAAGGGAGGTTGATAAATCTAGAGCATTGAAAAAAATACAATCGCTCCTCATGCGAGCTTAGGATGTAAGCTCGCATGAGCAGGGGCGTCTTCCCTCCTGTCTCCTTACCTGTAATTCTACTCCATGCTTATTGTATTAGCCTGTGTGGAGCTTCTGAAGTATTGGTATTTTTGTTTATCGTTCTGTACTGTTTCACCCTGTATAGCCTACTATAGCCTACTGTTTGTACTGTGTACAGCGCTACGGATACCTTGTGGCGCCTAACAAATAAACAATAATAATAATAATAATAATAATAATAGGAAAGGCTAGTTTTTTAACAACATATTTCTAGACATTTTTCATAGTCACTTTATATCTCCCATTACTAACAGTCCTGTATTAATTGGGAAATTCCCAGGGGCAGGCTGGGCTAGGGGCAGGGGGGCATCTGCCCCCCGAGTCGATTCCGTAGTGGGCTACCTTTGGCTGGGTTGCTGGCAGGGCCACCTTAACTACTTTATGGGACCCCGGGCAATGCAGTGCTTTGGGCCCCTAAAAAAAAATAAAAAATATATATATATATATATATATATATATAGGGGCCCCCTTAACTTACCTCAAGTCCGATCCCCTTCTCTTCTTTTTTCCGCGCCGCTGAGTCTCTTCTGCGCTCTTCCGTGCTGTGCTCGCAGTGAATGCTGGGCGTGACATCCCACCCAGCATTCACTGCGAGCACAGCACGGAAGAGGGGACCAGGGAGGGAGCCGGATTGTCGCTGACGTGACCGCAGGTAAGTATTTGGTTTTTTTTGTAAGGATTTTTTTTTACAGCGCTGCCTCGGGCGGGCCCCCTGGCACCTGCTCATTGTGCCCAATGGAAGAGATGGCCCTGGTTGCTGGGTTTCCTGGGTTTTAGCCTGGGGTGGCAACACTGAGCCAAGTGTTGCCTCCCCGGGCTAAAATTTACCGGCCTTCTCCTGAGTGCAACTTTCTCTTAATGATTTGATCCTGTTCCATATGGGATTCAATTTGTCACACCAGGGCTGACCTTTGAATAATCTTTACTTTAATATTGGATGTGAACCCTAATTGGGACTCTTTATTACGTAATCTGCCTAAAGCTAGGTATACACTACAGAAAAGTAAACGATTAACGATATACCAACGACAGAATAAATTAACAAAATTCAGATCAGCATACCGATTGACGTGTACACACTATACACGATTATCATCAGATCTCTGCTCTTCATCTGTCAAAATTATTGGTTGCAAGGTAGTCCATAAAAGGCAAAAGTGACAGCTCAGGTCTTAATTCATTGAGAGACATTCAGCCAGGCAATTGTATTGGACAGCCTGTCTTGACACAGCACTTTGCCAAGTGCAGAACTGTAAGCTGGCTGTAAATACAGTGTGACAGCTTTATCTCCAGCAGCTGAAGCTTAACCCCAGGAATGGACGCTGCTCTAATCTCCTGATACTGCACTAATCTTATCCGTACCAGCCAGCACACAGAGGGTTAAGACTACATGTGCGGGGGGAGAGAGGGGGGAGCAGCCCGTACCATCTATATCAGTCCCTTCTCTAAATTCCGCAGACAGTTGACAGAAACCGTGGATCATGACAAGATCAGCAGCAGGCAGACAAGGTGAATGAGACCTGTCACTCTGAGATACATTATTGGCCGATAGTCGGGTGAATTCATACACACTGCAGGATTGGAAGGTGATTGGTCGGCAAATATTAAACAGTACGACCAACCAAACGACACGATGATTGGTACTTTGGGGCGACTTTAGATCATTGTGTAAGTATACACACTACACGATATCTGACCAAACAGTCGGATGTTGGCTGATTTGTCCAATTATTGGACAAAAAACCTGTAGTGTGTACTCAGCTTAAGTAGGTGCTGTTGCTTCACTCAGAGATTAAAATCTCTGTGACCAATTACAGCTCACTGGAGGATAGGGAGCATGCCATGAAGTTGAGGTGATTTACAATATACAAATTCTTCAATGCATAGTCTAAAAGCTTTCAAACTCATCTGCAGTTATTTTTGCATAAGTAGTAATTTTCACTTAGATTTCCACACTACGGCACATGGATTGACAGAGAAAAATTGTGAAATTTAACATTGGAGCGGAAGTTTGCATAGACTGAGCAATTAACCTACTAGTATGTTTCTGAAGTGTGGGAGGAAACTGGACCACCCATAGGAAACCTACGCAAACATGACAAGAATATACAAATTCTACACAAATAAGGCCATGATTGGAACTCAAACTCATAAACCCAGTGCTGGGAGGCAGAAGTGCTAACTACAAAGTCACCCTGCTGCCCAGATAAAAGGTATAACTGCAATTACAAACATTGAGGTGCAGAGTCTAATGGAAAGAGAGGTATTCACCAGGGATCCCGCAAGAGTATATGGGCTTGACTGCTCTCTAACCACAGGTCACGGTACTCTAGCAGTGGCGCACGCAGGGGGGGTTTCTGAGTCTCCAGAAACCCCCCGCTGCGATAACTCAGTGCCCACCATATCAGCACTGTCCTATACAGCAGCCCCGGCGCTGTCAAAGAAGCGTCCGCGGCAGTGCTGTATTGTATACAGCACCGCCGTGGATGCTTCTTTGGCAGCGCCGCAGCTGCTGTATAGGACAGCGCTGCCGAAACGGAGCTGCTGCGTATGCGCGGGCGCATGCGCAGCAGCTCTCTCTCGTGTTTTTTTTGTTTTGTTTTTTTGGTCAGGGGGGGAAACCCCCCCCCTGACAATCCTGCGTGCGCCCCTGTCTAGGAGGGAGAGTGCAGGGTACGGCAACCAGGATACAAAGGAGTTGAGAAGCTGAACCGGCACCCTGGAAGGTAAGTACACTGATAGATGGATCTGAGGAACGAGGTAGGATGAGCAGCAGAGCACTGAAGCGCTGAGATCCTAAAAGGTAGTAGAGCATAGGTTAGGATCGATGAGGATGCGAGGTGTTCTGCAGAACAGGCCACAAATTGGGTTGAAGAGTAGATGATGCAGGCTAGATGGTGAAGCGATGAGCTGTAGAGTACAGAAGTGCCGAGATCCTGATGGGCAGTATAGCTTGGAAGCAGGATCGATGATGATGCGCAGTGCTCTGCAGTTTAGCCACCTGTCTTGATCGTGGAACAGTTAACACGAGTACAATAGAGAGGTGATAGCTGCAGGAAACAGAAGCGCTAAGGTCCTGATTGGCAATATAGCCTGGAAGCAGGATTGATGATGTTGCACAATGTTCTGCAGATTAGCCACAGGTCTTGCTCGTGGAACTAGTAACACGAGAACAAGCAAAACAAATAGAAGATGAGAGGAGTCAGAGAGAACAGCATTCACACAGGAGGAGAGACCTGAAGATTTGACAATGGAAGATAGGAGGAAGTGCCTTAAATAGTGAATTGACCTACGGTCAGCAAATGTGAATCCAGGAGAATTTTGAAAAGTGCCGGGCTTGTACATGCGCAGCAACTGCTGACCAAATGACATCAGAGCAAAGAGGAACGGTGTGCCGGGCCAAAAAGTAGCAGTAGTCAAGGGAAACCACAATATTGGTAATTCCGGACAGAATAGCAGCAGGTGCGATGTGTGATACAGATTTAGGAACTAATCTTGTCTTGCATTATGCTGGTTCCCCTTCCTCTACAGAAATCTTTTCAAACTCCTCACCCTCACCTACAAGGCCCTCTTACACTCCACTGTCCAATACATCTCCAATCTCCTATCCATTCATACTCTCACATTCTCTGAGAATGGTGAATAACCGTTGCCTCTCCTCCTCTCTGATCATCTCATCCCATGCCAGAATTCAAGATTTCTCCCATGATGTCCCCCTCCACTGGAACGACCTCCCTTGCTTTATCCGACTGTCCCCTAACTTGTGCACCTTCAAAAGGGCAATTAAATTTCATCTGTTCCTTAAAGCCTACCAGTCATCCTCCTAACCATCTTCATGCTTGTTCTTCTTTCCTCCCTCCTCCCCTGTCCCTGTACGCAATCCTCTTGCACCTCATCCCCTTTACTGACTCCATCATGTGCCTGATGTCTGTTTGCCCTCCCTTTAGTATGAAAGTTCTCATGAGCAGGGCCCTCTTTCCTCCTGTCTCTATACTTACTACTTCTGCTTCAGCTACAGTGATTCTGGTCTTGCTTGGAGCCTTTGGAGTCTATGTAGTTGTTATATTATTAATAATATTATATTTGTTGCACAAGTTGGCATTACATAGTGCCAGAACAATATAATAATGCAATAATTTTTCCCCCTTTTGAGTAAAACGTGAGTAAATTATAAATTAATTTTGCACCTTAATAAATAAATAATGATTGCCTCAATAATTTATATATGATTGATGCTTCCTCTTATGTTCTGAATGGCAAAATAGTTCAAACAGCATGCAGTTTGCCAATCAGAGGTAGGTATTTAAAAACCTGTCTTTTGGATAGGGGTTTTGATGGCGAATTTCCAACCCGCCACACATTGACAGCCATTCCAAATCGCAGCCTTAAATCAAATCGCCCTATAGTAAATGCAGCGATTTGGAGCATTAAACCACCGACGATGGACTGCCACCAAACTGGATTCTTAGTAAATCTAGCCCGTTGTGTGAACTACAGCTTCTAAGTAAACGAGACTATCAACATCAGATGTAACAAAAAAGGTGCTATTGGTTTGTCAGTAAGTACCAAACATCATGGCAGATCTATGCATATTGCCATTAGACTTCACTTCATATGAGAACTTGTTGAGAAAAGTCAGTTATTGTACGCTACATTGCAAGTGAACAGACTGCAGCTGATATGCTTACAAAAGGATTTACATAAAAAATGTTGATTACACATCATTTAAAATGTGGTTTGCAATGTTATGAATATTGATGTTTTTGCTGACATCATCTGTTGCAGTAGTCCCATGTTTTTGGTTAAAGAAAAAACACATGAAAGTTTAGGGATAAAGTTAATACATGTGTTTTGCAACCAGAGACATCTACTGTGCTCTGGTGGACTCTGCGTGGCAGAAGTGATGTGTCGCCGAGTTCCATGCACTTTATCCTACTGCGCATGCACAGAGGCTTCTCCTACCTGTGCCATGTAATGTGTGATGCGTATGTGTAATAAATAGCATTCCTGCATGGACATGCAGTACATAGTCGTCAACATGTGAACTAACATTCTTACTCTTATTCTGTTGACAACTATTACAAGCAGGTATCTGCTAATATCCACTTCCTGTCTGAAGCCAATACCCTGCATCTTCAGAGTATACAAGTCTTTTTCTCACTTCCTGTGATTCTTTCTGACTACCTCTGCTTTCTAAGACTAAGATTCTATCTCTAACTTTCATGGCATATACTGTATGTGGAACTAATTTGGTTTTGATTTGTTCATACATCAGACCCTCTGTCTCTTGCTTTTTGTTACAATGGAAGGAGTGCAAATAAGTTTGTTATTTTGTACATAAGGAAAATACTGGCTATTTTTTCATGTAGCACACAAACACTTGATAGCTTATTTGTACACTAAAATTTAAAGTTGATCTAGGACATGCCCTACCCCACCTATAAATCTGCCATCACATTTTAAATTTACCTCCCCCTCCAATGCAACATGGTTTTACTTTACTTGCTTACTTTTGCTTAACTTTCCTTAATGAATCAGACTCAATATGTAAAAATCTTGTATCTTTAAAGATAAACAAACCATAATGGCTGGAGTTAATTGACATCTAGGGGTAAATGTATCAAATGTATCAAAGTGCGAGTTTGCCAGCGTGTTTAAATCGCGGCAAATCGGTAAATAGTAGAAAAAAACAAACTGACACCAATTTTGTTTGTGGAACTACAAGTCCCAGCCAGCCAGGTTGCCAAAAACAGTGTGGCCATGCTGGTGCTTGTATAACTACAAGCACCAGCATACCCACGGCAGCCAGGGCATGTTGGCACTTGGAGAACCACAAGTGCCAACATGCCCTGACATCCCTGGCTTGCTGGGCCCTGTAGTTCCACAAACAAAATTGGTGTCAGTTTGTTTTTTTCTACTATTTACCGCCGTATTACCCTACTACCCACAGCCCAGGGGTAGTAGGAAGAGCCCTAGTGCTTTCAGCACTGGGCTGGTTCTTTCTAGGGGGGGCCCGCTCGTTTTTTTCAGCGGACCCCACTCCCTAGGGAATCCAGCCCAGCGCTGAACAGTCTAGGGTTGGTTAGTCATTATGGCAGGGGGACCCCTGAGGCGCGTCCCCCTGCTATAGTGGCGCCAACCCTGGCTGGTTTGCCTAGTGCTGGTAAAGTGGAAATCGGGGGAACATATCTGTTCTTTAACATTTTACCACTGCCAGGGCAGTGTAACAGTGATGTGTTGATACAACACGCTGCTATCAAGCAGCGTGTTGTATCTGGCGTGTTTAGAAGCAAACTCTCCTGAGTTTTATACACTCGCAGCTTTATACATTGTAGACTTGTATAGCTGCAGTGGCAAACAGTGGTGAGTTTGATCTCTGGCGATTTTGCAAGTAGCGATTTTGACAGAAGCAGAACTCTGGCGATTTTGTATGAAAACTCAGCTTCATACATCGGCTAGTTTCAACTCTCCTGAGAAAATCGCTGGAGTTGCAAACTCGCAGCTTGATACATTTACCCCCTAGTGTCAAATCTCTGTATAGAAATAGATATATATGTATAATATGCTGTATATACAAAGATCAAAAGACAGAGGAATGAAGTCCAAGGAATGTAGTTGGTCTGGAACTGTGATCAGTTTACTACCAAGATGTGTGCAATAAATATGCCTGGCTTATAATTGCTGCAAATATAAAACCAATAGTTAAAACCTTCAGCAGGAACATGGTATTCTGTTAGCAAGTGAAGAACAGCAAATGTTCCCAGGTATATGAACATCAGAATATAATAGTTAAAGTCTTTAGCATTAACCTGCTACTCTTAGAGCAAGTCAGGAAACAAAATGTTCCCAGGTGTGTGAGCAGCGAATTACAATATTTAAATGACTTTAGCAAAAACCAAGTTCTCTGAGTAACAGCAGGTAAAAGGGATTCAAAAGATAGCAAGGGTCCATTTTTAACAGTTTCCTATAGAATGTTTCCTTCGCCATATATGCAGATTTAGGCAACTGGACACCAAAAGTCACTACTGCCATGGATTGTGATACAAAATTCAATGCTAAATTGTCTAATACTTTGCCTACAGGTTTTTGCCTGGATTTTTAATAATACTCAGCTCCATTTGAAACAATGCTCTCTAGCCTATGCCAAGGAAAAAACTCATTGTTGAGTTACTTAATTGAGTTCCAGCAGGGTTGAAGACACTGGGCCTGATTCATTAGTGAATGGATCTGTTACGGAAGTTGCGATGCGTATTTTTAGAAAAAACGTTAAGATAAGAAAGTTGCAATTCATCAAGGAACGGAAGTTCATGGGCACGCCCATCTTAAGCTATTAACGCAGTTGAAAATAGGATGCAACGGATCTCAAGCAGTCAGATCCGCTTCTTAAGATCCGCTTCTTAAGATCCGCTTCTTAAGATCCGCTTCTTATTTAAAGATAAGACAGTGTTATATAATGGCAAATGTGGGAGGAGCGAATGTTAGGAACCCCTCCAGCCGACACAACACAACCCGGAGTCTACTCTGCCAATCAGGTGTTCACTGGAGCCCCTGATGGTGGGGACAGACTGGGCTGCAGACTGACAGAGGGTCGTGAAGTGTGTACTGGCTGGAGAGAACCCAGGTAAGTGGAGTGAGGTCCACGCAGAGGTCAAGGGCCGGCAGCAAGTTACAATTCCAGTTAACAAGCCGGGGTCAAGGGTCACAGGCAAACAGGAGAAACGGTAAACAGGCCAAAGGTCAGCGTCGCGGGATACACGAGCGTAGTCCAAATCCAAGCCAAGGGTCATACACTAGAGTTCAGCAGAATACAATACACAGGAACAGGAACAAGCAGGTCAGCAGACTGGGAGTCAGAAGCTATAACCGGCATTGAGGTAGCAGACCTCATTGCCTTAAATAGTGACCCCAACCAATCAGAGCCTAGCTCTGCAAGAATTCAGCCCATTGTATTAATTAGCCCGCAGGCTATCTAGATATGCACGCGCCCAGCAGTTCCCCTTGCTGGGATGCGGCACTCTCACACTCAGCGTCCCGACCGTTGCCTAGGCAACGGCCGGACCGAGCCCCCGGAAGTGACGTCCCGGTCATCATAGCGACGGCCTGGACGGAGGTAAGGGAGTCGCGGCGGCTGGTCACCGCCGCGGCTCGTAACAGCGAAGGGTTTGTTTGAACATTTAAAAACTCAAACGTGGTGTATTGTGCAGAACTGTCATTACCTATTTTTTCTTTTAAACAGTTGCATGCTTATATAACCTGGGACACATGACTTTGAAGTGTTAATGAACTATATCAAGACACATTCTTATTCACCTACATGAAAGATTGTGTAATGTGTTTGATTTGAACTGAGAATGTGGATGCAATTATATCTCATAATAATTTGCTAGCATAAATAAACATGCATATTAAAATATACATTAGTGTATTATAAAAATTTATATAATTAATGTTACAAAATGCGCAGCGTCCTCTTCCATAATCGATACATAGGATAGTATATACAACCTCCCCACAGATAAAGGACGTGAGTCAGGAATCAAACTCATGATTCTAATGTTGGCAACTTTGGAAAAATAAATACATTCTATAGACTAGAGTGAGAAGCACAACAATACAGCATGTGTGCAACAGATGTAAGAGCTAGATAATAGTGCTTTAAATAAAAAAAAACAACAACACTGGCACTCTTCCTTATTACGAAAAAATATATGCCAGTTAGCATCTGTACGGTTACCTTAGTGGTTTATACTTCTGTCTCACAGCATTGGTGTCATGAGTATGAATACCAAACATGGCCTTAGCATGTGTGTGCAGATTGTGGGCCTGAATCATTTAGGAAAGGAATACAAGAGGAGCTTTGTCCAAACCAACAGATGTTTTTAATTATCAAGGGGTAGTGTTAGGATAGTATTTAGCACATAAAGAAAGTAGTGGTTTTTTTCATGCAACACACAAACACAAACACTTGATTTTTACTCTAACATTCAAAGTTGAGCTACCACATGCTCTATCCCAATTATAAATCTGTCCTCATATTTTACATTTACCTCCCCCTGAAATGCAACTTTGTAAGGCAAATGTGCATTTTTAATTTTTAATGTTTTTGGTTCCAAAATGAATCTGGTCCAAATAACACATTCATTCATATTATCTGCATGCTGCCCTCTATTATTATGAAAGTCCTTAGATTTTTTTGGTGGGAGGGGTTTGATTTTGAGGGGTCATGCTCCTTTGAGGTTAATACAAGTATTGTCTGCAAACCTTTGGATTCATCTACCGCTTGCATGTTATGTATTCAGCTTCCCTACAGATCAATGCAGACAACACTTGAGCAGTACAGTGGGTTAGTGGTTAGCACTTCTGCCTCACAGCACTAGGGTCATGAGTTTGTTTCCCAACCATGGCCTTATTAAATTGATGTGTGTGTGTGTGTGTGTGTTTGGGAATTGTTAGTTAGACTGTAAGCTCTATTAGTCCAGGGACTATGTACTTTGTACAGCGCCGCTGAATTGCTAGTGCCATCATAAATAAATAAATGAGGAAAGAAATATTGATATAGTATAAAGGGGAACAATGTAAATTAAATATTAATGTATGTTTTAAATGTCCATCAACTAATCAATTAATCTCAACACATTTCTTGTAATTTAATTAATAAAGACACACACAGGAATTTTTTATTTGTTTGTTTTTTTATACCATTTTTTTTTAACATTTGTAGTTCAAAAACAACATTAGAATCACATTTTTTAACTAATAATTGGTTTGAAACATAATTGGGTTTTTTTCCAACAGTCTGGAATATTTGTCAATTTTTTTGCGATATTTTAAAATTTTATGCAAAATCTCGTCTTGCTGGCGGGATTTCCCCCACAGCCTGGGTGTCTTCTTGAGCTGTTTTAAAAAAGAGAAAAAATAGCATGCTTAGGTAATTGTTCAAGCATATATTACTTCAAAAGGGTGTACTTTGTATTTGACGGAATCAGCAGAGGCATGAAGTGTGACATAACTTTACAATGTTGGCAAAGGTTAATGGTATGCTAAACACAGTACTAGCCAGAGTATTAATACTGTTGGGTGGCAGATGTATTTATATATACACATTTGTGTGGTAGTTTACTTGATTCACTAAACATATTATTATGGCCATCATGGTTGAAACCTGTTGAATGCATAACTATGCATTGGGTAAATTGCATGTGGTAAATCATGGTTTTTGGACAACTACAATGCGCCTCAAAAGGAATACAATTAGGAAAAGGGTTTAATGTCAATACTTATATTTAACCCTTGCCTCCTCCTCCATCGCCTATGTGGAAGCCGCAGGAGCCTGAGCCACCTCCTTCACCTCCTTCATCTCCATCACCTCCATCTCCACCACCTCCATCTCCGCCACCTCCACCTCTGCCACCTCCTCCACCACCTCATCAACCTCCTCCACCTCCACCACGTCCTTCACCGCCTCATCAGCCTCCTCCAACTCCGCAACCTCCTCCACCACTTCATCAACCTTCTCCACCTCCTCCGCCTCCTCTGCCACCTCAACAGCTGCCTCCTCCACCACCTGTTGTTGGCGGGCACGGTTTCTACGATCTGTTGGAAAAAATATTACACATCAGCTTATTGTAAAAACTTTAACCTGCTTTTCAATTGTAAACATCTAGTAAGATAATAATATGAGCTGACATTGTGAAACATGCATTTTTCTTCAGATATAAAGCTATCTTTAATAAAAGAAAATAAATTTGACAGATACGACTTTCATATGGCCTGTAACAATGTTTGGTTTGGTATTATGGATGTGGAAATGTCATTATTACTGTTTAAATTAGTACTAAAGTATTAACTTTTTTCTCACCCAAAAATTATAACATCTAATTAGTGACAGATTAGAGAGACATTTTACAGGAGGTATATTGGGTCAGGCCTTGTAACATGTGTAAATCAGCTTAGGCCAACTGTGAGCGTTGTCCCCAAAGATGCTGTGCAACTCTTTTTGCGATATAACACATCTGCCACTGTAATATTACAAATGTCTGGAATGTAATGTCAGCACGTTGCCTTAGTGGTTAGCACTTCTGGCTCACAGCACTGGGGTCATGAGGCTGAATCCCAAACATGCCTTATTGGTCTGGAGTTTGGGCCTCAAACAGTAGGGATAGTAAATTTAATTTAAAAACACTATTTCACATGTACCAAAGCATGTGGCATTGGAGGGGGAGTGACATTTTTTAATCTGGAACCAGATATATATTTTCGGTCGGCCATGTCTTGTGTAAACTTTGAAAGGACTTTTAAAAGTAAAGCAAGTATGCGTATTTCAGTATTGTTACCGAATAATAGAGAACTCACATCTAACAATCTCCTCTCTCAGCTCGGCCAAAAGCTGGGGATGGCGGTGCGATAAGTCACTCCAGCGATGCTGGAGCTGCACAATTGTTCTACGGCAGTGAAACCGCAGCCAAATATGCCTGCACACCCTCTGGTACGCCCACAGTTTCATTTCATTGGAGATGTATCTCCATACGGGATACTCTCCATAAGTTTGGCCAACATCCGCAGTTCATGCCTTGCGAATGTGCTGGCTTTTTCATTTTGGAACTTATGTATTTTCCAACACTCTGCTCTTTGATTGGTTCTCAGAGCACGTGTGGGTGAGCTCACGTCACTCACGGATCTTTTCTACACCTGTGTGTAAAATGACTGCCTGTCATTCAATCATAGTATCCTTGCAAAGGGGGGGGGGGGGGGTGGAGACGGAGCGTTGAGGATGAGACATGTATATCTGGAGTTGTAATTAAATGTGTAGTTTAAGGCGGCTGTTCCTTCAGTCCTGCTACTTACTGATGTTTTTTGGTAGGCACATCATTTGGTTGATTTGGATTACAAAGACATTCTTGGAGTGAGCACTATTCGAAATGTCTCCATAGATATTACATAGCTGGTTAGTGTCACGAGCCGCGGCGGTATCCACAGCCGCCGCTGCTCGCTTCCTGTGCCCTCTGACGTCCCGGCCGTCACCTTGACGACCGGGACGTCACTTCCGCCCAGCGCCCGATAGTTGCCAAGGCAACGGCCGGATGCTTCTTCAGCACGGCGTTAGCTCCTGATAATATTCCGGTAGGATGCTTATTTGTCCCAGTTCATTTAAGGAAAGCGGTCCTTGCTGAAGCACTTGATAGTCAGACTGCTGGACATCCTGGAATTTATAAAACACTGGAATTCCTCTCCCGCACTGTATGGTCGCCATCCTTGTCTGGTGACGTCAAAAGTCATGTCCTCTCCTGTGAGGTTTGTGCCAGGCATAAAATCCCCAGGACTCGTCCAGTAGGCCAGTTAGTTCCATTGGCCATTCTTGCAAAACCTTGGACACATCTGTCCATGGACTTCATAGTCGATCTGCCACCCTCTGCGGGACACAATACCATTTGGGTCGTGGTAGACCGCTTCAGTAAAATATCATCCTTCATACCGCTAACCAGGCTTCCTACTGCTCGAGATCTGGCCGTCCTATTCATCCAACATATTTTCCGTCTCCATGGACTCCCTACTGATATCGTTTCTGATCGTGGTTCCCAATTCATAGCACAATTCTGGAAATCCTTTTGTACCCTTCTCGGAATCAAAATCAGCCTGTCGTCTGCATATCATCCTCAGTCTAATGGGCAAACCGAAAGGGTTAACCAGTCCCTTGAACAGTTCTTACAGTGTTATACTTCAGAGTTTCATGACAACTGGTCCTCTTTGTTACCCTGGGCGAAGTTTGCCTACAATCACTTATCTGATTCATCTACTTAAACCTCCCCGTTCTACTGTAATTTTGGTTTTCATCCCAGGTCCAATTCTTTATATTCCCTCAAATCTGCTGGTATCCCGGAGATTCGTTCCACAGCCGCTGATCTCAAGGTCATCTGGAGGAAAGTGCAATCCTCTTTAAGGCGGTCCTCATTCTCTGCAAAAAAAAATTCAGATCGCCACTGTACCACCGGCTCCTTCAAAGTGTGGCCAGAAAGTGTGGCTTTCAACACGGCATATTAGGCTCCGACAGCCTTGTAAGAAATTGGGCCTAAATTCATTGGTCCGTTCATTATTATCAAGCAGATTAATCCGGTAGCTTTCAGATTGAAGATTCCTGCTTCACTGAGGATCCCCAACACATTTCATTGTTCTCTATTTAAGCCTGTACTATACCCAAACCAATCCCAGCCTTCAAGTTTACCTGTGAGGAATACGAACAAACCTCAAAAATATATTATCCAGAAGATTCTCGGCTCTAAAAAAGTGCAAGGTCGGGTGCATTTCCTAGTACAGTGGAGGAATCGCGGGTTAGAGGAGCGGTCCTGGGTCCCGCGAAGACGACTTCACGCTTCAAAACATTTGAAGGAATTTTTTTAAAAATTTCCTAGGAAACCTGGGTGTTGGGGTTCCTTGACCCCCCGTCAAGGGGGGGGGGTACTGTCACGAGCCGTGGCGGTATCCACAGCCGCCGCGGCTCGCTTCCTATGCCCTCTGACGTCCCGGACATCACCTTGACGACCGGAACGTCACTTCCGCCCAGCGGCGGCAATGGCCGGACGCTTCTTCAGCACGGTGTCCCAGCCACCAGGCGCGTACGCGCATATTGTTAAAACAATTAGATCCAGCCTGTGGGTTGAATTAGCAGGCATTAGCCTGCAAGTGTGTATGCCAGGGCCAAGCCCTGATTGGTGTTTGGTATAGCAGGCAATTAGCCTGCAAATGTGCACAATCCAGGGGCAAGCCCTGATTGGTCCATCTGGGTACTTAAGGCAGTGAGGTCTGCTGCCTCACTGCCGGTTATAGCTTCTGTTACCAGTCTGCTGACCTGCTCTGCTCCTTGCTCCTGTCCTTTGGATATTGTGTTGGATTGCCTGTGTATGACCCCTTGCCTGGATTTGGACCCTGCCTGTGTTTCTTGTGACCCCGACCTCTGGCATGTTTACCGACCTCCTTGTTTGCTCGTGACCCTTGACCTCGGCTTGTGTATTGGATTCCCTGTGTGCCACCGGCCCTCGACCCTTGCTTGGACTTCACTCCACTTTCCTGGGTTCTCCCTAGTCGGTACGCACTTCACGACCCTCTGCTAGTCTGCGGCCAAGTCTGTCCCCACCACTAGGGGCTCCAGTGAACATCTGACTGGCAGAGCAGACGCCGGGTTGTGCTGTACCGGCTAGAGGGGTTCCTAACAGTTAGTAATAGAAAATTAACTTGTTCTACAGAAAGCAATGTTAATGTTTTTTTAACTTAGCATCAGTATAGTTTTGCTCTATATGCAGGTGAAAAGTGTGACAATCATAGCAACACTCTGCTGATGGGTTTCCACTACAAAACCCAGAAGTAGACAGACGATAGCATTGTTGGGCTGAGGCATTGACATGTATAAAGAAATTAAATTTTTGCCAAAAATGAAATGTTAAATATAATTTTCTCTAACATTTATCCTTATGCCTCTCTTTTACCTTTTTTACCCTCTCCTTAGATTTTGCGCACAAATACATTTTGCCCTTTTTGCCGTCTTTGGTATTCAGGGCCCCTGGTTCGATATTGGTGAGTTCTATCTGTCCCTTAAAGAATGCAGATGATCTAGGCATAGGAATGCAAACTTTCAGATTGAAAAATCATTATGCAGGTCCTAGGAAGGGGGGTGAGGGGCGTTACGGATGTATGAAATGTGTATACCGCTATTCGCAATTTCAGACACCTGTATTTGTAACTGTCTTAGGTGGAGTATTTAACAGCTGCTGTATAGGTTAATCACTCCTTTCTTGTTTTGTGCTGTTTGATTTGCTATTAAATAGGTTTTGATTTCTAAAACTTTATTGGGGTGAGTACAATTTAATGTAGGTCAAAATGTGTTTTTCTGGTTCTTGTAAAAATGAGAATATCTCTTACTTTAGAGAAGCCACTTTGACATGTTGAAAACTTTATAGGTGTATAATTTGACTGCACAAGACTTTCTATATTAATGTGCATGTAATTGTAAACTCTGTAGGAGCCAGAAGAGTACATTGTTGTGCTTAAGCGAACAATCATTTATGTTTGGGGATTTGGCGGGGGGGGGGGGGGGGGGTGGCAGATTAAACTTACAGTTCTTCTGTGCAGCATATCATACAGTTCCTTCATTTCCAAAATAATCAACATTTTTGCATGTGTTTGAAAAATCGAAACATAAATATAATTATGCCTCTTTGATAATTGCAAACTAATATATTCAGATTTTTCAAGTGTGTTATGTTGAAATGGCAATGCATGTTTATTGCTACATTTCCTAAAGTAATAATCATCTACATTGATTCCTCACAATTAATTTAAATAGGCAACCTGTAGGTATTATTTTTTGAAACTAAACATCTGATTTATTTTTATTTTTACAGAGCGGGAGGAGGAGGAAGAGGAGGAGGATGAGGCAGATGATTACGAGGCAGACATCAGACCACTAGTGGGCACCGCTGCCAGTGATGTTGAGGACCCTCGGAGTGAGGAGACAAGGCTCTCTAGGTAGCAGACACTTTCTCACTTAACCCAACAATTCCAAACACTGCATGCAGAGTAGATAGCGGGCGTTGATCACAGCGATTACCACTAACGAGTGAAACAGTTGAGCAGAGATCAGCGGTATCCAGGTTATGCAGCAGACGGTGAGCCACAGCTATTACTACATGGATGTGAAACGCATCAGGGAGGTCAGCGGTGCGTGCAGAGTAGATATCAGGGGTAGATACAAGGAAGCTGTTTCAGGCCAGGTGAAGACTCGAAGAACCAGCTGTGAAAAAGTGAGGGGAGGAACCTTGTAAGGGAGTACTGACCAATGCTAGACAGGCCATAACACAGGTGAAGCATAGCACAGGTGCAGACTGCTGCTGACAGCTTGCACAATGAGGAGAATTAAGGTGAAGATAGGTGTGCTGAGGCTCGGGTGGAGATATCCGGAGAGCGGTGTGTGACATCCACGTCTAAATGCCACAGATTTGGGAAAATACATTGGAATGCTGGTCCCAAACTTTAAATTTAAACAAAATTTATTTTTTTGGGCAACAAATAGATACTTACATTTTTCAACTATATCATTCTCCCTGGTCATCTCCTCAGACTCTTACTGTCCGTACTCCTGAATCATGACATGTTGGTCATACAGGCTGTTGTTAAAAAGGTCACACATTAGTTGTTTGCATAATGTTGCATGGTTTTAATTTACAATAAAACAGTGTCAATATGTACGTTTTATACATTTGTATCACTATAATCAGTGAGTCTCTTAAAAAGTTGTACAATTTTAAATTTTGGAGTTGTCATTATCATTGGCTGCAACTAACATTCACAGATTTCATCAATGACATTATGAACCCAGCATATGGGTAATATCAGAAAATTTGCAAGATAAGCCTGACTTTGGATCCGTAAGGCCTTCGATTTGGGCACATTCAGCATCAGTGTGATTATAATAGCAAATAAAACATTATTTTTGTGGGTTTTGCCTCAAAGTTCTTGGACATAAAAACTAACCTAAGCTAACAGATCTAAAATCAATTTTGATTTGGGAAGTAAAGCTTGTCTAGCTTTAAACCTTAGTATCTAATTTTGTAACATTTATTATGTATTCCCTTTTATTCTGACAAAAACACATGTATGATTTGCTCTAAGTTTGTTATTATTATTATCTTCAATTTATAAGGCGCCACAAAGGATCCGCAGCGCCGTACATGACATCTACAGAAAACAGTGACCTATGACACAACATGATACAGAAAGAACAGAAAATGAAGTGCAAAAATATATATACACACACACAGGTAACATGGTAATGCAAATCAAATTATTTCTGGGATAATTAGTGAAAGTGATGGTAGGAATCAGCGAGAAGTAGGCTGAAGCTGAAGAAAACAGGGCTAGGGAAGCAAGCCAAGAGGTACAGGGGGAGATGGAATAGTAGAAGGCGTATACAAGGAAAGAGGGCCCTGCTCCTGAGAGCTTACATCCTAAAGGAAAGGGGAAGACACAAATAGTATTGTACTAACTGGGGGAGAGAGAGCCAGGAAAAGGGAGTTAGGAGTAGGACTGATAGACTTGAATAAATAAATGAGTCTTAAGGGCATGCTTGAAGCCTTTGAGAGTAGATGCTACAATGATGGACCGTAGAAGATTGTTTACAATTGTTTAAATAAAAGTATAATTTCATGTAGCTTTTGACAATTCAAAATCATATAGCATTTGTGTATTATAGACTTGACATTAGAAATGGAACTCATACGATAATTTGGAGTTACCTTAAAAATAAGTGTCAACCATATAATGCCTGAAGTTGGCAGGCTCATCTGTCTTGCAAGGTCTGGGTTTTGATTCCCACCTCTCCTCCATCCCAACAAACTCATTCTCCACCCCTGGAGCCCCACTCCGGATAGCAATATTGTTAAACACCACAAGAGAGACACAACAGACAGAAGAGTAGGTCGACTAGATACTTTCCACACAGGAAAAAACAAAACTGGGCCTTGAATCCAAAACGTAAATATTTCCACTCTGGGTAAAAATAAATCTACAATTTCGTACAAACTGGTTGGAGAGTCAGGTAAGAAATAGAGACAACAAAGGGAAACAAATAGCAAAATAGAAAGCTTTAGTAAATACTCAAATCTTGGGCAAAGTGACAAGACATAACAGCAGAATCATCATCACCATAATAATACAGAAAGAGAGACATATTAGACACAAGAGTAGGTCAGACTGAATACTTACCACACAGGAAAAACAAAACTGGGCCTTGAATCCAAAATGTAAATATTTCCACTCCGGGCACAAAAAAACACTAATTCCTGGCAAACTTGTTGGGGGGGATGTAAGAAATAGAGACAAGTAAAAGGAGAAAAAGAAAAAAAACAAAAAAACTTTTGAAATACTCAGACTCTCTGGTGAAAAGACACACTTAAGAAGCTTGTCAATCCAAAAAAAAGTTTAAAACACTGTACCCACACCACCCAAACAAAATTCACAAATTTCCCATTATAAACACATTTCATTTAAAACTAGAGATGCATATTGTTATATTGGCCAATAAAAATGCTTTCAAAATTCACTGGTGGGTGTTTGATGAAAATAGATTAAAAAATACCTCTACACAGCACATTCAGATTCAGTCTTTTCACACTGAAACGCCTACACTCCCAACTAAAAAACAGTGCAGCAAAAGATGTTTTAAACTGATTTTTAATTAAAAAAGTATGCCGTGGATCGGATGACAGCCAAAGCAGGTGCTTTAAGACGGCACTCTTTCCTTGTATGTGTGAAGAGTACACAAGGCATGGTTTGTATACTGAAAATTATGAATGCGGTTGTAACAAATGTCTGTGTTCATTTATTTTGTTCATTTGTACAATATTTAGGTGTTCCTTATGTGATACGTATCACTTGTCTCACTAGAAGACATGCTGAATTTTTGTTTTTCTAGGTCTACTCTATATAATGTATGTAATTTTCAATCTGCCCATTTCCTTAGTGGTTAGGCATTCCACCTGCCGAAAGTAGGGTCATGAGTCGAATCCTGAGTTATGTCCGTATCTGTGTGAAGTTTTTATATCCCCATGTTTCTGTGGGTTTAATCCAATGTGTTACTTATAGAAGAGTATATGTTTTGGTGCTGGCTTAGTTTATCCCGGGTACTGCATCGTGTATGTATATTTATGATTGCGAATTATTAGCCTTTGAATTTGCATCCACATATATTTCCAATACAAAATTATAGATCATCATCATCATCATCATTTATTTATATAGCGCCAACATATTCCATATCGCTTTACAATTGGGGACAAACACAGTAAACTAATAAGCAAACTGGGCAAAACAAACAGAGAGGTGAGAAGGCCCTGCTCGCATGCTTACAATCTATGGGACAATGGGAGCTTGATATATGAGGTTAAGTCTACATTTTGCATTTCGGTCCAGCCAGACTGCAAAGGTAAAACTCACACATTCTTCATGTCTGAGAACAAAAGTATGTGTGTGTAACTCTTTATTGTTTATGCTTAAAACTTCATATTGCCAAAAATTCCTGTGTTTTGTTGCATGTTTTTAGGAGCAATAGTAGCACTTATAGGGCTTTCAGACATGGTGCTTGTCATTCAAGTCTATATAATGTATATAGTACTCAATCTGCACGTTGCCTTAGTGGTTAGACAATCCACCTTCCAACAGTGGGGTCATGAGTTTGAATCCTGGCTCATTTTGTGGAATATTGGATGTTGAAATTTGTGTGGAGCTACAACAGAAACCAGCAAAGAGCTGTTCAAAATAAAGTGAATCAAAACTAATAGAAAATATCCACAGATAAAAGCAAACAACACCTAAGTCCCCAAAAATATCTGCAGGAGGCAAAAAATGTCAAAAATTGAAGAACAACTATTATTATTATATCATACATCAATTAATTTATATTGCTTTTTATTAAAACTGTGCATCTACCATGGATTTAGGAGTACAATAGTTCATTGTATAATTATTGACATTAATAAAAATTAAAAAAGTTTGTAAAGTGTAAGCAGGTGTATGTTGTGCATAGTTATTTGTGATTATGGCTTTTTAAAGCAAACATTGTTTTTACAAGAGTTTAGTGTGATGGCTAATTTGATGTTGCTGGTGTGTGCAATTGTTAATTTTTTACAGTAACACTTTAGCTTGCCAGTAGCACTTGACTTGCAGGCAATGGTGTATTGTTGAGCTTTTCGTTCTAGTCTATATCATGTACATATTGTTTCAATTTGCACGCTGCTGTAGTGGTTAGACAATCCACCTTCCACCAGTGGGGTCTTGAGTTTGAATCCTGAATCACGGCCTTATCTCTGTGGAGATAAAGCATCCTCCCCATGTTTGTGTGGATTTCCAATTTGTTCTTTATGGAAGAGAACACATGGTTTATTCACGCTCTATTTGAGTACATAGTTTAAACAATTTAAGCTGTGATGCCATTTATTTATACGTATTATTAGCCTTTTTTTTAAAAAAAAAAGGTATAGGCTAACTATTAGATATCTATGTGAAGTTTGTATGTTCTCCCCGTGTTTGCATGGGTTTCCCCCGTGGAATCCGGTTTCCTCCCACAATCCAAAAACAAACTGGTAGGTTAATTGGCTGCTATCAAATTGACTCTAGTCTGTCTGTGTGTGTGTGTTAGGGAATTTAGACTGCATGTACTGATGTGAGTTCTCTGTACAGCGCTGCGGAATTAGTGGCGCTATATAAATAAATGATGATGATAGTGATGATGATGATGATGATTTTACACATCAACCATTTCATATTGCAATTTATTACAATTCTGCATTCACCATGGTTGTTTTTAAAAAAATAGTACATTGTTTAATGTTTGACATTAATATAAAATTTAGAGAACAAAATTTTTTTTTTAGTGAAGATGGTAAGATGTATGTTGTGCATATTTAGTATGTGAGTGTTTTAAACAATCAATGCTTTTTTTACTCGTTGGTGTTGTTATTCAGCGCTGCTGCAATAGTTTTTTTGGACTTAAACATGACCCTGGGCTTCCTTAAGTGTTAACCAAAAAGTTAAGAAAAACGCTAAGCATTTCTTCAAATCTATCCGATGGATCCAGAGGTAAACACCTACTCTTCTTAAGTCAGTACGATCTCCGCCAATTCCCGCCCTTTCCGAACCCTTTTTCTTAAGTGGTCGGAGAACTTCTTAAGTGCTGGTAAGATGGATTTTCATATTAACTTAAGAAATTCTTAACTTACGCAACAGATTTTCCTTTTTATCTCCCTTTTTTGGGCAGAGACAATTTTCGTAAGATGCAAAAAAAACGGCAGATAAGATCGCTAATGAATCAGGCCCACTGTCTGGAATAAGGCGGCTAGACATCACCAATACAGGAGATGACTAATCGATGATATCATGGACTGCTGCATTGCTACTGATACACTCCTCACTAAATGGCACTTAGAACGACACAGAGATCAGCAGCCTGCTTCTTCTTTGTCTCCCTTGGTATCGCCCGCTAACACTCCAGACCTAAAGCAGATGAATCAGTACCAGAGATTATTCAGGTGAGGAGTTGAAGATGTCCACTGTTCACTCGATAACAGTTTATCATCTGCAATTCAATGTGCAGGAAAAGTAGGTAAATGAGTGTTTGGAGCAGTTTCTCAGGGCATATATATACATTTTTAGTGACTAGGCTGACCTGTTACCCACAGTGGATTTTGAAAGCAGTAAATCCATACATAAATCCATGAAACAAAGCCCATTCTTTGCCGATTACAGCTACCATTTACAACCCATACCATCGTCCACTTTTGTTTACCATCCTCCTACTGGAGCTGAGCTTCATAAGAAAGGTGGGCAGACCTGGCTACAGTTCTTCAGAAGTACCAACAGAAGTGTGCGTTTCAGGCAGATAAACATCTGCAGCCTTCTTATTATCACATAGTAGGACAACAATTCTGACTGCTCTAAGAATCTCAGTCTTGAACGTCCATCTCCCAACTTTGCAGACCAGTTCATTGAGCCTTCACTGCAATACCATCCTCAACTACAGTCACTTTATGTCTTCTTGCAATTATGCTTAGGATGTATACCATGTTCCATATCTCCCAAGAAAAGTCAACTTTAACACCCTCTTCTCATGATCCAGTTCCTCCACCCGTCAAGGTTCTTGTAGATGAAGAATACATAGTAGAGAAGAACTTATACTCTTGCTTACTTCACAGGCAGCTTCAGTACCTTGTCAAGTGAAGAGCGTGGCTTGGAATAATTGTGCTGCCAATTTTCATGCCCCATGCTTCATTCATCCTTTCCGTGTCCTGCGTCCTACCAAGCCTGGAGTGTCTGGAAGTCACCTCATGATGATTAGAGTACTCTTAACCTGCCTACAGTGATAACTGGACCTATGTTTTATGAACCCCTGCTATTGCTTGTACTGCTATTGCAAGTAAATATTGCTGCCTGGTCAAAACATACAATTCCTTGATATTTAGCCAACTAGAATGCATACTAAAAATAATGAAAATTAAAGGCTGACTCTGCAGAACTTGATCAATGTGCTTGCATGTCTGGAGGACATGGTGTAGTCTGATGAGCCACAGATGAAACTATTTCTTACAATTCTTATTTTAGAAGAATTGCACCTTTTGAATTTTCCTAAGCATGCTCAATTCAGTCACCCATCCACTATTTATAGCCAATCCCCTGCATCCTCAGGGTATATAAGTATAGCATTTCTTGTACAATCTACCAGATTATTGTACCAATATCTTGTGGTCTTGCCATTCTCTCTGAATAAATACCACCTAGTTTTGACTTTTAAGGTGTGTGTATAAGGACCAACTCTGGTTTAGACTTTTTGGCTACATCCCCCAGTATGTCAGTAGCTGCTTTTCAGGTCTCCAGCTACTGTGATTTATTCCTGTCAATTACAGAAATGTGAAATGTGTAAAGAACTCTTATGCATATACAGTATGAAGCGTTTATTGTCGTAGTTTGCATTTGAGAAAGGTCTCCTTAAAAGAAATCATGCACTTGTGCCTTATACCAGACATAAGTTTCTTTTTTTAACTATTTTGTCTTCCCTTGTGTATGTTATGCTGCTTGGTTCACTTCTAACAATACATATAGTTACCTCTAGCTACCATTTTCTACTAAATGTTTTGTCTTATTTGTGTATAAAAAAAACAAATTTCAGAAATAGAACCGAAAGGTTTTTGACCATTGCTTTCTAAAGTAAATCATATATTAATATAATATCCTGTTACATAAAGATCGCATTCAGTTGCTCATAGTAACAGTCAGAACAATCGAAGTCATAGGCAGCACCTGAAAATTAGTTCAGTATTGGAATTTCGATTATTTAATGATAATAGAAAATATTGCACATCTTATTTTCAATGGTTGGGCTTCATTGGACTTGTATTCTAGTCTGGATCACAAAGAATATCCATCTAAGCAAAAAACCCTACATGAGTAATTTATTTTAAGGTTGAAAGTTTGCATAGACATTCAAAGGACATACCCAGACATGCAAATAATCCCCACATACTTGTAATTTGTACTATGAAGGCTATTCAGCTCATAGCGGTATATTTACTAAACTGCGGGTTTGAAAAAGTGGAGATGTTGCCTATAGATATAATCCTTTATGACTTGCCACTGCTAAACTCTGGCAACTGAGTGACTACAGCCCTTTTGGTCTCGACAATGATGTGTGATAATGACATGTCACAAATCAGGTCAAGAGATTCTCCATAAAAAAGAATCAAGAGTCAGGTTGCTTCAAAGGGGGCAGTGACCCCTGGCCAATAAGGGGTAGCACCATTTTATTACTGGTTGCTGACTGTGACCGTCTACTGTGCCTCCTTTGTATAGGGAAGAAAACGTTAGTGCTGACAGTAAGACAAGACATTCCTGACAATAGAGTGTGTGAGGGAGGTATTCGGTGCAGGAAAACAAGAGACCAGCATCCACTATAGGGATAATATATAAGGAAGCTTGGGACTCTCCCTGTGTATCTTATTGGCTGAGTATGCATGTGACTTAACCCTGAATGGGTAAGTGCATGACATGACACACACACATGATTTTAAGTGTGTTTGGCTTATGGTCTTTCATGTCAAAAACACAATGGTATGGCATGGTAACCGTTCAATAATTAGCTTTATATTCACAAACAGATTCATAAATTCAAACACTCAAGAGTTTGCCATGCTAAAAAAGGCCAAGCTTTTTACTTTTATGGGGTCAATTTAATTCTAGGAATAACGCGGCACTAATAGCATTGCCGTTAATGCAATAATTTAACCCAAATTTTTGCTTGCGACCCAGAGGGCTATGAGCAAAAATTAGCATTAAAATGATCGTACTAATGGTAATACTGTGCGCTATTACTGTAGTATTGGTAATACTGTGCAGACCCTGTTATTCCTAGAAAAACGCAGCCAAATTGAAATGGCCCCTTAGTATACATAAAATTTGAATTTAAATGGAATTTTTAGACAGAAATGTACAAATTATTAAAATGTGGAAATCTGTCCTCAAAACACATTTTGTACAGTCATGGGCAAAAGTTTTGAGAATGACACAAGTATTGGTTTTTCACAAAGTTTGCTGCTTCAGTGCTTTAAGACCTTTTTGTCAGATATTGCTATGGTATATTGAAATAAAATTACAAGCATTTCATAAGTGTCAAAGGTTTTATTGACAATTACATTAAATTTAGGCAATGAGTCAATATTTGCAGTGTTGACCCTTCTTTTTGAAAATCACCCTGGCATGCTGTCAATCCACTTCTGGGCCATAAACTGACTGATGGCTGCCCATTCTTGCTTAATCAATGCTTGGAGTTTGTCAGAATTTGTGGGTTTTTGTTTGTCCACCTGCATCTTGAGAATTGACTACAAGTTCTTATGGACCCAAAATTTCCATGTTTTGATCCCTGAGCCACTTAGTTATCACTTTTGCCTTATGTCAAAATGCTTCATGGGAAAAGGCATTTTTCGTCACCAAACTGTTCTTGGATGGTTGGGAAAAGTTGCTCTTGGAGGATGTTTTTGTAACATTATTTATTCATGGCTTTGTTCTTAGGCAAAATTGTGAGTAAGCCCACTCTCTTGGGTTAGAAGCATTCCCACACATGAATAGCCTCAGGATGCTTTACTGTTGGCATGACTTAAGACTGAAAGTAGCACTCACCTTTCTTTCTCCGTACAAGTGTTTTTCCAGATGTCCCAAACAATCTGAAAAAAATGTCTTTACCCCAGTCCTCTGCAGTCCAATCCCTATACCTTTTGCAGAATATCATTCTGTCACTGATGTTTTTCCTGGAGAGAAGTGGCTTCTTTGCTGGCCTTCTTGACACCAGGCCATCCTCCAAAAGCATTTGCTTCACTGTGCGTGCAGATGCACTCACACCTGCCTGCTGCCATTCCTGAGCTAGCTCTGCACTGGTGGTGCCCCGATCCCGCAGCTGAATCAACTTTAAGAGATGTCCTGGCACTTGCTGAAAGTTCCTGAGCGTCCTGAAGCCATCTTCACAACTATTGAACCTCTCTCATTGAAGCTTATGATCCGATAAATGGTTGATTTAGGTACAATCTTACTAGAAGCAATATCCTTGCCTGTGAAGCCCATTTTTCAAAGCAATGATGACTGCACCTGTATCCTTGCAGATAACCATGGTTAACAGAGGAAGAACAATGATTTCAAGCATCACCCTCTTTTTAAAGCTTCCAGTCTTATTCTAACTCAATCAGCATGACAGAGTGATCTCCAGCTTTGTCCTCATCAACCCTCTCACCTGTGTTAACAAGAAAATCACGGACCTGATGTTAGCTGGTCCTTTTTTTGGCAGGGCTGAAATGCAGTGGAAATGTTGTTTTTGGAATAAAGTTCATTGTCATGGCAAAGAGGGACTTTGAAAATAATTGCAATTCATCTGATCACTCTTCATGACATTCTGGAGTATATGCAAATTGCCATCATAAAAACTGAGGCAACAGACTTGAAAAATAATATTTGTGACATTCTCAAAACTTTTGTCCATGACTATAGATTCTTTTGCATGAGCTTAGGTGAATAGATCAAAATATTGATTAGAGATGCTCTCTGACCCCCGTGTTTTGGTTTTGGATCTGGATTACTGCTGTGTTTTGGTTTGGGTTTTGGTTTTGCCAAACCGCCATTGCGTGTTTTGGTTTTGGTTTTGTTTTGCTATTTTGTTTAAAAATCAATGTTTTTGGGCATAACATTTAGTGCTCCATCTGTTTCTTGGATAAGTAATGTAATTGTAAAGCTAATAAATTAACCAAAAAAACAGTTTAATTCCTGGTAGGCCTTCATTAATTCTACACACAAACCAGATTGTCTTCCTCTCCATCTATGCATATTGTCAATGCAACCATCGTCTTTGGATGTATATTACACCCTACACTTATAGTTAAGTATGTAAAGAAATGGACAAAGGCAGTTTGGTTTCTGTCTCTCTAGGCCCCCCTCCACTTGTAGAAAATACTCAAAAATTCAGCCGTTATAGACTGTACAATATTAATAGAAATGGACAAAGGCAGTTTGGTTTCTGTCTCTATAGGCCCCCCTCCATTTGTAGAAAATACAAAAAAATTCAGCCGTTATAGACTGTACAATATTAAGAGAAATGGACAAAGCCAGTTTGGGGTCAGTCTGTGTATGACACCCTACCCTTAATGAGAAATTGGCCAAACAGCAGCCTTTCAAGACGGTACGTGATATGGAAATGCCCCAAGTCCCTTTCCACTTTGGGGGTTGATTGCACCCTACACTTAAATAGAAAGTTTTAAAAAGATGTTATCGTCATCATCTTCAGTTTCATCCTCACCCTCATCAGTGTGTACGTCATCATCACAGACTATCAATTCATCCTGCTTGAATCCGCCATTAGAGAACAGTCAGTGCTTGGATGTCTTGGATGGTGAAGGCCTTCCTCGTGGAAGATGTAGTTCATTTTTGTAAACATCATTTTCTCCACATTTTTGGGAAGTAACCTTCTACGGCGATCACTGACTAAGGGGAAAAATCCTTCAAACAAGCCCAGATGTTAAACTGTTCTGGTCTGCCCTCTGAGTCTTCCCTGCTTTATTGTTGAAAATGTAATTCTTTACGAGCAGCAGCTGCTTGAGAGACTGAAGGAGGACACGTCGTCAAGCCAAGGTCCAGTTCAGCGGCAATAGCTCCTTGCAAAAGTTCACATTTCATTTATTTTGAAGCAAAGACTCAATGTAGGTCTTAAACCTTGTATCAAGCACAGTGGCCAAAACATACTGATCCGAGTTCAAGATCTTAATAACTTGAGGATCATTGTGAAGCGAATTAAGTACTTAATCGACAAGGCCAACATACTTTGCGGAATTGCTTGCTTTCATCTCCTCCTTCAGTTTCTCAAGCTGCTTTTCCAATAGTCTAATTAAAGGAATAACTTGGCTCAAACTAGCAGAATCTGCACTCACTTCACACGTCACAACTTCAAATGGTTTCAGCACCTTGCACAGCACTGAAAGGATTCCCCACTGTGCAAGAGTGAAATACATCCCCCCTCCTTTCCCAATGTCATGGCTTGTGCAATACGCTTGGATGGCTTTGCACTGTTCCTCCATCCTCTGAAGCATGTACAAGTTCCACCTAGTTACCACCCCTTGCTTAAATTGGTGGCAGGGCAAGTTAAACTGCTGTTGGAGCTGCTGCAATCTACTACATTCTGTGGCAGAATGCCTGAAATGGCCTGAAATTTTACGGGCCACCAAAAGCATCTCCTGCACCTCACGGTTATTTCGCAGGAAGCTCTGCACCACCAAGTTGATGGTGTGAGCAAAACAGGGAATGTAATGGAATTCACCCAGCTGTAATGCTCGCACTATATTGTTGGCGTTCTCAGAAATGACATATCCTGGGGAGAGTCCAAGTGGTATCAGGCATGTATCAATCACATCTCTTAGTTTGTGTAACAAATTGTCAGCTGTATGCCTGTTAGTGAAGCCGGTGATACAAAGAGTGGCCTGCCTGTGACAAATGTTACGTAGTGGTGTACATGCTGCTGCTGTTTCTGCTGGTGAAGGTAAATGACCAACCCAGTTGGCTGTCACTGTCATATAGTCTTTGGTTTGACCACTTCCACTTGTCCACATATCTGTGGTTAAGTGGACAGTGGGCAGAATGGCATTTTTAAGCACAATCTCTACATTTGTACAAATTTTTGGTATAGTTGTGGAATAGCTTTATAGGAAAAATGGTGCCGCGGACACAAAACCTCAATTAACTGTGAAAAACCAGCTGCTTTTATTGTGGATATTGGACGCAGATCTAACACTAGCATGGCAGCCATGGCGTCTGTGATTCGCTTGGCGACTGGGTGACTGCTGTCATATTTGCTTCCCCTAGCAAATGATTGTTTCACAGTTAATTGTTGAAATGTAGGACTGCTCTTTTTCTTGGCCTTCCTCTGGGCTGACGTTTCACCCCCAGCAGCAGCAACAGCAGCAGCAGTGGGACTAACACTTTCTTCAGAGGAATCAATTATAGTGTAGGAGTCATCCAGTGGGATGCAGGTCTAACTCCGAGCGCTACTGAGGATATTGATGAGGATGGTGTTGTGGGTGTATTTTGTAGCCGTAGTGATGTCGGTGAGCGGAGGGTCCTAGCTGATGATGGAGTGCTTGTAATTTTTTTTGGAAGAACTTTCAGCTTTTCCCAACACTTTGCCATGAACTCTCGTCAAATGGCGTAACATAGACGAGGTTCCAAGATGGTTAAGGTCCCTCCCACGACTGACTGTGGCTTGACACTACAAATGGCTATACAATTGTTGTTTGGATTTGGGTAGAAATAATTCCACACATAAGAAGTGGATTTTTTGTTTTATGGACAGGCATGACAATGGCCTTTTTCTTGTCACGTGCCAGAACTGCTGCCACTGGTGCAGGACTTACACAAACAACCTCATCCTCATCAACATCCTCATTAGCGCCCTCATCGCCTATACAAATCTTCCCCTCATCCTCTTCTAATTCCAAAGTGGCATTCTCAATTTGTATATCACTGGCTACACTCGGGCTGTTCAGGCACACATCAGCAGAACTGCTGAAGGGCCCTTCTTTATGGGTACACTAACAGAATTCTCATAATTAGACATACCACTGGTGGATGGGCTCTCCACAGGGATTGTTGTCATTTCTGATTCAGAGCATACACTATCCTCTAATGCCTTACTGTTTTCGTGCAGCTCGGCTTTCATGCGTAACAGTAGTTGTGCACCGCTTTTAGGCTCCAAATTACTTGATATTGCTTGGTCACGAGTGACCGTACAAGAAGAAGGCTCGGTAACATTTTTGGATCTGCCACTTATAGAGAAAGGCGAAGGCCTCATTCTTTCTTTGCCACTGCTTGTGTAGAATGGCATGTTGGCAATTTTTTTTTTATCGGCAGTTAACTTTTCCTCAGTTACACTTCTTTTTCGCTTCAACACGGTAAATATTTTTTTGGTGTGTGTTTTTTTCCCCTGATTTAAAAAGACTATGTACTTTTACATCACCTTTCCCAGATGACGTACTGGGAATACTACCATCAGAACTGGTGACAAAACCTGGTTGCTGGATCTGCTCATATGTAGACTGCTTTGAATCCATTTTAATGAGCCCAAAGCACTTGTAGTGCTAAAAATTGTCTTATATAGATATTGCTGACAAATATGACTTTTTTTGACAGCCAGAAAAATTGGTGTTAAACACTGGGGAATATGGGTGACCCCAAAGCACTTGTAGTGCAAAATATTGTCTTATATAGATACTGCTGACAAATATGACTTTTTTTGACAGCCAGAAAAATTAGTGTTAAACACTCGGGAATATGGGGGACCCCAAAGCACTTGTGGTGCAAATTTTTTTTAGAAATACTGCTGGCAAATATCACTCTTGACAGCCAGAAAAATTAGTCTAAAATACTGGGGAATATGCGAGACCCCAAAGCACTTGTAGTGCAAACAAATTGAAAAATAAGCCTCCTCTATCCTCCTGTCTTGCTGCTCTAACAATTGCAAAAAGAATTTGATTTTATACTAGAATTGAATAGATTCGAAATGAAAGAATAATAGAAAGATGTACAATTATTGCTCTGTACCTGCGCTAATTCAGCCTCTGACCTAACCCTGCTCTCTCCCTCTGTCAAATGGCAATGGATTGCTGTGGAGGCTGGTATTTATGCTTTTCAAATCTCGCAAGAACCGAGCTCAGAAAAACGAATACATCACAATGACGTTTTGCCTCGATTTTCGGCTCGGTACTCGGATAGGCGAAATTCGGATGGATTCGGATCTCGGGGAACCAAGCCCGCCCATCTCTAATATTGATAGAATAATTTTTCTACTTGTGTTTCTGTGAGGAGATCCACAAAAATGCGCTGATGAAGAAGTCTAAGATCAGGTTTGATAACAAATAGTGAAGCATATATCATCTTCCCTGTTTAGTAGTTTTTAAAGCACTATATGAACTAATACATTCATGCTGGGAAAGAATTGCTTGCTTAATAAAATACTTAATATTATGCTATGGTAAATATATGTTTCTCTCTGTATCAATGACTAAGGATTAACTTGGTTGAGTAAGCACACATTCAATAAACTATTAGCCTTTCAAACACTCTGTATTTATAATTTTCAATGTAAATAAATAAAGGTTATTCTTTTAATGCATATATTTATATTCCTCTTTAGTGCAATAATGCAATAGATATTTATGAAAGATAAAGTTAATAGTATGAGCCTGATCATACTCCTGAATTCATCAAGGCACGTAACTCAAGGTACATGTGGTGTTGAAATCAAGGGCAGATCTGCTGTGCTCTACTACACAAGTTGCTACAGGTACGTTCAATATCAATGTGGACTATAAATTTGCAAAAGGAAAATCTAAAAAAAAAATTAATGAATGTCACCTGTTAAAAATAAAAGCATTAATGATAAAACAGTTAAAAAGTACATTTATTTGGATGCTGTTAATGTCTACTGAATGTAGAATACATTTTTGCAGTTGCTCTTGTTTGCAAACACATGGTATAGCATGCATACAACACTATCATCACTGCTAATCAGGACTTAGACTAGACCTCTAGCTGTGTTACTAAGATACGCAACTTTGAGATGGCCAGAGCTGGATTCAAAACATGGCTGTGTGCGTCTGAGTTTGGCATGTCCCTACTGTAATTTGACTACGGCAAAATGACCCTTCTCCACCCAGTTCACTCCCAGATATCGTAGGCCCTAGTAAGTGACCTTTGCGTTCGATGACAGGACTACGCTCACTGACATATCTCCCTGTTCTCGGCATGCACAGAGTGATTTTGTGTACGGTACGTTCAAAATCAGCAGATACATGCCATGAAGAATCAGGCCCTATATGTTTATATGGTTTGTTTTAGTGAACCATCGGTGAGAAGTATTTTTTTGTTACAATTGGGCATGATCCTCCCTATTCTGCTGTCTGTTATATTCTATGGATAAAACAGCTTTTTAACAACTGTTTGATCTGCACCAATTAATTAGAGACACTTTTAGGCAATGTACACATGTAGAATCCTTGGTAGGAGAAAACTGAGCTGCTTACTGAATGCAGCTCCAACATGTCAAATTGAGTGAATTGTTCTCTTTAGGACAGTGCACATGTAAATGCTTCATGCAAGGTATTGTGTTTAAAGTCAGTTCCTGATTTTATGCTTATTTTCTGATATAAACAATTCACTTTATCTCACATTAGGTAACTTCTGTGTTCAGTAATTGGTTGAATGCAGCTCAGCCTCAGTGTGCTATGGACGCCTTGGGTATGCAGTGGAAAAGTAGTCTAATATCTACCAAAGTTCCCAAAACAAGTATCCCATAAGGGCTAAACATACTGATAAACTAACGACACCTAAAATTACCACACCAGCTGGTGAGTTTGTTGGCTGTCTTCACATTTTTAAAATAGTTATCCCAAACATTTTTTTTTTTTAAAGCCAAAAAGAAACTTTTGAAAAATTTAAATGGGATGTATATTTAAATGGTCTGTTTTAGCCAGGTTACTCTACAAATCTGTCATAAATCAATTTGTTAACATTGCACTACTAATGAGATCTATTTCAGCCCTAATAAATCTTTTGGTTAATTTATTGTACAGACTACTTCAGAAAATCTATGCAGTAAATCACTTGCAATCATTTAGTAAATGTAACCACATACAGGGCTCAAAGGTATATGGAAAGGATAGTGAAGGGAATATATCTCTATTCCCTTGGGTGTAAGAATTGCAAAAATAATAATTATATTCCAGCTGTGAGATTGATTATAGGTATAAATTTGACAGTATCTGGAAGTTATAAATATGGTCTAGTTGCACATATAGCAATTATTATTTCTAAATGCTATGATAACTTGGCTAGATAAAGTGAGCATTTGGTTAAACTCTTCCATAATTAATGTTAACATGGTCACATTGCAAGCTAAGAAAAACATTAGCAAATGAAAAAAAGAAGAAGAATTAGTACTTAAAGTGATACCCTTTATTTGAAAGCTGAACAGACTTAGGGGTCAATTTATTGAGATCCTACAATTTTGAATATGTACTATCACAGTGAAAGAAAATTTTTAGCTGCATAATTTACCAATGAAATGTCTTTACTGGAGAGGTCTTACAGTTTGCCAGGCCAATGCAGGGTCCCTCTACACATACGTGAGCCGGAATGCCAACTCACACATGCACACTGGAACTTGAAGCTGAAACTTGGGCATCCAGTTTCAGATTTTTCTATACAAAAATAATAAAGTTTACAGAAAAGAAATGTAAAAAATACAAAAAAGTAAAATAACTTTATTTATAAAAAAAAGCAAAAAATGCTTTATATTTCTAAAAAAGCATTTTTTTTCAGCACACAACTCCTAGTTATTGCGTTGAGATGGTGGTAGTTATAAGTGAACACTGGAGGTACTTGTACCTTGAAAAATAGGTTTCACCGTGCTTTGCATGAAGCTAGAGGAATATCTGATGGAGAGAAAGAGTTTTATAGAACAGGTGTATATCCTACTATATTTTGGACCTTAGCTCTGGGAGATACTGAAACGGATCGCCAAAGGACAAGATCATGGGTTGTAATGATATGATTTGCATAATCACAGCCCCGCTGTCCAATGATGCAACCCCATCATTGCGCAGCAGGTGCGGAACAATGATAATGCATCATCAAGTTCCAACCGGCAAGACTTGAAAAACAAAAGAAGTGGGATTTGGAGGGTGTTATACCGTCCCATCAGCTGAAAAAGAATCTATAATCTTAGTTTATTGATAAATTTAGATTTATTTCTGTTGATTTTTGCAGATAATTTGATTTTTTAGTTTTTTCTTAACTATTGAGCTTTAAGGTCTTGCTTCATCAAGGAAAGCATAGTTTTTTTTGTTTTTAAATGGATGGAAATTGCACTCACATAGAAACTTTTCCATTTGAGTACGCTCTGCCTATATAGCACTTGCCATTTGCAGACAGGCACAAAACACAGCAGGATGTGCACAATGCATATGTGCTATATAAAGTCCCATCAGATCACAGAGAAAAAAAAATAATACATTAACACTTGTTAATATTGCAATCATTAATAAAAATGTATTTAAAAAAGAATCATTTTTTAATCATTTTTTAAACATGACACACAAATATCAGGATTTTCTTAATGCATACTGTATATAAAATAAATTTTTAGTTGCTTTTAACTGCAAATACATGTTCTGGCTTGCATCCGTTGTCACTGTCAATAGGCACTTACACCTGCCCTGTAGCTGTTGCAAGTGAAAAGGCTAAAATAAAGTACCTGAAAGATGCCAGAACGTGAATCGGATGAATGTGCAAGCACTCAACCTTGGTAGACCCTTACTGAACATTGCCTATGTGAATACACCACCACTTTCTACCCTTAAAATTGGGGACAGTTGGATGTGCGCTCAAACTTGAATTGCATGCACTTACGTACATTTGCGTAAAGTCTGTTTTGGACCATGCGCAGAGCAATTTCACGCAAATCATGTCACGCAGCGGGACTTACGTTTCTTAGTGAATCATTTCTTAAAAGAGGAATTGAAAATTACCCTATTTAAATTTCGTGTTTCTAGATAGTGTAGAAATATATGAGAAAAAGACTAAGGGGTATATTTACTAAGCTGCGGGTTTGAAAAAGTGGGGATGTTGCCTATAGTAACCAATCAGATTCTAGCTTTCATTTTGTAGAAGGTACTAAATAAATTAAAGCTAGAATCTGATTGGTTGCTATAGGCAACATCCCCACTTTTTCAAACCCGCAGCTTAGTAAATCTAGCCCTTAGTGTAAATTGGGAAAGGACTGGAAAAATGCTTAAAATCGTTAAAATTGATTTAATCATTTGACATGTTGACAACCAAGATATAACTAATTATTTTCAAAAATTGTAAAATAATTTAAAAGCTATTCAATAAATTGAATTTATTATGTAAAATAATATGTACCTTAAAAGTAACTTAATGTTTTGTATTTTCTTAATGTTCTATTCCAAAAGGGAAAATAAAAGAAGCTATTGTTACTCAAAGACAAATATAACAAAAATGTTGGATCAATCATCTTGGGTATTTAGAGATTAAGCCACTTTCAGTTCTATTATTCCTCATAACATTATTAGGTTTTGTACACGTGGGTGTTTGTTGTACACAATTAATTTTTTGTTTAGCAGACCCAAGGATTATATTCTCTTATGGGAACATATTATTATTACCATTTATTTATATAGTGCCTCTAATTCCGCAGCTTTGTACAGAGAACTCACTCACATTGGTCCCTGCCCCATTGGGGCTTACAGTCTAAATTCCCTAACACACAGAGACAGACCCACACACACGGACAGACACAGACAGACACGGGTCAATTTGTTAGGGGCCAATACCACCAGTCTGTTTTTGGAGTGTGGGAGGAAACCGGAGCCCCCGGAGGAAACCCACGCAAACATGGGAAGAACATATAAACTCCTCACAGAAAGGCCATGGTCAGGAATTGAACTCATGACACCAGTGCTGTAAGGCAGAAGTGCTAATATACTCTACATTGCTCTGAGTTACTCTGAACAGAGCCTGGAATTTTGTTATAGGTATAAGCATTAAAGCACAATCCTAAAGATTCACAGTGCACAAATATGTATACAAACACGCATATTTACAAAAAAGTTCTGGTACATTAATCTATTAAAAGCATGCTATTCTGAGCAGTAAGATTTTTTTCCCCCCAATAAATATTTTACTGAAACTTTGAAGCAACAATAAAAATCAAAATTAGTAAAACTGTGTCTTTGCTTCAGCACTTTCAAATTTAAGACTCTATAAAGTAGTGATGAGCAACAGACTACCCTGAGGCCACATCTTCACGTGCGCCCCCCATCTCCTTCCTGCCTTATTGTCATTTTGTTTGTTATAGCCTGTACAACTTGTTGCTGGATTATAGTTAATTCAAGAACATTGACAGTTCTGTCAAAAGAGTTGAACTTGGATTGAATAAAAAAAAAAAAAGAAACAAAATATGGATCTAATATGGTCACATCCCCTAAAACATAATGATAAAAGGTACCTTTAAACTTGGCAAAATTTTCAAGAACTAGGTGCTATCTAAGTGATGGTTAAACACACGGCTGAATATATTGCCAGCACCAACTATAGATTTTCATCTAGATTAAGGGATGTGAAAGACCTAAATTAGATATCACTACTATGGTTAACCATGAATAACACTGCACCAGGGGTACATTGATTATAACTCCCAGAATGTTCTGCATAATAGGGGTCCAACTCAGCACCAATTATTGAAAGTAGAAATTTTCAAAAATGGTGACCCGGTTTAAAATTTGACTGAATTTCTCCAGTTCGATGGCCACAAACATGTTTGTTATTCCATTGCCAATTGATCCCAATTCAAATTTGTGGATCAAAGTTTTCACTAATTACGTTTTGGTTCACATTTATGGTTTGCGTTAAATTTAGTTGTTTTAAAGATTTTATTTTTAAACGCTATTTACTAAAAATGTTTGAACAGTGTATTATATTTAACTTTTTTTTATTGAAAATGCCAACACTAATGTGTTCAAAGTGTTCAAAGTTCAAGGTTTGCCATTCACAAATGAAAAACCTAAAACATTGTAAAAAATGCTTTTTTCCAAATTTAGGTTCAAGCATGCACAAATCTGCTGAAACAAGGTTTTACTTTCTCAAGTTTAACAACACATGGCTCTTTCAAACATCTCTACTTAAAAGCACGGGTTGGACGAGTGGGCTAAGGGTCTGACTGGAATCTCAACTTCCCTTAACAGTAAGAAAACTGGGCAAGAGCTATTCCAGCAGTTCCAGCGCTCCCATAGAGAAATAAGCTAATCTAAAAGATAGTAGAAGTATATGGGCTGCAGTTCCAGATATGTATATTTGCTGCTGATATACTGTACTGGGCAAAACAGCATGGTAAAAAAAGGTTTTAACTGCATGTAATTTGTTATATAATGCAATGTGTTGTCAGCTCTCCAAAAAAGGGCTGTCATTGTTGTTTAGTAAAAGGGTTCAAGGTGTACAATGTTCTCTCTAAGATGGACAATTTGAAAAAGGAAGAGGTAAATGGTTAATTTAATGAGGACTTTAGCCTGAATTTGCAATCTGCAGGATTTTTACTGCCAAGTTAATTTTTTTAACTCTGTCATTTTCACATAGCTTAACTTAGAGGGAACAGTGAAGGTGTTCCCTCTAAACTGTATTGATTGAGCCAATGTAAGGAGATCTGAGGGCAAGCATCAACAGTGGGAACGATGGAGGATGAAAGCAGATGAGATAGACTATATTGTGATATGGTTAATTGGAGGACCAATAGGCTTTCCTAAATAGGTGGGTTTTCAATTACCATTTGAAGCTATACAGGCTAGGAGAGTCTGCTAGAATGTGGGAGATCATTCCAGTGGTGGGGGGCAGCACGGGGGAAATTTTGGACAAGGGAGTGAGATGTGGTTACCAGAAGGAAGGTAAGACCATGGTCATTAGCCAACTGGAGAGGCTGGGGCAAAGTATGTATGGAGATGAGGTTGCAGATGTAGAGAGCGGTGTAGTTGGAGCGGGCCTTGTAGGTGAGGATGAGGAGTTTGAAGAGGACTATGTAGGGGACTAGAGCCCAGTAAAGGCTTTGCATAGAGGGAAAGCAGATGTGGAGTGGCGGGAGAGGAAGATAAGTCTAGCTACAGCTTTAAGAATAGATTTAAATGGAGCGAGATGGGAGCAGGAATTGCCAGTAAGGAGAAGGTTGCAGTAATCAAGATGAGAGAATGATTGGTGAGTGGATAAGAATTTTGGTGCATCCGGGGAAGGAAGAGTCTGATACGGGCAATGTTGCAGAGCTAAAATTGACAGCATTGGGCAAGTGATTGAATGTGAGGGGCAAAGGAAAGGGAATGAATAATGACACCCAGACAGTGACGTTTGAGAACAGAGAAGATAGTGGTGTTGTCAAAAGTGATAGAGAGGTCAGGAGGGCAGGAGACTTTTGATGAAGGGGAGACAATGAGTTCTGTTTTGGCCATGTTTAGTCTGAGGAAGCATAACGACATCCAGGAGAAGATGGTGGAGAGTCAACTGGACATCCGAGAGAGGAAGAAAGGGGAGAGATCAAGAGATGAGAGATAGAGTTGTGTGTCGTCTACAAAGAGGTGGTACTGGATGGTGAAGGCACTGATGAGTTCACCCACCAAAGAGGTGTACAGAGAAGACAAAGGACAACACCCTGTGGGACTCCTATGGGATCGATTGGGGGAGAATCAGAGGTAGAAACAGAGAAGTAATGGATGGCGAGGTAAGGGGTAAACCACAAAAGAACAGTATCAGACAGGCCAATGGTGTGAAGGGTTTGGAGTAGGAGAGGGTGATCTATGTTGTCAAATGCCACAGAGAGGTCCGGAAGGATAAGCAGGGAGAAATGGCCCTATTATTTGGCTGAGAGAAGATCATTGGTGACTTTGGTCAAGGAAATTTCTCTAAAGTGGAGGTGACCGAAGCCAGATTGGAAAGAATCAAGGATGCAGGTGTCAGAGAGGTAGCTGCTGAGATGGTTTTAGACAAGCCGCTCAAGTATTTTGGAGTCAAAAGGGAGAAATTAAATGGGGTGGTAGTCAAAGAGTGCAGTGAGGTCAAGATAGGGTTTTTTAAGAATGGGTGAAACAAGTGCATGTTTAAAGGATGAGGAGAAGATTCCAGGGGAGGGGAACAAAATGAAGAGATGAGCAAGGTGGGAGCAGGCTATGTGGGAGAGGGAGCGAAGGAGGTCAGAGAGAAGGGGATCCAGGGGGCAGGTTGTGGGTGGAGAGGATTATATAAGGGAATGGACTTTGTCACCCATAGGGGGGCGGAAGGCATAAAAGGCTATGGCTGGAGGGAGAGGAGGGTTGTCGGAGTGGGAGAAAGAGAGCCCCAATAGGAGAAAACAGGGAGGGAAACAGTGTCAGTGGAAGAAAAAAAAATGATGAGTGATAAGAGGAGGAGATTTTGTGTGCCTCAATGTTTGGAAGTGAAAAAGGAGGCAATGTCAGTGGCAGAGAGGACAGGAGTGTACTGAAAGTGACAAAAAGGCAGCTGGGATTGGAGGACTGTGAAGAGATGAGAGGAATGTGGGAGGATGGGAGGAAACTGGAGCACCCGGTGGAAACCCACACAAACACGGGGAGAACATACAAACTCCTCACAGATAAGGCCATGGTAGGGAATTGAACTCATGACCCCAGTGCTGTAAGGCAGAAATGCTAACTACTTAGCCACCGAGCTGAGGGGTGCAGGGAAGATGAGGAAGGAGGAGAGGAGATGGTGGTCAGAAAGTAGAAATGAAGAGTTGGAGAAGTCAGAAAGAGCACATTGATGGAAGAAGACAACGTCAAGGGAGTGACTGAGACAGTGGGTGGGGGAAGAGCTACATTGTTAGGGGCCAAGGAGATACAAAGGGCTGAAAGTTTGATGGATGCTGGGTCTGTGTGATTGTCAATGGGATGTTAAATTCACCTAGGATGATGGAGGGGAGGTCTGAGGAGAGGTAATGGGGAAGCCAGGCAGCAAAATTATCAAGAAATTGGGAAGTGGGACGAGGTGGTGGAGATGGATTTCCCCTCGAAATTTGTAATGCCTCGTACCCAGTTGTGCATTATTGAAGCGCCTTAACTGTGTAGGTACAATCTGTGTCAAAACACAGCAGGCATCATTTAGTTAGCTACTGCATACGTGAAAATCCATGCATGCGCAGTCTGCAATTAAAGATGCGCCAATTCACACTGCACCGCGGTGACATCTTCACTGATTGTGTGTTCAGGAGTGATCACTTCTTCACAGTCCCCCTGTTTGTCAGTGTCTAATATAACAGTCAAGCTGACAAAAATCCATAATTTTCAATCTCAGTATAACAGTGTTTCAGAATGTCTGTATGTGAACAGGTGGTAAGGTATTCAGTGTGGAATTATTATGGCATTGCAATTTTTAGTACAATCTATTAAGTAATACAGAGGAGAGGAGCTAAGGAACCTGACGGCAGGAAAAATCTAAACTGTTGACAAACCCCTTCTTAAATTATCCCTCCACAATTAAATCTAATAGTTGTCTCTTCTTTGTTGTATCTTCATAATAACATCTTCGCAAAGTACGATGGGGGTCTTTTAAAGTACAATCCTCTTTGACATCTGGTTTGGGTTTCATCTGAGTCTAGGTCCTGCCATTCTGTGATCTTAGCAACCATCTTAGGAGTTCTTGTGTCATCTGTCAGGGAAATCATCTGCTACAGCTGGGCACTGCCTTATTTTTTGTTATCTAGTATAGAAGATAAAAAAGTCAGTTATTTTGAAAGTGTTACTTTCACTTACCCATCTGTTGTCTTCTCCATTTGGTCCGATTGTAGAGTTCTGATATTCTGTGCTAGTCCACTTCCTGGTTCCATAATATGGGAAGAAAATAAACCCACTTAGTATATTGTTGATAGCAATTTGCCCCCTGAAGAACCTGTTTAAACTTCTTTAAAAGCTTTCAGAATTACCACCTTTGCTGGGTAATGGTCCTGTATATCCACTACTGATTTTTTCTCTGTCTAAAAACCTGATTTAGGCAACAAAGGTAAATGCAACAAAATCACTAAACTACCACGTCTTTAAAACTTTTACTGCAGTTGGTAAACTATCACTGTTTAAAACTGTACTATATGATCCATGTCAGTCCCCCTGATCCTGGTGAATAAAACCACCACCCACGGGGGTTATCTTTTGTTTAACTAGGTATTACAGGTATTTATGAAAACAAACTATGAACAATTTTGTCTGCTATCAACAAACACTATTTTACTACACTGGGTCTCCATGATGCTAATTAACCATATTATATATTATTGTGTGATCTTCTACCTAGTTCTTGTAAAGTGTTGCACCAGTTCTGATGGAATTTTTCAGATCCCGTGTAACCTTACAGGAGTGGAAATTTCCATGTCATATTTCTGAGTGACATATTCCCACACTTACGGGTCAAATAGTTATTTTAACACCCGTCTTATGAAACACTTAATCACAATATATTATAGAAAAACTATAAAAATTTTCTTTCTCTCAGTTATCATGATTTAAATATACAGTACAGATCCTTACATACAATCTATAATACACTATGACTGAACAGGTAAGATATCACCCCAAAAAATTATTTGCAAATATTACACATCAATTTGCCTTACCATTACCGATATTAATATTCATAAATTAAAATATTAATTGTTTATTAAAATTAATATTTTAGGGTTGCTGCAATTATTTATGGGTTTCTAGGCATTTGAGGATCATAATTAAAGCTTTCTACCAATCTAAAAGGGTATCTACTTTTTGCCCCTGAAGCGACAACAACCACTATATGCAAAACTTTACACCAAACAATTTAATCACTTTCTGCAAAACTTTCTCATGCTTACAGTCTTAAACTAATCACTTTCTAAAACAACCATTTTAATCTAACAAACACTATGACTTCACAGACAGGCAGGGGCAGGGTGGGCTGAGGAACAAGGGGGAACCTGCCTTCTGGGCTGGTCCCATAGTGGGCTACCTTGGGCTGGGTCACTGGGCTACCTGCATTTTTTCCTTTAAAATAAGCTGCTGAGTCGAGACAGCCCTTCCCTGAGGACAGACATTACCCTGTAACCAAACACTTCCATTACACCTGAGCCTTGACCTAAACTGCTCCAATTTCTACACTAGAAATCAGGTTTCTGTAGAGAAGAGGGATGTGCAGCTTTGCTGTTTTGTCGAGATCTGTGATGCCTTGTACCCAGTTGTGAGCTATTGCCATGTTTTTAATATTGTGCAGGTACAATCTGCGTCTAAACACAGCAAGCTTCAAGTAATTAGCTACTGCACATGTGATAATCGGCACATGCGCTGCCTGAGATGAAAGAGTTTAAAGATGCGCCAATTCACACCACACCGCAATTAAATTATCGCTGGAGGCACGTTCAGAAGCGGTCGCTCCTTCAGAGTATCCTTTCAGAACTGGAAGGAATAGCAGAGTTATTCCTTCATCTGAGAAAAAATTAAGTTGGGAGCCCAAAAATGCATAGCACATTGCTGCTAATCCCTTGTGGTGTCTGTGGTCACACAGAAGGAAGCTAATTAAACTCCCTGTTTACAGTATACACTACATAGTGGAGCAGGGCCATGCAGTAGCATGGATTGCAGGAACATAGGGCCCTGAGGAGCCCCCTCAGCAACCATAGCCTGTAGCGGCCGGTAAACCTGTTACACAGGTAGTTACACCCATGTCCTATACTTCAACTTTCACTGTTACCTATTATGTTATCGATCAAACAAATATTTTATGTAAAAGTGAATATTTAAAAAAGTAATATTTAAAACTAAAAATTGCATAAAGCATACACTGTGAACAGTACTATGCTGTACTATTGTCTGAGCAAAAATAATCAATAAGTGCACACATTTCTTGAAACTATGATATATAAACAGGTGAATTGCTATAGTGGTATCTGGGAAAAGGCAATACATTACAGCTATTCACCTACAACATAGCATGGTATTCTCAGGGTGTATGAATTCAAGTTAATCAAACATATCAATACAGCTATGTGTATTTTTATTCTGATGACAATATTGTAGAGGAAATGTCACCTACACAGTGGTGACATTTTGTGGATTTGTGGATCAATTTGTCAATGGACTGTCACTTTTTTAGACACCAATATAATTAAGAGGCTTGACATACATATACATGTTAATGGTTCCTAGTGAAGTGATAGGCTACATTTTCATTGAAGGAACACAAACCTCATAAATTGTTCATGCATAATTGTGCATAGCATAGGGGAATGTTTATGCTAGACCTAGTTTTAAGTTATTACTCTGTGCAGACTATTAGAAAACGTAGGGGTTTGTGTCTGCAAACTCTTTGTCTGCTTTCTGTTACAATTTTTTACATTTTTGGACCTGGCCTCAATGGTGTCATACTCTGCCCACAATGATGCCAGGCATCTTTCACTGCCCCAAGCTATTGTATTGTGAATGGATTATCAAGCTAAATACTTTATACGGTTATGGCCTGATATTTATATTGGACAAATATAAAGAGCAAAACATGGGATTAGGGTTCATCAAAAATTAGTTTAGTCCACAAAATGATTGTCTCTAAAAAAAAAATATTGTCCTCCATGTAGATCTTAATTTAGTTATATGACATCTAACCTCCACATTTTTATTGGTACGCTTTATATGTTTGCATGCACTCAACTTCCTTGTTATCTTGTTTGCCATTTTCTACAGCTATACAGTAGTACAAACAATTCCCTGTTCATGCAGATTTGTTATTTAATTGAACATTTAAAATCAAAGTGAGAAAACACAGTTTTCATTACTCTTATACTACAGAATTGGGTTAATATACGCCAATTTGCATGTTGAATATTGTGTTAATTCTAATTGTTTGTATAACAAGAATAAAAAGATCCAGCAAAATAAAAAGTGAATAGACTTATAATTGATTGAAGAGTATTTGTCTTCACTAAATAATTACCTGACTAATATCATGACTTGGCAGAAACATGTATTTCACATAAGGGAAAAAAATAAAGGAGCATCTGTTGAGCTCTAACAGTAATCTAACACTTTTGAAGTTTATTACATTGAGACCCCAGCAATGAGTTTTCAGAGACGCAACTTCTAAGAAAAGCCCCATTGTTTTAAGATTGACTTTGCAGTACAAGTTCTATTAACTTTATAGCACACCACCAAAAGTATAATTAAAACAGATGGTGTTATAAACCCAACTGAAAGGATAGAGGCATTTTTACAGATATAATGCTTTAAGTTGTGTAGCACAGCATATGTTAATTTACATTAAGATGCTTATTTACTACCTTCCAGTTCATGTTTCATGGTGATCTAAGGACTGCGTGTCTGCAAATTGTGTGTTGTTTTTTTACCCTCCATGTGGTGTGAGGTTATTACAGTAGGTCAATCATTTTCCTGGCTAACGAATTTCTGTCTAAGCCTCAAATATAACTTTTAGCTGCTTGAACTACTTAATAATACTTTTTAAACAATTATTTATTAAATATATAAAATAAACATATATACAGTTAAGAGCCCTTAAAACATGTATAATTTTACCGTGGTACATTTGTGAGGGCATATACATAAAATAAACATTAACACCTTCAGTGCCAAGGATGAGTGGGACTTGTTGTTAACAAACAAGGGGTTCAAAGAAGTTAAAACTATAATTACTTGTCCCCTACAGCCAGTGCCGTAACTAGACATTTTAGTGCCCTGGGCGAGACAGGGCACCGGCGCCACCCATCTAAGTGGGAGTGACATTTGCCAAGTGGGTGTGGCCAACCTAATGTGGGGGTGTGGCTAGCACTTTACTAAAATAATTCTGTTACACATATTTGCAAATGCATGATAGAGAGATGGATGGAGAAAGGGAGGAGAAAGAGAGAGGAGGGATAAAGAGAGAGATGGAGGTAGTAAGAGATAGAGATAGAGGGAGAGAGAAGGGGGAGGAAGAAAGAGAGAGAGACAGAGAGAGAAAAAGAAACAGGAAGGGAGAGAGAGGGATTAGTGAAAGAAATACAGATATGACAAAGGGATAAAGGGGTGAGGGATGTAACAACAGAGAGACAGCCAGACATATAGATACAGAATTGAGTGAGAGAGATAGAGATAAGAGGTGTATAAACATGGAGACAGGCAGCCATACATAGAGACACAGATATGAGTGTAAGAGATACATAGGTGAGAGAGACATGGGAGAAGCAGAAACAGTCAGACAGACACAGAAATGAGTGTGAGAGAGATATACATAGATGAGATGCAGGAGGACACCAGACTGGAATACAGAGACAGAAGCAGGTATGTGTGCTGCCATTAATTTGTATAATAGGAAGGTTAGCAGGAACAATGTACACTGAATAGACATCTGTATAAGAGGTGAAGTGGAGGGAACTAGTAACAGGACAACAATAACCCAGCATCTGGACAGCAGTGACAGCGATAGTGAAGCCAGTGTATCCCTGTAACTGGCCGAGAGATCCCCCCCCCACGGGCGTGCCCTGTCTGTGCCCCTCCGAGAGGCTCTGAGCCCCCGAGCTAGAGACAGCCAGAGCTGGCAAGTGTCTGTGTGCCTCCCCCCCGTGTGACTGGAGTCCCCTTCTGACCGTGACGCTCCTGAACCCGCCCCCATCCACCAAGTAGACAGCCTCAGAGAAGCAGGGAGCCAGAGGGGAGAATGGTCCGGATCCTGCAGCAGCAGCAGCACCTCACACACAGACAGCGCTGCTGCTGCACCAACCCCTGGGGCTCGATCAGAGAATCTTTCATTCACTTACCCGCAGTGGAACGCATATGCGTTCCACCAACAGGAAGTTCGGCATTTGCGTTCCAAATGCCGAACTTCCTGTCAGTGGAAGATGCGTTCCACTGCGGGTAAGTAAAGGCCTGTAGATAGAGCCAGGTAGCGGGCGGCTGCTGCGCCCACTTGGGCTTGCGCCCTGGGCGACGGCACCGCCCGCACCACCCTAGTTACGGCTCTGCCTACAGCTCTTTCCTGTTGGTGGTTGTCACAATGACGTTATTAAGCTCCGTCTCCTAACATACTGCCTATAGAAAAAAAATGAAGAGCCTAGGAGAGGGGGAGGGTACTAAAGGTGCACTAACCCTCCCATACTTGCACTTACAAACACAGGGGTACCCCTATTTGAAAGAGGGGGTGTCCTCTTTAAATAAGTTGCCCCCTAAGTTGTTATTTTCTGGTGATCACCAGACAATAATACCCTATACTACAGAAAGCGTTAAGATAGAGGGGTTATAATTGATGCCCACATCTCCCCCATCCTGGCTCAATATACTGTTTGTTGTAGGTTGCCTAGTTTTCAAAAGGATACGTCTTGTTCCATTTCATTCAAGACTGTGCAATCTAGAAAGCAAATGTATTATCTTTTTGAAGTGCAGATTTGATTTTGAAAAACTATGTGTAGAATCCTACTTTTTGATTTTTTGTAAAGGTAAAATGATCCCAAAGCAAGAACCACAAAGTATTTCTTGGCGGTGTTTATCAAAAAAAATTGGTTAATGTGGGTACTGAACAATCAATTTATTGATATTGATGTTGAAAGATGACTAACACAAAAAGTATCAAAATAGGCTGAGTGGCAAAGAGGTTAATAAAAATTCTAATTTTGGCAAAGAAGATTGAACATCTAGAAAATTTCAGGAACATAAAGGCTGTATGACATTCAAATACTACTACTACTGCTACTACTGCTACTAACAATAACCACCTTCATCACTACTGCCACTACTACTATTAGGGCCATACTGCTTTAGTTGAAGCTAGACATTCACATAGGGCACCAGTGGTTAGGAAACACGTAAAACACTGAATGAATAAGTGTTTTTAACATCCCCATGCATCCCCACATGGAGTGCCAATCAGTGACATGAAGGAGAATCAGCTGACAGGTTCCTACCTGCTGCTAACCAATTTCAGCAATGGAATGGGAGACTAGCATTGGGCTATTATGTCACTGCCCAGCAGAGCCAGATTTAGACCTCGTCTGGCCCTAGGCAAGAGACTGGTTGGGGGCCCCCCTCCTTGAAACAATCCATAGCACTATGATATTTTAGCATACCATATACCCCTATAGCTGAGTAGAAGAAAAGCTATGTGCTGCCGCGCAGCAGCAGTGTGCCGTCAAAGGAGGTGCGGCCATATCATTGGGGGTATGACTTGCATCATTGGGGGCGTACCTTACAGCAACAATCTAGCGTACCTAGCAGCAACAACCGATGTACCTAGTAACCTAGTAGTTGTCACTTTTATACCTACATCATCACTTTTGCCCCTTCACAATATCACATGTGCCCCTTCACATCAACTCTGTGCCCTTTCACATTGCCTCTGTCCCCAATCACATCAACAATGTCCCCAATCACATCAACAATGTCCCCAATCACATCAACTCTGTGACCCTTCACATTACCTCTGTCCCCCTCCACATCACCTCTGTCCCCCTTCACATCACCTCTGTGCCCCTTCACATCACCTCTGTCCCCTTCATATTTTTTGGGGAACAAGTTGTTTCCCCTTTTTTATAGTGTGCCATTGTTCCTCCGTTAGTTTGCTTACCTTTATATTGCTTTCTTCTCTTCTGTTTTCTCATCTTCTGTTTTATTTCTTGCCCCATCGTGTGAGCTGCTCCTCTGAGTCTTCAGTGAATATGAAGTCAGGAGTGACATCATTACGCCCGACATTTAGTGGAACGCAGCTGAGCAGGAAGGAGGAGAGGAGGCTGCCGGGGGCCGCTGCAATCGTGATTTTTTTTTTCTCTCCCTTGGACACAATATTTTTTTTTCTTTGCTGGCGCCTCCACCACCAGCTAGGCCCCCTGGCGACCGCTGGGCCCTAGGCAAATGCCTAGGTTGCCTGTTGGTAAATCCCAGCATCACACTTCCAGACTGAGGTGAGTTAGGGATGTCGCTCCTCCTCCTTCCCATCTGTTTAGGTAAGAATAAGAATGGTGCTGGAGGCTTTACACACAGTTCTCCCATCAGCCCTGACTTTTTAAGGCACAAGTAGAAATACTGTTTGCTGCCTTTAGTAGTATTAAGGCCCATTCCTTTAAACACTTGCTGACTGCTCACTTATTTTGCAGCATTGCTACTTTTCACATATAACTATGATATGACATATAAAGGTGGTGTGAGGCCATTAATAGACAATGCCAGCCCAAGTTAGTAGGCCAGGGGCAAACGCAGGATTTGTAGAGAGGGGTTTCCACACCACGCCACCAGTGGGCGTGACCAGCATGCATGGGGGCGTCGCTATAATATTAGACAGTGCTTGGCTGCTCTCCAACTCTTCCTATCTCTATAATATACATGGGCAATGCTGCGTGCACTACTGTTAGGTGCACGCAGCTCTCCCTTTTCAAGCAGAGCCGTGTGAAGCGGGGACAGGGTCCAGCCACCTCAATTATACAGTGCCCCAGGCTTGGAGGGGGTTTCCAGGCACTGGGAAACCCCCATTCGGTTTGCCTATGTAGGCAGGGGCTAATTGATTTGCTTTCTGCCCACTAGTCACTTCAACAAGGTGCTCAATATGAGATAGGAACTAGGTTTCTTTTAGTTGTGGGTATCTTTTTCGAAGTTTAGATCGAATTTCCTCTATCATCAATACTATTACTAATAGATAAAAAATTGTTAAAGAAATGTATGAAACTATGAATATTAATAACTATTAATACTATAATTATTTTCTTCCCTACTCCCCTCTCCAACTCAATAAATACACTTCAATTACATTTTAAGACACATTTGAATGAGTGTCACTAACTGCAAATGTTTCCAACCCTCTGACATTTTCTTCCCACCTCCAGCCTCATCCCCACTTACTCCCACCATAAGGATTTTTGCATGCACGATCAGTGTGCCAATATTCAGTAAAAAGCCAGCATGAAAGTAAAAAAAAAAATTAAGACGCTAATGCAGATGTTTGGGTTTAGACTCTAGAGCAGTGTCAGATCTAGTACAATTTACAAATATTTGGTATGCCTACACTGAGGAAAACTAGTGATTACACTTTGGCACGGGTATAAGAAATAATATTTTGTATTAGCCGACTAGCTAGGATGGATTTGTACATCAGAAATTGCAAGCACATAACCAGGGGTGCACGCACGATTGTCAGGGGGGGGCTTTCTCCCCCTGACCCAAAAAAACCCCCAAAAAACCCCACGCGAGAGAGCTGCGCCTGCGTATGCGCAGCAGCTCAATTTGGGAAGCGCTGTCCTATACAGCAGCCGCGGCTCTGTCAAAGAAGCGTCCGCGGTGGTGCTGTATACAATACAGCACCGCCGCGGACGCTTCTTTTACAGCGCCGCGGCTGCTGTATAGGACAGTGAAACTATGGTGGGCACTTAGTTAGCGGAGGGGGAAAGGGGGGAGACCCAGAAACCCCCCCTGCATGCGCCACTGATAACCGTTGGTACCCTAAAGCCATTGTGAGCAGTACAGATTTTTACCACTTAAAATAAATAAAGTTGAATGTTTGCTTTCTTAAAATCAGGCTTACTAATGCCTAACATGGAAGCCCTACCTTGCACAGTTTACACTCACTACTTTCTTTTCACTCAACATAGAAAGATTATACCTTTATTAACCAATGTTCTTAGTTTCTGATTGTGATTATATGATAGCTATAAGGTATATCCATCATTGTGGTTATTTTTATCCACATATAAATGTAAAAACATTAAAAGAAAAAAAAAATCAGTCACTCATCTACCCATTAGTTAGTTAAATAAATTATACTAGAGAGTGTGTCTAACATTACATGAACTGAACAGATATCGTCTTGTTTGCTGCAGGGAGTTGGCGCTGTACAATGTCCATGGCATCATAATCTGTCATTAGAGGATTTTAATTACATAGGATACTTTGTCTTTTTAAGTCACCTGTATATAGATAAAACACGCTTTTTCTAGTCTAATTCTTGACTGCTGCCCACTACTTAGCGCACCGCACTTCCATGCAGACACAATGAAGTGGACAGGGCTATGGATAAACATTTCAGGCCATTAAGGTAGAAAACATGTGCATCATTTGGATATACTTAATGAACTTAAAAGTTTCTCCATCTTCAATGATAAACAAATAATCCTCTCCACTATTTTCAATCACAGCTAGAATAATTACACAGGTCTACAAAATTTAAGATATTGAAATACTTTTATATTATTAATTATACTCCTGTGCACATCAAGAAATAGTATATAATAAAAAATCACCACATCACATTTACCTATAAGGGGGTTACATACATTTGTAAGAAAAAACAAGAAGTTTATTTATTCTTGACATATTTATTGGGAAATACGAAGAAGTGTGATATCACTATGTTTTTGCCTTAATTACATAATAAAATAACAATAAAATCAAACAATAATAGAAACAAAACCATAATTATTGAAAAAAACGTTAATATCTTGATTTTTTTTGTCTTCAAACTTCGTTTTGTCGCTTTTTGCTTATAAGTTTTTTCTGTGTCATCTCTGTGTATCATCCAGCAGTAGTCAGCCATCATGTTGATGTCCCAACGACCCTGGTATCTATTTCTACATCTTTAACGTCTTGGTGGAACCGTTCACCCTGTTCTTCACTGTAGTCTTCGAGATTATTCAGGAAATGCTCAATATGGGAATTCAAAAAATGTACCTTTAAACTCATGTTGCAGCCAAGGTTTCTGTAACTATTAAGCATTTCCCTGACAATTTCTTTGTAGTTTGGATCCTTGACATTGCCTAAAAATTTGAAAACGAAGTCCACGCCGAAGTTCCACAATATTCATTACATGCCCGAAATGTTCATCTTTTATTAACTTTCTAATGTCAGGGCCTGTAAAAATGCCTTCCTTCAGTTTATCATCGGATATGTCAGGGAATTTGGTGCAAAGATATTTGAAAGTTTCTCCATCTTTAGGCAGTGCTTTTACAAATTGTTTCATCATTCCTAATTTTATATGTAGAGGTGGAAGTAAAACTTTAATTAGATCTACTAAACTGGATTTGATGACATTATATTTTTCAATTTCTAAACCTTTTTGAGCTGGCCAATTGTTTTCTTGTCATTGTCAATTTTTAGCTCTGCTATCCCATTCACAGAGAAAACATGGGAATGTGGTGAAACCTTGTTGCTGGCCAAGTACATGTATAAAATTCTAAGATCTCCACATATTAACCATTTCTGTCTTGCAGGGGTTAAAATGAGCCGGCACAAGGTAAAACTATGTTGCATCTGTTGGATTTGGTTCCACCTTCCCCAACTCACCTTGTAGTTGTAGCTGTTGTGTGTGTGCAATGTTCCTTTAGTCAGTATGGGGTTTAGGCCCTATGTAAATTTCAGCTCCAGGCCCATTTGGACCTTAATCTGGCACAGGGTGGGGCGAAGTTTTATGATGAGAACTGAATTGCAATGTTCTGTACTATGGAATGAATTAATTTAAGACAATGTTTTATAATAAATGCAGGCAGACTTCAATTATTATTTTAAAAAATATAAAAAAAAATACTTATTCATAAACACATGTTTTGCAGAAACACATGATGTGATATGCAAAATATGGAGTCATTTTTGTGTTCAGAAGCAGAAATATCACATAAATGAATTTAAAAAAGCTTTTTCATTGCAGACCTGTGTTATGTTTTCATTGTCTATACTTACCTGACAACTGCTTCTAGGAATACTGACCTGCACTGAAGGCAGCACAACATGTCACTCTTTATGGCATGTAAACTATGCAATGGATTAACTTAACATTTCTCCCATTATTTCCCTGCTTCACTTCAACATGAACTATGTGATAGTGGATACATGAGTTTTTATACTTGCAATAGAGTAGATTGTCAATATTACCCACATATATTGATTATTGCAGGCATGGTGCAGCTCAGTTTGCATAATGGAACTCAATACCTTTGAGGGGGCGATTATTGCTATATTCTATTGAAAATACTGGGACTGTTGCATTGGTGGTCCCAGCACATTCATCAAAGCCTTCAGCCTATGTCGAGAGGTTGTATTTCCTTCTCCTAAATTTCAGACCATTTGTTATTTTTCTGTATGCTTTGTAAGTTATGGTTTATTTGTATGTCTACAATATCTACCTTCAAGAGTATACACACCCTGCAGTGTTGGATTGGGGCTTGGAGGTCCCACTGGGGGTGTGCAATGGTAGAAACCCGTGTAATAATGTGTACGCACTGGCGAAGAGGCTTTGCCAGTCATTAAAAGGGGGGAAGGAAAGAAGAATCACTCTGGTGACTGGGGCGGTACTTTCCTTTCTTTCTGACACACCGAATGGGACTCATGGTGGGGTAGGGTAGGGGCTTTCCCTTCAGGAGCAGAGCAGTGTTAAGCACTATATACATCCCAACTGTCCTTGCAGTGGAGACAAAGACGGAGCAGGACAGACATCCAAACTCAGGATTGCCCCACCAGAATCAGGACAATTAAAAGAATGTCTGCTCTTTTTTACTTATTCTAGCAGCTTTCACTACCTGCTGTTAGTGTCTTAAGCAAAAGGGATAGGTTCATGAAGTATCGAAGGTCTTGCAATGAATGAATCCTCAAGGCTCCAACACTCTAACCAGCCCCAACATTAAATAAAAACCACAAATGTATAATAATTAGGCCTTCATTCCTTCAACCAGTCCCAACATTAAATTAATGTTATGCTGACTGAAGAAATAGAACTTTTTCTGCCCAACCAGTCCTGACATTAAATTAATAGTATTCACATTTAATAAATAAAGCTATCCCCCAAATAATTAATATTCACAATACAATTCAAAATAAAATAATATTCTGCCAAGTGAACTCAATCCAAAATGTGAGAAATAATAGGCTTATCTGGTATATTTGATGATATATGGAATGTAATCTGCCTTGGGGAGTTGTCCAAATCTCAAAAGATCCCAGAGGAACTGTGACTTAGAGAAAGAGCCAGATAGTGTAGTATGCTCCATACTATATACCATGTACTAAAAATTTCCAAAGTACTTAGGCTGCTATTCAAAATATAAATGTAATCACCAAGATAAAAGTGTAAACAATTGCCAGTACATTAAAAAGCAGAACAAACACGCTTGTCTGTAATCCTCCATAGCAGCATAGATCTTTTCAAAGAAGCGTGGGTTCCTGGCCAGAAGAACAAATGTCCCAATGCTGATTCAGAATAGAGGATCCAGACCATGGTCCTCCGAGATATTTTGTCATTGACCCTTTCAAAAAGTCTTATTAGAACTCGCCAAAACAGTGTTTAGAGAAAAAAAGGGCATCCTCCCCTGTCAGATTAACCCTAGTGCTACCAGCCTAGTGCTGGTACTAGCACAATCATAGGGACAGAAAGCATGGTATCCCCATGATTTTACTAGAACCAGCACTAGGCTAGTGGCACTATAGCAGGGGAACCCACAGGGTGAGTTTCCCCTGCCATAATGACATTTAGCCCCGGACTGGTCAGCACAGGACTGGATTCCCGAGCGAGTTGGGCCTGCAAAAAAAATGTGGGCCCTTTCTCTATGGATACCCTGTCCCATGCTGAAAGCACTAGGGCATATCCACACCGCTGGGCAGGGGGTGTGGGTAATAAAAGTGTTAAATGTTACAATTACACTATTTTGAGTTTGTGCACTAAGGACCCAGCAAACCCAGACTGCCATTAATAGTCTAGGCATGCTGGTGCTTGTAGTACTACAAGCACCAGCATGCCCTGGCACCAAGGGGTTGCTGTGACCTGTAGTGTATCATCCCAAAATTTAAATAAACCACACTCCTTGTTTACACCATACAATTTATTTACAATTAAAAACCCCAATAATACTTATCAACAACTGTGTTCTTCATCTGTAAACAATCTTAATCTTGTAAGCTTTAATGGATCCAAAGCTTGTAAGCTTTAATAGATCCAAGTCTTGTAAGCCTTTAATGGATCCAATTCTTCTAAGCTTTAAACCCCAAAACAAATTCCATAGGTCCTGTAGCTGTCCATATAAAAAGTCATTGACCTTATTTCACACCTCCAGTATAGTGACTACATACAATCATCAACCTCATCATCATCATCATCATCATCATCATCAGCAGCAGCAGCAGCAGCTATTTATATATAAAGGCACTCCTTTTTGCAGGTTTTATTTCTTATGCCAAGGCAATAAGGCATATGGAGTAGAGTACAGACTTACAGTGAGGTCTAAAGCTGTTCTGTTCTTTCCTACATCATCTTTCTCTCTCTCTATTATGAAACTAGCAATGACTTGTATATATGTACCAATTGAATATCACTGACCCTTACACAGAATGCTAATTCAGCCTGCATAAATGTGTAATATCCAATTTACATAACTTCTTAGTAAAAATGAAAAATTTAGCATATACATAGAATGATCATATTCTTAAAATATTAATAATATGTTTCTCCTTCACATATGGTTTTAATAGGTATTACAGAGTGTGTGAGATTATAAATCTGAGTAAACTTGTAGCTGTACACCACCAAAAACTAACTGGTCACTTACATATATAATTTACTATTCACTGGAATTACGTCCATTCAGCCCAGTCACTTGTGACACTTAATTTGGTCAAAGTTTGTTTTTGCTTGTGTTACAACTCATGCACAGAATACATTTGATATTAATATTATGACATATTACATTTTTTTATATACTGCTTAATTAATAATTGATCATTATTTATCAGTTATATACTAATTATTAAGTTAAAGATATACAGAATAATCTGGATAGTTGTTCACCTTTATAACATTATATAGAGAAAGTGCACTGTAGTTCTATGACTTTTATAATGCTTCTCTAAAGAAGGTGATTGGGAATTCATGATTGATGTCACAATCGTATTCCTCAAGGTCTAGCCATGCAGTCTTAGACTAACTGCCTACTGCAGGGATAATTTTGAACCACTGTAAATTGTAATAATTGATTAAGTGCTTAAATTATATCATTGGCATACCATGAAACAAGATTTCCATAGGGGTGCATTAATTTTAGAAGGAAATGCATAACAGCTGCTTATGTTGCTAAATACAGTACAGCAATACAAGTATGTTAAATCTCTCTGTATATCACTGCATATTTCCTGAGGCTTTCATATATTATAAGAATAACAAGTCAATTTGCTAAAAGAGAGGCAATAACTGCTATTGCATATCACCAGCAATTCTAGTGAATCACACATCAGTAAAATGGCTGAATGTATATAGGACCTTATTAACACAAGCTCGCCTTCATAATTGTACTTTTCTAATGCTCATTTTGTACAATCCTTTTTTTACTTTTTAGTGAGGAAATTTCAAATACAGGCATACATATATAACAGATTATTGTAAAGAGACAATACATAATACAATAAAGAAAAATACACTCTGAAAAGTAGTATGCCTCATTTTTAACCATTCAAAATTATAAATATTTTAATTTTTTTCTAGAAAATTGGGATGGGTTTGGGGGTGAGCAGGGGTGGGGGTTTGTCATTACAAATGAGGGGCCTTACTTCAGAAGAAGCATGTGGGGCCTGGAGTAATAACAGGGACTGGCAGCCTGGTTATAGAATAATATTGGGATGCTTTATTGGATGGATAATATTTAGTATTGCAAGAACAGCCAGCGGCCCAGATTTGATGCAATTTAGTATCCCTATCAAGAAGGTGGTGGGTAATCTTCTCTATGTGACCAATAAAACAGACAGAGCCGTTACTATAAATGTTAGCATCCGGGGCAAGAATGAAATCTGTCACCCCATTGCCCTCAAATTTAAACGAAGCAGCATAAAATATTAATTTTCCTGTGCTCCCTTCAGCTTTGCGCATGTCAGTCGCTATCCCCGCATCCCTCAATTGTGCTGGGTCAGCCGCCTATCATTTCTGGAATGTTGTTAGGCAAAGGGATGCTTTGCTGTTACTTGTCTGTGATCAGTGCCGTCACTGACTGCCCAATCTCCCCACAGTCTGTCAGGCCCTCTTATCCTCTATGTAAACCTGGCACTGACATCATTAGGGTGCCAAAGCATAAGGTAATTTCCTGTCTCCAGCGTTCCTGTGTATTTTGACTTGTGCTCCTGTTTCCTGCATCCAGCATTACTGATTCATTTGGCTTCTGCACCAGATAGTGTCCTGACTCCTCTTATGGATTGTGATTTGGCTACATCTTGGCTCTCTTGATTTGACCCTAGGTTTACTGACCTTTCTCTGGATTTCCATTGGTACCTTCAATCTCAATTGTGTTGACCTGGACTGTCTGATTATTCTTCGCACGCCACTGCTTCTCTGGTGACGGTCTTGGAGGACTGTGATCTGCGCATCCCTTGCAGCCAAGTCCATACTGATGGTGAGAACCAGGGGTGTGTTATACTCTGTACCTCTTTGTTCAGTAGCACCAATACCAGCAGATAGCTCCATCCAGTATCCCACTTATAACAGATAAAGGATTTCAAACTAAAAACACTGGAAGGATTAATTTGTTTCCAGTTCTTAGCTATCAGGCATTACACATCTATTGACGGAGGACTTATTTAAATAATATTTATGTCATTACTTCCCAGCACCCCAAATGGCAGAACCTGCGGAGCCTGAAGTTTGAATGTAAACTGCGGCTACTCCAATAAACTACTTACAAAGTTCAATGAGTTGTATATACAAAACTGCCACAGCAACAACAGTTTACACTTAAACTGAATTCTGTGAGCCCTGGAGGATAATGGGGCTGCAGCAACTAGAGATGAGCGCACTCGGATTTCTGAAATCCGAGCCCACCCGAACGTTGCTGATCCGAGCCGGATCCGAGACAGATCCGGGTATTCCCGCCAATTGCAAAACTGAAACCGAGGCTCTGAGTCATAATCCCGCTGTCGGATCTCGCAATCCTATAAATTCCCCGCTAGTCGCCGCCATCTTCACTCGGGCATTGATCAGGGTAGAGGGAGGGTGTGTTAGGTGGTCCTCTGTCCTGCTATATCTCGTGCTGTTCAGGTCTGTGCTTTGCTGTGCTCTGTGTCCTGTTCAGTCCAGTGGTGCTGTGTCCTGTGCTCTGTCCTTCTGAGTTCAGTGGTGCTGCTGGGTCCAGTGCTGTGTCCTGTTCAGTCCAGTGGTGCTGTGTCCTGTGCTCTGTCCTTCTGAGTTCAGTGGTGCTGCTGGGTCCAGTGCTGTGTCCTGTTCAGTCCAGTGGTGCTGTGTCCTGTGCTCTGTCCTTCTGAGTTCAGTGGTGCTGCTGGGTCCTGTGCTGTGTCCTGTTCAGTCCAGTGGTGCTGTGTCCTGTGCTCTGTCCTTCTAAGGGCATTGTTATTTCCCCATTGTTCCCAAATTATAAAAAAATTCAAAAAAAGTTATAAAAAAAATTACAAAAAAAGTAATTATAAAAAAAAAAAAATATCCCAAAACAATCCTGCAGTATAAGTCCATTGGTACTGCTATATTACAAAGTTCACTCATTCTGCAGTATAAGTCCATTGGTACTGCAATATTACAAAGTTCACTCATTCTGCAGTATAAGTCCATTGGTACTGCAATATTACAAAGTTCACTCATTCTGCAGTATAAGTCCATTGGTACTGCAATATAACAAAGTTCACACATTCTGCAGTATAAGTCCATTGGTACTGCTATATTACAAAGTTCACTCATTCTGCAGTATAAGTCCATTAGTACTGCCATATTACAAATTTCACTGATTCTGCAGTATAAGTCCAGTGGTACTGCAATATTACAAAGTTCACTGATTCAGCAGTATAAGTCCATTGTTGTTACTGCCATATTACAAATTTCACTGATTCTGCAGTATAAGTCCAGTGGTACTGCTGTATAACTCCAGTCCAGTGGTACTCTCCTGTGCCGCATATAATTTTTAAAGGCTTTGCCGAGTGAGTGTGGCTTCGGGGTACACTCTCTTGTGCTACATATAATGCAGAACAAAAATTTGGAGGAAAAAGTAGGGAAAGATCAAGACCCACTTCCTCCTAATGCTGAAGCTGCTGCCACTAGTCATGACATAGACGATGAAATGCCATCAACGTCGTCTGGCAAGCCCGATGCCCAATCTCCTAGTACAGGGCATGTAAAATCCAAAAAGCCCAAGTTCAGTAAAAGTAGCAAAAAGAGAAACTTAAAATCATCTGAGGAGAAACGTAAAGTTGCCAATATGCCATTTACGACACGCAGTGGCAAGGAACGGATTAGGCCCTGGCCCGTGTTCATAACTAGTGGTTCAGCTTCACCCAAGGAACTAAGCCCCCCCCCCCTACAAAAAATTTAAGAGAGTTATGCTGTCAGCAACAACACAGCAAACAACTCTGCCTTCTAAAGAGAAATTTTCACAAATCCTCAAGGCGAGTCCAAGGGTGTTGGTGATTGCGAAGCCTGACCTTCCCATCACTGTATGGGAAGAGGTGACTCCTTCCACCATTTGCAGCACACCCTCTGCATATGCTGGAAGGATCACCCAGAGTCCAGTTACATATTTGGCTAATGAAGGTGTGAATGTTGTACACCGGGAGGAGGATATTGATGTAGCTGGCGCTGAGGAGGATGTTGATGATTATGATGCAGACAGATACCAAATTGCCTTTCTCAATTTCTATTTATATTCTAGATTATATAACGGCTGAATAGTTTTCTATTTTACTCCTAGTGGAGAGGGGATCTGATGCAGACAGATACCAAACTGCCTTTATCCATTTCTTTGTATATTTGAATTTCTAGTTCTACAGTCTATGCAGGCTGCTTTTTTTATATTCAACTACAAGTGTAGGGCGGGGGGGCATAGATAGCCACCAAAGTAACGTGGTCCATTTAATTTCACTTTCTAGCTCCACAGTCTGTGCAGCCTGCTTTTTTTAATCTTCAAAGTATTTACAAGCCTTGCAATCTAAATTAACAAGAGGTAGTGACGTGCTAGAACTCCACCCTCTATATGCTGCAGAGGATGGAGGAGCATCAAAAGGCCATTCAAGCCTACACAGCCACCTACGACATAGGAAAAGGAGTGGGGATGCGCCTGAGTCAAGCGCACTGGAGAATGATTTCCGTGTTGTGCAAGGTTCTGCAGCCATTTGAACTTGCGACACGAGAAGTCAGTTCCGACACTGCCAGCTTGAGTCAGGTGATTCCCCATATCAGGCTTTTGCAGAAGCAGCTGGAGAAAGTGATGGAGGAGCTGGTACACCATTGCGATTCCACCAAGCATGTAGCTCTTGTGGATGAAGCCCTTCGTACACTTTGCCAGTATCCGAGGGTGGTCAGTCTTTTAAAGTCAGAGGAATACATTCTGGCCACCGTTCTCGATCCTTGGTTTAAAGCATATGTTGTGTCTCTGTTACCGGCGGACACAAGTCTACAGCGGTGCAAAGACCTGCTGGTCAGGAGATTGTCCTCTGAAGAGGACCGTGACATGCCACCAGCTCCACCTTCATTTTCATCACTGTTTGTGCATTTCCAAAAAAGAGGAACTGCCATTTCTATTGCTACCTTCTTTCTTTCTGTATTTCCTGTGTCCTATGGTCTGTTCTGCTAAGGGCATTGTTATTTCCAAGTTATCCAAAAGTTCTAAAAAAACAAATTTAAATTTATAAAAAAAATTATAAAAAAATAATTTAAAAAAAAAATAAGAAAAAATTTTCAAAAAATAATTGGAAAAAAATATTACAAAATTTTAAAAAATCTAGCTTGTACTGCTATTTAAAAGTCTAACTACGATCATTCACTGTTGCTGTACCCAAAAATAATAGGTACTGCTATTAAAGTACAGTCCAGTGGTACTCTCCTGTGCCGCAGATAATTTGTAAAAGCTTTGCCGAGTGTGTGTAGTTATGTATCACAGGTTGTAAGAAGAGGCACAACACTGACAACTTGTTAGAGAAACTGAGGGAAATAATCTCTCTGTGGCTCACCCCACTTAGACTCTCCTGGGGATTCGAATAACTGCCATTTCTATTACTACCTTCTTTCTTTCTATATTTTTAAAAAAAACAACCTGTCATTTCTATTACTACGTTAATTGTTTGTGCAGTCACAAAAAAGAGGAACTGCGCCCTTAACTGCTATGTTGGTTTTAGACGTCCATCCGGTGTCCGCCATCTGTGCACTGGAATTCAGACCAGTTGAGGGTTTTATTATTATATTGTGGCCCCGGTACCAAATTGGGTACTGGGGCCACTCCACTACGCAGTCCAGATACTTGTTTGGTGGAATTCAGTACAATTGAGGTTTTTTTTATTATATTGTGGCCCCGGTATCAAATTGGGTACCGGGGCCACTCCACTACGCAGTCCAGATACTTGTTTGGTGGAATTCAGAACAATTGTTGTTTTTTTATTATATTGTGGGGACCACTCCACTACGCAGTCCAGATACTTTTTTGGTGGAATTCAGACCAGTTGAGGGTTTTTTTATTATATTGTGGGGACCACTCCACTACGCAGTCCAGATACTTTTTTGGTGGAATTCAGACCAGTTGAGGTTTTTTTTATTATATTGTGGGGACCACTCCACTACGCAGTCCAGATACTTTTTTGGTGGTATTCAGACCAGTTGAGTTTTTTTTTTATTATATTGTGGGGACCACTCCACTACGCAGTCCAGATACTTTTTTGTTGGAATTCAGACCAGTTGAGGGATTTTTTATTATATTGTGGGGACCACTCCACTACGCAGTCCAGATACTTTTTTGGTGGAATTCTGACCAGTTGAGGGTTTTTTTTATTATATTGTGGGGACCACTCCACTATGCAGTCCAGATACTTTTTTGGTTGAATTCAGACCAGTTGAGGGATTTTTTTTATTATATTGTGGGGACCACTCCACTATGCAGTCCAGATACTTGTTTGGTGGAATTCAGTACAATTGAGTTTTTTTTTATTATATGGTGGCCCCGGTATCAAATTGGGTACCGGGGCCACTCCACTACGCAGTCCAGATACTTGTTTGGTGGAATTCAGAACAATTGTTGTTTTTTTATTATATTGTGGGGACCACTCCACTACGCAGTCCAGATACTTTTTTGGTGGAATTCAGACCAGTTGAGGGTTATTTTATTATATTGTGGGGACCACTCCACTACGCAGTCCAGATACTTTTTTGGTGGAATTCAGACCAGTTGAGGTTTTTTTTTATTATATTGTGGGGACCACTCCACTACGCAGTCCAGATACTTTTTTGGTGGAATTCAGACCAGTTGAGTTTTTTTTTTATTATATTGTGGGGACCACTCCACTACGCAGTCCAGATACTTTTTTGGTGGAATTCAGACCAGTTGAGGGATTTTTTATTATATTGTGGGGACCACTCCACTACGCAGTCCAGATACTTTTTTGGTGGAATTCAGACCAGTTGAGTGTTTTTTTATATTGTGGGGACCACTTCACTACGCAGTCCAGATACTTTTTTGGTGGAATTGAGACCAGTTGAGGGTGATATATTGTGGCATATGATATATATATGTACCATATATGTACCAAATTGGGTACCGGGACCACTCCACTATGCAGTCCAGAAAGCTACCTCGGTGAAACGTTTTGGACTAAAAACAATATTGTGAGGTGTGAGGTGTTCAGAATAGACTGGAAATTAGTGGAAATGATTGTTATTGAATGTTATTGAGGTTAATAATAGCGTTGGAGTGAAAATAATCCCAAAAATTTTGGAACTTTTTATGCTTTTTTCAAAATAAATCCGAATCCAAAACCTTAAATCCGAACCAAAACCTTTCGACAGGTGTTTTGCGAAACAAATCCGAACCCAAAACATCAAGCAAATCCGAACCCAAAACACAAAACACGAGACACCAAAAGTGGCCGGTGCACATCCCTAGTAGCAGCAACCAGTGGGCGTGTTTTTCTTCTGACAGCAAGGTTACAGTGCATGGGATACCCTTATTATTATCTTACACTTACACAATATTGGGAAATATATTTCCATTTATCTTTTTACCTACTGAATGTATCCATTGCAGAACATAATTTTATTAATCCACATATTTCTTAGATTTATCAGACTTTACCTCTTAGCAGTCATTTAAACAGTTAAAATGAAAACTGAAAAATAAAATGTGTAGTTTAGAAAGTTTAAAATGCAGTTGTGATTGTACTTTATATTTTGTACCCCATTCAACATTGAAATAGCAGCTTTAATAAAAGTTAAATTGAATGATGAAAGGCAATAGACAATGACAATTAATAGTAATAATTAGGACTGACAATGCTATTTGTTGGCAATGAAAGAAAAAAATAGAAGTACTGTGTTAGTGAAGGACAAAATACCAGTTCTGAAATGAACAGTACTTTCAAGTCAGTCCTAAATAAACAACTGCAGTACTTTAAATTTGGGAATTACTGCTAAATCAAAAGAGACAGGGCAATTTTTCATTTAAATGGAAAGGCTATTTACTTTCTTAACCAATGCTTAGTACACTGATGTATAATGTCAAAAGGTAAATGATTTTGAACTAAATTCAATTTAAATTTCATTACATATATGCTTGAAATCATGGTTTTACTTATTTTTTTGCTTTCTCTTTGAGGATCTTTCACTTTTAATAATTTTCTAGCCTAATGCCATGATCTATTTTACACTGCAAGTTAACATGAATAATGCCTTTTTCATTCACTATAAACAGATTTAGTATGTCTGTGAAATAGACTTATGTGGTTAAAATGGACTTTTCAGCTACTATTGTTATGGTGTTCTATATTGCTGTCGTGTTTGGTACTAGTACTTGAAATTGTACCATTGGCAGAGCTGAAACATCCATAGTTCATTCTTAACCACTTTTACAAAAATCAAAAAGTGATTGTATCTTTAATTTAATATCAATTTGAACAATAATTATCATATAGTTCTCTGTCTGAATTAATGCAACTTTTTTATTATTATATTTACTTTTCTATTTATTACTCAACAGATACAGTCTATATTTGAACTTCATCTATTAAGGATTGTGTCAGGTATGAATTTACGTAATTTCTGAAATGCATTGATATATCAATGAATATTTCTTATTTGTTAATACTGAATTACAATTAAAATAGGCTTTTGTAGTACTCCTGCCAATGTGCCATTCCCTCCCGATCAAAGGACAAGGCCGGTCACCCACTGTTGTTGTCCTATATCCAGCTAAACCATCATTTATGATCAGCTTATCCCCAGGGCCATTGCCAGGTTTCACAGCACCCTAGGCAAAACTTCAGCCTACTGCCCCTGCTCGAACCAAAACCATCTTCTCAGCCACTCACACACACTTGACTTTTGAAAATAAATGAATATAAATTCTGCATTTATTGTTTAGGAACAAACACAGGATTTACAGAGATAAGTTTCCATTCTATGCCACCAGAGTGGGCATGACTATAACGTAGGAGTTGCTATAATTTTATACAGTGCTAGGCTTCTCTGCAACCCCTTCCTATGCCCATCAAATAAACAGGCAATGCTGCCTGCACTCCTGTTAGGTGCACGCAGTTTACCCTTCACTAGCAGAGCAGTGGGAAGCAGGACATACCTCCCAACTGTCCTTGCAGTGGGAACAAAGTCCTGACTGAGCGAAGCAATCATCCACAATCAGGACTGCCCCGCCAGATTCAGGACAGTTGGCAGACTGTCCTGTCTTCTCCTACCTGTTCTTGAAGCTTTCCCTACCTGCAGCTGCAGGTGGCTTAAACTCATTTGCTACTTGTCTGGATCCTGGGATGTTGTTGCCCTGTTTGGAAAAAAAGGATAGGTACATGAATTATGGAAAGTTTAGCAATGAGTGAAACATCTGGGCCTCTCTCCCCCAAATCAAGAGCACTCAAGTTTAATAATTAGGCCTCCCTCCCTGCAAGCAACCCAGACCTCAAATTAATATCATTCCCATTTAATATATAGACCTATTTCTCCAAACGGCCCTGACATTAAATTGTTCGAATTTCTGTTTAATAGTAAAGTTAATTTCCCTCCTATGAGCTCCAACATTAAATTAATAGTTTTCACATTTTATAAATTGACCTATTTCCATCCCAAACAGTCCCAACCTTTAATAAATAGTATTCATATTTAATAAATAGCCCTTCTTCTCTACAATCTATGCCCCCTCTCATTCAATTAATAGCCCCCAAATCATCCCAGCACTATAAATGTATAATCCCACATTATATAGGCACCACCATGATAACACTTTTATATTAAATACCCCCAAATAAATAGCCCCTAATCACAAATTAATAGTTTCCTCCCATCATATAATGATTAACCTCTTGCAATGTGGAAAAACATTAATTTATCATTGTTTTTACCATTAAATAGCAGTGTAATGTATAATTCAATACAGTAAGTACTTAAATAAAATATCAGAAACACTCACTAAGGCATTAAATATTGCAGAAATACAAAACTTGTTTTATAACATGTAACTGTAATTTGTTTTGAGCAGCATCACCCTGCTATTAAATTTTTAGCCCAGGCCTTTATCCCAAAACATTAATAGCCTTCCCTCTCTCCTCCCTGACACTTACCTTCTTCCATGTGGATGTCAGCAGAGAAGAGTCTCCACACCTGTTTGATCCTGGAGCCCACCATAGTTTATCTTTGCCTCGTCTGGGGGCAGAGCTTAACGGGTGGCAGTGGCAGGGCTTATCAGCTCGTGGGAGTGCCACTGAGACTCTTGATGAATGTGAATGTCAGCGTGACACTGTAAGTAGGGCTGCAACTAACACAGCTCTGAAGCGGACAGCGGCTTTAGATGTTACTTTAGTTAAAAACCTGCGGCTGTTGCCTGCATGGAATTCAATTCCCAATCAATGCCTGCGCAATGCCCGATGGCCACCTCAGTGGCGCCCCCGCAAGACCTGGCGCCCTAGGCAGCTGCCTAAAGGTCACTAAAATATACAAAATTAGGTGTTGGTTTCAGTATGATTACATTTTCTCTGCTAATTTAGTACACATTGAAAAGAAGGCATATGTAGATAGACAGCACAGCTGACTAAAACCTTTCCTACTTAGCAACATATGGGATTAACAGGGGAGGGTAAAGTCACAAAGAGCTCAAGAAGCCATAGCTAAAATGAAGGTTCAGCTTCAACAGGGGCCAGGAATCTCCTTCTCTAGACCATCTCTTGTGTATGCTTTTTAGGATAAGTAGTTCAGCCTTTTGGTTTCACCAGCTTTCCGTGTGTATTTGGGGAAAAAGACATACAATGACAGTTCAAACACTGGCAAAATTGCTGCAGTGAAAATCAGAGGTCCCGTTGATTAAACGTTAATGAATTATTAGTTTATCTGTTCCTGTTCATGCTGTAAAAGCTTATTTAGATTTCTTATTTTTGAATAACGTGCCACAAGTTGATGTATTCATCTGCAGTCACCCTTTGGTTCATTTGCAGGAGCAGCTTGGCTTGGAGTTGTATGCTATTAGATGACATGGCCCATACTCTAGAATATGAATATTGATCCCTTTGTTGTTATCCTTTGGTTCAATACCCTATCATCCTCTTTTCCCACTGGACAACTTGCATGGACAAATAAAGTTTGGTAGGAGTCTTGCAGTACAAACCTGTTTTCTCATGGCCACTATAAAAGTTTTTGATGTGTCTGTGCCATGAGGAACTTTTTATGGGCGGGGGGGCTTTTAATACTGTTGCTGTCAGTAAACTTTTTAAACGCTAGCTCATCTCTGTTTAGACAAAGAGCGTGGTTTACAGTTGTAAAGATGCCGCCATTACATTCAGGGGGTGGATATCTCTGTACTTAATCGGCTCCTGAGTAATTCAAAGAACCAAACAAAACAACAGTGAGCATAAATTATTGATCTTAATATTAGGAAAACCAGGTCTAGTGTTGCTAAAATGAAGGTCAGGAAGATGGATAGCCAAAACTTGCCCTAATTACCTTTAAGTGTGAAGGACATTTATTGAATTATGGGGGATAGGAGGAACTTAGTAGAAAGATGGAAGGGGCTTTACAGAAGATCGCGATGAAAGAATATGGAAGTAGGTTGCTTAATTGTTTAGTCAAAGAAGAATACCAGTCCAGATCATTCCTAATTCCTATTTTGATGACCTATCAGATTTGTTTTCCAGTAGAGCTATCAGGGCTTTAATTCAGCACTAGAACAATGTTTAGTAAAGTGTATATTTATTTTTATCATTTGACTATAGCTGAAGGGACTTAATAAAAGTCCCTGAAAAATATAATAATAGCCTATAATAACAGCAGGCAAAAATGAAACACAACTGTTACATTATAAGGCTTACCTTATAGTACAAATAAGGTGATAAACATGCAATGAATTAATACACAAAAAGCATAATATTAATGAATATTAAAGTAGTCACCTCTCAAACTAAATCAAGTAATGTTAGCATGTGTAAATGCAAAATGTTATTTCCGATTTTCTACAATTAATTTATGTAGCAATTCATGCTCCACAAAATAAAATATCATAATTTCCGAGGTTAGAAATTTGACCAGCTTGGAAGTATACCCTTAATGTTGCCATATCAATATTGTTATCTTTAATGTCTTGACTGACAAATGGTTGCTATTGATATATATACACTTTATTTACTATTTATAGACATAATCTACATTTAGTTAAGGAATAACCTTTCACAGTAAGTTTCAAAACCGGGTTCAAGGCATAATAATTCATATATCAGGAGTGTAGGAAATGGAGACAGCATTAAGGCAATATTGTCAGAAATACTGTCCTCTGAGGAAGAAGGTGAATCATGATGAATAGAGGTGATTAAATCTTCAGATATGTTAGTATATCAAAGCATTTGGCCTAGCAATCATCATTTTCATATTTTAATGTATTTAAAAGTATTACAGAACCCACTGATTTGGAAAATTCAGAGTATATCATTTCAGATTCAACAAAATCAATCTTGCTTTTCAAGCCCCACAGTTCTTTTTTAGCAGACCATAATTATTTTATATACCACCATATATATTTCTGATACAAATGTGTTATAAGCATGGGACAGTTTTTGTATTATTAGTGACAGGAAAAATGACAAGCAATTTACTGGTGCTATCAGTCATAATCTCTCTAGGGAGCTTATTACTTATTAAGCAGCGAGATGACTGCTTCTCTATCGCTGCTTATAGCTGTGAAAAAACTTCCTACCACTGCAATTTACCATTACATTTTCACCAGGGCAGCCGTGTGACAATTAGCTCCTCGGTGATAATGACTGGCAGCAGTAAGAGGAGTTTCAATGCTTTGCCAGCCAGTCTTGGTTCCATGTACACATGCATGACCCTGCTTGCTGTTTTTTGCATGGAATTGTTAGCCCAGATTTGTGCTACCAGTTCCACTTTCTTTAAAAATTAATAAATAAATACAACTTTTTGATTTTTATTTTTTTTAAATTTAATTTTTGCAAGGTCATGGAAAAAGGCAACCACTTAAGTATATGTTTTTAAAACATGTAATTCAATCAGAGCATCCCAATATACATTTATTTAAAGCCTTTGCCAGAGAGAAACCAGTGAATGGCTAACACTGGCCCGCAGGTTTTGATAAATATGGATACATTTTTGGTGTATCATAAATAGGCCGCTAGGTATTTATAGGTGGAAGTGCAAAACCATAGCACAAAATGTATGGCTTATGTAAGACGAATATGTAAGGATGACAGTGATGAGAGCAGAGTGAAAGGCAGCTAGCCATTGCTTCCATCTCAGTGGGTATCTGATAGAGTGAGTACAAGCAGACAGAGTAGCCCATGCAATTCCTTCTCTTTGGCTCTCTCATCATGCCCCTGCAACTCTTTGATGCTAGAAACAGATTTTTTGTTTATTGCATCCTAGTCTGTAAGGTTATATAATTATCTCTAAATCCTTTTAATTGACTGAAAATTACCAAAATACCCTTTGGGATAAATTCTAAACCATTTTTATATACAACAAAGCAGCAACACAATGCTTCTCCATTTTTCTTGACACTAGCATACAGTAGAATAGCACCTATTGGAGATGCTGACTTCAGAAGGGAAGTGATGAATCACTGAATTATGATTGGCCCCTCAGAGAGCATGCTTGCCAACTTTTTGATGTTCCCTTTCTGGAGTTCCTGGAGGGGAGGTGGAGGAATGGATGGACTGGGTGTAATTGCGTAATTTGGGAGCCAAAATGACTTGATTCCCTGAGAATTGCATCATGGTAGATCTAATCCTGCCCACTTCAGTAGGAAGTAGACAGATGTAAGAATTATAACTGTTAATGTCATCTTTATCATTTCCAAGACACCAGTTTTTATTGTTACCTTACATAATGCCTTATTGAGAGTCACCTCCTAGTTATCATTTATTGCTTCATTTTCTTGATTAATTACTTTTGCTGTAGTACTATTTACACTTCTCTTTTTTTTTTAAACAAGTGTCAAAAAGAATTAACAGTGCAAAAGAATACATGTTATATCAAACAGAATATAATCAGTACATAGGATAGTGAAGTAGAACTCTCCATGTGTCGGAGATAAAATAGCACAGATTCTGTGAAATAAAGACCATATATTTAAAAAAAGAGAAGAAAGAAAAGAGAAGGAGAGAAAGAGAGAGAGGAAGAGAAACAAGAAGATGACAGGTGAAGGGGAAGAAGGGGAGATGCGTGGGGGGATCACTTTTTGAATCAGAGGTAATGAGAGGGGAGGGGAAGGGGATATGTAAGGGTAGGGGATATGATTAGGAAAAGGGAGAGCAGTATTGAAAGTGTGACATCCAGGGATCCCAGACCTTGTTAAAAGATTTGGCCGTGTTTCGTATAATACTAGTCATGTATTCCATCTTATACGTATGCCAAATCCTATTAGTTACAGCGGAGAAAGCAGGGGGGCAGCCTGCTTCCAATCTATGGCGATTTGACATGTGGCCACTGAAATAATGTGACAAGCAAGTTTATTTTGGTGTCTAGTGGCCGTGGGGAACCCAAGGGGTAGAAAGAAAAATTTAGGATCAAAGGGTAATGGGGTTTGAATTAACATTTCTATCAAAGCTTTAATATCGCGCCAGAAGGGAATCAATTTCGGGCAGTCCCACCATATATGTAAGAAAGAGCCTGCGCCAGAGCATAGACGCCAACATCTGTCAGAGGAATCAGGCAGTATCTTTTGTGGTCGGATAGGAACATAGTACCATCGGTAGAGGAGTTTGTAAACATTTTCCTTTATTCGAACGCAGATTGAGCTGGAGGCAGCATTGTCCCGAATTTCCGACCACTCCTCATCATCAAGAGGAGAGTCCAAGTCATGTTCCCATGATATCTCATGAGGGTCTCGAGGAGGAGTAGAGGGAGCAATTAGTTCAGAATAGATATTAGAAATAAGACCTGACGTCGATGCCTGGCGCAAACACAATGTTTCAATTGTTGTGAGAGTTGCGAATTTGCAGGAATTGATAAAATATCCGTGTGGGCAGGCCAATTTTAGTTTGAATGTCTGCAAATTGGGGAAATGTTATATCGCGGGTTATGTCATTTAGGAAACGTATCCCTCGGGAATGCCACGGAAGGAATGCGGAATGGTGTAGACCAGGAGGGAAATCGGGGTTATTAAAAAGGGGAATAATGGTGATGGATGCGGAGAGAGACCATAGAGCCTGATGGATGAGTCCCATATAGCCAGTGAGTGGGAAATTATGGGATGGGACAAAGCTTTTTTGGGGCGACGTGCCCTTGGAATCCACAGAAGGGAGGCAGGAGTAAGCATCCCCAGACTTTCCGCCTCTAATGTCACCCAGACCCTAGCAAAAACAGGACCGTTCCATAGGACACATTGAGCGATTTGGGCCGATAGGTAATATTTTTTAAAATTAGGTATTCCCAGACCACCACCCCGCGAGGACCTATGTAGGACCATGAGTCGTACTCGTGGGCGTCTACCTGCCCAAATAAATTTAGAGGACTCAAATTGAAGGAATTTAAATGCATAGGGGGGAATGCGGATAGGTAAGGTTTGAAAAAGGTATAACAACCTGGGAGGAATATTAATTTTAACAGAATTTATACGACCTATCCAGGAGATAAATTGGAGGGACCAGGTGTTGAAATCTTTCTTAACTTGGGAAAGCGTATGTGGGAAATTAGCTTGGAATAGATGGGAGAGATTTTTGGTAAGAAAGACCCCCAAGTATTTTATTTTAAGGCGATGCCAAGTAAAGGGGAATGATTGATCTAGGATTGTCTTATCTGTTTTAGAGATATAGAAATCCAAAGTTTCAGTTTTGGCAGGGTTAATTTTATAGCCCGAGAAGTGCCCATAAGTGTCCGAAAGGAGGGGGGAGAGAATTAATGGGGTTGGATATGCTAATGAGGACATCAGCTGCATACAAAGCAATTTTGCTTTCCGTAGAACCGACCTTTATACCGGAAATGGATTGGTTGCAACAAATTCTGGCTGCTAACGGTTCGATTATAAGGGCAAAGATCAATGGGGAGAGGGGGCATCCCTGACGAGTGCCATTAGAGATTGTAAATGGTTTAGAGGTTAGGCCATTGACCGAAACCGTAGCAGAAGGGTTTCGATAGAGAGCCAAAATACCAGTTAGAAACCTACCACAAAAGCCCATGGATTCGAGAACCCCCCTCATAGATGTCCAAGAGATGCGGTCAAACACCTTTTCCGCATCCAAGGCCATCATGAGGGAGGGCAGCTTCCCGTTATGTATAGAGTGGATCAAATTGATGGATCTTCTAGTATTGTTGGGGGCCTGTCTCCCTGGGATGAAGTCCGTTTGGCCCAGGTAAACCAGTTTTGGGAGCAGGGGGTTAAGCCTGGTAGCCAAGATTTTAGCATAAAGCTTGATATCTACGTTGAGGAGGGAAATGGGTCTATAGCCCGCACAGTGGAGAAGGTCTTTCCCAGGTTTAGGAATTACTGCAATATTGGCAATCATAGTAGCAGAGTCAAAGGAAGCCCGCTCCAGAATTTGGTTGTAAAAGAATGTTAGGTGAGGAACAAGGTCTGCGGAAAACTTTTTGAAATACTGTGCTGAAAAGCCATCAGGACCGGGAGCAGAGGTGGATTTAAGGGATTTTATAGCTAATTTTACTTCATCTGCAGTGATGTCCCCATTTAAACAAATGAGCTGGGATTGAGAGAGGTGTGGTAGAGGGGTATTAGCTAGGTACGACTCCAGAGAATCCGATAGGAGATCCCCCCGGGGTGGGGAGCCAGGAAGGTTATAAAGGGAGGCATAGAAGTCTCTAAATTCCTTAACAATTTCTAGAGGGTCATATGTTACTGAATTGGTGGAATTCTTATGGAGTTTGTCAATAACTTCTCGGATACGCCTCAAACGAAGCTTCCGAGCTAACAATGAATCCGCCTTGTCTGCCTTGTCATAGAAGCGTTGTTGAAGTTTCTGTAATATGGATGCCGCCTGTCGAGATAGAAGGGAATTAAGCTGGCCCTTTAAAGAGTTGATTTGTGTTAATAGAGATGGATCTGGGACCAGTTTATGCTGAGTCAAAAGAGTGGAGATGCGTTGCTCTAATGAGGAGATTTCTAGGGCATCTTTACGCTTAACCTGCGAGGCGACACTAATGAGTCGCCCACGAATGGTGGCTTTGAGAGCTTCCCATATTATCCCGTGCGCCAATTCCTGGGTGGCGGTCTCTTGGAAATAATCAGATATAGCTTATTTAATTTCCATAAAAGAGGAGGTGTTTAAAAGCAGGGAATCGTCCAGACGCCATCTAAAGGGACGTGGATAATGATGTAAGAGGTCTAGAAGAATGTACACTCCCGCATGGTCAGACCATGAGAATGGGACAATGCCCGCTTTGGTTATTCGGGGAATCAGAGATTGGGAGACATGGATCATGTCAATGCGGGAGTAAATCTGATGAGGAGCAGAGTAATGTGTGTAGTCCCTCGCAGTGGAATTTTTAAGGCGCCAGGTGTCATGCAGAGAGTGTTGTAATAGCAAGACAGACAAGGTGGAAGAGCCCTTGGAAGGGGACAGGGGGAGACCACGAGGGGAGATGGAGGACCTATCGAGGAGAGGGTCCAAAACAACATTAAAGTCTCCACCTAATACATTATGGCCCCGGGCCAGTCGCTCAATGTGTCGAAATATTATTGGAAAGAACTGAGCCTGATCTTGGTTTGGGGCATAAGTAACAACTAATGTGATTGGGTAGGAGCGAAGCGTGCCCATTACCAATAAGAAGCGACCCTCCGGGTCAGAATATGTGGAAAAAAAGCTGAAATAGAACCTTATTATGGATAAGGATTGCTACCCCCCGTTTTTAACAGTTAGCTGAGGCAAAAAAAGTCTGGCAGAATTGCTTACCATGAAGTTGCGTGTGTGAACCTGTGAGATGAGTTTCTTGGAGGAACACAATGTCCGCTTTTTCCCTCCTGCAGGCTCCAAGGACTATTGTGCGTTTGCGGGGAGAGTTGAGGCCATTGCCATTAATGGAGAGAAGTTTCAGGGTCATGGAGGCCAAAGTGATGTAACACGCCACAGAACCACTCATCTGGAAGCTGTAACAGTAGAAGGAGGGGGACCAGGGACCCTTAAATGGGGAAGAGGGAGAAAAGGAAAAAAGAAAAAGGGAGAAGAGAGAAGAGAAAGGATACTAAGAAAGAGAGGAAAGAAAGAGGGAAAAAAGAAGAGAAAGAGAAGAGTAGCCCAATTGGGCAGAAACCCTTTAACGGTGGGATCCAGGAGGGATCCAGACTTATTGTTAGTAAACATAGTATAGCTAAACAGAAGTCGTATAGGGAGCGTGGGTGGTGGTGTGGATACATCTAGTCAGGTTTGCTACCCGAGTCGATGACTCTGTCTAGTGAGCTGGATACGGCTATTAGAGAAGGATTTACATTCGTAGGTTATCCAGATGTATAAATAGGTTGTGCAGCAGGGGAGGGGGAAGGGGACAGAAGGGAGGGGTAGAGAGGGGGAGAGGAAGGAGAGAGGAAAAGGGGAAGTGAGGGATGAGGAAGGACAATATGAGCAAAGACATGTTATATATTGAAACAGTACAATGATACAAAGCAAGAGAACTGTTGTTTAAAGTAAGTAGAAAATACTTTAAAATATAGTAACGTAATAACAACAACAATTGTGATATCTAATCGATAACCGGAGAAACCAAACTGATGACTATAAGATGTTTGAAATAAAGACATCTAACTAAATTATAGGCAAAAAGGCTATAATTAAGCCGGTGCCCGTACTGAGGCGCAACTGGAGAATAAAATATGAGGCAGACATCTGAGTTGAGCAGTTTGCACTTAAAGAAGTAGAGTCTGCAGGGGGGTATCTTCTACCAAAGGCACCTCCGGACTAATGGGCCCCGGAAACAATGAAATAAATTATATTGAGACATTTATGCATTTCAAGTTGGAGAGTCGTCTTGGGCTTGACGTCGAGAAATCTTGGTCGACTCAGGGGTTGGAGATTGGTCTTGCCTTAGTGTGGGGTTGGGTAGCGGTCTAGAGTCGGGAAGAATGTTCATCTTGGCAAGTATTTCCTGGCCTTGGTCCAAGGTTTTGACATGGTAAGTGGTGTTTGTCGCAAAGATCTGGAGCTGAAAGGGGAAACCCCAATGGTAGCGAATATTGTGTTGCTTACAGTTGGTGAGTTTTGATGAGTTATTCCTTAGTGGGACCTTAACTGAACCTTTGTGAACTATAACTATTATTTTGACCAGCTCCATGTCACCCGTGTCACTATGAATTTTTTTTCCAAACTAATGATTTGTGAGTGATGGTGAATGGCCTTTTACATAATGTATAACTTTTTTCTTGAATTGGAAACTTTCTTTGTGATTGCTATTAAGGTTCTAAGTGATGGAAAACTAGCAGCCCTCGCATTGTATGGTACTGTGTTATTGATTTCACATATCTTGTAGTAGATTACACTTTTCTTCACAGTATTTCTTTTTTGCTCCAAAACAATTACTTTTTTTCTTGTACAATCTACTTATCAATGTTTAGTTGTCTGATCATGTTTGCATTTTTTTGATCATGCTAGATTTAGACTTGCTAGGTGGCTATATTTTATTCTCATCTGTCCACATTTGAGCATGGGAAGAGAGAAAATAATTATCCTAATTATCACTGTGTGCATTACAATTACATGATGATACTAAAGTGTCATTTTTGTTGTCCTTAAAAAGCTGCAAATTTTCACTTAATTGTAACTTCAGATGTACCTTGTTTTCCCCACAGCTAGGACCTGACATATTGTGCTCAAAGTCTGCAGAGATGTGACTTAATAAAACATAATCTGTGTCACAATTCAATTTTATAAAATGGATTATACATAATTTTATTGTCATCTGAACTGCCAATTTAGATTAGCCAAGCCATAATTTCACATGTTTGACATATATAGGAGAGTTTTTTTAGGGTTTTTCTTTCCTTGTACTAGTCATTATTCCTTATAAAGTAACTCTCTCTATAGGGGGGGCTGGCAGACAATAATGATATGTACTGTAGCACAGAAGTAAAGATGAAAATTAGAATAGTCAGAGACCAGGCCAGAGATAAGTCACAGCTAACATGTCAAGTCAGACTTTCAAATAATAGCATCAGACTTTTTTTCCAATAGAACATGAAGAATGACTGTTCAAGGGACTGAAAGCTCCATTTAGAAGGCTACAGATATGTGACCATTCTTGGTCTTTGCTTATTGGTTAAGCTTGTTGAAAGGAAAGGCTTCTACTAAGTTTGGCTCATGCATTTAACAAATAACATCCTAGCATGGTCAGGGTCATGTATAATAATGTTGGACAGCCATTGTTACCTGAAACTATGGCTAGAATGTCTACAAAAGGAGTCCTACGTGTCTATGAAAGAGAGATAATTTTTGGGGCATGATGGGCAGGAGCTTCAGGGACCAATACAGCTTAATTTGCTAATGCTTAATGACCAATGGCACCTAAGCTGATTCCAGCATTGAAAATCTTAGGAAAAAACATCAACAGGCAACAGGGGTCAGAATTGCATACTCCATGATCTTGATTCCCATGCATTCATTTGAAGCGTAAGTCAAAACATGTGAATAACTGCAGTTAAAAATTGGCTACAAATTTCTACCTGTGGCATGAGCAGCAATTTGCTAAGAATAAAAGACCTACAAACATTGCACAAGATAGGATATCATGGTTGCAGTGCATAAATGACTCATCGGATCTGGCAAGTAAAGTGGTGCAATGAGCACAGACAATGGAGTAGGGAGTGGTGGATGAAGGTGATATGGTCAGATGAATGCTCCAATATCTTCTCAACAAAGTGGTGAATGTTCAGGTGGTGCCAACCTTAACTCTTTTTCCTAACATGGTTTAGGTGCAGTCATTCACTTACAGATTAGATTCAAAGCTAGTCACTAATAAATGGTACTGAGTGATCATATTCACGACATGCTGCAGAATTTCTCTTCTGGTGGAATAGGTGTCTTCCATCTTCCAGGATGAGCAGAGAGCATGTGTAGTCGCCCAATGGTTCGATGAGCCCTTAAAACACACCTTGGACACAGAGAAGTAGCTATTAGCATGTATGGGCTATCTAAGAGAGCTGTCCAGGAGACATATATGTGGGTGTGTGTGTGTGTGCGGCCCTCTGTAAAATCTGTTCATACAAATATTGTTTTTTCTCCTCACATCACATATCAGGAGTATTTAAACATTGTTGTATGTAAACTTATATGTGTTTGTTTGTAATACATATCAACAATGTGTCTTCAAATGTTAACTCTGTATGTGTAATGTTAAACTAGTCAATTGAAACATGTAATGTACTTTAGCTCTTTTAGAATTTAATGACCATACTCACATATAAATTTGTGTCCATATTACATGCTCATGTATGTTGTGCTTATAAGACTACAATACAGTAGACTTAAATATGCTAAATGGGTGCTCATTGATGAATGTTGATAGTATGTCATTGTGGTATCCTTTCCTGCCTGATCCTGCTTCTAGGCACCTACTGAACTGTGTGAAGTGCTCTGTCTGCTATTTTATGGAAAACCTTTTCAATCAAAGGCCCATCATAAGGACATGGAAAGAAGGCTTAATATAATACCTCTTTTTACATTCTTCTACAGTCTGTCTATAACAGACAAATAGCGTTTCCATGCCCCACAGTAGGCGTGTCTACGCATAACAGTGAGTGTGGCTTCATCAAGGATGCATATTGTCCCATGTCCAGCAAAAGTTGAAATATTGTTTTGTAATGTATACCAGCATCCAGAATTAGAGAAGTGGCACTATGAAATTGTCAATACATACAGAATAAGAAACAGGCCTAGCTTAAGGAAACATAAGGCCTAAATCAAAAGTGAAATGCAGAACTAAATGTTCATTCTATTATCTCAGTGACCAACACATTATAGTTAGTATAATATAGCCATTAGAGTCCAGAATATCATAATCAGTAGCATCGAGCATAACAAAACCAGCATTATCCAATAGATCATAACCAACAGTGCCAAGCATATTATACTTGGCAATGACCATCGTATTATGCCCAGAACTAGCTAGAATACATAAATCTCATTTAATAGTTAATATCATTTCATTGCATTATATAGTCTGAACACTGAACATGTGTAAATTGTCTGCTTGCTTCTTATAGGTGTAAAATTCATAGAAAAATCCCATGAGGCTTATTGGCTTTATAACATATAGCATTACATTGTGTTGCTCTTACATAGTGATTTCTAGAGCTGAGATTTTTAGTGAAGATGATTGGGTAATTTCAATATTAAAAGAACATGATACGTCAAATTTCTGCAATAAATATTTATTTATGCTGCTTATAACTCTATATACTGTATTATGTTCATTTTTAAGGACCAAATCCATTTGTTTGCATCACGTTATTTAACTTGCACTGGTGAAGTCAATTTATGACCATCTGCGATGAGCACAATCTAAATGCAAAATAACAGACAGTAACTTTTGCTACAATGAAAAAGACAACAATATGTCAGTTTCCACAGACTTTCAAACAGGATGATCGTGCTATGATTTACTTATAGACTACATTCAGGAATACTAAGTTTTTCAGATAATCCTTCAATGGTATGTAGCAAATATTGATCTGCTAAACCTAAACTTTACAATTTACATACAAGGGACACCAGCAACAGATAACCAATGCTTCATTGTCAAGGTATTTCCCAACCAGCCTAAAGAGTGTAATTAATGTGGAAATCAAATGGGTGGATATATGACAAATCCATTCATGTGTCTTATTAGTTACAGATCTGGTTCATATAGCAAAACACTATTTGTAGCCACAATTCTCATTTCCTGGAAACTAGAAAGTATATATATATATATATATATATATATATATATATATATATATATATATATATATATATTGTAACAAAAGGAGGCATTTAGCTGACAATATGCAGAGAAAGCAGGGAAGTAGAGTAAAACATTGGCACAGTTATGTACCTAGGTGGAGATTAAACCAGGTAAAAACATATGTGTAGTTTAAAATTGGTTTACTTACATGATTTAAAAGCTGCTTCCTCGCAGCAAACAGACAGGGTGGGTCTGATAGTCTAAACAGAGCCAGGGATGGGCGTTTCCTTTTAAAGAGAAGGTGGGTGTGTCACCTGTCTATCAAGCTAGGCCTGTGGGAGGAGTGTCAGGTATAAAACCCTGCTTGTTTCATTGTTCAGGGAGATCAACGCTGAGCTAGCTGGCTGATCGGGACAGAGAGCTGGACTATGTATAGTAAGTGTTGAGGGTCTCCATAATTTCTGTGCAAGTATACGGCGTCAAAACATTTTTACCATCCTGACAATAAAGAACCATAAAAAGGAAGAAGTTGTACGCGTGTGCTTCTGCAGTAGCGGGCTCTTGCCACAATATATATATATATATATATATGTATAGCTAGAATACCAAGGGGAATATTTTAAAAGTAGTAAAAGTAGTAATGACATTAATTTACAATGCTAACAATATTGGGCCTGAGTCATTAAGGGAAGCAAAATGAGCGCAGCATACATACGTGCACTAATGCATGTACTTGGTGGCACATACACGTATTCCCACATACGCAGCTTCATGACTTGGGGCGCAAATGTTCCTATTGGACCCGTTTACGGGCGTACACGTCAGCACATACTTGCATAACCTGCGGAAGCGAATGCTACGCTGTTTAGTGCATAGTAACATCATTGGTGTATCTCTCAATTGTTGAATCATAGTGCTGGTTGTAATTAACCGTAAAATATATATTCCCCTTGTTATGCTACTTTGTTTACCCTTTCAAGAAGTTTTAGTTTTGATTAATTAAATTTATTAATATGAAAATATTTTCATTGTTTTATCTTATATCATATATCAGTATATCATGTATATTTGATGTGGTTTTATTATGTCATATGTATTATATAATATATATATATATATATATATATATATATATATATATATATATATATATATATATATATATATATATATTGTATTATATTATATAAGCCTTTCGTGTGAGCTGGAAGGAAAAGGATATGAACAGGAATGAAGGAGTTATTCAAATAACAGATGTTTCCAATACAGAGATTTTCAACAAAGACTTGCATAGACTTCTTTGACTTGTCCATTGCATCCAGGAGACTCAAAAGGATCAGGATATGCCTATATACTTTCTCAGCCAATTGTTATATGATAGGTGTAAATTATAGTACAACCTTCTTTTGTTGAAACACAAAGTACATCTCTGGTCTGTTTAAGATCAGAGTTTTCAGTATAGAAAAAGAGTGGAAGCTTAATTTTTTGTAAATAAACAATCATCCAATTTTATTTGTTAAGTCTCTTTTGATGAAGGAATTATTTTATTACTTTATTAACCTATAACACCAATGAGGTTATTCCGCTAGCCCTATTTTCCTGTGTGTCATGTTGTGTCTTGGTTCTGTTTTCAGTATATGTTATGAAAGAGGTTATGTCATACATAACTGTTATTTCTTTGGGGCCTTATCACATTATATACCGGATGTGAGGTGTGACCCTATTGGTTGGCCTCTTCTCCATTGGCTTTTAAACATCAGCTTGACTTAAGTGTATAATGATAATACGTAAATTTGGTCAATCAAATCACACACATACCAGATTATCCCTGACAGATAGTGAAAGGGATGGTAGAAATCAGCAAGAAGAAGGTCAAAGCTTAAGAAAACAGGGAAAACAGGGCTAGCAAAGAAGGCCAAGAGGTATAGAAGGTGAAGGAACTGTAGAAGGAGCACACAACGAAAGAGGGCCATGCGCATGAGAGCTTACAACCTAAAAGGAAGGGGGAGACACAAGTAATACGAAGTATAGTATAATATTTTTTGGGTGTATACATTAACTTTCTTGCAAATTTTGCCAAGGAGAATCTCACCCTCTAGGGTGCATTTTTAAAGCCAGCCAGCTGAGTTGGCCTGCGCACAAGACAAGAATTGGGGGGAGGACATTTTATTTTTTTATATAGTGTTTAAGGGCGACTTGCTAGTAACAATTTCAGCCCAAATCTACAAGAAGGTCGGGCCGTCGTCTCCGCAGATCACTCCATCGGCGTTGCAATTGCACGATGGAGCGACGGGTGCCAACCTGCATACGCAGACGCTTGCGCATGGCTCTGTATGCCTGCAGTTTTTCCTCATTTCCCACGTACCTCCCTGCGGGCTCAAAGCAACGGTCCATCGTTGCTGTAAGCACCCGCAGTTCGGTACGTGAGAATGTTGCGGATATCATTTTGTATCACAAGGGCCAGTTTAATATCATGCTTACCTATTGGTTCTCAGTGCACGTCGGTGCGTCTGCACGTCCATCAAGGAACCTTTACTAAGATGGCTGACTGACCTGTCAATCACTGCTCAGCCGATGGGACGGCCTAGCGTTCTGGCGCGTACGCAACGCACCATTATAAAACCGCATACTGCATGCGATAGTTCGCCCTGACAATTTCTGCATGGACCAAGTTTTTGCTGTCAGGAAACGTATTGCATTGGTGGATATTGAGGTAAGTAACAAGGGCCTAGGTCTGCTACCTGACATAGCGTAGAAGGAAATGGAATAATTGCACTTTCTTTTTTCCTTTTTTAGTTTGCTATAACATTTCTTCAAAAGAGAACGGGATAACCTTGCTCCATTTTGAGGTAAGTAACATGGGCCTAAGTCTGCTACCTGACATAGCGTAGAAGGAAATGGAATAATTGCACTTTCTTTTTTCCTTTTTTAGTTTGCTATAACATTTCTTCAAAAGAGAACGGGATAACCTTGCTACATTTTGAGGTAAGTAACATGGGCCTAGGTCTTCAGCTTTTTGGTCTAGTGATGGACTAATCTTATTTTATTTCCATTTGTAGACATATCTGAACAAGACTCCAATCAGCCATCAGGATCATCATCTGTTGCTGGAAAAAAAAAAACGGCAGCCCAATTTTACCAAAAATGAAATAGACATTTTGGTCGAATTGGCTGTTGATAGGCTCCACTCCACTCCGCGTCCACTCTCTGCACCATCCAAAGCCAGGATATGGGAAGAAATAACAAATGAGGTCAATGCCGTGGCTCCAATAAGACGCAAGGTTAATGAGGTCCAGAAAAGGTAAATATTAAAGCGTCCAAAAATTAGCTCATTTTTCTTATTTAAAATGTGTCTAGATTTTGGGGATAATTTTATCCTGCTTATGTGTATATTTTGAACATAGGTGGCAAGACTTTAAACGCCGCCTAAAAGACAACATTTCAGAACACCGAAGACATGCCCAAATGACAGGTGGTGGACCTCCAGCAACGCTTGAACTGACTGCATTGGAGACCAGGGCATTGGCCTCTTTGGATGCGGAGATGGTTCAAGGTGTGGGCCGCATTGACACTGGACGTAGCCCACCCGCCAGCGAGCCTATCACAGCTACAGGTATATACACACACATATAATATATATAAAATGTATACTAAAATATATATATTACAGTTAACCAATAATTGCCCTATACTTTAACAGATTTGCAGTTACATATAGTGAGAAGTAAAGAAGTTATATTTTAACCACCACACACAGTAAAGAAAACTATTGTATTGACAATGTATTTTTTACAAAAATGCGGACAATAAGAATTCACACAAATTTCCTAAGGACGGCATTAAGTTTTTTTTTTCTTTTTGTCCTTGTAGGGGCCAATACAGCGGGAGAAATTTCCGAGGATGAGCTGGTGGAGGAGGCACGTGATGTGGAAGAGCATCAGATGAGTGAGGAAGCAGAAGTCAGTGAACGGGAATCACTGCATGCCTGCTATCACAGTATTAGAGACACAAATGCCACTAATTAGTCCAATTCCACAGATATTGCCACAACCCTCACCCGTATGGAGCTCACTTTACACAGTAGCCTCACCCGTATAGAGAACACTATGGACTTAAACCTTACCTCTATCAACACTACCCTTACGCGTCTCACTGACCTTATTGCAATGTATATCACCAATCCCGAATCACGCATATCACAGGGATCTTCTCCTACTTCTTTCTCTCCATCTCTCAGTCCCATGTATCAATCATACTACACTTCACCCGATTATCGTTCCACAAGTAGACCCTATCACGCGCACCCGTCTTTACATATTGAACAACTCCACTCTCAAGGTTCTATTGGTTCTAGTCTAAGACCCCAAATGCATCACCATAGTTTCCAAAGCAACCCATATGTTGACAATGACCCATATTCACATTATAATCCGCAAAACAACTATTATTTACCTCTACCTGGCCCTTTTACCCCTTCTGCCATCTCTGCCCCTTCTGCCATCTCTGCACCTTCTGCCCCTTCTGCCATCTCTGCCCCTTCTGCTCCTTCTGCCATCTCTGCCCGTTCTGCCCCTTTTGCCATCTCTGCCCTTCTGCCCCTTCTGCCATCTCTGCCCCTTCTGCCATCTCTGCCCCTTCTACCCCCTCTGGCATCTCTGCCCCTTCTGCCACCCGTGCAACCCGTGCCACCCGTGCCCCCCGTGCCACACAATCGTCGGCTGCTGCACAGTCACTCACTGCTACTCCACTGGCCTCTGCTTCCTCCCCACTGTTGCCTTCTATATCACGGGTTACCAGAAGCCAGACTCATCCTAGAACAGATGCAACCATTCTTCCACCAAAGAGGCCCCGAAAAACAAGTAATTGTTTGTTTGATGTTTTTTTCTTATTGTGTAACTAAAATCTATAATGATATACTTATTAGCTATGTATATTGTATTTGGTAAAAACAAAACAAAAACACTTACAAGAGAAGTACGTGTCCAGGACATATTGCTTAAAAGACACAGCATCAACTGATTCTGGCGGGCTGGGGTCAGCATCTAACACCTCCTGGCCAGCAACCTCGGCCTACTTCACCCAAGGAACCCCACTCCTAATGACAATGTTATGGAACACCACGCACAGAGCTATGATATCACACACAGTGGTTGGAGCGTACATTAGAGCATCACCAGACCGATCTAGGCACCGGAATCTGGCCTTTAAAAGACCAAATGCCCGCTCCACAATCGATCTAGTGGCTTTATGTGCGGAGTTGTATGCCATCTCCTGCTCCGTACGTGGGTTTAATAGAGGAGTGAGGAGCCAAGGGCGAAAAGGGTATGCTTTATCTCCTAGAAGGGGTGACAAGAAGGAAAAATTTCAAAAATATGAGCGAGTGTCATAATTGTAGGTCCATCAACAAGACAGGCAACATGGATGACAAATAATGGCAAAATAAGCAATTACACACAGATAATACTTCAGAGAAGCTTACATAACATACTCAATGTATTTGGACCCAAGGTTTAATTTTTTGAAAAGCTTTTCATATGGGCAGATTTCCAGGTAGGATTTTAAGGTAAACATCACAATTAAATGTACCTTGGAATGATATTGCAATGTGCCTTTGTAATATATCTACTTAGCTATCAAATGTAGGACATTACTATTTCCACTTTAAACCACTACATACATGACATGTTTGTTAAATAATAAAAATACCTAATAGCCATGCGTCACCATTCGGCCTTGCACCACCTTGCCTCAGTTGCAATCTTTGCCACATCCCTGATTGCCGGAAGGCAAAGGAGTCATGTGTACTCCCTGGCCACATAGCTACTAGGTTACAAATCTGGAGAGAGGCGTCACATATAACTTGGACATTTATAGAATGGAAATGCTTGTGATTCAAAAAATTAGCAGCATTCCCACCGGAGGGGACCAAGGCTACATGAGTCCCATCGACTGCCCCTATGACGTACGGGAAACCGGCTATGTTGGAAAACTGCCGTTTTATCGGCACCAGGGACTGCTCATCGTGTGGCAGATGTATGAATTGCCTGAGCAGCGACACAAACGCCCCCAGAACAACCTTCAGCACACGACTGAAGGACTTCTGGGACATCCCTGAAGCGACTCCCACAGTGGTCTGAAAAGACCCTGTGGCGCAAAAGTGCAATACCGCCAACAGTTTGGTCAATGGTGGTATTGCTGTTGGGCTGTTGTGCTTGGGCTCCAGGTCAATCTGCACTATGCGCAGGGTGTCCAGGATGACATGAGGCGGGAGCCGATAACGACGCACCGCCTCAGCATCAGACATGCTAAAGAGGCTGACACGTGGCCTAAACATACGCTCCCTGGGTCGGCGACTATGGGCTACTTGCTGATTTCGGAGGCGGTGACGCTGGTTGCCCTCCTGTGCTGCCACATGTACCTCAGCCATTTCTAAGAAACGCTATATTTGAAAGAGAAGGATGTAAAAAAAAAAATAACTCATAGTTTTGGAAATGTCACTCCTATTTGCACAGGAAACATTTACAATATACTTACACCAACAAGTGGGTTGGCCAAACTCATACTGGGGCTAAAAAAACAAAAAAAAAATGTGTCAGAGGGTGAATAAGAAATTATTCCATCTGCTTCTATGCTATGTCAGGTTGCAGACCTAGACCCATGTTACTTACCTCAAAATAGAGCAGGATTATCCTATTAACTTGCAAACAATTGTCAATGGAAAACTAAAAAAGAAAAAAGAAAGTAAACAAAATATAAAAAAAAATTAAAAAGTACTACACAGCCCAATACAAGGAAACTATTATCTGTAACTAGTATCTGAAACAAAGTATAACACCCAACATAACAAAAAAGTCCAAGACAAATAAAAGAATAAAGCAATAAAATGTGAAAACAAATCAACCAAAGAAACCATAGTAATATCTTAAAATATATCATGCAAACATACCAGTGGCAGGATGGCTTAAACATACATTTGCAAATGTGTGCAACAAAGACTTTTGCATTTTTATCTACAGTAGAAATGGCAGATCTGTTGCTGGCTATAGCAGTGTGCTGGGGGAAAAAATGTTGTGTGTATGTTCCTTGCAGGATAACCCCACCCTTTCAGCACCTGTTATGGCCTATAAATTGATTTGAGCAACTTCCACTTTTGTATTTGTCTGAGAGGCATGTTGGTGTCAGTAGCTGAGGGGGAGTGCTGACATTGGATTGCTATTTGGAGGCTTCTGGGGTACCTCTTTGGTAAGTTAGCTCTCAATTTAAAAACACATATGTATGGCCCAAATATAGGGACTCTCATTGTTTAGAGTAGGACCATCCTATTAGCAAAAGCGCCTTGGCGTGGCAGGATGGCTTAAACATACATTTGCAAATGTGTGCAACAAAGACTTTTGCATTTTTATCTACAGTAGAAATGGCAGATCTGTTGCTGGCTATAGCAGTGTGCTGGGGGAAAAAATGTTGTGTGTATGTTCCTTGCAGGATAACCCCACCCTTTCAGCACCTGTTATGGCCTATAAATTGATTTGAGCAACTTCCACTTTTGTATTTGTCTGAGAGGCATGTTGGTGTCAGTAGCTGAGGGGGAGTGCTGACATTGGATTGCTATTTGGAGGCTTCTGGGGTACCTCTTTGGTAAGTTAGCTCTCAATTTAAAAACACATATGTATGGCCCAAATATAGGGACTCTCATTGTTTAGAGTAGGACCATCCTATTAGCAAAAGCGCCTTGGCGTGGCAGGATGGCTTAAACATACATTTGCAAATGTGTGCAACAAAGACTTTTGCATTTTTATCTACAGTAGAAATGGCAGATCTGTTGCTGGCTATAGCAGTGTGCTGGGGGAAAAAATGTTGTGTGTATGTTCCTTGCAGGATAACCCCACCCTTTCAGCACCTGTTATGGCCTATAAATTGATTTGAGCAACTTCCACTTTTGTATATACCAGTAAATGAGTCAGCAGTGAACAGGGCACATCATCTACACAGAGCTTTATAGCAGTGGTTAATTTGCTAAGAGTATGCAGGTGTGGGTCAGTATGCATCATGATCACATGGCGTTCCTTTGGGCAATTTGTGTGTGCTCGTGGTTCAGACATGAGAGATAAATTAGACTCCTGGCAGGTGCATAGAGTACGCCACCACAAACGCGATCGCCAAAGTTCGCACCAGTATGACTTGGACGTAGAGAGTCGGGAACGCCCATATTGAAAATTGACTACGTCACCTCGCCCCAGAACCACCCTGTTCACGCCCAGAACTCATAGCTCGTCGCAAATGGCTTTTGCGTTCGCACCCGTACAGTTTTCGCGTTTGGGAAAGTGTGCAAGCTCGGCTACCGAGCATGTGCACTAAACTTTTGCATACGCTATGCACTGCAAAGGGACATACGTCCCTTAATGACTCAGGCCCATAGTGGCTTGGGTAATTTTTATGCAATTGCATATATTTTAACATATTAAGAAAAACAGGTTCATATCATAATGTGTATTTTCATGGATCATCTGAGGAGATTTGTTCCAATTCACACGTAATTATGGCATAATCTCCTCTAGTTTTCATGGGAGCTGCCTAGTCGTTCTTGACTGAATTCGGGCAGGGCAACTTATATGCGTCTCACTCACTCTGTACCCAAATACAATTTTTGAAATATGTTTAAATGAGCATTAAGGCTTCAAGAGTAAGGTGGAAAGGGGGAGGAATGACAGCTTACTATGTAACCACAGAGCTTTTTTTCCTCAAAAAATTACCTGACATGGTGGAGATGGGAGATTTGCCTATTTTTTTCAATGGGAAGTCTTTGGCACCAACCAGGCACACTTTAAGTCGTATGTACAATCAGATATAATTTAAGCTTAAGGCGTAGGCCGTAAATTTATCTAAAAAACAGAGCTTAAAATATGTTAATATACATGGGATTCTGCCTAATAAATATATTTTAGTAAGAAAGGGTATCATATGTTATAAATTTAGACTCAAGAAATAAAAAACCCGCACTAGACTACTGGATGACAGCAGCAGTGGGTTCCCTTGCCATAGTACTGACCAGTCTTAGACAAGGGGGACAAGGACCTCAAAACGATGTACCCCCATGCTGATAACTATTGCGCTATGGGCTAATGCCACACCCTGGGTGGTGGGTGTGGGTTAATAAGTGATGTAAAAAATGTAAATCAGTATTTTGTCTATGGTGCACTGTACATTCCAGCAAGCCATTAAATGTTTAGGAATACTGGCACTCATAGTACAAGTGCCAGCATACTCATGGCTTCCAGAGCAATGGGAAGAGACATACAGACTGAGACATATTCCTTATTACTGCAATTGTGTAGCACAGAAAAGAGCATTTTGTGCTTCAATTCGAGACTTAAATCCAACACTACATAAGGCCCTTTGTATGCAAATATGCATCTTTATTAGCACAAAAAGCAATATATAAAAATATTCAAATGTAAGCGAGAGACACATATAATAAAGACAGTTCCTGTGTGCCCTTACTCTCATAACAAGTTTAATCTATAAATGAAACTCAAATGAGCAGTATTTTGGGAGAAAAATATAAATAATTAACGAGGTGGTACTCAAGTGATAGTAGGCAGTACTTTTTTTGAAGGGGAGGAGTTTCATAAACTAGAAAGTGATCATGCACCATTGTATGTACTAAGCGGAAAAATGGGTGCATAATTAAATGGGTTGTGTTAACAATTATTGCTGTTAGTAAATGAAACTTTGAAACATGAAGAAAGCAATAGGCAATGATAAAAATACAATGCACAGAAAAAACCCTCTTTTTTTACTTTACTGTGCCCAAATAAACCTGACCATGCAATGTTGCATGAAGTCAGAGAGACTGGTATGTACAACAGTTTTATTACAATGATCAATCTTGAAGCCAAATCATTATCTTGGTTCCCTAACACACCGTATTCATCATCACTAGAAATGAGCGAAATTAGGCCAAGCTTTCCATTGTGTTTTGCAGTGGTATGAGGTTCCAATGATACTAGCTGTTGCTTTGCAATTTAGCAGAATGCAATTCTGCACAGTATTTGTAAATTTGTATCTTGTGGAATATAAAGTCTGAATCGAGCTAAAATGACAAAGGTCAATTCATCCTGCATTGTGGTGTGGTTGGATTAGTACTAAGAACAGATAAAGCAATTTAATCTGTTTCAATATCAATATTTTGAGACCAAATGCCGAATAAGGTGAGTATTGTGTGGAACAGTTTTGTTTATCGTTAACCATCACATTTGGCTGTGCCTATAAATTTGATGACATTGTATGATGGGCTATGCAAGCTTCCCAGCTCATTCACCTAATATTGCTGAAATCTTGTATAATTGTACATCTAAGTTTAGATATTCATCCACATTCTGACACTAAACATATCTAAAGCACTTTTAGTATTTCCCCCACAGTATTCTTCACATGTCCCTAAATTTTCCATCACTGTCAGCAACAAAATAATCACACATACTCAAACTTGCATCCTGGGAGCAATTAACATCTTCTTCTACCCTCACATTGAAAGGGGAAGAATTTGTTTAGGAATTGACTTATGTATAAGCCTTAAAATATGTCCTTTTCTGGTACCGGATATTCCAATAGTCTTACTTCATGCATTTCACGCTTTGTTTATGAATGATGTTGCCAAGCTTACTCATCTAACAAGCTGCACATTTTCAGTTATTCTCCTGAATGCTCATTAGGTTTGTTCCATGACTTGTGGCTCACCACCTCTCACACACACACAGCCGTGACTTTGTGCTTTTGTTTGGCAGTCACATGACTGCAAAGTGGCTTTTAGATTGTGGGGCTTCATTGGGCCTCATTGCTTTAAATAGCAGAAAGGGCTTAGCCTCTCTGCTGGTTATAGTGTTGTGCCTGCATCTCATTTAATATGCTTTCTTTGTGAATGCCTTGCTAATTGATTGGTTGCCTGACCTTCTATCTATTCCTGGATATTCTCTGGTTGATGTCTGTCTAAACCCTTTGTCTTTATTTACCGGACCTCTCTTGCTAGCTGTCTGCCCCAATTTCAGCTTGTCTCTGTTTATCCTTGTACTCTGCTTGTCTGGACCATTGCTTTCCCTCCAATTACCCCCTTATCTACCATCTGAGGTTTCTTCTCAGATCTCCAGCTCCAGGAGTCTCCAAACACTTTCGCTATCTGGCGTTCATGATACATTTTTTCTACTTTGAGCCCAAGTCCTGAAGGCCTCCGAGTACCTGTAAGAATATCACGTTTATGGGAAAGATGGCTTACTATAGGTGAAGACCTCTCATAGTCCGGTTCTAAGAATTTATTAGGGATGTTCACCGGCGACTTTTGGTGTCTCGTGTTTTGTGTTTTGGATTCGGATTTTCGTGATGTTTTGGGTTCGGATTTGTTTCGCAAAACACCTGCCAAAAGGTTTTGGTTCGGATTTTTTTTGAAAAAAGCATAAAAAGTTCAAAAATCAAGTTTTTGGGCTTATTTTCACTCCTACGCTATTATTAACCTCAATAACATTCAATAACAAGCATTTCCACTAATTTACAGTGTATTCTGAACACGTCACAATATAGTTATTAGTCCAAAACGTTGCAACGAGGTATCTTTCTGGACTGCGTAGTGGAGTGGTCCCCACAATATAATAAGAAAACCATCAACTGGTCTTAATCGCACCAAAAAATGTACCTGGACTGCGTAGAGCAGTGGGTCACCACAATATAATAAGAAAACCATCAACTGGTATGATTCGCACCAATAAATGTATCTGGACTGCGTAGAGGAGTGGTCACCACAATATAATAAGAAAACCTTCAACTGGTATGAATCACACCGAATAATGTACCTGGACTGCGTAAAGGAGTGGTCATCACAATATAAATTAAAAACACTGAACTTGTATGATTCACACCAATAAATGTATATGGACTGCGTAGAGGAGTGGTCACCACAATATAATAAGAAAACCATCAACTGGTCTTAATCGCACCAAAAAATGTACCTGGACTGCGTAGAGGAGTGGGTCACCACAATATAATTTAAAAACCCTGAACTTGTATGATTCGCACCAATAAATGTATCTGGACTGCGTAGAGGATTGGGTCACCACAATATAATAAGAAAACCATCAACTGGTCTGAATCGCACCGAATAATGTACCTGGACTGCGTAGAGGAGTGGTCACCACAATATAATTAATAAAAAACCCTCCACGGCTCTGAATTTCCAAAAAAAAAAATCTGGACTGTGTAGTGGGGTGGCCCCGGTACTAAATTTGATACCGGGGCCACAATACCTCCTCCAAGTTCCAGTTGTAGTGTTTATAACATATTAACACTACACTAATTCTAGCACGTCAAAACCTCTTGTTTTAAATAATGACAGGGCATTTAACTTTTGATTACATTTTTTGAATTTGTTGACATTTTCTTTTACTTTTTGAACATGGCAAACGACTGTTGAATGGTCACATAATGCCAAAAAAATAGTTGCAAGATGGAATTGTCCTTGGGCCCTCCCACCCACCCTTATGTTGTTGAAATAGGACATGCACACTTTAACAAACCAATCATTTCAGCGACAGGGCCTACCAAACAACTGTGGCTGAAATGATTGGTTTGTTTGGGCCCCCACACCAAAATAACAATTCATCTCTCCCTGTACAAACTAAACAGGCTCTACTGAGGAAAGATGCATCCTCATCCTCAACCTCTGATTCCTCTCCCCCTACAGTGTGTACTTCCTCTTCCTCACACATTATCAATTTGTCCCCGCTGGACTCCACAACCACAGGTCCCTCTGTACTATCTGGAGGGCAGTGCTGTACTTCATTGAGGAATTGATTATTCATTTTTATAAACATCATTTTTTCAACATTGTGAGGAAGCAACCTCCTTCGCCGCTCACTGACCAGGTTCCCCGCTGCACTAAAAACTCTTTCCGAGTACACACTGAAGGGGGGACAACTCGGATAAAATAGAGCCAGTTTGTACAGGGGCTTCCAAACTGCTTTTTGGAGTTCTATCACATCACTACCTCTAGTTAATTTAGATTGCAAGGCTTGTAAATACTTTGAAGATAAAAAAGGCAGGCTGCACAGACTGTGGAGCTAGAAAGTTAAATTAAATGGACCACGTTACTTTGGTGGCTATCTATGCCCCCCCCCCCCCCCGCCCTACACTTGTAGTTGAATAAAAAAAAAGCAGCCTGCATAGACTGTAGAACTAGAAATTGAAATATACAAAGAAATGGACAAAGGCAGTTTGGTATCTGTCTGCATCAGATCCCCTATCCACTAGGAGTAAAATAGAAAACTATTCAACCGTTATACAATCTAGAATATAAATAGAAATTGAGAAAGGCAATTTGGTATCTGTCTGCATCATAATCATCAACATCCTCCTCAGCGCCAGCTACATCAATATCCTCCTCCCGGTGTACAACATTCACACCTTCATTAGCCAAATCTGTAACTGGACTGTGGGTGATCCTTCCAGCATATGCAGAGGGCGTGCTGCAAATGCTGGATGGAGTCACCTCTTCCCGTACAGTGATGGGAAGGTCAGGGTTCACAACCAACAACACCCTTGGACTCGCCTTGGGGATTTGTGATGTCATCTGTTTAGAAGGCAGAGTTCTTTGCTGTTTTGTTGTTGTTGCTGACAGCATAATTCTCTTAAATTTTTTGTGGGGGGGGAGGAGGAGGGCTTAGATCCTTGGGTGAAGCTGGACCACTAGTCATGAACACAGGCCAGGGCCTAAGCCGTTCCTTGCCACTACGTGTCGTAAATGGCATATTGCCAACTTTACGTTTCTCCTCAGATGATTTTAAGTTTCTCTTTTTGCTATTTTTTGAGAACTTGGGCTTTTTGGATTTTACATGCCCTGTACTAGGAGATTGGGCATCGGGCTTGCCAGACGACGTTGATTGCATTTCATCGTCTGTCATGACTAGTGGCAGCAGCTTCAGCATTAGGAGGAAGTGGGTCTTGATCTTTCCCTACTTTATACTCCAAATTTTGGTTTTCCATTATATGTAGCACAAGAGAGCGTACCCCTAAGCCACACACACTCGGCAAAGCCTTTAAAAATTATATGCGGCACAGGAGAGTACCACTGGACTTATACTGCTGAATCAGTGAACTTTGTAATAGCAGTAGCACTGGACTTATACTGCTGAATCAGTGAACTTTGTAATATAGCAGTACCACTTGACTTATACTGCTGAATCAGTGAACTTTGTAATAGCAGTAGCACTGGACTTATACTGCTGAATCAGTGAACTTTGTAATAGCAGTAGAACTGGACTTATACTGCTGAATCAGTGAACTTTGTAATATATCAGTACCACTGGACTTATACTGCTGAATCAGTGAACTTTGTAATATAGCAGTACCACTTGACTTATACTGCTGAATCAGTGAACTTTGTAATAGCAGTAGCACTGGACTTATACTGCTGAATCAGTGAACTTTGTAATAGCAGTACCACTGGACTTATACTGCTGAATCAGTGAACTTTGTAATATATCAGTACCACTGGACTTATACTGCTGAATCAGTGAACTTTGTAATATAGCAGTACCACTTGACTTATACTGCTGAATCAGTGAACTTTGTAATAGCAGTACCACTGGACTTATACTGCTGAATCAGTGAACTTTGTAATATATCAGTACCACTGGACTTATACTACAGAATCAGTGAACTTTGTAATATAGCAGTACCAATGGACTTATACTGCAGGATTGTTTTGCGATATTTTTTTTTTTTTTATAATTACTTTTTTTGAAATTTTTTATAATTTGGGAATAATGGGGAAATAACAATGCCCTTAGAAGGACAGAGCACAGGACACAGCACCACTGGACTGAACAGGACACAGCACAGGACCCAGCAGCACCACTGAACTCAAAATTGACAGAGCACAGCACACAACACCACTGGACTGATACTGCTGAATGTGTGAACTTTGTAATATTGCAGTACCACTCGACTTTTACTGCTGAATGTGTGAACTTGGTAATATTGCAGTACCAATGGGCTTATACTGTAGGATTGGTTTTGCAAATTTTGTTGTACTTAAAAAAAAATGTAATTAGTTTTTTGTATTTTTTTTATCACTTTTTTTTAATTTTTTAAACACTTGGGAATATTGGGGAAATAAGAACTATGCCCTTAGAAGCACAGGACACAGGACCACTGGACTGAACAGGACACAACACAGGACCCAGCTGCACCACTGAACTCAAAATCGACAGAGCACAGCACACAGCACCACTGGACTGATACTGCAGAACACAGCATAGCACAGAACTAAACAGCACAGCACGAGATCTACCAGGACAGAGGACCACCTAACACACCCTCCCTCTACCCTGATCAATGCCCGAGTGAAGATGGCGGCGACTAGCGGGGAATTTATAGGTTCTGAGTATCGCGAGATCCGACAGCGGGATTATGACTCCGAGTCTCGGTTTCAAGTTTTCATTTGGCGCCAATACCCGGATCTGTCTCGGATCCGACTCGGATCGGCAACGTTCGGGTGGGCTCGGATTCAGGAAATCCGAGTGCGCTCATCTCTAGAATTTATTCGGTGTCAGTGGGAGTTGTTATGTTATAACCAGCCTAAAAAAGGAAAAATAATTCACATGGAGATAGGACCGCCAAGTTCCACTGAAATACTGGCTACCCAGATCTAGACACTTTCTCAAATTGTAGTATCATATAAGGAAGCGCTCTTCTAAATAATGCAGCACCTCATATAAAAGTAATAGATATAAAAAAGGGGAGAAGGGCGCAGGTAAAAAATAAAAAGCTGACAGACAGCAGTAAATGTTTATAGCTCTTTGTGATGAGATAAAGACCGATGCACAGATCCGGAAATATCAATCAAGTAATTAAAAGGATAATCTTACCCTAGAATTCCCTAGTATGAAACTAACATCGCCAGCATTCAGAAATCCCTTTTCATCACAAATATATGTCCGTGTTGTTATCCAGCGTCTTCTCGCGTCTAAGACGCCGGGAGTAGGTCTCTGTCTCTGTCCCGCCTGGATGCTGTGTCAGTGTCGGAGATAATTTCTCGTACTGACTAGTAACTCATGTCACCGCCTCTGACACGCGAAAGTGAGTCACTGACCCACAAAGGAACAGAGACTGATGTGATTCAAATTAGCTTGCTCCAACGTGTTTTATCCGAAGTATGGACTTTCTCAAGGATATTGTAAGCAGAGAGTGAAACGATAATATAGGTCATCCTTCCTCTTGATTGGATAAAATATTTATTAAGAAAAATATGTTAAAAAATGTATTAAAGATGTAAAAAATGTAAAAATCAAAAATAAATATATAAACAAAAGAATAAATTAGATACTTGAAAATAAGCCTAAATCAAAATCGCTATTCAAACCATGAGCATAAGGGTTTTCATCATATATATCCATTTGGTTTCCAAGCATGAGATGTTTTCTAAGAAATTGCCTCCTCTACAAAATTTCTTAACATGTTGTATACCTATAAATTTTAATTCTTTGGGATTACATTGCGGATTATTAATAAAATGATTTGGAATGCTATGAGTTTTAAGTCCTCTTTTAATATTATAAAGATGTTCCGCTATTCTTATATTCAGGGTACGTTTCGTTCTGCCTATGTATAAGATTCCAAAAGGGCATTCCAGCATGTAGATAACTCCTTCCGTATTACAACTAATAGCTTGTTTATTATAGAATGTTTTCCCATTGGACGTGGAATTAAATTGAGTAATAGCTTTAGTTAGAAAGACAACTTCTACATGCCTTACATTTCAAACCGTAATAAAATCCATGTGACTCCTTTCTATTTGATTTTGTCATGGAAAGTGTAATTAAGCTGTTTGTAAGTATGTTTTGCAAATTTTTTGCTTTCTTATAAATAAATTTCGGTTTCTCAGACAAAAAATCCTTTACATCTTCATCCAATTTTAAAATATGCCAATATTTTTGGATAATATCTTCCACAGCTTTGGTGTTACTATTGATTTGACTAAAAAACAAAACTTCTGGGACAGCTGTTATGTGGACATTTTTGTTCTTATTATATGTGCGGACAGTTGTTCTTTCTAATTGTCTCACTTTCTCTAAAGCTGAATCTACTGATTTTTCATCATAGTCCCTTTCTAGGAACTTAAGTCACAGGAGTTCGCTTTGTGTTTCAAATATGTCTTTATTAGTGCAGTTTCTTCGTAATCTCTTAAATTGTCCTGATGGTATATTACGTATCCAACTCTTATGGTGATTAATGGTGGCTAACAGTTAATTGTTGGTGTCAACTTCCTCTGTGTAATTTTTAGTATTGAGAAAATTGTCTTCAATATAGATGGTAAGATCCAAAAAATTAACTTGACGGGTACTGACATCAGCTAGAAATTCCATATTAAGTGTATTACTGTTGATATTTAAGGAGATGTTGGAGATCTTCATTACTTCCATCCCACAGAAAGAATATATCATCTATATATCTCCACCATTGTATTAGATTCTGAGCAAAGGAGTTATTGGTCCATATAAAGTAATCCTCCCATTTTGCTACAAACAAATTAGCATAGATTTTACATCACATGTACTCAGAATATAAGTGTCTTTCCATTCCATAGTACTTAAAATTTGAAGAATAGATGTGTTATCTTGCAAAAAACTTCTCTGTTGAGAAACCAATCTTTGTAAATAAAAATCCACATAACCTGAAAGATTTGGTGTGATGGAATCAATTCCAGATACAATCGGTCGGCCTGGTGCATTGTACATGTCTTTGGGAATCTTCGGAAGGTGATAAATCACCGGAACCTTTGGATTTTCAATATGAAGGTAGTCAAATTCTTTCTTTGAAAGAACCCCAATATTAAAACCTTCTTCTGATAAATCATACAGTTGTTTCTGATAATGAACTGTCGGATCTTTAGGCAATTGATAGGTGCCTGTGTCCGCTAATAGCCGTTCCAGTTCCTCCATGTATTTTACCTTATCCATAATAACAATTCCACCTCCTTTATTGTCCGGTTTTATGATGATGTCCTTTTCCTCCTTTAGTTGCTTCACGCTAACAGCTCTTCTTTAGACATGTTCTGTTTAATTTTCATTTTTTCTGGAAGATTTTCTAAATCCTTTTCCACTAATTGTCGAAAAATTTCAACTGAAGAGCCTTTGGTAAAACTTGGATTGAAATTGCTTTTTGGTCTAAAGTTGGTATGTTCATAAGGGTGAGTATTATATACCTTCCTTTCTATTGGATTTTTCAAACAGTACTTTTTCAAACATAATTTGCGAACAAATTGATGTAAATCAATATAAACATTGAATTTGTTAATACCAGATTGAGGTGCAAACTTCATTCTGTCCATCTGTCTATCTCATCACAAAGAGCTATAAATATTTACTGTTTTCTGTCAACTTTCTCAAGTTGTACAGAAACTCTCGACCCATTTTTGAATAAGGAAGAGGCATCGAGAGCTTCCAAAGCTACCAAAGGTAGTGAAACCTAAAATAAACCTTCATGACTGGTTCTCTGGAGTAGGAAAGTTATTCCACAGCTTCAAGGAGAGATGGAAATTATATTTCAGGTAAAGGCCTAATTCTTCAGGATCTGCATAACAAAGAGTGGACATTATTATTCCAGGGAGACCAACAAATATGGGGTTTGATCTCAATCCTAGCCATCCAGCACTTCTCTCAGTAGATGCATTTTTTGAATCCCTCAGTTTATTATATGATGACCCTGACAGGGAACATCATTTGTGATCTCAAAGCAGGACGCAGGAAGGAGGAGGAATACTATGCTGAATTTAGATTTCTGGTCCATAGACAGTGAATGGAATGATCTGGCTTTGCGCTGACATTTAAAGTTGGGACTTTCTGAACTGATAAAAGACTCTCTGGTCCAGTAGCCAATCCCAGATACATTAGAAAGGGAAGAAGGAACAGCTGAAACAAGAGGAGCGAGTGTGGCTCAGAGTTGAGATTGGGACACTTGTGAGGGTGCATTAGTGTGAATAGTGTTATCGAGAATAAGGTCACCTCCAAAAAAGAGATGTGTTTTCAAAGAGGATCTAAAGATTTGAAGGCTGTGGGAAAGTCTGATTGAGCGTGGTAGGGAATTCCATAAGTGGGGAGCAGCACGAGAGAAGTCTTGTAGGCGGGTGTGAGAGGTGGTTATCAGAGATGAGACAAGGCGCAGATCAGAGGTAGATCTAAAAGGGTGAGAGGGAGAGCATTTTGATATGAGATTTGAGATGTATGCAGGGGTGTTGCTGTTGAGGGCTTTGTAGGTAAGGATGAGTAATTTGAATTTGATTCTGGAGGACACTGGGAACCACTGTAGGGATTTGCAAAGTGGTGCAGCAGATGTGGAGCGGTGAGAGAGGAAGATCAGTCTTCAGCCAGCATTTAGGATGGATTGAAGTGTGGATTTATGGGTGTCAGGAATACCAGACAGCAGGAAGTTGCAATAGTCAAGATGGGAGATGATAAGAGAATCGATAAGAGTTTTGGTAGCATGTTGAGTACAAAGAGGGCAAATTCTGGCAATGTTTTTAAGGTGGAGTCGACAGAACTGGGAGAGAGTCTGGATGTGAGGAATGAAACAGAGGGCGGATTCAAGTGCGACACCAAGGTAGCGGGCTTGGGAGACTGAGGAAATTGTGATATTATTAACAGTGAGAGAGGTTTGAGGGCAGGTGGAGACTCTAGCAGGGGGGAAGATAATAAGTTCTATTTTGGACATGTTGAACTTAAGAAAGCATTGGGACATCCATGTGGAGATAACAGAAAGACAGCTGGTTACATGAGAGAGTACAGAAAGAGAGAGGTCCGAGAAAGAGATATAGATTTGTGTGTCATCAGCCTAGTGGTGGTATTGGAGGTTGAATGAGCGAATTAGTGTCCCGAGAGAAGAAGTCTATAATGAAAAAAGTAAAGGGCCAAGAACAGAGCCTTGTGGGACGCCAACAGATAATGGAAGTGGAGGGGAGGATGTGCCAGAGGTAGAAACACTAAAGGAGCGGTTTGAAAGGTAGGAAGAGAACCAAGAAAGGAATGTGTCACGACGGCCAATAGAGTGAAGGGTGTGCAGGAGAAGAGGGTGATCAACAATATAAAAAGCAGCAGAGAGGTCTAGGAGAATGAGTATGGAGAAATTATTAGATTTTGCAGTAAGTAGAACATTGGTCACTTTTGTGAGAGCAGTTTCAGTGGAATTTGGGTTGGTGGAAACCTGATTGCAGAGAGTCGAGAATGGAATGAGAATAGAGAAAGTGAGACAGGCGATTGTACACTAATTGCTGAAATAGTTTGGAGGTAAAGGGGGGATGAGAAATAGGATGATAGTTGGAGCGAGAGGCTGGATCTAGAGATGGTTTCTTTAGAATAGGTGAAATGAGCGCATGTTTAAAGGAGGATGTAAATGTGCCAGTGGAGAGAGACAGGTTGAAGAGGTGTGTTAGAGTTGGGCATGCAGTGGAGGAGAGGGAGAAGAAGAAGTTGGGAGGGAATAAAGTCGAGTGGACACGTTGTAGGGTGAGATGAAAAAATGAGTGCAGTGAGTTTGTCTTCAGCTACTGGAGAGAATTGTCACGGGCACTAGGAGTTCTGCTCAGGATTCACCAGGTGACTATGCTTACCAGAGGAGCGGAGTTTGCACAGCGGTCCTCTGGCAGCAGGGTGAATAGTGGAATGTATATAACAGCAGATGGAGAGAGGATGCCAATGGAATTGATGATAGTCAGTGACTTGCAGCTATACTGGTAGATGAGTCAGCGACTTGCAGCTATATTGGTAGATGAGTCAGCGACTTGCAGCTATAGTGGAAGGCAGGTTTCAACCACGGAGAGCCGGGTGGACGTGAGCAGGTGAAGGAAGGTAATGGGAGAGTCAGTGGTCTGCGCTCAGCAAGTTGTACCACTGCTGTGAAGGGAAGACTTGTCCAGGTGCCGGTAGGTAGCGGGAAGTCAGTGGTCTGCGTTCAGCAAGTTGTACCACTGCTGTGATGAGAAGACTTGTCCAGGTGCAGGTAGGAAGTGGGAAATCAGTGGTCTGCATTCAGCAAGTTGTACCACTGCTGTGATGAGAAGACTTGTCCAGGTGCAGGTAGGTAGAGGAGGCATCAGTGGTCTGCGGACAGCAAGTTGTACCACTGCGAGGGGGTGAGGACTTGTCCAGGTGAGGATAAGTGGAGGAATGAAGAGTCAATAATTGTATGAATGCAATGAGAACACAGAGGAACTTGCTCCAAACAGATATGCAGCGTTATAGCTAATAGTCTATAGCGGGTATGGATACCGCTGCTGAGTAGGGAAGCTTGTCCTAAGCGGATATGCAAGGTAACAGTTGAAAGTCAATAGCAAGTAAGCATACCACTGATGAGTAGAGAAGCTTGTTCACGAGGATATGCAGGCACAGCAGGAGCGCTGAACGGCTGAAGCGGGTATGAGAACCACCGATGAGTAGAGCAGGTAATCAGCAGGAAGCTGAAGACACGAGCAGGACACAGGAGTCAGTAGCGGGTATGAGAACCACCGATAAGTAGAGCAGGTAATCAGCAGAAAGCTGAAGACACGAGCAGGACACAGGAGTCCGTAGCGGGTATGGGAACCACCGATGAGTAGAGCAGGTAATCAGCAGGAAGCTGAAGACACGAGCAGGACACAGGAGACACCTTCAGAGACTCACAGGGAATGAGACTCAAGACCAGGCAACGAGGTAATGAGCACAGGTGCCTTAAATAGGTCGAGATGCCTGATTCTCCAATTAGATTAAAAGCAAAGGTCATAAGAGTTCTTGGGTGCTGCGCATGCGCAGTCCATCAAGATGGCGGATGGCCGCGGCTCAGGACAGGCGCCGGCAGGAAGGCTAGAGAACCACGCACCAGCGCAGAGGCACTCACGGTCTGGTGAGTGACAAGAATGAATTAAGAGTGGATTGGGGAGAGTGGGTAAAGGTGTGAGTGGTATTAGGCATGAGGCAATATCTTGTGAAATGGTGTCAATTTAGTCTTTAAAATAGGTGGTAAAATTATGGGCAGTGAGGGAGGAAAGAGGAGGAGGTGCAGGTGGGCAGAGAAGTATTAGAAGACTGGGTGAATATTAGAGATCTGAAGAATGTTTGTTTGGCATTTGAAAGGGCAGTACCGTAAGATGAAAGGATAAATTTATAATGGAGAAAATCGGGATAGGAACAAGATTTCCTCCAGTGGTGCTCTGCAATGCGGGAGCACTTTTGCCGGTTGCGGGTCTGTTTATTGTGCAATGGCTGGGGTTTGGATCATCGGTGAACATATGTAGTAGCTGGAGCTGCATTGTCTAGGGCTGAAGTGAGTGTTTTGTTATAGAAAGATCAACCTGATTAGGACAGGACAATGCAGTCATTGGAGAAAATAGTTGTTTTAGTGAAAATGAGAAATGGATTGGGTTAAGAGTACTTAGGTTTTGTTGTATATGTGTGTATTTGGGTGCAAGGGGAAGGTCATGAAGTAAGGTGAGGCTGAAGGAAAGGAGGTTGTGGATGCTAAATTGGAGAAATTAGAGATGAAGACAAGCTTGAGGGAGTGCCCATCACAGTGGGTAGGGGATGAGATCCATTGGGAGAGACCAAAGGAGGAAGTAAGTGAAAGAAGTTTAGTGGCAGAAGAGACAGTGAGATTATCAATAGGAATGATGAAATCACCTATTATTATTATTATTACTATTTATTTTTATAGCGCCACTAATTTCGCAGCACTGTACAGAGAACTCCCTCACATCAATCCTTGCCCCATTTGGGTTTACAGTCTAAATTCCCTAACATACACACACACACACACAGACAGACACACAGACTAGGGTCGATTTGTTAGCAGCCGAAAAAATTACCAGTATGTTTTTGCAGTGTGGGAGGAAACCAGAGCACCCGGAGGAAACCCACGCAAACACGGGGAGAACATGCAAACTCCTCACAGATAAGGCCATGGTCGGGAATTTAACTCATGACCCCAGTGCTGTAAGGCAGAAGTGCTGACTACTTAGCCACCGTGTTGTACATGTATGAGTGTTGGCAGGTCAAAGGATAGGAAATAAGTGAGCCAGTAGGCAAAGTTGTCAAGGAATTGGGAAGCTGGAACTGGGAGGTGATAAGTGACAGCACCATGAAGGTGGAGAGAATAAAATAGACAGATACTGTGGACTTCAAAGGAAGTCCACACTATCATTTCAGCTGCCCCCTTCAGCCATCCCCCTCAGCAATTTCATCATCCCCCTTCTTCTGCTCCCTTTAGCATTTTCACCTGCCCCTTTAGCATTTTCACCTGCCCTCTTAGTGTTTTCACCTGCTCCCTTAGCGTTTTCACTTGCCTCCTTAGCGTTACCACATGACCACTTCAGTGTTCTCACCTGCACAGCCAGTAGGCAAAGTTGTCAAGGAATTGGGAAGCTGGAACTGGGAGGTGATAAGTGACAGCACCATGAAGGTGGAGAGAATAAAATAGACAGATACTGTGGACTTCAAAGGAAGTCCACACTATCATTTCAGCTGCCCCCTTCAGCCATCCCCCTCAGCAATTTCATCATCCCCCTTCTTCTGCTCCCTTTAGCATTTTCACCTGCCCCTTTAGCATTTTCACCTGCCCTCTTAGTGTTTTCACCTGCTCCCTTAGCGTTTTCACTTGCCTCCTTAGCGTTACCACATGACCACTTCAGTGTTCTCACCTGCACAACTCCCCCACCCCAGACATTAGGACTTACTTACCTGCTGTTCTTCTGGCGCAGCAGTCTTCTCTTCAATATTTTAGATGACAGGCAGTCTGGCAGCGATTGCTGCTAGCTGCCTGTCAGTGCGGTAACGGGCACTTCTTACTCTGGTCACATGAGGTGTGGAAGTCCCAATCTCATGTGACCATAGTAAGAAGCACCATGCGGCCACAATGACAGGCAGCTAGCAATCGCTGCCAGACTGCCTGTCATATAACAGTGACAGTCAGGCCGAACCCCTTTAGACCCGATGATTCCAGCCCGTCGTTGCCATTATTAAAAGAAAGCCTATTGGTTGATCGGGCCCTGGATATGCTACCCCCACACAGGAGCTGTGACAGTGCTATCAAATTAGTTCTGGGGGCCAATTTTAGCTGGTCTCACACAGGACCCGTCTACTTTATTGTCGCAGGTTCAAGATCAAGTTCCTCCAGAGACTCTTTTCAACTCTTACTGTTTCTGAAGGTCTTAGAAAAGCTGTATTGCCAAACATCATTCCTGCAAAATCTCTGGCATCCTGGTATTTTCAAGATATTGAAACAATTATATTGAACACTCTGGTGGCCAACAGTGAAATATGCAAATAATTTGTTTTGTCCTGTGACATCTGTGCCAGAAATAAAACTCTAAGGAATGTTCCATATGTTCCATATGGTTAACTCATGCGTCTAGTAAACCTTGGACCCATATTTCTATAGATTTTATCATTGACATGCCTATTGCAGATGGTCGTAACACTGTCTGGGTTATTGTTGATTGTTTCAGCAAGATAGCTCATTTTGTTCCTCTCACCAAGTTGCTCACTGCTAAATCATTGGCTTCTCATCATTCAACATGTATTCAGACCCCATGGATTGCTTTATAGTCTCAGAAGATCTCAAATTGTTGCTCAGTTCTGGAAGTACTCTTCTGGGTACTAATTAAGTCTATCATTTACCTTTCAACCTCAATGACAGAATAAACCAGTCTTTGGAACAGTATCTGCAATGTTATATTTCTATATTTTAAAATAATTGGGTTGAATATTTTGCATACAACAACTCTTGTCATACTTCACCATTCTTCTGCATGTTTATTCAGCATTACTGAAATTATTCATTAGACCATCTCATAACCACTTATCTCCCTGATGTATGTAATACCAATCTACATTTTAGATCCATCTGGAGGAAAGCTCATTCAACCTTGTTATATGCATCTATCCACTCAAAGTTCTTCTCGGGCCAACACTGTAAAGCATGTACTTTTAAAGGGGATAATAGGGTGAGTATGTTCATCACAAACAACAGACTCCAGCATATTTTCAGCTAATTTGGACCCAGATACATTTGTCCATTCAAGCTTATTCAAAAAGTGAATTATAGGGGGCGTGGCTTGGACGCCAAAGTGAGAGGACCTTCTTGTGGAGCTCCCGTGACATCTCCCAATAACGGTTCAAATTTACCCTCCAAGACCCGTTTTTGTCTCCCCTGTGTGCCTCTAGAATACCCTCCTCGCCTGGAGGTAACACTCTCACCTGCTCCGGCCCTGTCGGCTGCCGTGTGGCGATCCCCGCTGCCTTTGTGGGGCCCTGCTGCCCGGGCGGGCTCCCGCTTCGGAGGCTCTCTCTCCTGCAGCCCAGGGGGTGCTGTCCCCCCCGCTCAGCGTCTGCTCCGCCGCTCTGCCGGCGCGTCGTCCTGCCAACCCAGAGAACTCTATCCGGCGCTGCCCCCGGGCCGCCCCGCGGCTTCAGCCCGGCTCCGGCGACGCTGTCGGTCTGGAGTGCTGCTCCTGAGGGCTTCCCGGCTCACGTCCTGTGAAGCGCCTGGCGAAGAATCCCCACTCGGGGTCCCGGCCACGCTGATCCGGAAGTCGCGGCCACCATTGTCCCCTTCACTTCCGGAACTCAACAGGAAGAGGTGCCTGCTGGGAAGGAGGAGGAACCCAGAGAGGAGTGAGAAGCGACGGACGCACTCCCCCTTGTGGTGACCCGTTTGCCTGCTCCAACAGCCTGCCGTTTTTTCTGTGCTACAAGCCCACTGGCCTCCTCTGATCTAGGGGCCTGCTTGCCCTATGCTGTATCCGGGTGAGTGCCTGGTGTTTCTGACCCCCCCGCTGTTTAGTCTCCCTACATGCTTTCTGAACTGCTGTAGTAGGAGTCCCCCAAACACTGGTGGTCTCAGTCGTACCCACCTCTTGTTGGGTTTCTAAGTCAGGTGTGGGACACCATAAAGGAGTCTTTGATCCCTCTCAACCGCTGTATACTGCAAGTCACCACGTAGAAGACCATCGCACTCCAGCCTCACAGTAAAATTTGTTGGTAGGCTCTCCTGGAGTCATATCAGAGTCACCAGATCATCCAGAGAGAAAACTAACAGCGGGACACTAGGGTAGATACTACCCCTCTACTTATCTGTACCACAACTTATTATGTCCACTTAACCCATATGGGTTTGTTCCCCGCCCGTCTGCCTTATACTCAACATTAGCAAACGGTTTCCCAGAGATTCTGCACTTAACATGAATAAATCTACGGGTAAAGGCCGCAAAGGCGCACCAGTTGAGATAACTCAACACTTCTCCCGTCAGGACAAAGCATACTTCATCTTCTCCTAACTCCCCTTCGGAGTCCCAGAGCGACCGAGACCCTCTTACCACTGCTTCTCCCTCAACCAAGGCGGACTTTGCTGATTTACAAAATTTAATCGTGGAGCGCACTAACGCCTTTTCCGTTGATCTTCAGAAGGCTATAGGTGATCTCAAAACAGAAATGGTTGCAATCTCCAAAAGAACCTCGGTTCTGGAAAACAAGATGGAGTCGTCACTTACATTCCAAAATGTAGCCTCAAAAGATATAGACTTCCTGCTAAAGGTCAACGATTTCATGAGGGACAAACTGGAAGATGTCGAGAACAGGGAACGTCGCAATAATCTCAGATTACGCAACATCCCCGAATCAGTGGAACCTACGGATCTGGAGGACTATGTGAGTAGGTTCTTCTCTTCTCTGGACTCATCCAATCACCCAATGCAGATCGAACGAGTTCATAGGGCCTTGAGACCACGCCCAAAAGATTCCGAACCCCCTCGTGATGTGATATTGAGACTACTATCCTTTAAGACCAAGGAACTTATTACCAAAGCGGTTCGGAATTCTTCTTATACTCTTTACGAAGGGTCCCTTATCCAAGTTTTTCAAGATCTCGCCCCTTCAACTATAGCCAAGAGACGTGACCTCAGGGAGGTTACCAGCATCCTTAGAGAAAACGGATACAAATACCACTGGGGTTTCCCTTTTCATTTGATTATTGAAGTTGAGGGCCGTCAAGAGTCAATCCGAACACCGAACGAAGGAAAAGACTTACTCCGCAGGCTCCATCTCTTCCGTCTTGACAGGATCGTGGGTGGCGATGCCCAGAGTTCCTCGCAACAACCTCCTTGATTTGTAAATCTATGTCTCTGTTAGAGGAGACGTGAAGTAATATTGTGCTTTTACTTGCTCAGTTTCTATTTTCTTTTATTCTTCTAACAAATGTCAATATTTTCATGTTGCTCTCATGATCTCATAACCATAGATATTGTTGTCTCTGGTTACAAGTTTAGCTTCGGTTTAACCCTATTATGTTATTTATGTACGGGCGGGGGACGTAGCCTGACCTCCTAGCCACGCACCCGCATACCTTGGGATTTTCTTAGCAGTTTATCTGATAGTTTATATTTTATACGCACTCCTGTACTCTGTGCCTTGGTTCTGATAATTGAATAGGAAAACTTTGCCTTGTTTTTTAAGTTAATATAGCTTTTTAGGCACTGTCCTAGTAGGTCTCTCCTCTGCTATTGAGGTCTGAACCTACACCCTTGCCTTTCTTCTTTCATAACTCCTCCTTCCTTCTCTCTTCCTTCCCTTCCCTTCCCACTCCCTCCTCCCCTCCCCCCAACCCCTCCCCCCTGGTACTCCAGTTCGAAGGATAACATTTTTACTCTTTGTGTTTCTCCCAAGAATACCGATCTTGACTCTTACAACACTCTCCCTTAATGTTAAAGGGTTAAACACACCTCAAAAGCGCTCTATGCTATTCCATACGTTACGAAAACTTAATGGTGATATAATTTTTTTGCAGGAGACTCATTTCGATGCGGGTTGCCATCCTTCCCTGTCCTCAAGGGGATATCCTGATGCCTACTATTCCTCTCATTCAACAAAGAGGAATGGTGTTGCCATTCTTCTCCGCAGTTCAGTTCCGTTTGTTGTGTCAGCAGTTAAGGACGACCCTGAAGGCCGGTTTCTCTGCCTGTCGGGAAAAATTGGTCATCTAGATATAACCTTTGCCAACGTTTACGCGCCAAATACAGGTCAGACAGCTTTTTTCACACACTTTTTCTCGGAACTACACCATTTCCGTAAGGGTCTGCTTTTACTCGGGGGTGACTTTAACACTGTTATGTCCCCCCTCCTAGACAGATCCGCCTCTAGGCACACCTCCTCCCCATCTTCACATACAAAACATCTGCAAAAACAAGTGACTGAGGCCGGCTTATTTGATATCTGGCGAGCGTTATATCCCTCTTCAAGGGACTACACATTTTACTCCTTTCCCCACCAAACCTACTCCCGGATTGACATGTTTATGGGCTGCTCAAACATCTTCCAACATATAACTAGGGCTGATATAGTTCCCAATACGTGGTCCGACCACTCTATATTATCGTTAACGGTTGACCTTTTTCAGAACCCTCGGGGCAGAACCTCCTGGAAATTGAACGAGACTCTTCTTAAACTCCCCGGGTTTAAAGATTTCATATCTGACTCCATCACGAAATACTTTGCGACCAATTCAGACCCAGAGATTCAGATCTCCACTATATGGGAAGCCCACAAGGCAGTTATTCGGGGGGACATCATTCAGTTTGCCTACCGCAGGAAAAAACTTACTCTTCAACTTAAAAATTTAGAAACAACACATAAGGAGTCTAACTCCCATTCAGTTTTGAAAGAAATCCAAAAGACTAGGGGCGAAATTCAGTCAATTCTCGCAGAGAGAACAGAATGCCAGCTTAGATGGCTTAATCAAACATTCTTTGAAAAAGGCAACAAGGCCGATTCGCTCTTGGCCAGGAGACTGAGAGCGAAACGGGGCTCCCAAACAATCAATTCTATCAGAAACAAAAAAGGGGACCTATCTTACGATCCTAGGACCATAAATGAAACATTCCACAAATATTATGAAAATCTGTACAACCTTCATAAGGACCAAACTTCATTTAAAGCCCCCCCTCAAATTATCAATACCTACTTAGATAATTGTTCTCTTCCTTCCCTATCCTCCCGCCAGGCTTCTACTCTTAACGAGGCTATCTCCAATGAAGAAGTAATCTCTGCACTAAAGTCACAGAAGAACTCCAAAGCCCCCGACCCTGACGGCTTTATGATGCTTTATTATAAAACATTCTCCAAAGAACTAGTCCCTCATTTGACGCATCTGTTTAATTCCATTATGACGGGGGGTAAATTCCATACGGAATCCATGCGTTCCACTATAGTGGTGATTCCTAAACCTAACAAGGACCCGACCTGTTGCCCCAGCTACCGCCCCATTTCACTAATCAACTCTGACGTTAAACTTTTTGCCAAAATTCTGGCAAATCGTCTAAATGCCTATTTACCAACACTGGTCTTCCCAGACCAAGTAGGTTTTGTCCCCACCAGGCAGGCTCTAGATAACACTAGGCGTACTATTGACATCATCGCCCATATTAATCAGAATAAGATCCCGTCAGTGGTTTTGGCATTAGACGCCGAAAAGGCCTTTGACAGACTCTCGTGGCCTTTCATGTTCAGCACATTAAGTCATTTCGGTTTAAACGGGGCCTTTCTTTCGGCCATCCAGGCCCTATATCACCGCCCCACTTCATCGGTATTGACCAATGGGCTCCTATCCCAGGCTTTTTCACTAGGTAATGGCACTAGACAGGGGTGTCCCTTGTCCCCCCTCTTATACGCTTTATGCATAGAACCTTTAGCTGCCGCCATTAGAAGAAACCCAGACATATCAGGGATTCAAATTGGTCCTCGTCACTTCAAAATCTCCCTATTCACTGATGTAGTACTATTAACACTCGAAAACCCCCTCATTTCACTCCCAAATCTTCTTAAAGAACTTAAAGAATATGGATCTTTATCAAACTATAAAATAAATAATTCTAAATCGGAAGCCCTTTCACTCCAAGTCCCTATCGTCACCAAAAAATTCTCGAATCTTCATTCGATTTCCAATGGTGCCCCAAGGCGCTACGATATTTAGGGGTTCAGATCACGAAAGAATACAAACAGCTATTCCACGCCAACTACACCCCCTTATTTGACTCAATAAAAAGAGACCTGGCCAGATGGGACTCGCTTTTTGTCTCCTGGTTTGGTAGGATTAGTGTGATAAAAATGAACATTCTGCCTAGAGTCTTATACCTTTTCCAGACCTTACCAATTCCAATCCCAGGTACTTTTCTAACGAATCTGCAATCTTCATGCGGTACATTTATCTGGCAAGGTAAAAAATCAGGACTCAAAAGGTCCTGCCTAGCTAAACCCACCCAGTCAGGGGGATATGGACTTCCGCTCTTGGAGCGCTACTAATATGCAGTTAACCTTAGTCATATCAGTTCCTGGCAGTCTGCTCCGGAGATCAAGAGATGGGTCGATCTAGAGAACGCATATACACCAGATCACAATCTGAATTCGCTCCCCTGGCTCCCTAGAGCTCAAAGGCCGGCCTCAGTGTACTCGCACCCCTCCATACAGTTCACACTCAACCTATGTGACAAGCTCCATAGGAAGTGGGAGCTCACCTCATTTCCTTCTCCTCTTACTCCACTGTGGCATCACCCGGATTTTCCAGCAGGAAATATGCGGTCATTCTCGCGCCCCTGGCAAGAGGCTGGTATCACTCAGTTTACTCACATTATGGGAGATTTTGCTCCCCGTACTTTCCCGGATCTAAGAGAAAAAAAGGGCCTTCCTTTGTCCTTACATTTTGCTTACACTCAAATCCGAAGCTTTATTCAATCACTCTGTAGATCTTCCAAGCTACGTAGCCTCACTCCTTTTGAGAGGAGCTGTGTGTATAGGCCAGGAGATTCAGGACTAATATCTCTGATATATCATAAATTCCTGGAACCAAAAACTGACACTGCGGAATCATTTGAGGTGGCATGGCTTCGGGATACTGGTAGAGCTCTGGATCAGAAGGGATGGTCCCGGCTACGAGTGAGAATCTCCAAAATCTCCATTAATACCTCAATACGAGAAAACACATTTAAAGTATATACAAGATGGTATCTAGTGCCCTCAAAGCTCCACATAATATATCCGGGCACTTCTGACTCATGCTGGAGAGGGTGTGGGGAGGTGGGCTCATTCTACCACATCTGGTGGACATACCCTAGAGTTTCAAATTTGTGGTCCCAGGTGGCTGACCTAATGACAAGAATCCTAGAGGTTAAGGTTTCACCTGAGCCAATGGTTATGCTGTTATGCTCCCGGGTCGAAGGCCTAACTAAACAGGCAGATAGACTTGTTCAACACATTTGTGCCGCTACTCGCCTACAGATAGCGAAGGAATGGAAGTCCCTCCATCCACCCAGCCTCCAAAGTGTAGTCTCTCGTGTGTGGTACATGGCCTCTATGGAATACATCACCAGCCTTCTCCACGACAAAATTATAAATTTCAAAAAGGTATGGAATTTCTGGTATTCTTTTCATCAAGCAAATATGCCCGCTACTTAAAAGGTTGTTTCTTCAGAAGCTCCTATCAGGTCCTTCCCCCCCACCCCCCCCCCCACCCCTCCCCCCCTTCCCCCTTTTTTTTCTCCTCTATTTCTCTCTTTTAAAAAATAAAAAATAAAAGCATCATCGATTTAGAGTTCCAAGGCAGCTGAGTTTTCCATAATCTTTGTTTGGGTCAGCCTATTTCCTCTCTATGGGTTAACTTACTGCTTCCTTTTATGTTTAGGAATTTGTGTAACAATATGTCATTTGCCTGACTTTCTTCCCGTTTCTCATTTGTCATGTTCTGGCCCTTATGTTCAAATGTTTTTCTTCCCTGTTATTATCTGCTATATGGAGCTTCTGGTTTTTTTTGCATAAATAAAGAGTTTAAAAAAAAAAAAGTGAATTATATTGCCGTTCGTTTGGATCTTGCTCTCTGATGTCTGAAGATTCTTAATACTTTTCACGGTTCTCTTTTCAAGCCTGTTGCTTTTTTATATAAAAATTTGGACCAAATCTTTATAATAAATCTCCTCAGTGGGCCCCAAGAATTCACTGTAGAGAGAATTCTGGACTCTAAGTGGGTTTAAGGCCAAATTCTTTATATAGTTCACTGGAAGGGCTCTGGACTTCAGGAGATGTCGTGGATGATTCCTGCAATGCAGAAAGTTTAAAAATAGCTCTTTATAAGGTTTCCTAATAAACCTGGATCTGAGGCTCTTTAAACCACACTTAATGGGGGGGGGGGGGGGGTTCTGTTGTGAGCCACTATGTTTCTCACTAAGCAGTCAGTATGTTGCTTCATGTATGACCAATGTGTATCTGTGGCTTTCGTCCTGGCTGGATGGCCAGGCAGTTGGGATGCTGTGCTTTTATTTGGTGGTCATATAACTGCAAATTGCCAACTAGAGTGCAGGGGGTCTTGCTACTAGGGAACATTCTCACTGGGTCTCATTCTGGTTATAGCACTCTACCTGTACTCCTTTAACTTGCTGTGTTGCTGATTGTCTTGCTGATAAATTACAGTTTTCCCTGCCTGTTCCTGAATGTACTCTGTTTGCTGCCCATCTTGACTCTTTTGCCTAGTTCCCTGTTTATTTTTGTATGCTTCCTGCCTTAACCATTGCGCTCCCTCTGGTTAATCCCTTGTTTGCCATTTGGTGTATTTTGTCAGTTTGTCAGCACCAGCAGTCTCCATACACCTTCTTTACTTGTCATCTGTCATAAATTCTTATTACTCTGAGCCCATGTCCTGGGGGCAGTTGAGTACCTGTGAGAATATCATTTTATGGGAAAGGCGGCTTACTATAGGTGAAGACCTCTTATAGTCTGGTTCTAAGAATGTGTCCAGTGTCAGTGAGAGCTGTTGCACACACACAAGCACACACACATGCATCTACAGACTCTCATTAGACTGCCTTTTCAAATAAGCTTACCCTGATTATTTTTAGTTCATAATCCTCCTTTTAAAATTTCTATTTACCATGTTGTAACCTACTTGAACCTAATAAGCTCACACATTGCCTCTCACTTGTTCAATTCTCCCTCTAGATTGTAAGCAAGAAGGATCTTATTGAAGTATGTGCTATCCTTGTAACCGTGTGGTTAAAGGTAGGTATCAGGTCTTTGCCAATAAAGGTTAAGTCTACCCGGTATCTTTTTTTACCCAGATAGTAATAAAGTGTTTGATCCTGGGACAGTCTTGATCCACCTATGAGTATCATCACCCCCTTAAAAATTGTGGACCACTACATAAAATGTTGGTTTTGCTTTTTAGTAACTGTAACTGTATTTGAAAAAAATATATATAAATCTATATTGTTTATTATTTTTCTCTCTCTTATTTTTTAGGACATTCTTAATAGATTGCAATCTTGAAATCCACTAACTTATTCTATTCCTCTATTACCTTCAAATACATTCTCTGAAGTTAATCAACAAATCAAGCATTTTTTCCCTGTCTTTGTTGATACATAATTCAAATGTGACTAACTCTACATGTGCTCCAATGTTTTTAAAACAAATGCAACATGAATTCCACTGCTGCAGTCAACTCCAACTCAATTAAACTGGTCCTAAAAATATAATAATACCATGAACAGGGTTGATGCCCTCAAACCAGCCAAGTTTGATTGAATTTTGAATTAATTTGGATAATTTGAGCCTCTTTACTTCTAATGCCTTTCTCCCTCATACCTCATTGCAGGGCTTCCAACCTTTACCTTAGTCTTACAGTCTTGAAATATCTAGAATGGCTGAGTTAGTGAAACCTGAGATAAGGTTTACAATAAGGTTCACAATAATTAAATGTTTACTAACAATTTTTAACAATAACATTCAATTTGCTGTTATTGTAACAAGTTTACCAGCACATTTAAGCATCTCTCATGATTTCTGTGTTCAATAACCTGATAAAGCTATGCATAAAGTATATGTCTGCCTGAAAGCACATTATAGTAAATGCTAAGGAAGAGAACTGATTCGGTCAAGTTTCAGTTGAATGCATAAGTATGGCTGGTTGAAGAGATACAAACAAAATCTCAATGAAAATCTGTTCTTCTGTTGACTCTACCCTGGCTTATGAGCAGAAAATGTAATAAATCATTATATCACAGTTCATGTTCACATTATTAATTCATCCATTAGTTATAATAATTTTTCATTATGTCACTGGAAAAATATGAATCATAAGGCAATTTATAAAGGGGGAAAAATTCAGCCCCATAGCTACAAATTTTAAATTGCATTAAGCATCTTATTGTGTTCACTCTTCCTCTCCAGGATATCCCCAGTTTTGAAGTTGATGAACTTAGAACAATTTGCAACCAATCAGATCATCAGAATGTCCATAGCACAAAGAATATATATGTAAGAGTGTTGATTTTGTGAAGACAAAACACTCAATCATACTAATACACTAACATGTACGAGTGAGGACAGGACTTATATGTGATAAGATAGTATAATGAAGGCAGAAGCCTAATAGGGGCAAGCGGGAAGCTTCAGATAGTGTTAGATTGTTGAAGGAGTAGGGTCCCTAAATAACAGAGAAGGAATGTCAGGCTCCTGTGCAGGAAGCTTGTGATGTCAAAACAAAACTAAATTCATGCATTCAACTTCTCTTTTTATTCATATCATGCTTTTGATGTGATCCTGTAATTTTTTGGGCAACAGCATAAGTGTGGGTTGCAAAATTGTAGATTGCGGGATAGATGAGGGTATTTTTTGCTGATTGTGGGTAAGCCACAGTAATGAGCCTAATTCTTTATCTAAATGAAAAAACAATATTTTATGCTATCAATAATAATAATAATAATAATAATAATAATAATAATTAATAATATAGATTTGTATTGTGCCACAATATTCTGCAGCACCATACAGTAGGGAAAACAGAACATACATAAAACAAGGACATACAAGGTAGACAAAATAAATACAGACATGAAACAAAGGGCATGTAGGATCCTGCTCTTTAGAAAGTTTACATTCTAAGTGGAAGAGGGCACAGCTGAAACAAGAGAAGTGAGTGAGACTCAGAGTGGAGCTTGGGACAGTTGTGAGGTGCATTAATAGGAATAGTATAATCACTACTAAACATGTTACAATAATAATAACTCATTTCACCCTAAATGAAAAAAAAATTATGTAAATTTACATTAAATTATAACTATAATTTACTTATAATTATTTATGTGTTTCAGCAATCCTCCTAATCTAACCAAATGGCAACATGGTGCCTTTTTGACAAATAAACAACCTTGGCAGAAGTTAAGAGAATGTCCCATATAATGGTAGATATTGAAACATTTTCTTCATTGCCTATCTTTCATACCGATATTTTTATTTAGGAAGGAGTTGTCCTTTAGTGAATGTGAAATGATGAAATATGCTTATTGAAGGTGATATTCACAGTTTCTGCACGTTTGTTTTTAGACAACATGATTTGTACACTACCTCTGAGGTAGCAATGAACAAGCACCAGGTTTTAATAAAGCTTTATGTATAATAATTTATATGGGATAGTGTATTTGTATGCACTTAAAAACCAATGTAATGAAAAGATTTTATGCACATATGTATCAGATTAGACAAACACCACCAGATGTCCCCTACTGTAATGAGTTATTAAGAACATAAAGGATTTTTTGAAAGAGTTGTATTTTAGGGGAAGCTAGGAAAAGTTTTAACTAATTAAGAGAATGATTTAAAACTGATTGTAGGTAGGATTTTGAAGCAATCTTATAACTGCTACCAATGTGTCCATTCCTGTTACGGCCACAAACCCTCTTAACATGTTACCATACCCTCTATTACACAATTACACAACTGAACAAATCTTGGCCTCCCACACAATCAACACAGAAATCTTCGTAAATAGTCTGTCATGCTGTCTTCAAAACAGGCAACCTACAGATATGAAACAGAGGAAGATCGATAACAAAACTGTTTCATAAGCCTAGTCAAATGCACCTTAATAATTATGCTTCTCTGTTCATTAATATTGTATCTCCCAAATTTTCTTCAAAAATGTCAATTCATTTCCTAATCCAAATTTGCTTTCTCAGGCCAAATAATTAATTTCTTTAAAAATTCCCCCCTTGCATTGCAGTTTTACAGCAAAGCAGACTGAGTCTACCATTGATATTTTCTCTGGTGTATTATATTAATCCACCTGTTTGAAAGGAAGTGGAAAGTATGAAACGTAATATGCAAAGTGTAATTTTCATATAGAAATCCCACAAGTAGCTTTAGTGCAACACTTGGACATTATACAGTAATAGACAGAGTTATAGTTAGGGTACAATGAAGCTTTAGCAATTCTGTTTGTTGTACTTCAGCTCAAAACGTTTGAATTTTTTTTGGATTAAATAATATCCTACTTATCTTATCATGAATCATGATTTTACAGGGCTGGTTTTATTAAAGTAAAATAAATAAACCATTAATGGGCCTATACTTTAATAGGATATCTGTGGCACACTTACCACCTGTATTAAGACAGTCCCCATGTACAGGGCCGCCGAGAGGGGGGGGGAGCGGGTACAGTTTACCCGGGCCCGGCCATGCCAGGGGGCCCGGGCCGGGCCCTCGCTGCTAATAAAATTTATTTATTTTCTTATTTTATTTTTCTCTCTTGCTGTATTTTTTTTTTAACTTTTTTTATTTTTTTTCCCGCAGGGGGGGGGGTCTTGGGTTTCTTGGGAGCTGTAAGAAAAAATAAATAATAAAAAAAAAAAATACTCACGTGATCGCGCGGCGCCGTGTCCCTCCTCTCCTCCATTCACACTGACTGCCGGGCGTGACGTCATCAAGTCACGCCTGTCAGTCAGTGAGGAGCGCCGCAGCCAGCAGGAAGAAAGAAGACAGAAGAGGAGACAGAAGAGCAGAAAAGAAAAGAAAGAAGTTGACAAAAGGTAAGTAAAGAAACGGAGAGGCTAGGGGAGGAAAACAGGGAGGGACAGTACTATAAAGAAAGGGGACAGAGAAACAGAGGAGGAAAAAAAGGAGAGAGCCACAGGGGAATAAAAAAAAAATTGGGGAGAGAGGAACAGAGGAGGGAAAAAAAGTGGGAGAGAGGAACAGAGGAGGAAAAAAAAGTGGGAGAGAGGAACAGAGGAACAGAGGAGGAAAAAAAGTGGGAGAGAGGAACAGAGGAATAAAAAAAGTGGGAGAGAGGCACAAAGTAAAAAAGAAGGGGGAAAAGCAGCATGGAGGTCGCAGTGTGAGCATAAGGGGGTACAGTGTAGTTGTGATGAAGGGGCACAGTAATGTGTGTGATGGCACAGGGGGCTTGTTGCAATGTAGTGTGTGTGAGGTAGGTGGCGGCTAATTAATGGGCGCTATTTTGTTTGTAGGGTGATGGTGAGGCAATTTAATAGTAGGGACTATTAATTTAAGATGGGGTGGTTTGGGGGCTATTGAATCTTGGGGTGAGTTTAGGGAGAATGAGGTCTATTTATTAAATGTGACTATGAATTATTTAATGGCAGTGATGGTTGCGGGAAATAGGTATTGCTGGGGCTGTTTGCAGGAAGTGAAATAGGTTTATTTATTAAATGTGAATACAATTATTTTAATGTTGGGGCTGGAGGAAGGCCTAATTATTAATCGTGAGTGCTATTGATTTAAGGCCGGGGCTGGCTGTAATTTTCTAAATGTAGCCATTTTTTTTTCAAAATAGGTCCTTCAACATTCCTGGATCCGGACAAGCCGCAACTAAAGAAACCAGCAGCCACAGGTGGAGAAAGTGAGAAGAACAGGTAGGAGAGAGCAGCACAGTGTGTGAAATGTTGTGATTCTAGTAAGGACAATACCAATTTTTGGTGAATGTTGTGCCCAATGTAAGGTGTAGGCCAAGACTGAACTGTTTGTGTACACACTGCATTGTTTGTATACTACACTGTGGTGGTAGATGTCCTGAAAGTCAGGAGTGCTTGAACATATGTGACGCTCTGGCGAATTGAGAGCCTAGTGGTTTTTATGTTAGCCACGCCCCAATGACACGTTTGCCACGCCCCCAAATGCATGACCACACCTCCCAAAATTTTTGCACCGCCATTTGGCTAGCCACGCCCCTGAATGTATGACCATACACCTAAATTTTTTTGCGCCGTCTTACTTGAATATGAGGGGGGCCCCATGAATTTGTTGTACCCGGGCCCTGAATTCTTCTTGGCAGCCCTGCCCATGTATGGTATAAAAATACATAATAAAAAAATGGTGAATGTGTCCCTTTATATCTGCAAAAAGTCCCAGCCTGGGCAACTTTCAAATAGTACAGGTAGGCCACAACTGTGGGGACCCATGCTCTAGTGAAAACTGGTCCCAGACTGGTCATTACAGTCCTAGATTCTCTATGATGAGTGAAGCAAAAGAAATTGCATTTACAGTGCAATATTTACTAGGTGTTCATTGGACATCTGTATACGAACTGTGCCTCCAGAATTATTTTAGGACTATTTATCAGTATTTTATCTATATTTTTGTGTTTTGTGTATGTAGTCTGTTTTGTTCTTTGATTTGTTTTCTTTTACTACATTTGTTCATCATTTACCTTTTACTATTTGATTACCGTGACACCTTATCTATAAGCATTGTATTTGACTATAAATTTATTTACGAGTTCTTGCCAAAGCGGACTTAGATTCTTTGTATAATAAGTGTCTATACTGACTATATAAAATTGTTGATGCAAATAAATGTCTTTCATATACCCAACTTTCTGTATAGTATACTAGATTGCTCTGACATGTTGCCTGGCCACCTCCCTGACCCTTTGGGCCTTGGAGTTTTTTCTATTTGTACAATTACTTTAGGACTATGGGTTTCTTATTATCTCCATTTGGCTGAAATTCATATCCCTCTATTCCCTACAAAAGGGAGCACAGATAAGTGCCCAATTCCCAAAGATTCACACTAAAAATCTTTGGGTCTCATACCAAACCGCCTGACTGTGAGGTCAGCATAATTAACAAGATTTGAACCTCTTGAGTTACAGCTTTTGCCACCTCAGCGATCCTAGTATAGTAAACAGTGGTTCCCACGATTTCTGTCCATTATATTAAAAGAGTAAAAAAACAAAACAAAAATAATATAAAAAAAATAGAATATAAAGTTGAATTGAAAATAATACTACATAAAAAATAATCACCACTTTAGTAAATTAAAAAATATATATTATTTTTGATTCACTATAGTCTAAATGTAAAAAACAAAAACAAAAAAGTGTGATAAAAAAGATTGACCCAATCACTGTGCAGTTGGGTCATTTTTTATGGGGAATTTATTTCGTTTTTTTCTCATTTGCACTATGATGGATCAAAAAAGGAAGAAAATAACCTTATTTCCTAATTAATAAAGTGCTTAACAGAGATAAACAAAATTTTGAAGAAAATGTCATTACAGAACAGGCGAGATCGCATTGCAAGAGTAATAAATAGAGCAGCTGTACAAACAATTGAATTCATGTTGATTTTGTGCATACAGTCTAGCTTTTGGGGTGTGGCATTGGTGCCAAGGCAAAGTGTCTTACACTTGATCACATCCAGGGTCGGACTGGCCTGCCGGGGGACCGGGCTTTCCCTCGGTAGACCCCAACCCTGATCACTCCCATCTTCGTTGAGAAAGAAACATTAAAAAAAATAAAAAATAAAAATATATATATATACTCACGTGACCATGGCTCCGTCCCCTCCTCTCTGCTCAGTTCACGCTGAATGTCAGGCGTGACACCATCACGCCCAACGTTCAGTGAGGAGCGCCGTAGAGACGAGTCGGCAAGAAGATAAAAGATAGAATAGGGAAGAGAGAAGAGAAGAAAGAAGCTGATTGAAAAGGTAAGTGAAGGAACAGAAGCAAGGGGGGAGCAAAGACAGCATAAAGGGAGAGCACAGACAGCATGAAGGGGGAGCACAGACAGCATGAAGGGGGAGTAAAGGCAGCATGGCAGAGAGTGAAGGGGGAGCACAGACAGCTTGGCAGAGATTGAAGTGGGAGCACAGACAGCATGGTAGAGAGTGAAAAGGGGCAAAGACAGCATCGCAGAGAGTGAAAAAGTGCAAAGACAGCATGGCATAGAGTGAAGGGGAGCACAGATAGCATGGCAGAGTATGAAGCGGGAGCACAGACAGCATGGAACAGTGTGAAGGTGGAGCACAGACAGCATGGCAGAGTGTGAAGGGGGGCCAAAACAGCATGGCAGATTGTGAAGGGGGCCAAAGCAGCATGGCAGAGTGTGAAGGGGGGCCAAAACAGCATGACAGAGTGTGAAGGGGGCCAAAACAGCATGGCAGAGTGTGAAGGGGGCCAAAACAGCATGGCAGAGTGTGAAGGGGAACACAGACAGCATGGCAGAGTGTGAAGAGGGAGCACAGACAGCATGGCAGAGTGTGGAGGGGGGCCAAAGCAGTATGGCAGAGTGTGAAGGGGGCCATAACAGCATGGCAGTGTGTGGAGGGGGGCCAAAACAGCATGGCAGTGTTAGGAACCCCTCCAGCCGGCACAACACAACCCGGAATCTACTCTGCCAGTCAGGTGTTCACTGGAGCCCCTATAGGTGGGGACAGACTGGGCCGCAGACTGACAGAGGGTCGTGAAGTGCGTACCAGCTGGGGAGAACCCAGGCAAGAGGAGTCAGGTCCACGCAGAGGTCAAGGGCCGGCAGCAGACAACGGTATCGATGAACAAGCTGAGGTCAGGGGTCACAGGCAAATAGCAGAACGGGTAAACAGGCCAAAGATCAGGGTCACAGGAAACACGAGCAAGGTCCAAATCAAAGCCAAGGGTCATACACGGGGAGTCAAATAGAGATATCAGGATACAGGACAGGAACTAGCAGGTCAGCAGACTGGAACACAGAAGCTATAACCGGCAATGAGGCAGCAGACCTCATTGCCTTAAATACCAGTGGCCACCAATCAGAGCCTAGCTCTGAATTAGACACAGCCCCCAGCATAATTAATAGGCTGCATTAATTAGCCCGCAGGCTAGAACATATGGTGAGCGCTGCGCCCGGCTTCCTCTCATTGCCGGGACGCAGCGCCGAAGCGTCTTCTCGTTGCCCCGGCAACGGCCGGGTCAGGGCCGGAAGTGACGTCCCGGTCGCCATAGCGACGGCCGGGACGCAGGTGAGTGAGTCGCTATGGCGGCTGGGCACCGCCGCGGCTCGTAACAGTACTCCCCCCTTGAGGAGGGGTCGAGGGACCCCGACATCCAGGTTTTCTTGGGAACCTCCTGAAGAATTCCTTCAATTGTTTAGGGGCATGGAGTTGTCTTCGCGGAACCCAAGATCGCTCTTCTAACCCGCGATTCCTCCACTGCACCAGGAAGTGCACCTGTCCTTGCACTTTTTTGGAATCTAAAATCCTTTGAACCACATATCTTAGTGGCTTCCTCGAACTTCCCCCAGGCACAGTTGAGGATTGGCTAGGATACAATACCGGCTTCAACAATGAACAATGAAATGTGTTCGGAATTTTTAGTGAGCTAGGAATCTTCAATCTAAAAGCTACCGGATTGATCTGTTTGGTAATCATGAACGGCCCAATAAATTTAGGCCCTAGTTTTTTACAAGGCTGTCTGAGCCTGAGATTTCTAGTTGATAGCCATACTTTCTGGCCCACTCTGAATGGGCAGGTGGTACGGTGGCGATCCGAAAATGTTTTGGCCGACAATGAGGATTTTTTCAAAGAGGACTGAACTTTCCCCCAAATTACTTTCAGATCAGCAGCTGTGGAATGAATCTCCGGAATACCAGCAGATTTGAGAGAGTACAGAGAATTAGACCTGGGATGGAAACCGAAGTTACAGTAGAACGGGGAAGTTTGAGTAGATGAGTGAGATGAGTTATTGTAGGCAAACTCTGCCCAAGGCAGCAAAGATGACCAGTTGTCATGGAATTCTGAGGAATAACATCGGAGGAACTGTTCAAGTACTTGGTTAACCCTTTCAGTTTGCCCGTTAGACTGAGGGTGGTATGCAGATGACAGACTGATCCGGATTCCGAGGAGGGTGCAGAAGGATTTCCAGAATTGTGCTATGAATTGTGAACCACGATCAGAAACAATATCGGAAGGAAGGCCATGGAGCCGGAAAACATGTTGTATGAAGAGAATGGCCAGATCTCGAGCTGTAGGAAGCCTGGTTAATGGGATGAAATGTGCCATTTTACTGAAACGGTCCACCACAACCCAAATAGTATTATGTCCTGCAGAAGGTGGCAAATCAACAATAAAATCCATGGACAAATGTGTCCAAGGTTTTGCAGGAATGGGCAATGGAAGCAATTGACCCACCGGGCGAGTCCTGGGGACTTTGTTCCTGGCACAAATTTCACACGAGAGGACATGGCTTTTGACGTCAGCGGACAAGGATGGCCACCAGACTGTACGGGAAAGGATCTCCAGCGTCTTATAAACTCCAGGGTGTCCAGCAGACCTACTATTATGCGTCTCTGCAAGAACCGCCTTCCTTAGATGGACTGGAACAAAAAGACGTTGTTCCGGAGTAGTATCAGGGGCTAATTTCTGGAATCTCTGAAGTGTGATACTCAGATCTTGGGTTAATCCAACATGGATTATGGAAGGAGGAATAATAGGCTCTGGGTTCGAAACTGGAACGTGGTGTGCCAAGAAACTTCTGGACAGAGCATCTGCCCGGACATTTTTGGAACCCGGTCGATAGGTGATCAGGAAATTGAACCGGGTAAAGAACAACGACCAACGGGCCTGTCTGGGATTTAGACGTTTGGCCGATTGTATATATTGCAAGTTCTTGTGGTCGGTAATGACAGAGATCTGATGTGGAGCACACTCCAGCCAATGTCGCCACTCCTCGAAGGCCCATTTGATTGCCAACAGTTCCCTATTCCCGACATCATAGTTGGCTTCTGCTGAAGAGAACTGACGGGAGAAATAGGCACACGGGTGTAGACGATTAGTATGAGGGTCCTTCTGTGATAGTATAGCCCCAGCACCGACGTCAGAGGCGTCGACCTCAAGAACAAATGGTTTAGCTGGATCCGGGTGTCTAAGGACCTGAGCGGAGACAAAGGCTTTTTTCAGGCTTTCGAATGAGGCTACTGCTTGAGGCGACCAATTAGTTGGATCCATCCCTTTACGGGTTAGGGCGGCAATGGGAGCCACGATGTCCGCAAAACCTGGAATGAACCTTCTATAATAATTGGAGAAGCCCAGAAACCTCTGCACCGCCTTAAGGTTGTTTGGTTGCACCCAATCTAGAATAGCCTGAACCTTAGTTGGATCCATGGAGAATCCCTCAGAAGAGATTATGTAACCTAAAAAGGATACTTTCTGCACCTCGAACTCACACTTTTCTAGTTTGGCGTAAAGGTGGTTCTCTCGCAGTCTTCGTAGAACTTGTTTAACGTGATTCTGATGTACAGACAGCGATCTGGAATAGATGAGGATATCATCTAAATAGACGACCACGAAACTACCAAGAAAGTCCCGAAGAACCTCATTGATTAAGTCCTGGAATACTGCAGGTGCATTGCTAAGACCGAACGGCATAACCAAGTATTCATAATGGCCAGAGTGCGTATTGAATGCCGTCTTCCACTCGTCTCCCTCCTTGATACGGATGAGGATATACGCTCCACGAAGATCGATTTTTGAGAAGACAGTAGCACCTCTCAGCTGATCAAATAATAAGGAGATGAGCGGAAGGGGATAGGTATTCTTGATTGTAATAAGATTCAATCCCCGGTAATCAATACAGGGTCTTAGTCCTCCGTCCTTTTTGGATACAAAGAAGCATCCTGCTCCTACGGGAGATTTAGATGGCCTGATGAAGCCCTTCTCCAGATTTTCTTCAATGTATTCCTGCATGGACTTGGTCTCCGGACCAGAGAGAGAGTAGAGGCGACCCTTAGGCAACTTGGAACCAGGAATAAGCTCGATGGCACAGTCAAAGTCACGGTGTGGTGGTAAGGTGTCAGCAGCCTTCTTGGAGAACACATCCCAGAACTCATGATATTGTGAGGGAAGCTGCTCCGGAATAGACTGAATCACCTGCAGGGGCAGTGACAAGCAGGACTGTGTACAGTAAGAGCTCCACTGGACAATTTCTCCTTTTACCCAGTCCATGACAGGGTTATGACGGGAAAGCCATGGGTGACCCAAGATCAAGGGAACTGATGAACAATCGATAAGAAGGAAGGTTATTGACTCTGAATGGAGAGCTCCGATTTTTAATTGTAGTGGTGAGGTCTCCCAGGAAATCTTGCCACCAGGCAACGGACCTCCATCTAAGCCACAGACAGTAATAGCGGACTTGAGTTTTACCATCGGAATTTTAGCAGTGCGGGCGAACCCGATGTCCAGGAAGTTGCCTGCAGCTCCACTATCAACGAAGGCAGACAGGTCCATTGAACGAGCACTAAACATGAGCTGTGCAGGGATCAATACGGCGTTTTTCGGGGAGACAATCTGCAGACCTAGGTGAACTTTCCCCTCGTTCCCTAGGCATGCTCTTTTCCCGGCTTATTCGGGCAGGAACGGGAGAAGTGGCCTTTTGTGCCGCAATAGAGACATAGGCCCTGTGATCTTCTCTTGTCTCTTTCCTCAGGGGAGAGACGATACGCCCCCAATTGCATGGGTTCCTCACCATCTGTGGGAACAGGAATAAAGCCGGATAGAGGTGATGATGTCTCCTTTTCGATTTTCCAATCTTTAAATCTCCTGTCGATTTTAATGGAGAGGTGCATCAGATCCTCCAGAGAGGTAGGAGATGGGTACTGCACCAAAGAGTCTTTGACCTGTTCCGACAGGCCAAGACGGAACTGACTCCGCAAGGCAGGATCATTCCATCCACTATCAGGTGACCATCTACGGAATTCAGCGCAGTATTCCTCTGCCAAGCGCCGGCCTTGTTTCAAGGCCCGTAGATGAGTTTCAGCGGAGGCAGTACGGTCCGGGTCGTCATATAGTAGACCTAACGCCTCGAAGAAAGCGTCTACTGACTGCATGGCAGGACTGGTCTGCGGCAAGGAAAACGCCCAGGACTGGGGGTCACCCTGTAGAAGGGAAATGATAATCCCGACTCTTTGATGCTCTGACCCGGAGGAGCGGGGTCTCATCGGAAATAGAGCTTGCAGCTCTCCCTGAAATTCCGAAACAGGGACCTATTTCCAGAGAAGCGATCCGGCAAGTTCATCTTAGGTTCACAGACGGAACTTGGAGTGGGTTGTGACCCTTTTGCGGCTTCTTCTTGAACAGACAGACGCTCAGCCAATCCCTGGATCATCTGATATAAGGACTCAACATGAGCTGCTAGGGCTTGTGCCGGAGACGGTGAGGATCCACTTGCATCCATTCCAACCTCGTCTCCGTGAGTGGGCCGGTTATAATGTTAGGAACCCCTCCAGCCGGCACAACACAACCCAGAATCTACTCTGCCAGTCAGGTGTTCACTGGAGCCCCTGATGGTGGGGACAGACTGGGCCGCAGACTGACAGAGGGTCGTGAAGTGCGTACCAGCTGGGGAGAACCCAGGCAAGAGGAGTCAGGTCCACGCAGAGGTCAAGGGCCGGCAGCAGACAACGGTATCGATGAACAAGCTGAGGTCAGGGGTCACAGGCAAATAGCAGAACGGGTAAACAGGCCAAAGATCAGGGTCACAGGAAACACGAGCAAGGTCCAAATCAAAGCCAAGGGTCATACACGGGGAGGGAAGAGAGAAGAGAAGAAAGAAGCTGATTGAAAAGGTAAGTGAAGGAACAGAAGCAAGGGGGGAGCAAAGACAGCATAAAGGGAGAGCACAGACAGCATGAAGGGGGAGCACAGACAGCATGAAGGGGGAGTAAAGGCAGCATGGCAGAGAGTGAAGGGGGAGCACAGACAGCTTGGCAGAGATTGAAGTGGGAGCACAGACAGCATGGTAGAGAGTGAAAAGGGGCAAAGACAGCATCGCAGAGAGTAAAAAAGTGCAAAGACAGCATGGCATAGAGTGAAGGGGAGCACAGATAGCATGGCAGAGTATGAAGCGGGAGCACAGACAGCATGGAACAGTGTGAAGGTGGAGCACAGACAGCATGGCAGAGTGTGAAGGGGGGCCAAAACAGCATGGCAGAGTGTGAAGGGGGCCAAAGCAGCATGGCAGAGTGTGAAGGGGGGCCAAAACAGCATGACAGAGTGTGAAGGGGGCCAAAACAGCATGGCAGAGTGTGAAGGGGGCCAAAACAGCATGGCAGAGTGTGAAGGGGAACACAGACAGCATGGCAGAGTGTGAAGAGGGAGCACAGACAGCATGGCAGAGTGTGGAGGGGGGCCAAAGCAGTATGGCAGAGTGTGGAGGGGGGCCAAAACAGCATGGCAGTGTTAGGAACCCCTCCAGCCGGCACAACACAACCCGGAATCTACTCTGCCAGTCAGGTGTTCACTGGAGCCCCTGATGGTGGGGACAGACTGGGCCGCAGACTGACAGAGGATCGTGAAGTGCGTACCAGCTGGGGAGAACCCAGGCAAGAGGAGTCAGGTCCACGCAGAGGTCAAGGGCCGGCAGCAGACAACGATATCGATGAACAAGCTGAGGTCAGGGGTCACAGGCAAATAGCAGAACGGGTAAACAGGCCAAAGATCAGGGTCACAGGAAACACGAGCAAGGTCCAAATCAAAGCCAAGGGTCATACACGGGGAGTCAAATAGAGATATCAGGATACAGGACAGGAACTAGCAGGTCAGCAGACTGGAACACAGAAGCTATAACCGGCAATGAGGCAGCAGACCTCATTGCCTTAAATACCAGTGGCCACCAATCAGAGCCTAGCTCTGAATTAGACACAGCCCCCAGCATAATTAATAGGCTGCATTAATTAGCCCGCAGGCTAGAACATATGGTGAGCGCTGCGCCCGGCTTCCTCTCATTGCCGGGACGCAGCGCCGAAGCGTCTTCTCGTTGCCCCGGCAACGGCCGGGTCAGGGCCGGAAGTGACGTCCCGGTCGCCATAGCGACGACCGGGACGCAGGTGAGTGAGTCACCGCCGCGGCTCGTAACAGGCAGAGTGTGGAGGGGGGCCAAAACAGCATGACAGAGTGTGAAGGGGGCCAAAACAGCATGGCAGAGTGTGAAGGGGGAACACAGACAGCCTGGCAGAGTGTGAAGAGGGAGCACAGACAGCATGGCAGAGTGTGGAGGGGGGCTAAAGCAGCATGGCAGAGTGTGAAGGGGGAGCAAAAGCAGCATGGCACAGGGTAATGAAGAGGGGAGCAAAAGCAGCATGGCACAGGGTGATGAAGGGGGGGAGCAAAAGCAGTATGGCACAGGCTGATTAAGGCATGCCAGGGGAAGGGGGGAGCAAGCGCAGCATGGCACAGGGTGATGAAGGGGGGCCGCCAGGAGAAGGAGGAGGAAAAGCAGTATGGTGGGCGCAGTGTGATCATAAGGAGGCACAGCATGGTGATTAAGGGGCACAGTAATGTGTGTGTGATGGCACAGCGGGCTTGTGGCAATGTAATGTGTGTGCGGTAGGTGGTGGCTAAATAATGGGTGCTATTTTGTTTGTAGGGTGAAGGTGGGGCAATTTAATTTTATAGTGGGGACTATTAATTTAAGATGGGGTGGTTTGGGGGATATTAATTGAATGTGGGTCTGAGTTTGAGGAGCGTGAGGTCTATTTATTAAATGTGAATATGAATTATTTAAAAGCAGTGATGGTTGCGGTAAATAGGTATATTTATTATGCGTAAATGCAATTAATTTATTGCAAGGGCTGTCTGGAGGGAAATAGGTTTAAAATGGTAATACTATTACTTTAATGTTGGGGCTGGAGGAAGGCCTAAGTATTAATTGTGGGTCCTATTGATTAAAGGCCGGGGCTGGTTGGAATTTTCTAAATGTACCCATTATTTGTTTCTAAAAAGGGCCCCCAACATTCCAGGATCCAGACAAGCCAAAAGTAAAGAAACCATCAGCCTCAGGTGTAAAAAGTGACAAGAACATGTAGGACTGTCTGTTAAATGTTCTGAGTCTAGTTCAGGCTTGCCTAACCTGTGGCACTCCAGGTAATGTAAAACTACAAGTCCCAGCATACCCTTCCAGCAATAAGCTGCTATATATTGGCAAAGCATGCTGGGGCTTATAGTTGCACAACACCTGTAGCACCACAGGGCAGCCAAGCCTGGTCTAGTGGGACAAGCCCAATATTTTGTGACTGTTCTGCCCAATCTAAGGCATAGGTCAAGACTGAGTAGTATTTATACACACATTATATTCTTTATATATTACACTATGGTGCTAGCTGTCCTTCGTGGGCTGACAACTCCCCCTCTAGTGTTTGGTCTCGCCTCTATGATGGCTGACCACACCCCCTCTGGTGGGCCCCTAGCGTTGTAGTCCCCAGGTGGACCCTTCATACCCCAGTCCGACACTGATCCCATCCCTTTTTTTAGAAGAATTAAACTGAGGGTTGAAGGTATAACACAGAGCATAAGGTTTGGTGTATGCTGCAGCAGAGAACTTTACAGTGAGTTCTAACTGACACTAATGAACAATTCAACACAACATGACATTCTCTAGAAAAATAAAAATAGAATTGTTCAAAGGGAACTGACCACAGATCAGTTAATTTCTGATTAAGCAGGAGCAAACGGATAATGATTATGATGATGATGATGATGAAAGGGGATTAATGATGCAGGATGAGTGGTTAATATCAAATCCCCCATGTTACTAACAATATGCTCTTCAAGCTCTCAAATGACCATTCAGTGGGGAGTACCAGTGACCCACCTCTAATCTAGTGACTAACAAAAACCTGCATAAAAAGTTGTCACCTTGTTTTAATGAAATAATGAGAAATCAAGCTTGAATCATGCAGCTCTTTCCCAAGGAAGAAGGAGGGAGACCACATGGGTACATCTCTCCTCCTCTGATATTAGATGTTCTGCTAGGGTTGCATGACCTCCCTGTGTAGTAGGAAGGAAGTCACATAATGCTATACTACAGTTGTGCTTCATCCACAGTCTCAGCTTTTATTTATTAAAGTTCTGCTTGTACTTTCACAACAACTGGAGCCTGCTGGTGGGAGGGATCAACAAGTTTAAGTATAGTTGAAAGGCGCTGGGGAATGCAATGGGAAAGACATTTTGTCAGGGCCAATCAGATCATTGGAGGGCCCAATTCATTATCTTGTCTAGGGACTCATGGGTCTTAATTTGGGTCTGGCATAAGCACAGTAAAATGGATAGCTGAGAGGAATGTTATGTCATTAACTGTAGTCAAGCACTGTAGAATATTACAACATGAAACACAGGACACATTTCCAGGTTTACAATGGTAAAGAAAGGAAGAGTATGGCTAACAAGAGAATGTATGTCACGCATCTCAGTTGAGAGCAGGCACGTTTGCTGTATTGACTTTTATAGGATACCTGCCTAACAAGTAAGATCCTAACACCTGCTACTTGTCAGCATGATAGGAGGTTGTATTTAAGTGGGCACAATAGTGGACTCAAAATCCAAAATGTATATACAGAGGGATGTATGCATGCCCTGTGCAGATTGAGCAGATGGTAAGCCTGAGAAGTGAGTCCATTTAGTAAAAACTACAATCATAAAGAAGTAAGGGGATATACAATTAAGCAGTATACTACACAATAGTGGGAGCACATAATAGGAACACCTCTTTAAGCCAAACAGAAGAATATTGTGAGGCATTTATGTCTGGTAACTGCACTTTCTATTTGTGGATGAGCAGAAGAAAACTGCTTTTGCTATTATGTCTTGCATGTTCTGACTTTCAATAATAGAACAGTAATACAAGATACATGTTACAAAAATATTTAGAAAGCAAAATATATTAATAATGCAAAATAGTTCACATAAGGAGACTAACATAGATATGTCTATGGAATATTAACTTTTATCTAGCACTTGGAGCAGTCCTTGGGGAAGATTTACTAAGAATCGTGTTTGGCAGTATCTTTAAACCATCACACATTGCCAGCAGCTTAGGGCTCCAAGCCAACGCATTTACTATATTGCAGTTTGAGCCTGGAATGTTAAATGACTGACAATGTGTGTCGGATTGAAAACCGCCATCAAAACAGCCAGAAAAAAAGACAGATTTTTTGATATCTGATTTTGATTTGCTAGATAGCTCAAACATGCTGTCTAACTTTGGTAGCACTTTAGCATCCTCACATAACAGCTTTCCTGCCACATTATATGTAATCAGTGACACCCTGGGAGCTGGGATGCAGGCTTAAATGTTTTGAACAAAAATATGAACCAATACCTTATATTTTCATTTTGCTAGATACGCACCAATGTACAGTGTTAAGAAAAAGCACTTACAGCAACTGTCTTTATGTTTTGTATACATATGGATCATTTATGTTGCCATGCAACCGGTACCATGTAGAATATTGAATTAACTAAGAATTGGTTTATTTGTTCTCCGGTTATGTTTAAAAATATTGTCTAATATTGTCTTGGCAGCTGTCTATCAGGTCTATTAAACACCTTTTTGAGTGTGGCTTACAAGTTATATTAGTGTAGGACCTGCATACAAAAATACTTAAAAGTTTTGATTTTCATATGAATCAATACATCATGTTTTTATTTTGCTATGTATACACAGATATGCAGTGTTAAGGACAAGCATTGAAAACAAAATTTGGTTTTGTTTTCTATACATAAGGTATTAGGTACTATACTTACTATGGTACCATGCTTAATATGGAATTAACCGAGCACTGGCTTCTTTCTTCTCTGTTTATATAATCAGTGCAGACACAGTAGCATGCTTGGTGGGCTCCGGGTACCAGTCTTGAGTAGACATGAATATACATTCTTAGGGGAATCCCCCCTGACCCCTGTAAGAAACTAAACCTGACTAATTTCCTTATCCATATACTGTAGCTGGCCAGGCTAATGCCCCTATCCCTCAAAAATGTTGCAGACAACTGATGACCATAAAGTAGAGTATGAGCATGGAATAAATAACTAGCATATTGCATGAAAGGTTGTTACTGGAGTAAATCTCATGTTCATTGTTCATTGATTTGGTGAAATAATATTTTAATTCAAATTTATTTGAACACTGTTCTTCTGGTCTAGCTATTAAAGCTGGGTAAAAAAAAATCACAAGGAGAACCACTGCCGACATTGTAGATTTCAGCTAAGTTAAGAGTCAGAAACGGACCTGCATGCAACTTGCATTTTAAAGAAGAGCATGGATCTTGAGCATAGTTCAGACCATATTCAAAACCAATCATATCCCAAGATACATTTCAATTTTAATCTGTTAAGTAAGTACACTTTGCCTAAATGTTACTTGCCATATGTTAAAAGACAGGACAGTCTACAGTATACGCCAAAGCATATGTGCAATATACTGTAAGGTCACATCAGAACACTTACAAATTTTTTTTTTATCATAAAATAAATGAACAGTTCTAAACAGTACAGTATAATCATTAATAAAAATATGTTTTGCTAAAAATAAACATGTGTAGTTACTACAAAGCCAGGATTGAATCGGGCGCATCTGCATCGGAATGTACTTACTGTACCTAGTTATGTTAGTCCATCCTTTCCCTTCCCCGTTCCACCCTTAAAGTCATAGGCAGTCATAAGTGTCATTTTCAATCAGACATGAATTGCATGCAATTGCGTTCATTGGCGTAAGGTCCTTTTCAGAGCATGCACAGAGCTATTTCATGCAAGATACGGCACAAACTGAATTACCGCCAAACATGAATCAGGCCCAGAGTGTTTAAACTTGCCAGACATGTAATTAGCTTATTGGCTTATGGTGGATTTTTAACTTGGTTTTATATGTAGTGCAAATTTCCAAATCAATTGTCAAAAACTTTATGATTTTCATTACATTGGAGCTGGTAAGACACCGTCATCCTAGTCTCTCACAAATCCCCATATCAATAATTATGTGAATGATGAAAGTGAATATAGCACCTTAATGGGACTCTTGGTAGAAAGACTAAAATTTGCTAAGACATTCCTGCATAAATCATCCAATAGTAAATTTAGCTTTTGGTGTCTTGGCATTCTAGTGTATGGATATATAATGAATGTGTTCAACACTGTATACAGTTAATGACAGTATTTTCTAACATCTATGTTAGCAATTTTCTTGTCCTATAATAAAATTGTTTCAATTTGTGTTAAAAAAAAGTTTGCTTGTGCTTATTCCACATTTAGTTGATCTAATTATTCAGAAATAATTAGTTTACATGTTTCTTCTTTTTTAGTGTCATTAGGGCTGATTGATCTTTTTTAATTAGAATGTTTCTATACATATTTTTCAAGCACAACACTCTCATTTCTGCAAGTTCCCTACTGAGCACAAATTCACATTTAGTCAGTAGATAATACATTTGTACGAAATAACTACAGAAAACTGTATGTATTCTTGACAAAACATAAATATCAATCTAAAAAAAACATCATGTAGTTTTGTTATCTTGGTTTTTGTATGCAGTGCAAATTGACAAATCAATTGTCAAAAACTTTGTGACATTCATCACATCACATCGGGCTTGATGCAGAGGGAGTACAAACTCAGTTTGCCTTGTGTATCTTGCATGAAATCACTTAGTGTATCCGAGAAAAGTGGGTGCAAGCATTTGCACCCATGCATGTTTGCGTGATTCTGCCACTTATGCCTGCTTACACCCGGATAAGCGGGATGGGGGCGTTCTAATAGAGTACAGTAATGGAGTTTTTGAGGAATTGCAAAGAGATGCCAACTGTGACAAAGACGCATATGCGCCTGAAAAAGAAATATTATTTGTGGGTGGTCAGGGGAAAGTGTAAATAGCAGAAGATGATTCTGATAATGACAGTCCAAGAACTAGAAAACTGCTTGGGATTAGCTGTTTGCGAAAACTCCACTTGAGCTGTTGATGATTTCTTTGTCACCAGGCACATATCATGCTTTTGTGTGCATGTTTAAGCAAAACTTTTTGAACATAAGATGAAGGGGTATATGTATCAAGTTGCGGATTTGAATAGTGGAGACTTTGCCTATAGCAGCCAGTCAGATTCTAGTTGTCATCTATTTAGTACATTCTACAAAATGATAGCTAGAATCTGATTGGTTGCTATAGGCAACATCTTGTTTACCCCAGAGAGTTGTTTTAGTTGTATTAGAGAGGTTTTATCAGTTGTATTGATGCCTAATAGAGAATGTATTTGTTGCAAATAAAATCAATGATTGAAAACATGGATGCAAGTGGGATGTAAGTGCTGTGACCTATGCCTGGCGTAAACTTGGTACATATGATACTGTTGCTGGCTGGCACGTATCTTAAGATAGTTGCTGCTTTGAACATAGTCGTAATTGTGGATTTGCATAAATTGTACCTGCAATTTGGAGCAATGCAACCTCTGCTGTAAAATATAAGTAGAATTGAAGAAGTCATTGATTTATTTTAAGGACCATAAAAAAGCACATGACCACATGATGAATGATTATCTACAAGACACAGAACTCCAAAGTGACTCTAATATCCTTTTTAATAGTAAGATTGATCTCCTCAATATGTCCTTTATTACTTTATATAGCTACATATACCATAGCTTCAAAGAATGACATCAAATCCATTTTCACATTATGCCAGTGAATTTGGCAGAATTATCATGTGTGGTAAAAAAAATCCACAACTTGCAGGGGCAAATGCAGGATTTCTAGTGAAGGGGATCCACATCATGCCACCAGAGTGTATGCAAGGGGCATGGCTATCATCTGAGACAGTTCAACGCTGCTCTTTCCATCCCCTTCAAATACATGGGCAATGGTAACCAATAATCATGATTCTGGTGGGCCAGTTCCAAATTTATGTGACTGACCAGCACAGTCATGACTTTGTCCCAACTGCAAGTTTAGTTGGGATGTATGTCCTGCTTCATGCTGCACTGCTTATTGAGTTGCTTGCATCTAACTGTAGTGCATGCAGTTTGTCCTTAATAAGCAGTACAGTGTCAAGCTGCACATACATCCCAACTATAATTGTAGTCGGGGTAAAGTCCTGAATGAGTGGGGCAGTCATACAAAATTGTGAGTGGTCCACCAGAAAAAGGACAGTTGGCATCCTATGTTGCTCTTTCCTACCTGTTCTTGTGGCTTTAGTTTCTGCTGCTGCTCATGTCTTGAGCTCATTTGCTGCTTGTCTGGATCCTGGAATGTTGGAATTCTCTTTGATAAAAAAGGGGATAGGGTAAATATATATAAATATGGAAAGCAGTGACTGAACCATTTAGGCATCCTTCTCCAATAGGCCCTTACCTTAAATTAATAGTACTTACGTTTAATAATTAGGCCTCCTTACCTGTAACAAGCCAAAAAGTAAATTATTAGCATTCACATTCAATAAATAGATCTATTTTCACCTAATTAGTCCCGACATTTAATTAATAGCATTCACATTTAATAAATATATTTGTTTCCCCTAACTAGCCCCGACATTAAATTAATAGCATTTATAATTAATAGGTAGACCTATTTCCCCCAACATGCCCTGACATTAAATAAATGGCACTCAGATTTAATAAATACACCAAACAGCCCCAATATTCCATAATTAGTGTTCCCATTTAATAAGTAAACCTATTTCCCACCATAAAATTTCCCCAGTATTAGCTAATTGGTATTCACACTTAATAAATCACCTCCCTTCTCCCTCAGCCTCACATTAAATTAATAATCAAAGCACCATCATCATCATCATCAACATTTATTTATATAGCGCCAGCAAATTCCGTAGCGCTTTACAATTGGGAACAAACATTAATAAGACAATACTGGGTAATACATACAGACAGAGAGGTAAAAGAACCCTGCTCAAAAGCTTACAATCTATAGGATTAATAGCGTAGCATTAATTAAATAATACCATAACACCACCTTAAATTAATAGTCATTACAATGACCCCACTATTAAATGAATATAATAGTAAAAAGGTCCCACCATGAAATAAATTGCCCCACCAATAAATGAATATTCCCTGCTTACTATTAAGTGGTTATCACCCACCCTCACCATTAAATCAATACCCAACCTCCACCCTATTACAGTCAGAGCCCTCCTCCCATACTTATCTTCCACCATCTGGCTGGGTTAATTTCACAGCCTGACGCTTCTGTCTGTCTATCATTTCTTGCACATGTGGGAATACAGAGGGGCACAGAAAGTTTAGTGAAGAAAGAAGGTCATAGCGAATCTGTAGATCCATGGCAATAATACGGCAGGTCCCGAGGGAGGAACCAGTTTGTCAATGAGTCTTGGACAGAGGGGGGGGTTCCAGACGGGTGGGGTACCTTTTTACGATGACCGGATCGCCGATACCAGATACACCGACAGGAATACACCATAGGTGTATTCCCCGGCACACTGGTAATACTGACAGCTGAAAACAGTGACCGGAAACCCTGCCGACGAATGAAAAAGTCGGCAGGAAATGATGACATCACTTTCAAGCTTTCGGTGTATTCCTGTCGGCGAATCTGGTATCGGTGATCCGGTCATCATTCTAAAGATTACCACCATTACAGACAACCCACCTTAAGTGCACCCTTGACTTTGCCACTCTTACAGTCAAGAGACTATTTGCTTATCTTTGTATAGAGATTAAATATACATCACATTTAGATTATCCTTTAACCATTTCTCTACCCAAGGATAATTAATGAAAATCCATATATATAATTTAATCTATTGGCTAATTAACCATTCACAAACTAAATTGGCATAAGTTTTGACATGTATGTGACATGTCCTCCGAATGTGCAGTAGCATTCCAAAAGGTTGTATCCCAATTTCTACCCTTACTGAGTACTGAATATAGGGTGATGCCCAGATTAGCAGATGTACCTGCCTCCAGACATGGAATGCTAACAATCTTGCGACTAGCAAATATACACGTGTGCAGCAGTGAAATGCAAATAAATCATTGATCAGAAATGTGCCTTTGTCCAATTGACGTGCAAATCTCCCACAACAACATCTAATTCCTAACTCTATATAACATGACCATGTGACTGGTATACTTCTCAGATTATTGTGGTTTAGTGCTTTCCACTTGTTCCTGCTTTTTTACTAGTCCCTTAATATTATTTCAACTATAATGTAAGCATATCTTACTCGTGCTTATTGAGTCAACCAAGTGCCGGTATACATGTCTAGCTTTAAGGAAATGGAGGCTGTTAGAGATATGGGGAACACTAGCTCAGTGGCTTATTCTTTTGGTGCTTATGTGATATCTTGAATTTATTAATTATAGTGATAATTTAAGACCTGTGGCAACAATTGTATCTTTATTAAGATACCACTTTGAATATTGACAAATATTGAATTCTATATTCTGGGCTCCAGTTACCTAACTGGTTCAGGAACTAAAGACATTTCAACTGTCTAAAAATATAATCCCTAATACTGCTATATTAAGTTAAAATTACCCTTCACATGGGCCAAGATTACTCCCCTAATGCTTTACTGTTTGCATTTACTAAGATTATTGCAATAATACAATTTGAAAACTACCATCAACATGGTTCATCCAGCTAGTATTATAAATATACTTTACAAATCCTCAAGGAATAAAAGAACAAAAAAGATGAAAAGGGATTTCCTATACTTATCTTCTCTTTTTTGTCAGAAAGATTATGTATTTAGTGTTGAAGGATTCTCAGTAGAGTTTTGCAAAAATGCAGCTTTGCTGGAAGTGAAGTGATCACTCTGTTCCTTAAACCTTTTTGGAGATTACAGCATAGCGAAGACAAATTCTAATCTAGGTCATTACAAACTCTAAATCACTTGTCAAAGATACAGTAACAAAATGTGATGCTGGAAGACTACCACAATATTCTCAACTAACATTCACAATTTTAGAAAAAGAAAAAAACACAGTGCTGAGTCATAGACAAATGGAAGTATACAGTATAAATAATTCCCACAAAGATCTAAAAATATATTTCAAAACTAAAGAAACACGTGTATCTACTCAAGTAAATCAATTATTGTCATTATTGAATATATATATATATATATATATATATATATATATATATATATATATATATATATTTATTTGACAAATCTACATATTAATATTTAATAAATTAACAAAGCTTTATATGGGCATGTATTATATAACAATTTGCTGCACATACATACTTCTCATTTGACCTTGAAATGAGGGTCACGAAAAGTAGCAAATAGAAGTGGCACAATTGTTTAAGTGTGTTGCGATAAGCTTGCTAGGTGCAATACCAAGTTAAATAGAATCAATATGCTTATGAATAAATTTATTAGTCATACATAGAAGTGCTGTCCAAGTACTAACATGCAGAAGGTCATGCATCCTAGAGTTATATGCTTGTGGGCCAAATGCTATAAAAAAATGTAATACAGTGGTTTCTGTGGAGACTGCAGGGGTATTGCAGCAATCGAAAAACCTCAGAGGTCATGGGCCTATAGGCTGAAAACAGGACAGATATGATCTATAATATAGAGTACCAGAATGTTTTCATTGTGATTGTGTTTTATTAAACTCATAGCAGTATTTAGTGTAACTCAATTTCAGTAGAAATAAGAGAAAGAGTTTGGATAGCATTGATTTTACAACTCTAGACTGGCTATGTACATCTAATATCTGCTGAGAGAGGTAGACACTCCATGCCGTCTTTAGGCAGATTTCAGATAACAAACATGAGGTGCCCTTCTGTCTACCTAAGATGTTCACTGAGCATGCACATTTTCTGGTTTACTTACTGTGTTTGATTGTCATAGTGCTGCACGGATGTACAAGGTATGCCTATTAAATAATGAGACTGATTAAATAACTCACCTTTATTTATTGGTATTATAATATACTCCCCATTTGCACTCATACATCGCTGTAGTCTTGTTTTCCACTGGTTGAAGGCATGGAGCAAATCAATTTACATAGTAACATAGTAACATAGTTGATGAGGTTGAAAAAAGACACCAGTCCATCAAGTTCAACCTATTTTGGATCTCCTGTGATCCTGCACTTATATTGAAATTAATCCAGAGTAAGCAACCGCCAATCTTTTTAAATTTTGAAAATCCCCCCAGACTCAATATTGCAATCCAATTTTTACCCTATATCCACTACTATCCTTTATTTTAAATTTACGGTCGTATCCCTGGATACACCTTTCCGCTAAAAATTTGTCTAACCCTTTCTTAAACATATCTATTGAATCTGCCATCACAACCTTCCCTGGCAATGAATTCCATATCTTGACTGCCCTTACTGTAAAGAACCCCTTCCTTTGCTGGTTGTGAAATTTCCTCTCCTCTAACCTTAGGGGATGACCACATGTCCTGTGTATGGTCCTTGGGGTAAAAAGTTCCCATGAAAGCTCTCCGTATTGACCCCTAATGTATTTGTACATAGTAATCATATCTCCCCTTAGACGCCTCTTTTCTAAAGTAAACATGCCTAAACTGGCTAACCTTTCCTCATAATTTAATGACTCCATACCCTTTATCAATTTTGTTGCCCTTCTCTGAACCCTTTCTAGTTCCAAATTATCTTTTTTATAGAGTGGTGCCCAGAACTGTACTGAATATTCAAGATGAGGTCTTACCAATGATGTATACAGTGGCAAAATTACACTGTCTTCCCTTGCATCTATGTCCCTTTTTATGCATGCCAATACTTTGTTTGCCCTTGCACCTGCTGCTTGACATTGAGCACTATTGCTAAGTCTACTGTCTACGAGCACTCCCAAATCCTTTTCCATTAAAGATTCTCCGAAATTAATTCCATTTAATTTATAGATTGCGTTCTTGTTTTTGATCCCTGAATGCATAACCTTACATTTATCTGTGTTAAACCTCATATTCCATTTGGCCGCCCAATCCTCCAGTTTTTTTAAGTCCCTCTGTAGAGAAGCTACATCTTGCTCTGATTTTATTACCTTACAGAGTTTAGTGTCATCTGCAAAAATAGAAACTTTACTCTCTAAACCATCACCAAGGTCAATAATAAATATATTAAAAAGGTGTGGCCCCAGCACGGAACCTTGAGGTACTCCACTTAAGACTTTTGACCAATTAGAAAATGTTCCATTTATCACAACTCTTTGTTCCCTATTCTCTAAACAGTTTTCGATCCAAGTACAAATTTTGATTCCTAGACCCAGTTCCCTTATTTTGTAAACCAACCTCTTGTGTGGCACTGTATCAAAGGCCTTTGCAAAATCTAAGTAGACCACAATTTCTGTCACTTGTTTCAACATATCTGCCATTTTCTTCTTTACAGCATCAACTGACTCAAAATGTGTCCCTTCAAGCACTGATTTAACTTTTGGGACAAGATAAAAATCGCAAGGTGCTAAATCAGACGAATATGGAGGATGTTCAAGTGTATTAATGTGTTTGTCAGTCAAAAACTGCTTCACAGAAAGTGCTTTGTGAGCAGACGCATTGTTCTGATGAAGAAAGAAACCATTTTTCCATCTTTCTGACTCTTTCTCTCAGCTTTTGCAAAACTTTCTTATAATAATGCTGACTAACTGTTGTGCCTTCTGGAACCCATTCTTACACAATTACACCCTTGATATCGAAAGAAACAATGAGCATTGCTTTAACTTTTGACTTGCTTTGACAAGCTTTTTTCATTCTTGGTGATGACGGTGTTTTCCAGTCCATTGACTGTCTTTTGGTTTCAGGATCGTACTGGAAGATCCAGGTCTCATCACAAGTGATTACTTTATGAAACAGGTTTGGATCTGTGTCAAGTTGCTTCAGAATGTCAATACAACTTTCCTTGCAACGTTCTTTTTGTTCTGTTGTGGGAACCCTTGGGACCATTTTTGCACAAACTTTCGTCATGTTAAGATCCTCACGCAAAATTTTCCATACGGTGTCTTTGTCAATGTACATGGATTCAGCTATCATTCGAACACTGAGTCAGCGGTCTTTTCGAACAATCTGACCGAGTTTTTCTACATTTTCTTCGGTTCTTGAAGTGCAAGGTCATCCAGGGAGTTCATCATCTTCGACATTCTCACGTCCCACGCTAAATCTTTTGTGCCACTCAAACTCACGCGCACAAGTCAGGCAGTCATTCCCATAGGCTGTAGTAAGCATTTGAAAACATTTTGTTGGTGTTTTGTGCAATTTTACTAAAAATTTCAAATTGACACATTGTTAAACTTTTAAACTTAGCATTTTTTCGGCATTCTACAGAAAACACAACCAAACTAAATGGCGACTCACAATCAACTGAACTTCATAGAGTGTTGCAGCTTGTCATGCAGGTTCAGACCGGTTCAAGGTTAATACGTATGCAGTTATAACCGGTTCTGACTGCTTTGTTTACTAGGTGGAATCACAGTCTCGTTATTTAATAGACATACCTCATACAGTACTTAGCTCTTGACAATCCATCTTATTCCACAAACTGCTTGCTATATTTATAACCTGTATATCCTGTGTTCATGAAATCAACCCTCTGGTTAAGAAGCAAGGTGTGGATTAACCTCCTTTCTCATATCTGCTGACACCTGTTACAAATTAATAGACATCTGCCAATAGGTTATGGGCCCAGGTCTACCAGTGTAAAAAGCATGTTGAATGGGAGATACAATTTAAATCAGAGGAAACTGCAAGTATAACAAAGTCCTTTATTTGAATTAAGGTGAAGATTACGCAAGTATGAGCTTCATGGTAATCTGCAATGGAGATGCAGTTAAAATGTGAGAAGCTGTGAAAGACCACAGGTGATTCAGGAGACATCCCAAATTCTGATAATTTGGATAGGGCCATTTGAACCATAGCTTTGGCTGTAGAATAGCACGTCTACTTGATCATCAAAGGGAAGGCATTGGCAAAAGACCTGCAGACAGCTTATTAAAATAAGGGTCTCATGAAAAGAAAAAAACCTAAGGTCTACTTGGTCCAAATCCAAGTTAAGTGAGTCTGATGGCATGAGCAAACATATCATCATCATCATCATTTATTTATATAGCACCACTAGTTCAATAACGCTGTACAGAGAACTCACTCATATTATTCCCTGCCACATTGGAGCTTACAGTCTAAATTCCCTAACATGCACACACACACACACACACACACACACACACACTGCGAGAGACTAAGGTTAATTTAACAGCAGCCAATTATCCTACTATTATGTTTTTGGAGTGTGGGAGGAAACCCACACAAACATGGGGAGTACATACAAACTCCACACAGATAAAGCTATCAAACTCATGATTCTACTGCAGTTAATTTCTGTCAGAGTCCAAGTGGATGACGAAGAGGTTGCCATGGCTATGCTACAGAACCTGAACCCTGAATTCGATTTTCTTATAGTGGCATTGATGTCATGTGCTACCAGCTTAACTACAGAGGTCATAAGGTTGAAGCTGCTACAATTCCAGCAGCAGATACCTGTGGACACTAAAGCTGAAACAACTGTCTGGTTCACAATGAACATTAAGTACAAACGTGCTTTATATGTCACAAAATGGAACATAAGGCCTCAGAGTACAGACTGGAAGTGCAGAGTGGCACGCAAAACAATCAAGATAAAAATAACAAATCAGCGTTAAATGTGTCAGACAGTCACGGAAAAGACTGTTGGTACATAGACTCAGGGGCCACCAGTCGCTTCAGTTGTAATCAAGAATGGTTTATTTCATTGAGCAAGTGTGCCTTTATCACAGTCCGAGGGATCAGAGACAACATCCTAATAGCAACGAACATCGGTACAATTACAGCCTGCCTGAGGATAAAAGGTAAAACTGTAATCACAAACATTGAAGAAGTATTATTCGTACCAGATTTAGGAACAAATCTGAATTGCATAAGTGTCCTAGAGAAAAAGGGATTTAAATTCAAATTACGAGAAGACAAGTGCACTGTATAAAAAAAAAACAGGGACTTTAATAGCGACAGCTACCCAACAGCGACTTTATGTTTTAGACACTGAGGAGTGTTATGTGATGGCTACATCTCATGTAAGTCAGTCTATCAAAGTGTGGCACAAGTGATTAGGACATCTTGGATATGACAATGTGCAAAAACGTCTTAATGGGATTGTAACAGGAATGGCTTTGATTAATCCTGACAGATCGATTTGTTATAGTTGCATTAAGGGTAAGCAAACAGATGCATACAGATGTGTGTGGTCCCATGGAGACTAAATCAGTTACCGAAACTTTATAACATTGATTGATGACTACACGTGGATGACTCAAGTGTATTTTCTTAAAGCAAAAAGTGAAGTCATACACAAGATTAATGATTGAAAAAACTTAATGGAGAATGAAACGGGTCATTAACTAAAAGTTTTGTGATCTGATAATTGCGGAGAAAATCAGGATAAGAACATTGCTGCCTACCTAAGAAATCATGGAGTTCAACATCAGTTAACTATTTTGCACATTCCTGATCAAAATGGTGTATATGAGCATGCAAATCATATGATAGTTGAAGAGTACGCATGATGTTAAACGATTCTGGTTTAGAAAATAAGGGCTGAGTACAAACAGCGATTTATGTAAAGAAGCGTGGACCCACTGTTGCAGTGAAAGGCAAGACACAAATTGAAGCATGGTCTGGAAAAAAGTCTGATGTCAAGGGTGTTTGGATGCAACACATCGAAAAAGAAAGAAGATGTAAATACACTTTAAATCACAAGACTGTATTATGCTTGGGTAGTGTTTTGTGAGTAAAGGCTACAGGCTTTGGGACATTGTAAACAAGACACTTATTAAAACCAGAGACATCATATTCTGTGAAATAGCACCATCTAAAGAACTGATGGAACGTGAAGTTCAAGAAAGTTAGTGATACTTGATATGCCCCCACTCTCAAGTGTCTCTAAGTTAGATACTTTAAATCTTGACAATCAGCAGGAAAAAAGAACTTCTGTATGAAACAATAAAGGAAAACCTCTAAGGAGATATAGTGAGGAATATGCTAACCTTGCATTCTCACAAACATTGCAGGAAGCAAACTACGGTGATGAATGGGAATATTGTAAATTAGCTAAAGTTAGGACAACTTCAGATGAAAACAAAATCTGGACTATTGTCAATAGGCCAAGCCACTGTAAAACAATTAAAGCCAAATGGGCTTTCTGTAACAAATTAAATACAGATAGATTGATTGCTTGTTACAAAGCTTCTCTTGTTGCAAAGAATTTTACTCAAAGGTCCGGAATTGATTACAGGAAAATTTTCTCACCTGTGGCAGGGTACTGTACACTACGTTTGGTTATTGCCATATCGACATTGCATGACTTTTCGTTCTACCAATTAGATTTTCACTATGCTTTCTTAAAAGGAGAATTAGTTGACCAAATCTATATGGAGCCTCCAGAGCAGTATAACGAAATAGTCATTGTACTGTTTGAAGAAAAGTGGTCGATGTTGGTTCAAGCTAGACATTGTGTTGATTATCATGCACTTTGTATGATCAGAGACTGACTACTATTATTCCTCAAAATAGATGGAATTCTATTCATCATTTTTATATATGTGGATGATTTGTAGCTCACAGGTCAGAAAAATCAAAGAGTCAGTAAAAAAGTTTGTTGGGAGAATTGTTCAGATTAAAAGAGTTAGTTTATGCATAATACCTGTTGGAAAAGAGAATTTCACAAAATCTGAATGCTGGAACTCTCACCATAGACAAGCAAAGTTACATTGAGGCTATACTTCTTAAGTATGGAATAACATATGTTAAACCAATAAGTACTTCTGCTGATAAAAGGACAAAATTAATCGAAAGTATGTCACCAACAAATCCATCTGAAATAATAGGAAATGAAAGGATTTCCCTAGCAAAATGCAATTTGGCGTTTAATGTATGCAAGTGTTGAAACTCACCCTAATATCACACATGTAATGAGACAGGTTAGTCCATTTGCAATAAATCCCAGAAAACAGAATTGAACAGCTGTTAAAAGAATTGTAAGATACCTGAAAGGCACAAGTTCATTAAAACTAAAGTTCTCAAAATCCAAGTTTTCAGAGCTAGGGATTTTTTGCTATGCAGATTGAAGAGCAGACAAAGATGATTGTTGATCACATACTGGTTACCTGTTTGAATTAGCAGGTACAGTGATCAACTGGGCAAGCATAAAACAAGCTACAGTTACTCTTTGTAGCACAGAAGCAGAGTACATGACTTTATCGGAGGCAGCTAAAGATCTCTGTAGATTAAAGAGACTTTGTGTGAAATATAGCTGTTAAGTAGAGTTGCAACCATCAATATTAAATGTGACAGCAAAGCTGCAACTGATTTGTCAAGTACCTATTGCGGTGTAAGGGAGGAAATGGAACAGGTGAATTGGGGGAAACAGGAACAGGTGAATGGGGGTGGAGGGATTAATAGGAACTGGTTAACTGGGGTGAACAGGAACAGGTAAATGGGGAGGGAGTGATGAATAAGTATAATTGAGGGAATATTCTATTGAGATTAAGGGTGTTATTAAGATTGTGTCAGTTCTAACATGATCAAATGCTATGCTATTTTTTATCTGGACTAAAGGCTTACCTGCACACAGCTTTTTTTAAAAAAGCACATGATTTAATCCATAGATTCATTATTGTTTTTATGGTTTAACATTCAACAGTTAATATCACAAATTCACAAATTCAACAGTTAATATCACAGTTTTGCTTTCTATCTTAAAGATTGTTTTTCTACCAATGGGTTCTGATTAATTAGTACTAGTTTGCATTCATTGCAAAGTCTGTAGTTATATTAATTTAGCATTATTATTAACATGCAAGACCATCTGACGAGGTGACTTCTACTTCCCTGCAATATTACTATAAGTCATTATTCTCACTTTGTATATCTTCAAATGAGTCTCTTTTGCATCTTCATAGCAATTATCATAGGAATGAAAATGTAGAAAGTAAATTAAATGGTTATGGTTACGAGCCTCTTAGCACTAAAATGAAGTCAATTAAATTATCGATTCAAAGTACGAGGTTGTGTTGATACACAGGGAAAGTGTTATATTAGAAACAACATGGAAATTAAAGTGCTGTCCATCAATATCTTTACCAGAAATAATTGCACGCTGTATATATACTGGTCAACTATGTTTTGTTGTTTCATTAAGTCTAGCTTTAAACTACGCCAGCACGCCATTACATGTATTGTTTTTTTTTTGTTTTAAAAAACAAATCTAATTCTCACAGTGTCAACTATGTTTAAGCATTTCATGGACAAATACAGGATTTATAGAAAGGGGTTTCCATGCCACACCGCCAATGGACATGACCAGCTGCATGGGGGCGTGGCTATAATTTTTGAAAGTGCTTGCCTACTCTCTAACTCTTTCTATCCTCATCATATGCACAGGCAATGCTGCGTGCACACAGCTCTCCCTTTTCTAGCAGAGCCGTGGGAAGCAGGGCATACCTCCCAACTGTCCTTACAGTCAGGACAAAGTCCTGATTCAGTGTGTCAGAGCAGTTGGCAGACTTTCCTGCTCTCTCCTACCTGTTCTTGCTGCTTTCAATACTTGTTGGGGAGAGATATCTGTGAACAGTGCAGACAGAAACGATCTGCGCACAAGCTGCAAAGTGGCTGGTCCAGCCACCTCAAGCATACAGTGCCCTAGGCTGGGAGTGGGGGTTACATGCACTGGGAATGCCCCCCTCAGTTTGCCTATGCATTTTTTTTTAAAGCAACAACCAAAAAATGATGACATCTTACTAGTAGCAAGTGTCAAATAAAAAAAAAAATATTTATAAAACTAAAGAGGACTGTTACTAAACAGAACAGTTTCAGGAGCTGTCACCAATAATTGAACTGCATATTTTGGATCTTGTGTACACACTAGTGGGTAAATGTATCAAGGTCCGATTTTTACAGTGATTTTAGTTCCCAAGTCGCCATATGTATTAAGCTGCGATTTTGACTCTGATCTTCAAAATTGCTGGACATCTCTGGTGATTTGCTGCGATTTTAAACACTCCCGTGTTTAGCAAACTCTCCCTGTGTGTCCTAACTATGAGATTCGTAAACTCATTCCTGTTACACGACCCTGTCTACACAACCGGAGGTCCGGCGGCTGTCTAAAGTTTTAAAATAGAAATATGTTTAAGAAAAAAATACGTGGTGTCCCCCCTGCCCGGCCAATATTAACCCTAGTGCTGCCAGCCTACTGCTAGTTGCGTGAAGATGGGGGAAAAATTTGCGTGGGGTGGTTATCACTATAGCAGTGGGACACGAGGCAGGGGTCCCCCTGCCATAATTACAAGCCAACCCCAGGCTGTTCTGCGCTTGGCTGGATCCCCTAGGGTGTGGGCTCCACCAAAAAAAAAACATGTGGGCCCCCCCTCTAGGAATAACCAGCCCAGTGCTGAGAGCACTAGGGCTCTTCCTACACCCCTGGGCGGCGGAGGTAGGGTAATAATGGCGAATTAGTAGTTAAGAAACCAACGGACGCCTTTTTGTACTACAGAAATACAAGTTCCAGCCAGCCCGGGCTGCCCTAAACAGTGTAGGCATGCCCATGACAGCCAGGGCATGCTGGCACTTGGAGAACCACAAGTGCCAACATGCCCTGACATCCATGGATGGCTGAGACCTGTGGTTCCCCGAAACAAAATGTTAAATAAACCACAGCTCCCTGTTTAAAACCACATCTGGCGATTTTACATCAAATCTCAGGTTCAAACATCAGCGAGTTTCAACTCACCCAAGAAAATCGCTGGATTTTCAAAATCGCAGCTTGATGCATTTACTCCTAGAAGTTCTTTACATTTACACCTTTTTCTGCTTTATATTCACATGAATTTTTTTTGACATTTCAGTTTTAGTTTCAAATTATCACTAACATTATTTGTAGCTATTATTTTTTCAAACATATTTATTTTAGACACATCTGTCTAAAAACATAGCATCTGTCAATATATAAATGCTGCACTTTGGGTGTGACTTTATTTTGTTAAATCGAAAACAAAATCAAGCTATAGAAAAATGTTTTAATAGGGATTTTTTCCCCAAATCAAATTCATAATTTCCTAAACTGAGTTACAAGGTAAGCCATTTTTAAAATTACATTAATAATGGTATAATTAGTTTTCAATCATTCCTTTTCCACTTGAAAGCTCTGGGCAATGTGAGTTGTCACACAAACCAATCATTCTTTGCTGAAGGATTGTACATATATAAAATTATACAGTCTAACTTACTGTAAAATGTTCAAATGGCCGGAATTTAAGACACCAAATTTATAAAGTTGATTTTACATGGATATCCTGTTCAAGTGAGTTCCTACCATTTTTATAATTTAATACATTTAGCTGTATTTTAAATTTGCATCTATTTAATAACATTACGGTAGATGCTAGATATCATAGTGATAGCTAATATAAAAATAAAAGTTTGGTAACTCTACAAATTGAACCTTGGTTGAAATCTATAACACTTTCCATATCATATTATTTCTTATATAATTTATGATATATGAAATATCTGCTGGATATAATGATTTGGGGGAGACCTAAAATGTTGCTTTTCAAATTAAATTAACTTCAAATGAGTGCTCCTTTAAACTGGTGCAGCCTTTTCTTTTCTCTGAGGAGTATTTACAACCCCAAAAGATCAAATGTAATACTCAATGCACCAAGAAAAATTGTTGCTCATACTTTAAATTAAATACAGTGATATATGCAAAATGTGAACAAATATATAATAATTTTTTGTATAGAAAACATATTTTGCATATAAAATGTCTCAGTCATTAATCTTCTATATTCTGCAAGGCATGCAAACGATTCATCCCCTTATATAGCATACTTATAAGCAGTTTTTTGGTAATGGACCTTTAATATAGACCTTGGATTGCAGGAGATAAATGAGACATATGCAGATGATACTTAACTTAAATTTCCACTAGTGTGAAGTTGTTGAATCCTTCTAGAGCTGCCTGTGGATATCTGCTTGTCTCACATCAGTGAAATACTTTAAAGCATTGCATCAAATAGTACAGCCATTAGTAGGTTTTCAACATCACATTCAATCCCTTGCCCAAGCCTGTCGCTTCCAACTTCGCAACATTGCCCGCATCCGACCCTTCCTCTCTCATGATGCCACCAAAACTATCATCCACGCACTCATTATCTCCCGCCTCGACTAATGCAACCTCCTCCTTACTGGCCTCCCTCTCTCCCACCTTGCCCCCCTCCGCTCTATTCTCAATGCGGCAGCTAGACTAATCTTCCTCTCTCGCCGCTCCTTCTCCGCTTCCCATCTCTGCCTTGCCCTCCACTGGCTCCCCATTCCTTTCAGAATCCTGTTCAAACTCCTGACCACCACGTACAAGGCCCTCTCCCAGTCTACTGCCCCCTATATCTCTAACTTCCTCTCCATTCACATTCCTGCCCGCTCCCTGCGCTCGGCAAATGACCGTCGCCTCTCCTCCACCCTGGTCACCTGATCCCACTCCAGAATCCAGGACTTCTCCCATGCAGCCCCCCTTCACTGGAACGACCTCCCCCGCTCCATCCGTCTCTCTCCCAATCTAAGCTTCTTCAAACGGGCACTCAAAACCCACCTGTTCCTTAAAGCCTACCAATCTTCCACCTAACCCGTCCTACCTGCCCCTCTTCTCTCCCTTACACGTCAACTGGCTCCCTTTGTGCTTGAGTTTTGTTCACCCTCCCTTAGGATGTAAGCTCATTTGAGCAGGGCCCTCTTCCCTCCTGTCTCCATACCTGTTCTTCTGCTCCGTCTGTACTGCATCAGCCTGCCTGGAGCCTCTGAAGTTTGGTATTTATTGTTTACTGTTCAGTTATGTCTCACCCTGTATAGTCTACTGTTTGTACTGTGTACGGCGCTGCAGAACTCTTGTGGCGCCTAACAAATAAAGGATAATAATAATAATAGTAATCACATATCAGAGTACATGTAAGTCCCAGGATTGTGCAATCTGAGTTATCTGCCAAGTAGATGCTACAAAACCATTGGTACTAGGTTCAAAAGTCACTTCAAATGCTACTCCTCCAATGCGTTTCAATCCTTCTTGGGTCTTTTCAATGAGGTGGGGATCTTCCAAAATGATCAGCTTAAATAATGTAACCTTATTAATGACTGGATCAAATAATTTCACACATGTGCTGAAAATAATGACATCTATTATGTGGTCAAATAACCTGTCAATCGTCTCTATGAAAGGACAAAGTTTTCTTTACAGTGTCTATATTTCTGCTTGCAATGTAACTATGCCACACCCTCCCTCTGTTACTATGCCAAACCCTCCCTCCGTTCAATGATAAAAATCAGATACTGGAATATCTTATTTTGCTATCTTCCTGGTTCTCATTCTACGAACCATCAATCTTAATATAATTACTCAAACACTGACCTGATTCTTTTTCCTATTGTAGATTTCTCATTGCAGTAATGTTTCCTGCTAATTAAAAATGATTACAAGCTCTAATCCAAAATCACAATCCAAAGTCACAAAGGACCTGGTTCATTTTCAGACGTAAGTCCCATTGCTCAAAAATGGACTTTACGCCAGTGAATGCAACTGCATGCAATTCATTCAGAAGGAGATATACCGACGCACCAGATAATCATATACCCAGTCTATTATTGTAATATTTATTATTATATGGCTGGGTTGGTGCACCCTACACACGTTAAACTAATATTCACAAAGAAGAGGTAGAGAGTAGAAGACGTGTATATTAGGGGCACTCTATGATTGTTTATTTATATAAAACATACATTTTAATGGTTCATTTAAAACGATAATGAAGTCCCAAATTAGTACCTTAGTACCACTAGTAGCGAAATAAAACCAAAATAATAATCAAAATAAATTTGTTAAAAAGGCAGAACCAACTGCCTAGCCTCGCTGTGTGATGTATTTTACAATTCCCTTAATTATATTATATCTGGGTAATATCGATCGTCATGCTGTCCAGGTGTCTGGCATAATAAGCAGTTTAACCAAATCAGTATAGGCACTATTCAAAGTGCAAGAGAGATAAGCTATATCATTACAAACAAATCCTATTTGCATATATAGTGTTATAAATCTAGTTCAAATGAATTATTTCCTTTCAATACTTTATTGATAGAGGGAGAGACAATTTGATAAAGTTGAATATATAACATTTAGGATCAAATCAAGACCATTATGTTTTCTTTTATAAAGTGAATAGGTCTAGATATCCCTATATAGTAAGAGTTGGTAGCGCGATTATATTATATCCCGTTTTACACCACTGTGATCTTGTTTATCACAGAGAACACCAAATTAGCTACCTTCCAATATCACTCCCTAATGAGATTGATATGGTAACACTTCCTAACAGATTGGTTGTAATCACGTTCCCCTCTATACAGAGTTGTGGGGTAAGGTGAACATATAGTGCAGACCACCTCTGTTATATTGTAGCCCCTTAATATATTGTAGCATATCTCACTAGTTTATACACAAAACGGCAGCATGAGTCACACATGTAAGCAGCACAGCGAGGCGGACGCCGACGCGCGTTTCGCTTACTCGCTTTAACAAGGCAAGCCGAGGAGAGGATTAGACATTTCTCTTATAGGGTAAAGATGTCACATGATGAATACATCACTGTGGATAAACCAATCAGGGTTCGTATATATCGGAGGCCCGGTTTTTGACAGACAGTTGCTATAACCAATCGATACTCGGCATGGAGGAACCATCCCTTAAGTCTATATTATCTATGACTTGAACTCGTTGTTGGTACATATATTATGTACAGAGAAATCAGGAATATAACTGGGGTAACAATATCTCGGCTATTATTACATCCTATATAAGGGAAAAACGGGAGAAGGACGAAGAGAGATTCATACTGGATTTATTTGATTCATACCTATATTCATTGAAACATACAATGCTTTCATTATAATGGAAACGTTCATTATTGTAAGTGGATACAAATTAACTATAGTGATGTTGTATTTCCAATAAGGTGAGTGTAATCAATTAATAAATGACTAAATTGTCTGAAAATAAATATATTCTGTGATACTCTCTCATGTCTCGTTATTTCTGACATCTGTCTATTATAATATGTAAAGCTATAAACACATTATAAAGACAAAAAAGGGGAAAGGTGAAAAAAAGAGGAGGTGAGAAAATGCAAATGATATCACTGTCTACGATTTGAAGGGTGAAATGGGGGAGGGAGGGGCGCACACTTAGGCGATGTACAATAAGGAAATGCCGAGGTCGAGCACAAACACATTTATCTGATTCAAGTTCTGGGCAACTCTGACGTATGGGTTTTTCAGCTGTATCATTTGCACCAGCTGCAGGGCAGGTGAAAGTGCTGATTGATAGTGATGACTGGCTCGTGTACATGCCAGAACTAAGACCTGATGACTGAAGTAAGCAAGAAGGGAATTAAAAGCTGAGGCTGTGTCTATTAATTACAGTTATGAACAAAAGAAAGAATCACCGCTCCAGGTATGAATTAATGACCTGCCTCCTCAAAAATATTTTCTAGAATATGTATAGCCTAGGACAAAATGAAATATCCTAGGGGGTGCACCCAACACATAGTCAGAATATTCAAAAAAGGGAAGAAGAAAGAATGTGTGTAATCGGAGCACTCCAGGGCGGTCAAAAATAAAACTTAAATTTTATTAGATATTTTATAAAAAATATTAGGTAGGGTAATGAGCGAAATATTTAAAATAAACATGAAAACAAACAGTGGTTAAGTGAATTAAAATGCAAACTGTGTTGCACTGCCCCAACTATTCTCATAAGATGTATACTTACATATGCAAAAAAGGGCTACAATGGTCCATAATTAGGACTTGCAAAATATATGTGGATCTTTTGATTAGTAGTTTAAGGTGAGTGTTGATAGTGAGTGTGAGGTGTTGATAGCTCTTCACCTAATAAACATTGGTAGCAGGTAAAATACTGCAACTAATTAAACATTTTGGTTCAAAGTTATCAAAAGTACCCTACTCTCAGTACTCCAATGAAAGAAAATAGTAATATTATAAGTGGAGTCGATCTTTGTTAAAAGCGGGTAATGCCGCAGATTCAGACGATCTGATAGTGCTATTTCTTTCTGATCGCAGGATTTTGTGAAAGTCCCTACCTAGAAATGAACTAGGAAATGATCAGGGGGAAATTTGTAGCCCAAAATATAGTAGAATAGTGGAGCAGAAATGGCAACATGCATTTCGCTCAGCAGCTTTTTCAAGGGTAATGCAGGGAAGCAAATGACTGCTCTTATATAGTGGCAAAAAGTGGGTGTGTTTAGTCACGTGTTTCAGAGAGCCAATCAAATGTGCTATCTGTATTGTTCTTTGATTGGCATGTATATTAGCCAATAGCAGGGTTTGCTGGAATCCTCCATTCATTCGAGTCTCCGTGTGTGCTAAGAGTAATCCGCTGTAAACTATATCTATATTGACATATAGTCTGATATTCTTAGTACCTAGTAAATGTATGTTGTATAATCTCTTGGCGATGTTTAAATGACCTAATATTCGCTATAGTAATAGTGAAACGATTTCACATAATCTATCCCATCAGTTAGTTGCCAAGTGATGGATAGAATAGCTACAAAGTCAAATCTAAAAAATAATGAGCAGAAAATAACCATGTTAAATACATAGCATTAATAATAGGTGGTATCTGCGTATATGACTAGTAGAATTTAATTTACTGATATTCTGTAGAAGTATACAATATACTTTAGTTGGATATATTTAGAGAACATAATTATGTTATATGGTTGTTAAGACTGTAATGATCTGTAAAAGTTTTTATGTGTCTATGACAATCTCATAATATTTTCTTTCATAAAATGATATCGTTCCTAATTACGAACTAACATAAACTGGGTTTCAATAATAAATCTCAATGGAGAACAAGTCTAAGTTTGAGTTCGGCAATGAAAACAGTAGAACAATATAAATGTTAATTCCCAAAAGGATGCCCTTGTATAATAATGAGTCCTATGGGTTTATGTAAAAAAAAAAAAAATCTATCCAAAAATATCCATATCGTTACCAGACCATAACATATAATCACAAAAAGGTGAGGAGATATATGTGAAAACAGCCCTTTATTCATGAATGAGTAGTAGTCATCATGGATTTATAGAAAAGCCATGTAACTGTTGTTATCGTTGAGGCCATATAGGATCATACTTCCCATTAAAGAAATCTTTTTAGTCTCTTTTTTCAGAAGTTCTTTTTATATGTCACCTCCTCGGATTCCCATATTAATTTTTTCCATGGGGGATGCTTTAATGAATTTTGGGTTACTTTCATGCTGAAGCATGAAATGTTTAGCCACTGTGGTGATAGTCTTAAAATTACTTTGGTCTCTAGCCCCATTTTTAATGTTATATATGTGCTCAGATAGACGTTTTTTAAAAGGCAGAGTGATCATGCCAATATAGAGCTTAGGGCATGGACAAGAAAGGCAATAGATGACACCTGGAGGGTAGCAATTAAGAAATTCTTCTATGTGCCATACCTTATCATATTTGTCCTTATAAGATTTAGTAGAGACCATATATTGGCAAAATTTGCAGGTTCCACACTTAAAGAATCCTTTATGTCTATAAAGGACCATTTTATTTTTCTGTAAATAGCTGTGAACTAGCCTGTCCTTTAAGCTTCTTGCTCTTCTCCAGCTAAAAGAAATGTGTTTTTCGAGGTCCATTTCAATGTCCTTATCAGAAAGCAACACATGCCAATGTTTTTGGAAGATGGTTTTAAGTTGTCGCCATTCTACACAGAAGGTCCCAACCATTCGAATTTTGCGGACTTCAGTTCTAGGGTTATTCTTAGGGTAAATCAGTGATTCTCTGTTTCTCCTAGAGACAGATTTGTTAGCCTCACGTAGTGTTCTATTACTATAACACCTATTTTTCAACCCGTTTGTTAGTTCATCAGCTCTTCTCATAAATGTCGAATTGTCCAAGCAGTTTATTTTTAATCTGAGTAGTTCCCCTTTGGGAATTCCTCTAATTACTTGGGGAAAGTATGCACTTTTGTTATGTAGTATGGTATAGGTGGCAGTTTTTTTTCCTATAAATGTCACTTTTGAGAGTTCCCTCTGCAGTTTTATAAATAGTTAAATCCAGAAAATTGATGGTTGATATATTGATTTCTGGTGTTAATTTCAAATTCAAATTATTGTTATTCAATATAGTGGTAAAGATGTGAAAATGGTCTATATCTCCATCCCATAAAATCAGGATATTATCGATATACCTAAGTCACATTACTACATTGTTGGTGAACTCCCCGTTGGTGTCTGTGAAGACATATTCCTGTTCCCACCACCCTAGGAACAGATTAGCGTAAGAGGGTGCACAAACTGTTCCCATTGCTGTCCCTCTTATCTGTAAATAGAATCCTTAATTGAAAACAAAGTAATTCCTAGTTAGGATGAATTTTAAGAGTGTCAAAATAAATTCATTTCTGTCGTCATTAGTATCCATATTGAAAAAGTACTGGACAGCATTTAAACCCTGCTCATGCCCAATATTTGTATAAAGAGATTAAACGTCATAGAACGCTTGTTTGGTGTTTGGTCCGACTGTTATGTCCTGTATTTTCGAAAGGACATCCAGGGTATCCCTATCATAACATTGTAGACTTACAGCATTTTCCGTAAGTCTGACAATTCCCGAGATGATGGGTCTTCATGGGGGGTTGACTTCATTTTTATGTATTTTTGGCAACAGATTTTTGGTATCCTGGGATTTTTTATTTCAAGGAAGTCATAATCGGATTGAGAAATAGTACCTTTTTTATGCAAAATTAAATGTTCTTAAATATGTATTGAGAAAATTGGCAGTGGGTAGCATGATGTATTGACGTTGTATCTCGGCCATGTATTTGTCGTATGGCCATAAGATGATGTTTCTCCCCTTATCTGATGGTTTTATTATAATATCCTTCCAGTTTTCTATTTCATTGAGTGCTATAATTTCTGTTTTGCTTAGGTTATTCTCGTAATGTTTTTTTTGATTCTTACGAAAAAATAGGTCTAAATCCCTTGAGGCTAACTCTGAATAAAACTTGATTTGTGGGCATGGGGACATATCTGGAAAAAAGGAAGATTTCTTTTTAAGAATAAATTTAGGATTCTCCTTTGAATCCATATCAGTAGTTTCGTTTTGTGAGACCTTATTGTGAAGAACCTCCAAGATCATAAAAGCCTGTTGATCTTCTTTAGTATCCAAAGTAATATTGGAGGTAGATGGAGGATTGTTGCCACTTGTCTGGGACAGAGACTGCTGAATCCCCACAAGAGTATTAGTCATGCCAATTCTTTCAGAATTTTTAGATCTATAAAATTTCTTGAGAAGTAAATTCCTTGTGAATAGGGCTAAATCCTTCTCCCATTCGAATCGGTCCATATTGGGAACAATTGAGAAGGATAAGCCATTATTCAACAGGCTTATATGATGGGATTGAAGAATTTTGTCTGATAAATTGATAATGCTGAAATTGGAGTCTAGTTCCTCTGCTGTCTCTAACTCCTGTGATAGACTATGTTTTCTTGGGTGTCTGCTCTTTTTCTCCAATTTTATGCCCCCCTCCATATTTTTTTGGTTTTGTACCCCTTTGTCCGAGGTCATTAGATATTGTCCTAAAAAATCTTGGTGAGATGAATCTCTGCTAGAGAGTGAACTTATATAGTTTTCACCCTCAGTGGAATCCACTTCTAAAGTGGAGAGGGATGTATTCGGTCTCTTCACACTCCATATATCCCTTTTAAAGACCTGATTAGATGCATAGTCCTTTTGATCTTGAATGAATTTACTCTTATTTTTAAATACAATCTGTTTCTCAGAAGTATCAAGTTCAAACATTACATTTTCATAAGCCTTTTGGAATTCATCAAGACCATCAAAAATTTTAGTTTTTTCCCCAAGGGAGAAGATTTTACTTGTTGTACTGTTCTAATATAATTGTGTCATGTTTGACTAAGATGTTGATCAATTTCTCAGCACATTGTGTTAGGGCACATTCCCATTCTTTAGTTAGGTCTTACGTAGCTAGGTCAAAGGCAGGATGTATTCTAGGTCTGAGCCCCCGAGGTATCATGTTATGGCGGATGTTGTTATCAAATATAGCTTTATTCCAATGTGTTTTAATTTGTTTCAACATAACTAGTTTTAAATCGTTCAGGTGATCAGACCATTTCCTGGTGTCACTATTCTCTCATTCTCCCATGACATCAACCAGGAAATTAAAATCTCCCTTGTTTAGAACTAAGACCCGATGGCTGAAGTAAGCAAGAAGGGAATTAAAAGCTGAGGCTGTGTCTCTTAATTACAGTTATATTTCTAAGGTAAACATTTTAACTAGGATGTGTTCATCCATCTGATGTCATAAGGGAGTGCTTAGCAGTAGTCTATAGAAGTGATGAGCACAGTGTAGATCATTATCTAAAGATCCAGGACATATATTACTGTATATTACTGTGCAAAAGTTTTTGGGTGTGGAAAAAAATGCTGCAAAGTAAGAATGCTTGTTGCTGTAGTCAGTCTTGCAGTGATGTATGAACTGCAGCCTCAACTTTGCAGCAGAGTTTGTCTGTTCCTCAACTGTTTAAATTAATGACTGTGTGTTAACCTACATATGAAAATTATGAACTTTACCACCTGTTTGGTATGATTGGTTAATCATACACCTAACTATAATTCTACAAAATCCTTGACTTTGGGTAAGTGTGTACCTGGAAGAATTGATACTGTCTCAAAAGAACATTTCTTGAGCTTGCAATATTATTGGTTCATTTGCAATCTGGTTAGTACTTCAGCGACCTGAAGACAATATGCAGTCATATCCTGGGAGAAAATCAAAATGTCGTCTAAGTACACCACTACGTAGGAGTAAAATAAGTCTCTGAAGAACTCATTCACAAAACTTTGGAATACCGCTGGGGTGTTACAGAGTCCAAAAGACAACACAATATATTTATATTGACCATCTCTGGTGTTAAAAGCGGTCTTATATTCGTCTCCCTTGCGAATGCGGAATAAATTGTAGGGCCCTCGAACGTCTAGCTTGGGGAATATCTGTGCGCCCTTGATACGGTCGAAAAATTCAATCACGAGTGGGATAGGATACCAATTTTGACTTGACTGTGATAGTTTTCAAACCCCTGTAGTCACTGCATGGGCGTAATGACCCGTCTTTCTTTTTCACAAAGGAAAAACCATTTGACCCACTTCTCCAGCTGGAGAAGTGGAGGGTCAAATAAACCCGCACTGGAGGTTTTCTTGAAGGTACTCCACCATAGCTTGTGTCTTTGGAATAGATAAAGTGTACACCCGACCTCTGGGAGGAAACTTGCCCGACAGAAGATCTATGGGACAGTCCCAAGCACGGTGAGGAGGCAGGGTTTTGGAACGGACTTTATCGAAGACATTAGAAAAAAATGCATAATGAGGAGGCATTAGCATCTCAGAGTCTACAGGGAGAGATGGTAAAGCCATCAAGGGTTTGACTTGAACAAGACAACGGGATTGGCAAGGAGTACCCCAAGCCAATATCTGAGAGAAAGACCAATCAATATGAGGAGAATGAAGTTGGAGCCAGGGAATGCCCAGAAGAATAAGACTGGTGATTTGGGGAAGAATGAAAAAAGAAATTGTCTCAAAATGTATATCTCCCACTTGGAGAGTGACAGGTTTGGTCTGGAGGTAGATGTTCCATTAGCAATATTATTACCGTCAATAGCAGTAATAATTATCCAAGAGGGCAGAGAAACACATTGGACCAGAGGATCCACGGATGGTAACAGAAATGGAATAAACAGAAGGTTTGCTGAAATTTGGAGAGGATGTCGATGAGCCCAGCCTGACTTCTCCAAAGCAGGTTAGGGCCTGGCATTTCCCTGGCGCCTGGAACTGGCAGCTAAGAGATGCCCCGGCTCACCACAATAGATGCAAAGGTTGTTGGAAATTGCTCTCTGTCTCTCCCCAGGAGAGCCTAGCCTGGGCCGAGACCAAGGCACCAGTTTGAACGCAGAGTGTAGAGGAGCATCTTTCTCAGATGAACTTTCTTGAAAGCAGGTGTCGAATCGATGACAGAGAGAGATCAAGGCACCCAGAGAGGTAGGTAATTCCTAGGAGGCAAGAACGTCTTTTATACGATCTGAGAGACTGTGCCAAAAGGCTTGCTATAGTTGTGAAGGTCCTGGGGAGCAAGGAACCCAGAGTAACAGGATTAAAAAAAGATGCAATGATCTGCAGCTTATGGAGATCCTGGGGAGCTAGGAAGCCCCTATTATCAGGATCACAGGAGGATGCAATGATCTGCAGCATGAGATAGATGCAACACATAAAGTAGAACTTTGCCACTGAACAATGGAGTTTGGCATAGGCTTGCAAGGAGTAGTCCAGAAGCGATACACTGAGGCAGTATGAAAGAGTGTACCAATGAACAGAGCTGAAGCAGCAGGAACAACCTGGAGCCAGGGTAGAAAACGTCTAATCATGAGATGAGATTCGAAGATCTGGCATCTTGCAACTGCAGGAGGCGCCTTAAATAGAATGACCGGCCAGCTGATTGGCCAAGCGGAATAAATGGGCAAAATGCTGGTTCGCACAGGCGCAACCGACTTGGCAAGATGGCGCCCAAGTCAGGAGAACCGTGGCGTTCATCCGGAGGGATGTGGCTGCCGAGAAAAGAAGAGAACCTGTCGGAACAGTGGGTCAGAGTTTTGACATAATTATATTTTGCAGAAATTAGCAACGTTTGTATTAATGGCTTAAACCTAACTAAAGACATTGGGCTTCATTTACCAAGGAGCCTATCTGCCGATTTTGAGCATATCTTACGCAATATCACTCTGCGCATGCCCTGAATCAGCAGAAACGTCCACAAATGCAGTCCTGTTCCATGCAACGTCAAGCCAGCTGCGTGGAGTTTGTATGTTCCCCCGTATTTGCGTGGGTTTCCTTCAGGTACTCGCACACTGCAAAATAATACTGGTAGGTGAATTGGCTGCTACCAAAATTGACCCTTGTCTATGTGTTTGTGTTAGGGAATTCAGGCTGTAAGCTCAACTGGGGCAGGGACTGATGTGAGTGAGTCCTCTGTACAGTGCTGCGGAATTAGTGGCGGTATATAAATAAATGATGATGATGATGAATGCTCCTATCTGCTCCATGACTCGACTCGTGATATTTCCTGCAGAGCAAGCATGAGATTAGGTTCGGCTGACTGTAATGAGAGAAATCCTGGCAGCTGATTTGCTGTCAGACTGTCTATTTGGAATGCATACAGTCAAGTAACCCCTTCTGTGTCAGGGCCTTTCTCAATGAGACTATGCAGCAATGCAGCCCTCCCATGCTGCCGGATAAAAAATGAACTCATCAATTATTGATTAGAACAAAATAACATGCTAGAGGTGATGATTTGAGCAGGGGGCGCACCTGAAACGTATATGCACAGTAACACTAACCTGCCCTACAGCAGCATTATTGGTGCAGATTTGTTTTTTTTTTATATTTCATGAATTCAATAATTTTACATATTCAAAATAATCAATATTATATTGATTGATGATTACATTTCTATCGAACTATCAAGATACACAGGGAACACAAATTGGATACTCTATGGCACCTGTATATGATTACGTTTAGGGTAAAAATACCTAATGTTCTCCCTTAAAAAAACTTCTATCACTCTCTTGAAAAGAAGAACTAATTCTGAGTTGAACAATCATATAAAAATTTTAGCTAAAATTCTATGTATAGTCTGTTCATTGGAAGGGATTTTAACTTAAATATCCAATTAATTTGTTTTTTTAGCGAACACAAAAGTAGTGTCATTTTTGTGCCACTGATTTTCTCCAAATCAATACCTTCAAAGTTTTTTAAACCTTTACAGGAAGTGTTCTGAAACTAAATGTTTTTGTAACCTTTTTTAATTTTACGTATATGTTCTACTAGTCTTGTTTTCAAAGCATGTGTAGTTCTCCCTACATAATTCTTGCTACAATGACAATCTAAAAGATAGATCACATTCTTTTACAAGTAATGATTTTTTTAATTGGACATATGACCCCATTTTTGAAGAATAATCTCTAATTTTATTTGTTGCAATGTGGCTTATCAGAGTTTCAGACACTACAATGGTCAGTCTGGGCTGATTGCTGTTGAAAGTGTGCAGACCAATATTTGCATATATGCAAATGGCCAACTGTTACATTAAATTCTAAATAAGCCTCAATGATGCACCTGTTTTGCACAAAATCCATTAAAAAATGGTATTATGTTTTCCAGTATGAAATGATCAAATGAGTTAGCACTGATGAATATTGAACCTATTTTAAGGCTGATATTTCATGAAGTTACAAATATGTGACAAGTAAGGCAAATAAATATAGATATACACATATGTTTCAAATGAATATTCTTCATACAGGTAATCCTAGTATTTTTTTGTGGAGACATATTTAGGGACATTACGTACAACATAGGCACTTCTACTCCACAAATGACTTTAAGGTTGATGAACTGTGGAGCTGTCAGATGTATTCACCCTATAAGTTTAATAGGACCTGTTTCCATCCTTCATTTGCACTTTTATGATGAAGAAAATTAATAGGCAAACTTGGTTCAATGTAAAAAAAAAAACCTTCAATCACATAAATGAGTCACATATATTCAAAGTAGTCCTGGTGCTCCCTCACCCTCTCATGATCAATATACACCATAAAGGTAGTTACATAACCTCTTTGGTCCATCTGAACCAAGTAGGTTTTGTTTCCGGCCATCAGGCTTCGGCTAATACAATCATGGCCAAAAGTTTTGAGAGTGACACAAGTATTGGTTTTCACAAAGTTTGCTGCTTCTGTGTTTTTAGACCTTTTTGTCAGATGTTGCTATGGTTTACTTAAGTAAAATTACAAGCATTTCATAAGTGTCAAAGGCATTTATTATTTAATTTATGCAAAGAATCAATATTTGTAGTGTTGACCCTACATTTTGAAGACCTTTGCAATTTGCCCTGGCATTCTGTCATTTAAATTCTGGGGTCACATGCTGACTGATGGCCAGTCATTCTTGCCTAATCAATGCTTGGAGTTTGTCAGAATTTGTGGGTTTTTGTTTGTCCACTAGCCTCTTGAGGATTGACCACAACTTTTCAATGGGATTAAGGTCAGGGTTTCCTGGTCATGGACCCAAAATGTTGATGTTTTGATCCCCGAGCCACTTAGTTATCACTTTTGCCTTATGGCAAGGTGCTCTATCATGCTGTAAAAAGCATTGTTTGTCACTAAACTTTTCTTGGATGGTTAGGAGAAGTTGCTCTTGGAGGATGTTTTGGTACCATTCTTTTTTCATGGCTGCGTTCTTAAGCAAAACTTTGAGTGAGCCTACTCCCTTGACTGAGAAGTAACCCCACACAGGAATGATCTCAGGATGCTTTACTGTTTGCATGACACAGGACTGATGGTAGCCCTCACCTTTACTTCTCCGAACAAGCGTTTTTCCAGATGCCCCAAACAATCTGAAGGGGGATTCATCAGAGAAAATGATTTTATCCAGTCCTCAGCAATCCAATCCCTGTACCTTTTGCAGAATATCAGTCTGTCCCTGATGTTTTTCCTGGAGAGCAGTGGCTTCTTTGCTGGCTATATTGACAACAGGCCATCCTCCAAAAGTCTTTCCCTCACTGTGCGTTCAGATGCACTCACATCTCACACCTTCCTGAGCAAGCTCCTCACTGGTGGTTCCCTGATCCCGCTGCTGAGTCATTTTTAGGAGACAGTCCTGGCACTTGCTGGATGTTGTTGGCCACCCTGAAACCTTCTTCACAGCTATTGAACCTTTCTCCCTGAAGTTCTTGATGATCCAATAAATTGTTGATTTAGGTGCAATCTTAACAGCAGCAATATCCTTGCCTGCGAAGCCCTTTTTATGCAATGCAATGATGACTGCACATGTTTCCTTGCAGATAACCATGGTTAACAGAGGAAGAACAATGATTTTAAGCACCACCAACTCAATCAGCATGATATAGTGATCTCCAATCTTGTCCTCGTCAGCACTCTCACCTATATTAAGGAGAGAATCATTGACCTGATATCAGCTGGTCTTTTTGTGGCAGGGCTGAAATGCAGTGCAAATGTTGTCATGACAAAGAGGGACTTTGTTATGACAACATTAATTATTAATTACAATTCATCTGACCACTCTTCATTACATTCTGGAGTATATACAAATTTCTGTCATAAAAACTGAGACTGCAGACTAAGTGAAAAATAGTATTTGTGTCATTCTCAAATATTTTGTCCATGACTCTACACAGCGCTTTATTGATTTAACCCATATCTCCAACAGACTTGGCACCCCCAATCCTGGCCTTAGAGACAAAAAAGGCATTTGACAGAGTGGGATGGCCTTATATGCGGCAGACTCTGGTGGCCTGGTCCCATATGGTGATGTGGTATGATCTGGCCCCTAACGCTTGGCGCATGACTCCTCTGTGGAACAACCTGTCCTCCCCCCTGTCACCCAACCATCCCAATTTTCATCTTGGACACGTCGCAACATTAAATTTATTAAAGACATAGCTCCTTTTCAACTATTTGCTGACCTACAAGCACAATATCTCATCCCCTCATCTTGCTTCTTCCAATATTTACAACTTCGTCATTTCTACAACATTATTAGATGGCCAGGGATTGGCATTCACCAGACCTCCCCATTAGTGTCCTTTTGCTCTTCGCACTCCTCCTCGAGGGGACTCATATCCACTTTCTATCACCTAATCTTACAGCATAAACCCCCCCCCCCTAAGGAAACACATGACCTCAAATGGGAAGAGGACATGGGGGCAACACTTACACCAAAAAATGGGTCAAAATTCACTTTCATATAGCTAAAACCTCGACCTGTGTTAAAATGAATGGAAACGCTTGTAAAATATATTTTAGATGGCACCTGGTCCCCCAAAGACTACATACGATCTACCCAAGCGCTTCCCCGCTATGCTGGCACCAGTGTGGTGAAGTGGGTATCCTGTCCCACATATGATGACATTGTCTGAAGTTGTTTCCTTTTTGGGACTCTATACACTGCCTCATTTCTAATATCACTAATATCTCTCTTCATGCTTCTCTCTCCTGCCTCGTCCTTTGTCCAACGTTTCTAACCACAAACAAAAACTCATCACTCACATACTCAGTGCGGCGAGATGTCAACTAGCATTGTTTTGGAAATACCCAGAGCCACCACCCCTTCAATCCATTATTAACTGGGTATGGCAGGTTTATCATATGGAACACATTACGAACATATTGCGCCATACTCTTACTCTTTTCACCCATCTTTATAGCCCCTTGACCAAGTATCATGGCTCTACCCCACCTCTGGCGTTCGAATTCTGATGCCCCCTCCATATGAGTCAGTACCTCTCTTATTTTGCTTCCTCACATTGCTGTAAACATTGGCGAACAGTGACTTGCCCTATCCTCTTCTTTTTCCTCTATTTCGCTGTCCCTCTTTTCTGCCTTCCCCTCTACCACCCAATGTAATAATGACTGTGCTTAATTCAGTATGTATCACTTGGAAACTGAAAATTTGATGTTATTGATCTACAAATGTTTTTGTTTGTTGTATACTCCTGGTTCCTTTATTTGTTCTGTTATCTTGCATTTCCTTATATAAAAACCTAATAAAAATTGTTTATTAAAAAAAAAGGTAGTTACATCACTCAGTATCTTAGAAGAAAAAAAAGAAAAGTTTAATTCAATGAAAAGGGTGTTTCTAAAGTAGAAAGAGGATGGACCTAGGTGCACTTCTTCATTGTGAAGGCATATGCTGAGAGCAGAGAGTAGGAGTGCACCTTGATATATGTGACATCCAATTGAGACTCATTGGAGCAACACCAAGGCATTTTGCAGAACAATTTCAGTGCACTTCATAAATGAGGCTCACTTAAATAAAAAAGCTACTAGTATGTATATTTATAATTCATTTTGAAGTACTCTTTCGCATTAAAATTTTGGAGACCCACACCAGCAAAATGATGGTAGATAGTGGCATGACATTCATAAATGTTTATAATTAAAGTACATTTAGTTGAATACTGCATGTGTTGAATATTCATGGCACAGCACAACACAGACCAGGCATTAAAGATTTTATAATTTATGGTGGATAGGAGGCATGTCTAAGCACAATAAAGCAAGTGTATAAGGCAAGGAATACATTGAATCTGCTATAAATATTTAGAAAACATTCAGAAGAATATAGGAAGATTTTGTTTTTTATACATGTTTTGATGATAAGCAGATTAGGGTAAAGTAGAAGTCAGTCAGAGAAACAATCATATAGATACTGTAGATGAAGTTTTATTTAAATGACTACCATAATTGTAGACATTGTCTTTCTGTTTAATAAACATTCATGGGTGGAAAAGTAGACAAGATATGGCTATTCACCATCAATTCGGGCCAATTGGTCATTATTCCCTCAGTGTGTGGCCACTTTACTTTAATTTCTTTCACTCAAATAATTTGATAATGCCATGGAGACCAGTTTAAAATCAATTTTTATTAGAACACATTAGTTTTTTGGTGCTTTTTTTACATTCACATTTGATAGTATTCAGTGGTGTGAACTTGATTTTCCATAACGGCAGATGTGAAATATCCCTCTATCACAACCTGCCAATATGACACCAGAATAATTGTATTGTAGACAAATGTGTCGTAAAGCTAATCTGAATATTAAATGTGCTATTGTTTAAATACTGCAAAAACTGTGTGTAATAAATTTGACTTCCTCAGCAATGATCTGGGGATTTATAGCAATATAAGATATTAATATATCAAATGGGAATATCTATCTTCAGACATGACTAGACTCAGACAAGTCTTGTATACATTAGCAACACATCTATGGAGACAGAAAGCACAATCAAAAAAGCAAAACATATTTATATATAAATAGATAGTATATGTATTCGGTACTATATGAAATTGTATCCATATTTAATGCATTTTTCAATGTAACAACATAGAACATAATATAAATCTGTATGCATCCATTGACTGTTGCATACAGAGTATGTCACTACGCTATTTAGGCATTATTGGACTGTTAAGCATAGGTCCTTCAATACTCTGAGATATGATTAATTATGAAATGAGGAAATCTATCGAGCTGAAATAGAAATTCATACAGTTTAGTAGAAACTAATTTATTTACCGATTGGTTCCGATTCACACAAAATTTGCTGACCAAACCTGCCTGTAGCAGATTCCAAACAATCACAGCACCTTATACTTAGTCCTAACCAAAACATGAGCTTGCAATTAATTACATGCTATTTGCTAGATAAACACCTGTAACAAACACTATAGTTATTTCACATGGTGGTAATCGTTTTTCCGATTACCACTATTCCGACATGCACAACCCCTACAAAAAAAAAAGAATTTATGAGAAAGCAACTTCAAAATAAACAGACTTACCTTCCACCCAACGCTGGACATCTGTGATGAAATCAACATGCTGGCAGCAGCTGATTCCGATTCAACAAGTGTTCGGCAGTGCAGGCTGATGTCATTACATCATTAAAGAGGCAGTGTTGGATTAACTGTTTAAACACTTAACCTTAAGGGTCCCCACATTACCACTTTCAATTTGTATTGACATACATTGTGATGAATCAGCTGCTGTCAGCATGGTGATTTCATTGGAGATGTCCAGCGTCTGTTTATTTTGAAGTAGTTTTTTTCATAATTTTGTTTTTTTTTGTAGGGGTTAGTAATTCATGTCGGCAAACTCGTCATAGGTAAATCGTACCCAACTCATTTCACATTAGGCCAATCGCAAAAGGGAAAACAGAAACATATTTTACTGCTATTCACCCAGTTTTAAAAAAAATATGTTAAATCTGAATAAATATATATATACTTTTTTGTGCATTTTTGGGAAAAAATGTTATTAGTATATTTTCAATACGTATCACCTGTAATGAATTATGTTTGATTTAGTAACGTAGCATCTGCAATGACTCAAAGATCTTTGCTTCCTTGCGGTTAGAACTACACCACATATCCATTGTTTTATTTGTTTATTTAACATAATAGTACTGTAGATTATGTAATGCAAGAAATGGTCTTATAACTTTACAATTTGCCACAAGTTCATTTGCATATGTGATCTTCCAGCTATATGAAATTCTTTGTTGGATATGCTTCATGGATTATGAGAGCTATGGCAACTGATGTATATATGTAAACTGCTGCAGCCCTTTGAGGAAGCAACCATGTTTGTTAGTGGGGATGATTGTAGCATTATACAGATTATATTCCTGTTAGAGGAATCATTAAGCTATATAAAGCAAGAAAATGAGAGTAAACAAAGCAATGAACTATAACCCTTTGAAACACAACATCTTCAAACCGTATGTATGTGTGAGTGATGAACAGGATACTGATTATGTTAATGATGATGAGCAGATATGTTGTAAGGCAAACAGCAGCCAAGCAGAGAATATGTTTCTATGTGTAAAACATGACAATGATATTGAAAATTGAAAACAAAAACAGTTGCTTATTTTATTGAAACACTGCTGGATACACATTCCAAACAAAACAAAATTTATGATTTGTTTGGTCATCACAGATGGAGATAACAAAAATGTTTTGTGTAGCCTACCAAATGAGTTACACACAATGTACAATGTTATGTTTTATTCGTGCATAGTAGTGAGCCATGTTCTTTTTATTCTCTATTGATAAAACTAAATTCAGAACTGTAGAACATTTCTAACCATAAACCAGTTAGTGTGAATGCATAAAAATAATTGCTTTTAAGGTATTGGCTGTTTGTTTGGATTCTTGCTGGTTTAAGAGGTTTAGTCTTTAAATATGTCAGTATTATGGCACAGTACGTATTTACTGTTATATAAGCTGTACTGCAATTTAACTATAGCAAATAATTATCCAAAACATGTTTCAAATATACTATATGTATCATCCACACAGCATCTTCATGTTAATTTGTGCAGCATATTGATTTAGTCATCAAATACCAATACCAGCTAGTTTACTCTAACCCCATTGCCATTCTGAAATTTTGGATCACAAGCCAGTAAGTTAATTAAATGGAATCACTTAGATCTCACCAGAGAACAAATAACATACAAAGTGTCTGTAGATACCCAAAGGAACTCTTGTATGCAATCCTGTATAATTATTCCCCAAAGAAACTAGTCGAAATCTGAGTCAAATATGCCAGTCAGTGAAAACAATAGTGCATATGGAAGATGGTATCTTGATATTGACACTTATAATCCGGACAAGGACACTGTCTCCACAAAAGCCACTCTTATGTTTGTAGATTAGCGTTTACATTATCTGTAGTGGTCACCATATACATTAGATTGAGTTGATATAGTCTGGCTCTACTTTCAAATGTCTAGAATTAAATCTTCTGGTTATTAATCTTCAATAATTAATTTAATCTTCAATTAATTTAATGCAACTCTGCATCTGCTTTAAAAGTAGCACTCCTTTTGGAATTTTCTGTGTCTACAAATTGTATTAAAGCAAGGTGTATGTGAAACATTCCTCATTATATAGTTTGTCCAGACAGTCACTCCTCTCTCATAATTCAGTTATCATGTTCTGCAGACAAAATATCCAGAGGGCAAATGTCAAAGTCTTCTGAACCTGTCACACCTTCTCATGGTAGTCACAATTTGCTCTGTCACTAGAAGACATGAAAATTTTTTGCAGCTGTGCTCCTGAAATCATTCCTTCAAGTATATTGTCTTTCTGCTAACATATTGTAATTTACAGGGGCATTGAAGATAATGGACATTAAATGTGGACTCACATTTAATAATGGGAAATTTGATCCCTGACTTATATAAAAGTACATCAAAGGTCTTACTAGTAAAACAAACAAATTTATTGCAGGGAGCTGCCTCATGATTTACAATGAGTCCTTGTTTCTTCTTTTGCTTTAGGTAGGCTTTTGCTTTATAATATTCCCAAATATATGATGTTGTTGATCTATATGTTGAATTAGAAACAAATGGGATGCAATGGTTAGAGGAAACATTTTCACTTTCATTTGTAGTCTTAGGTGTAAGTAGGAAAGATCTACCCAGTATAGAGGCACGGGCCAAAGCTCTTTACAGTAGGACATCCTCTTTGTTTAATGTTTTCCATCATATTCTCTATTAAAATCTATGTTTAAGGTACAGTTCTGTCTTATTCTCCCTTACTGTCCTTTCTGATTATTTTCTATCTATGGGTATTGTACCAACTTTTGTAAATTAAATAATATTCTAATTAAATAATTTATTCATATTTGGAGTCAAGAGGATTACATTCAAGAAGTTAACTGTGTTATAATAAAAGTGATTTTTGAATTTTAAATGATAATTGTTTAAGATATGCAACAAACTCTATTGCTAAATTGTTACCCCATACCAAATAACAAATACCCCATCTATATTCTGGCCATACAGCACAAAGTTTGCCTATATGTGTCATCCCATATATGTTTTTCATCAAATTTGCCCGTAGAAGTTGTCAAAGCTTGAGGCAAACCTAGTACCCATGGCTGTCCCCAGTGATTGTAAATAATATGTGTTATCAAAAAGATTTTTTTATGTGAGAACCCTCATTCCCTGACAAATAAATGTGTACTGCTTAAAAACCAATCTTATATGGTATGTGTATATACCTAGACATCAAACATCAGAAACCCATATGTAGGGCACCAAATGACATCTTTCATCAGTTTAAGAAGAATTATAATGTCCTGGATGTGGGATCTCAGAAAAGCAATGTGATCCTAAAATAAGTGATCAATAAAATAGATTAGTTGCATGAGAGGGAACCTATACTAGATAGTATGGGCAACCCATGGGAAATAGAGTACCATGTGCATTTTGGGTAGGTGCTCAAAATATGTGTAATAGTATGCTTAAAAAAGTTATATTCCTTCCTTGATATCATTTCTTCAGACTGGGCACATTCCAGGAGTCTCCTCAATTGTCATTGAAAAGGATTTAGTGGGATACCTAGCCAAAGTTTGATAAGATTCCTTCTTTCCCATCTGTCTAATTGTTTCTTGTATATAATAGTCTCAATGTAAGCACACCCTTCATAGCTATGGATAGATTGATTTCTAAATCTTTTAGTGTGATTCTCTCAGATTTAAGAAGTTTAAGTTTTCCAAATCCAGGGACAGTGTTTTGATTTCATTTCAAATCTTCTAAATTGGTTTTGTAGCAGATTTTAAGCAAAAGACTTTTATGACTTATCAGAAATAACTCGAAATTTAGATTGAATTATGACCTGTTTCTATCAGTAATGGCATTATTTAAACTCTTTGGGCCTGATTCACTTACATCCGTTTGCGTGCCGAATCTTGTGTGAAATAGCTCTGTGCATACTCAGAAAAGACCTTATGCCAAAGAGTACAATTGCATGCAATTCATGTGCAAACGGTAATGACACTTATGATTGCCTATGACATGAAGGGTGGAACAGGGGTGGATGTGAAGATACCAGGTATATTGGGCCCAAATATATACCTACTTCGCACTGGCTAATCACCCAAGAGTGCCTCAGTATGCTAGGGAAGAATACGAAGTGCCTTTTAGGGTTCTTAAAGTCACTCAGGCAAATGCAGTTACAAAAGTACAGCATTAAATTTCTTATCATAAATACTATTGCTAGAATACTACATACGAACAGTAAATAAATGCCTGGCAGGTTTACCACATTATCTTTCCCTTATCCCACTAGCTTAAGGAGTTATAGTCACCTGGATGTCCAAGCAAGATGTTTAGTCCAGCAGAAGCCTAGACTTCTACACTGGAGTTATTCCCAGGATGAAGGCAAAAGGACAGCAACAACCTCCCCTGGCTCTCACTCCAGAAGTGGAACTAGCGAGTTGTGGGTATAGGTACAAAAATTTGGATTGTACAGTTAACTATGGGAACACTATATAAAGACAATCTAACATTGTATGGTGACCACAACGCGGTAATGTCAACTCAGATCAACGAACATAAGAAGGCCTTTTCAAGAGACAGCATCCCAATCCGAATTATATCTATTGACATCAAAGTACCTTTTCTATATGCACTGTATCTTTCAGTGACTGGTATATATGACTCAGATAGTGACTGGTTGTTGTGAGGAATATTAACTGCTAATTACACAGTCTGAATATTTTTACAAGAGTTCATAAGCGAACATTTGTTTTATCTTGTTTGTTCTTTTTTGTGATACAAGTGTTTTAATATTACTAATCTCTCACATCTGCATTATATACTATGTGAATATCATATGCTGCTTTTGTGTAAAAATATTGTTTTATTTATACATTCCTGTGATAGAATCTATATAACAAATTCTGCCATCAGATTGATTTATTATTATGACCTTTAATTTTGTTTTAAATCATGGTCTCTGGCTGTAGGTGACTTTTTGAGATCACTATTCAGTGGTGTTCCTTACTTTGTAAATGCATGTTGTTTATTGGTAACTGAGAATTAGCAAATCTCCTTGAACTGCTGCAAATGATTTTATTTTCCTAGATGTTTTTAGCTTTTTTTAATAATAATTTTGTGCCTGAATCCTCAACTGATTTTGCCATTGGTAAATACCCAGAATCTCATGGAACATGAAAAATGTAGGGAAAATCCAAAGGGGATCACTAAGGGAACTAACAGGTTGCAGGATGATGGAAGTAGGTAGACCTATAATTGAAAGTATATCCTTCGACCAGATTGTTATAGGCCCTTACTCTACAGCACCTGACTATGAATTGGGGCAAAGAAAATCATAGAACATACACAACCCTAACTATCAAATAGTTGGGCTTGTAAAATGTGAAAATATAAAGGATAATGTACATTTTATAAGATAAAATATACTTTCTATGGATTTTTAGTGGATGTTTGAGTGGATATACAGCAAAAAAAAACTGCAGAATGGGGATAACTTAAAGAGAAATTTATTCAGTGAAAAGATATTTATGAAACACATTGCGGCAATTGGGGATACATTCGATACATATATGTAAGCTTTGGAAATGTTAATGAACAACATATCCATATTAGAAAATATGATATTGTGTTTAGAATCATCTGTGGCATCTTCCAGGAAGACAGCACTATTCATTCTCTACAAGCTCTATTCATTACGTTAATTTACCTGCTGGGCTTCCCTTGGTATAGGTAACCTGTCACTCAGGTACGCGTCTCGATCAGGGTTTTCCCCCTGGACAGCTTGCTCTTCTGTCACTTGCTCATGGAGGATATCCCCAAAAATGTGAATGTCTCATGCTAAAATCAGTGGTTTGAAGGCTTTGACAGGATGACCTTCTGATCCTTGGCATAAGGGTTCTCTCATAGGTTTCTATAATTCCATATATGCAGGAGACCCATTGGATAATCATTTGGTCCCTGTCTTGGGCAACACCATGCTGGAGACAAGGGTAAGTTCACTTTCCAAATCAATTCAAGTCAATACTACTTTCTGGTCCACCATTACAATCCTGCAGCTGGGTTCGTAGTGCAGTAGCACAGATAAATTGGAGTATAGCGGGACAGGCTGCATTTCATTGGTTCCTGTAACACTGGACATTTGGCCCATAAGTGGCTCACATTTTCGCAATCAAAGCAAATTTAGCCACTTATTTTCTATCGCTTTGCATGCACCACCTCTGAACAGGGTCGGACTGGCCCGCCGGTGGACCGGACTATCCACCGGTAGGCCCCGACCCTGAATCGCTCCCCTCTTCGTTGGTGGGGGGAGCTAGAAACTTTAATAGTAAAAAAAACAAAAACTTACGTGACTGCAGCGCCGGCTCCGTTCGCACTGAATGCCGGGCGTGACGTCATCACGCCCGACGTTCAGTGAGGAGCGCCGGCAAGACAGAGGAGAAGAAAAGGAAGAAGCAGATAGAAAAGGTAAGTGATAGGGGAGCATGGAACAGAAATAGGAGTATGGAACAGAAATAGAAGTATGGAACAGAGAAGGGGGAGCATGGAACAGAGAAGGGGGAGCATGGAACAGAAATAGAAGTATGGGACAGAGAAGGGGGAGCATGGAACAGAGAAGGGGGAGCATGGAACAGAGAAGGGGGAGCATGGCAGAGTGAAGGGGTAGCATGGCAGAGTGAAGGGGGAGCATGGAACAGAGTGAAGGGGGAGCACAGACAGTATGGCAGTGTGTGAAGGGGAGCCAGGAGAAGGGGGGAGCAAAAGCAGCATGGAGGGTGCAGTGTGATTATAAGGAGGCACATCATGGTGATGAAGGGGCGCAGTAATGTGTGTGTGATGGCACAACGGGCTTGTGGCAATGTAATGTGTGTGTGGTGGGTGGTGGCTAAATAATGGGTGCTATTTTCTTTGTAGGGTAAAGATGGGGCAATTTAATTTTATAGTGGGGACTATTAATTTAAGATGGGGTGGTTTGGGCGCTATTAATTAAATGTGGGGCTGAGTTTGAGGAGCATGAGGTCTATTTATTAACTGTGAATATGAATTATTTAATGGCAGTGATGGTTGCAGGAAATAGGTATATTTATTATATGTAAATGTGATTAATTTATTGCAGGGGCTGTCTGTTGGGAGGGAAATAGGTTTATTAAATGGGAATACTATTACTTTTATGTTGGGGCTGGAGGAAGTCCTAAGTATTAAATGTGGGTCCTATTGATTTAACGCCGGGGCTGGTTGGAATTTTCTAAATGTACCTATTATTTTTTCCAAATAGGACCCCTCAACATTCCAGGATCCAGACAAGCCGCAGCTAAAGAAACCAGCAGCCACAGGTGGTGACAAGAACAGGTAGGACAGTCTGTCAAATGTTCGGAGTCTAGTGCAGGCTTGGCTAACCTGTGGCACTCCAGGTTTTGTGAAACTACAAGTCCCAGCATACCCTTCCAGCAATAGGCTGCTATATATTGGTAAAGCATGCTGAGGCTTGTAGTTTCACAACACCTGGAGTGCCACAGGTTAGTCAAGCCTGGTCTAGTGGGATAATCCCGATTTTTGGTGACTGTTCTGCCCAATCTAAGGTGCAGATCAAGACTGTACTCTTTATACACACTGCATTCTTTATATACTACACTATTGTGCTAGCTGTCCTTTGTGGGCTGACCACTCCCCCTCTAGTGTCTGGTCTCGCCTCTTTGGTTGGCCACACCTCCTCTGGTGGGCCCCTAGCGTTGCTGTCACCTGGTGGGCCCTTCATGCCCCAGTCCGACACTGCCTCTGAAGAGCTGCATCAAATCTTGGGTGAAGTGATTTATCAGTAACAGCATGATGACCCATGTTGGTGAATAAGTTTCAAGTTGGAGTAATCTCCTAATGAGTTTAGTTAAACCACATAGCTATAGCCTAACTGATTTCTCTCTCTCAAAATACTAGTTCTGGAACTGTTTAATGCTATATGCAGCAATAACTCCATTCTGTACCAGAATCTCCTGCTTCAAGCACTGATAGGCCAAAAGTTTTGAGAATGACACAAATATTATTTTTCACAAAGTTTTATGATGGCAATTTGCATATACTTCAGACTGTCATGAAGAGAGATTAGATGAATTGCAATTAATTTCAAAGTCCCTCTTTGCAATGACAATGAACTTTATCCCCAAAACAACATTTCCACTGCATTTCAGCCCTGCCACAAAAGGACCAGCTGACATCAGGTCAGTGCTCCTCTCTCGTTAACATAAGTGAGATTGTTGACGAGGACAAGGCTGGAGATCATTCTGTCATGCTGATGGAATTAAAATAACAGACTGTAATCTTTAAAAGGTGGATGGTGCTTGAAATCATTGTTCTTCCTCTGTTAACCATGGTTACCTGCAAGGAAACACATCCGGTCATCATTGCTTTGCACAAAAAGGACTTCACAATCAAGGATATTGCTGCTAGCAAGGTAGCACCCAAATCAACCATTTATCGGATCATCAAGAACTTCAAGGAGAGAGGTTCAATAGTTGTGAAGATGGTTTCAGGGTGGCCAAGAATGTCAGCAAGTGCCAGGACTGTCTCCTAAAGTTGATTCAGCTGTGGGATCGTAGAGCTTGCTCAGGAATGGCAACAGGCAGGTGTGAGTGCATCTGAATGCACAGTAAGGCAAAGACTTTTGGAGGATGGCCTGGTGTCAATATAGCCAGCAAAGAAGCCACTTCTCTCCAGGAAAAACATCAGGGACAGACTGATATTCTGCAAAAGGTACAGGGATTAGACTACTGGGGACTGAGATAAAGTCATTTTCTCTGATGAATCCCCGTTCAGATTGTTTGGGGCATCTGGAAAAACCTTGTCCAGAGAAGTAAAGGTGAGTGCTACCATACTATCTGCTGAAATAATTGTTACTCTGTAAATTCTATAGAGATCTGCCTATACTGCTGGCCGTGAGTGCATACAGACTTTAGAATTGCCCCAACATCGTTCCATTGTTCATAGTGATTTTTAGTCACGTTATAATATCAAAACAAATGGCATAGTGTGCTTTGGTACGATAAAACATAATCGTGGGAGCGTACACAATATTGCTATATTTGACCTAACAGTCGTTTATCGTGTGATTGGCATGATAATTGGGTGAAACCTGTAGTGTGTACCTAACCCAGCTTAACACCAACCAAATTTGAGAGTGAGTTTGTGAGTGAGAATACTAGTAACTGACTGTTGTTTACAATCTACAGACAAACTCAAATGTGAATCGTAACATGTATTCTGTCAGATCTTTACTCATATGATAAATAGTTTTGTTTAGCAGTGTACTTTTTTTCTCTTGGTGTTTTTTATTTAGCTTTTTTTTATATCCTTATGTAAGGTACAATTTTCCAATTTTTTCTTTGTGAGAAAAGCGTAGTATATTTCTTTCCATACTATCCTGTCAATATTAAAATTCAACAATTTCCATTAATTCCATTAATTCAGTTAACCTTACTATGCTTGCAGTTTACTACTCTTTATACTTCCTCAACTCTTCCTGCAGTTTTTCACAACCTCTTTTTGTGGTTCTTGCACTGTGCTTCACCTGCAGAGATCGACATAGTGAGTATGGTAATAACATGAGAGGGAGAAAACTTTCTCTCACTCCACTGCACCTACTCCCCTCATGCTGTCAGTCACTGCACTATATTATTTACAAGGGGTTGTAGTTGAAAAGTCATCAAAATGTGTACCACCAAAATGTCAACATTCATAATGTCTTCAGAGTTATAAGGTTGAAAGTCATAATGTCTACATGTTCATAAGGTAGACACAGTTAAATTGTCGACTTGTGAAATGTGTACAGGTTGTACTGTTGACGGTCAAAATGTCAAAATAAATCACTGGATTTAAAATGGCAATACATGAGGGATAAAAAAGGCAAGGGTTTAACCAACCCTAGTATTACCAGTCTAGGCTGGTACTAGTAAAATCAGGGGGACAAAAGGCATGGGGTGCCCCTGATTTTACTAGTACCAGCACCAGGCTTTTCCAGCCTGGGCTGGTGAAACTGTAACAGGGAAACCCGCAACATGGGGTACCCCTGCCATAATGCCAAACCAGTCCCAGGCCCATCAGCATGGGGCTGGATTCCATAGGGAGATTGGGTCCGCAAAAGGTGTAATCCCATGAATGTTTAACCAGCCCAGTTCTGATAGCACTAGGGCTCTTTCCACACCCTTGGTGTTGTGGGTTCAGGATAATAATACTTGTTTGATAGTAAAAATCCATTTTGACCCTGGTGAAATACAGGTACCAGCATGCACAGGGTACCGTTGAGTGTACAAGCATCAACATACCCATTGCTGCCTGGGCATACTGTTACTTGGGGAACCACAAGTGCCAGCATGCCCTAACACCTAGGACCCACTGAGACCTATAGAGCACTGTGAGGAAACCACCCTTAGCAGGGATAGTGGATACTCTTCATGGGATTCAACTCACTTAGGTACACCAAAGTATATACAAAATAAGGCTTTATTAAAATAGAACAACACTATAAGACGTTAACAAGGTACAGGGTAAATGGTAGCATGTATCCTCTAGCAGCTTTATTAAGTCATCACTCCAAAGTAATAATCTCAATATCTCCGAATTGTATCCTCCAGCAGTATTACTATTACCATTTAGCTACACAGTCCAGTATCTCCCAGAATGGGCTACTAGTTCACACACACCCTGTCCTGGTAGTGTCTCTACAGCTGCACTGCAATACTTGACCCAGATATCCTTTAGCTGATGTCTTGTACACCAGGATCCTCCAAACTAGAATAGCCTCTATTAACATTCTGCTCTCCTTATATTCCTGTCTCTTTCACACAGGGACTAGGGTCAAATGTCTCAATCCTCTCCCTTCAACGGGAGTCTATCAGTGGACACTGAAATTATTCAACCATTAGACATACTGGGCCTGATTCATTAAGGAAAGTAAAGCAAAAAAAAAAGTAGTAACTTTGCACCTGGGCAAAATTATGTTGCATTGGAGGGTGATGTAAATTTAAAATGTGATAGCAGATTTATATTTGAGTAGGGCATCTCCTAGATCAACATTAAATTTCAGTGTACAAATAAGCTATCAAGTATTTGTGCATTACTTGAAAAAACAGCCAATATTTAACTTATATGCAAACTAAAAATCTAATTTGGACCCCTTGCATTGTAACAAGGTTTTGTCCATGAGAAAACTTACAATTTTTTTTACTTTTCTTAAGGAATCAGGTCCACTGTCTCTGTGGGCAGCACGGGGGCCTAGTGGTTAGCACTTCTGCCTCACAGCACTGGGGTCATAAGTTCAATTCCCGACCATGGCCTTATCTGTGTGGAGTTTGTATGTTCTCCCTGTGTTTGCGTGGGTTTTTCCTCCGGGTGCTACGGTTTCCTCCCACACTCCAAAAACATACTAGTAGGTTAATATGCTGCTATCCAAATTGACCATATCCTCTGTCTGTCTGTGTGTGTGTGTATGTTATGGAATTTAGACTGTAAGCTCCAATGGGGCAGGGACTGATGTGAATGAGTTCTCTGTACAGCGCTGCAGATTCAGTGGCGCTATATAAATAAATGGTAATGATGATGATACGATGGAATGGCTTGACTGAATTAGCTATTTTGCTGGATACACTAAACAGGGTTACAATATCACATCAGTGAATGACACTTCACACTTGTGAGAAACATTAAGACATTTGACACATTGTGAGCCTGATTCATTAAGGAATGTAAAGCAAAAAAATCAGTAACTTTGCACCTTGACAAAACCATGTTGATTTAGATGGGGTGCTAAATTTAAAATGTGGGAACAGATATATAGTTGGGGAAGCGCATGACCTAGATCAACTTTAAATTTTAGTGTGCTAAACAAAAAACAGCCAGTATTTAACTTATGTGCAGAAAATAAACTACTATGCACCCCTTGCAATGTAACATGGTTTTGTCCAGTAGAAAAAGTACTAATTTTTATGACTTTCTTTAATGAATCAGGCCCTGTATCTGTAGCATTACACAATCTGAGTCTGAGATACATTTTGACACAATAACATTTATATTGCTACATATTAATACATTTCCCAATGCTATTTCAGCAAGAAAATTACTGTGGAGGCATATTGTATATAATCTAGAAGTTGTAACTCCCTCTCAGAATACCTGTTGACCTAGCTCATTAATTTGGGCTGCCAGCAGCTATGTTACCAGTCACTCAGCCATTGTGCTGATTACAAACCAAATCTAAACCAAACCTCATAATAATGGACATTTGAGACAAATGGTAATTATCTTTACAATACAAGCAAAATAAATTCTGCTGTACTGTTATTTTCACACAATATGGCAATATTCTTTATATTTCACACATGCAGGTAATAGCAAGAACAAAATGTACCTAATAATATGAAATAACAATACACATAATACACCTATACTCTGATGTATATTAGATTTAGACTGGGCCAAGGATTAAAATGTACCTTAAACTGTTAGAAACAGGGATGAATAAAAAGTGCAGTGGGACCGTTTGGTAACAAGCAGTAAGGAAAAATGTAAATAAAACACACAAACAAGTGTCAAAATTATTTTAATTGAAATGAAAACACCCCTCATTACACTCATTCACTCTTTTTAATGCTCACCTAGATTCAGGGTCTTTATCTGTACTATATCCAAGCATCCTTGGCTTGGCATAATAAAATATCCTCATACGTGATGCAATATTAGTTCCTGAAAGCTCTTGGTGCACATGAGCTCTTACAGCAGTTCAGTCATATTTATAACATGGGGATTTCCCACAGCTTGAACTCAGGGCTTGAGTTCAAGCCATGGGAAATCCCCATTTTATAAATATGACTGAACCCCCGTGCTCATTTGCGCCAGGATACCCAATAACAGTCGATCTAATAATTGTGTAAAGGTTATGAGCATTGTCATTTGGTGTACACTATTTGACTGTCGACATTTTGAACGGACATTTCATACTCAAACCATTTGCAATAAGGAGTGTATTATACTTTTGCCAATTTGTGCTCTTTCTGTAATTAATTATTGCAGAGTAACTAGTGGCTAGCAGGTTATTGGCCAGAAGGTGAGAACCCTCTTTATGCTGCACCCAGGTTTGCGCTACTTGAATCAATATTCTTATCTTACCTATAGGAGAAGGCACTGTCTCCAATTTTTTTGACTTAGCAATCCTGTCTTCACAGTCACATATTTTACTCTGCTGTCTAACCTGTCTTCCATTAGTATCCTCCGAACACTCATTTACTTCTAGTTACTCTGTGAGGAGTACTGTGTGTCACTTTCAGTTACAAAGCTGCAATAATTAGTTTCTCTTGGGGGGGGATACAGCATATAGATTCTAAAATGTGAGCAGGGCCTTCTTACCTGTATGTCTGTCTGTCTGTATCACCAATTATTGTTTTATTACTTTGCTTAATCCCAAATGTAAAGTGCTACGGAATTTGCTGGCACTATATAAATAAATGTTGATGATGTTGATGATTTGTGTGCACCTAATACCATGTTATTACATAGGGCCCTATGTTTACATATATGTACGTATAGCACAGTGGCTTAGTAGTTAGCACTTCTGCCTCACAGCACTGGGGTCATGAGTTCAATTCCCAACCATGGCCTAATCTGTGTGGAGCTTGTAAGTTCTCCCCGTGTTTGCGTGGGTCTCCTCCAGGTGCTCTGGGTTCCTCCCAAACTCCAAAAACATACTAGTAGGTTAATTGGCTGCTATTAAATTGACCCTAGTCTCTCTCTGTGTGTCTGTGTGTGTATGTTAGGGAATTTAGACTGTAAGTTCCAATAGGGCAGGGATTGATGTGAATGAGTTCTCTGTACAGTGCTGCGAAAATAGTGGCACTATTGAAATAAATGGTGATGATGATGAGACACACACACCCTTGAATTAATCAATATTTCCAATAATTTTACCATTGCTTTTGATAAAACCATGTTTTAATTATTTTATGTGGTCCAAACTTCCTAATCGTGTTGTGTCTTCTCCATAAGTCCGGACCTAAGTACATGTGCATTGTATGTTAGTTTTATGATTTCCATTCTTAACATTAAAATTAGGGATGAGCGCACTCGGATTTATGAAATCCGAGCCCACCCGAACGTTGCCGATCCGAGTCGGATCCGAGACAGATCCGGGTATTGGCGCCAAATTCAAATCTGAAACTGAGGCTCTGACTCATAATCCCGTTGTCGGATCTCGCGATACTCGGATCCTATAAATTCCCCGCTAGTCGCCGCCATCTTCACTCGGGCATTGATCAGGGTAGAGGGAGGGTGTGTTAGGTGGTCCTCTGTCCTGGTAGATCTCGTGCTGTGCTGTTTAGTTCTGTGCTGTGCTGTTTAGTTCTGTGCTGTGCTGTGCTGTGCTGTGCTGTGTTCTGCAGTATCAGTCCAGTGGTGCTGTGTGCTGTGCTCTGTCCTTCTGAGGTCAGTGGTGCTGCTGGGTCCAGTGCTGTGTCCTGTTCAGTCCAGTGGTGCTGTGTCCTGTGCTCTGTGCTTCTAAGGGCATAGTTATTTCCCCAATATTCCCCTGTGTTTAAAAAAATAAAAAAAAGTTATTTAAAAAAATACCAAAAACTAATTTAATTTTTTTTAATTACCACAAAATTTGCACAACCAATCCTGCAGTATAAGCCCATTGGTACTGCAATATTACCAAGTTCACACATTCAGCAGTAAAAGTCCAGTGGTACTGCAATATTACAAAGTTTACACATTCTGCAGTATCAGTCCAGTGGTGCTGTGTCCTGTGCTCTGTCCTGCTGAGTTCCGTAGTGCTGCTGGGTCCTGTGCCGTGTCCTGTTCAGTCCAGTGGTGCTGTGTCCTGTGCTCTGTGCTTCTAAGGGCATAGTTATTTCCCCATTATTCCCAAGTTTTTAAAAAATAAAAAAAAAGTAAGAAAAAAAATTACAATTAAAAATTAAAAAAAAAATATATATAATTATAACCAAATTTGCAAAACCAATCCAGCAGTATAAGTCCATTGGTACTGCAATATTACAAAGTTCACACATTCTGCAGTATCAGTCCAGTGGTGCTGTGTCCTGTGCTCTGTCCTGCTGAGTTCCGTAGTGCTGCTGGGTCCTGTGCCGTGTCCTGTTCAGTCCAGTGGTGCTGTGTCCTGTGCTCTGTGCTTCTAAGGGCATAGTTATTTCCCCATTATTCCCAAGTTTTTAAAAAAAAAAAAAAAAGTAAAAAAAAATAAAAAATTAAAAAAAAAAAAAAATATATAATAATTATAACCAAATTTGCAAAACCAATCCAGCAGTATAAGTCCATTGGTACTGCAATATTACCAAGTTCACACATTCTGCAGTATCTTGTGCTACATATAATGGAGACCAAAAATTTGGAGGATAAAGTAGGGAAAGATCAAGACCCACTTCCTCCTAATGCTGAAGCTGCTGCCACTAGTCATGACATAGACGATGAAATGCCATCAACGTCGTCTTCCAAGCCCGATGCCCAATCTCGTAGTACCGGGCATGTAAAATCCAAAAAGTCCAAGTTAAGAAAAAGTAGCAAAAAGAGAAACTTAAAATCATCTGAGGAGAAACGTAAAGTTGCCAATATGCCATTTACGACACGGAGTGGCAAGGAACGGCTTAGGCCCTGGCCCGTGTTCATGACTAGTGGTTCAGCTTCACCCACGGATCTTAGCCCTCCTCCTCCTCCCCCCCCCTACAAAAAATTGAAGAGAGTTATGCTGTCAGCAACAAAGCAGCAAACAACTCTGCCTTCTAAAGAGAAATTATCACAAATCCACAAGGCGAGTCCAAGGATGTTGGTGGTTGTCAAGCCTGACCTTCCCATCACTGTACGGGAAGAGGTGGCTCGGGAGGAGGCTATTGATGATGTAGCTGGCGCTGTGGAGGAACTTGATGATGAGGATGGTGATGTGGTTATTGTAAATGAGGCACCAGGGGGGGAAACAGCTGATGTCCATGGGATGAAAAAGCCCATCGTCATGCCTGGTCAGAAGACCAAAAAATGCACCTCTTCGGTCTGGAGTTATTTTTATCCAAATCCAGACAACCAATGTATGGCCATATGTAGCTTATGTAAAGCTCAAATAAGCAGGGGTAAGGATCTTGCCCACCTAGGAACATCCTCCCTTATACGTCACCTGAATAACCTTCATAGTTTAGTGGTTAGTTCAGGAACTGGGGCTAGGACCCTCATCGGTACAGGGACACCTAAATCCCGTGGTCCAGTTGGATACACACCAGCAACACCCTCCTCGTCAACTTCCTCCACAATCTCCATCAGATTCAGTCCTGCAGCCCAAGTCAGCAGCCAGACTGAGTCCTCCTCAATACGGGATTCATCCGAGGAATCCTGCAGCGGTACGCCTACTACTGCCACTGCTGCTGTTGCTGCTGTTAGTCGGTCATCTTCCAGAGGGGAAGTCGTAAGACCGCTAAGTCTTTCACAAAACAATTGACCGTCCAACAGTCGTTTGCTATGACCACAAAATACGATAGTAGTCACCCTATTGCAAAGCGTATAACTGCGGCTGTAACTGCAATGTTGGTGTTAGACGTGCGCCCGGTGTCCGCCATCAGTGGAGTGGGATTTAGAGGGTTGATGGAGGTATTGTGTCCCCGGTACCAAATCCCGTCGAGATTCCACTTCACTAGGCAGGCGATACCAAAAATGTACAGAGAAGTACGATCAAGTGTCCTCAGTGCTCTAAAAAATGCGGTTGTACCCACTGTCCACTTAACCACGGACATGTGGACAAGTGGTTCTGGGCAAACAAAGGACTATATGACTGTGACAGCCCACTGGGTAGATGCATCCCCTTCCGCAGCAACAGCAACAGCTGCATCAGTAGCAGCAACTACAAAATGGCGGCTCGTGCAAAGGCAGGCAACATTGTGTATTACAGGCTTTAATAAGAGGCACAACGCTGACAACATATTAGAGAAAATGAGGGAAATTATCTCCCAGTGGCTTACCCCACTTAGACTCTCATGGGGATTTGTGGTGTCAGACAATGCCAGTAACATTGTGCGGGCATTAAATATGGGCAATTTCCAGCACGTCCCATGTTTTGCCCACACCATTAATTTGGTGGTGCAGCATTACCTCAAGAGTGACAGGGGTGTGCAGGAGATGCTTGCGGTGGCGCGCAAAATTGCTGGACACTTTCGGCATTCAGCCAGTGCCTACCGCAGACTAGAGGCACATCAAAAAAGCATGAACCTGCCCTGCCATCACCTCAAACAAGAGGTTGTGACGCGCTGGAACTCCACCCTCTATATGCTGCAGAGGATGGAGGAGCAGCAAAAGGCCATTCAGGCCTACACAGCCACCTACGACATAGGCAAAGGAGTGGGGATGCGCCTCAGTCAAGCGCAGTGGAGACTGATTTCCGTGTTGTGCAAGGTTCTGCAGCCATTTGAACTTGCCACACGAGAAGTCAGTTCCGACACTGCCAGCTTGAGTCAGGTCATTACCCTGATCAGGCTGTTGCAGAAGCAGCTGGAGAAAGTGAGGGAGGAGTTGGTAAGCCATTGCGATTACACCAAGCATGTAGCTCTTGTGGATGTAGCCCTTCGTACGCTTTGCCAGGATCCGAGGGTGGTCACTCTTTTAAAGTCAGAGGAATACATTCTGGCCACCGTGCTCGATCCTCGGTTTAAAGCGTATGTTGTGTCTCTGTTTCCGGCGGACACAAGTCTACAGCGGTGCAAAGACCTGCTGGTCAGGAGATTGTCCTCTGAAGAGGACCGTGACATGCCAACAGCTCCACCCTCATTTTCTTCCACATCTATGGCTGCGAGGAAAAAGCTCAGTTTTCCCAAAAGAGGCACTGGCGGGGATGCTGATAACATCTGGTCCGGACTGAAGGGTCTGCCAACTATTGCAGACATGTCTACTCTCGCTGCATTGGATGCTGTCACAATAGAAAAAATTGTGGATGATTACTTTGCTGACACCATCCAAGTAGACATGTCAGACAGTCCATATTGTTACTGGCAGGAAAAAAAGGCAGTTTGGAAGCCCCTGTACAAACTGGCTCTATTTTACCTGAGTTGTCCCCCCTCCAGTGTGTACTCGGAAAGAGTTTTTAGTGCAGCGGGGAACCTGGTCAGTGAGCGGCGAAGGAGGTTGCTTCCTCAGAACGTTGAAAAAATGATGTTTATAAAAATGAATAATCAATTCCTCAATGAAGTACAGCACTGCCCTCCAGATACTACAGAGGGACCTGTGGTTGTGGAGTCCAGCGGTGACGAATTGATAATGTGTGATGAGGAGGAAGTACACACTGTAGGGGGAGAGGAATCAGAGGTTGAGGATGAGGACGACATCTTGCCTCAGCAGAGCCTGTTTAGTCTGTACAGGGAGAGATGAATAGCTTTTTTGGTGTGGGGGCCCAAACAAACCAATCATTTCAGCCAAAGTTGTTTGGTAGGCCCTGTCGCTGAAATGATTGGTTTGTTAAAGTGTGCATGTCCTATTTCAACAACATAAGGGTGGGTGTGAGGGCCCAAGGACAATTCCATCTTGGACCTTTTTTTTTTGCATTATATGACCAATCAACAGTCGTTTGCCATGTTCAAAAAGTAAAACCAAATTTAAAAAAATTCAAGAAATTAAACCAAAAGTAAAATGCCGTGTCATAATTTAAAACAAGAGGTATTGACGTGCTCTAAAACTACTGTATTGTTGTTTATATTTTATAAACACTACACTTAAAAACTTGAGTCTTTCAATAAAAAAGTAACTGTCCATTGCACGAATATTTGCAACAGGGACAATTTTAGGGTTAAGAAAGTCAACTAATAACACTTCAACGCTGTCTGTCTTTATAAACACTACACTTGGAAGTTGGAGGAGGTATTGTAGCCCCGGCACCAAATTTACTACCGGGGCCACTCCACTGTGCAGTCCATATTTAGGTGTATCAGATATTAAACAACGGTGACAGTTGATGCCCAATTTTTTAATTATATTGTGGCCTCGGTACCAAATTGTGTACCGGGGCCACCACACAACGCAGTCCATACCCTTTTTTGGTGGAATTCTGACACGTGGAGGGTTTTTTAATTATATTGTGGCCTCGGTACCAAATTGTGTACCGGGGCCACCACACTACGCAGTCCAGATACTTGTTTGGTGGAATTCAGACCAGTTGAGGGTTTTATTATTATATTGTGGGGACCACTCTATCTATACCACACTACAACTCTATACCACTCTATTTAATACTTTAATTCTATTTAATACTTTAATTCTATTACTAATTACCATAAAGAGAAACTGCCGCTTCTATTTAATACTTTAATTCTATTAGTAGTTACCATAAAGAGGAACAAAATAAACCAATTTTACCAAAAGTATAATATGACTTAGACTTACAAACACTACACTTGAAAGATGGTGCCTTTAAATGAAAAAGTCAGTCTTCATTGCACGACTATGTGCAACAGGGACAGTTTTTTGGTTTACAAAGTCAACCAATAACACTTCGACCCTGTCTGTCTTTAACATACTTGATGGGATCTCAATGACGAATTGTCTGTACCATGTTTGGAGGAGGTATTGTGGCCCCGGTATCAAATTGGGTACCGGGGCCACCCCACTACGCAGTCCAGATACTTGTTTGATGGAATTCAGACCAGTTGAGGGTGTATTTATTTTATTGTGGCTCCGGCACCAAATTTACTACCGGGGCCACTCCACTGTGCAGTCCATATTTAGGTGTATCATATATTAAACAACGGTGACAGTTGATGCCCAATTTTTTAATTATATTGTGGCCTCGGTACCAAATTGTGTACCGGGGCCACCACACTACGCAGTCCATACCCTTTTTTGGTGGAATTCTGACACGTGGAGGGTTTTTTAATTATATTGTGGCCTCGGTACCAAATTGTGTACCGGGGCCACCACACTACGCAGTCAAGATAGATAGATGCGTATCATAGATAAAGTACATTCAGTGGTGTGGGGCAAATTGAAAAATATTCAAAATGCACTGACATTATCAAAAACAAGAGGTTGTCACACGCTAAAACTCCAACATGTATATGATGGAGAGGATGGAGGAGCAGCCGTATGTGTAGTGTAATGCAGACCTGTTGAAGGTTTTTTATATATTTTATTGTGGTGCCCAGTGCCCACTCCTCTAGGCAGTCCAGGTACATTTATTGGTGCGAATCATAAAAGTTCAGGGTTTTTAATATATATTGTGGTGACCCACTCCTCTACGCAGTCCAGGTACATTTATTGGTGCGATTCATAAAAGTTCAGGGTTTTTAATATATATTGTGGTGACCCACTCCTCTACGCAGTCCAGGTACATTTATTGGTGCGATTCATAAAAGTTCAGGGTTTTTAATATATTGTGGTGACCCACTCCTCTACGCAGTCCAGGTACATTTATTGGTGCGAATCATAAAAGTTCAGGGTTTTTAATATATATTGTGGTGACCCACTCCTCTACGCAGTCCAGGTACATTTATTGGTGCGATTCATAAAAGTTCAGGGTTTTTAATATATTGTGGTGACCCACTCCTCTACGCAGTCCAGGTACATTTATTGGTGCGATTCATAAAAGTTCAGGGTTTTTAATATATATTGTGGTGACCCACTCCTCTACGCAGTCCAGGTACATTTATTGGTGCGATTCATAAAAGTTCAGGGTTTTTAATATATATTGTGGTGACCCACTCCTCTACGCAGTCCAGGTACATTTATTGGTGCGATTCATAAAAGTTCAGGGTTTTTAATATATTGTGGTGACCCACTCCTCTACGCAGTCCAGGTACATTTATTGGTGCGAATCATAAAAGTTCAGGGTTTTTAATATATATTGTGGTGACCCACTCCTCTACGCAGTCCAGGTACATTTATTGGTGCGATTCATAAAAGTTCAGGGTTTTTAATATATTGTGGTGACCCACTCCTCTACGCAGTCCAGGTACATTTATTGGTGCGATTCATAAAAGTTCAGGGTTTTTAAGATATTGTGGTGACCCACTCCTCTACGCAGTCCAGGTACATTTATTGGTGCGAATCATAAAAGTTCAGGGTTTTTAATATATATTGTGGTGACCCACTCCTCTACGCAGTCCAGGTACATTTATTGGTGCGATTCATAAAAGTTCAGGGTTTTTAATATATTGTGGTGACCCACTCCTCTACGCAGTCCAGGTACATTTATTGGTGCGATTCATAAAAGTTCAGGGTTTTTAAGATATTGTGGTGACCCACTCCTCTACGCAGTCCAGGTACATTTATTGGTGCGATTCATAAAAGTTCAGGGTTTTTAAGATATTGTGGTGACCCACTCCTCTACGCAGTCCAGGTACATTTATTGGTGCGATTCATAAAAGTTCAGAGTTTTTAATATATATTGTGGTGACCCACTCCTCTACGCAGTCCAGGTACATTTATTGGTGCGAATCATACAAGTTGATGGTTTTCTTATTATATATATTGTGGTGACCCACTCCTCTACGCAGTCCAGGTACATTTATTGGTGCGAATCATAAAAGTTCAGGGTTTTTAATATATATTGTGGTGACCCACTCCTCTACGCAGTCCAGGTACATTTATTGGTGCAAATCATACAAGTTGATGGTTTTCTTATTATATATATTGTGGTGACCCACTCCTCTACGCAGTCCAGGTACATTTATTGGTGCGATTCATAAAAGTTCAGGGTTTTTAATATATATTGTGGTGACCCACTCCTCTACGCAGTCCAGGTACATTTATTGGTGCGAATCAAACAAGTTGATGGTTTTCTTATTATATATATTGTGGTGACCCACTCCTCTACGCAGTCCAGGTACATTTATTGGTGCGAATCATAAAAGTTCAGGGTTTTTAATATATATTGTGGTGACCCACTCCTCTACGCAGTCCAGGTACATTTATTGGTGCGATTCATAAAAGTTCAGGGTTTTTAATATATTGTGGTGACCCACTCCTCTACGCAGTCCAGGTACATTTATTGGTGCGATTCATAAAAGTTCAGGGTTTTTAATATATTGTGGTGACCCACTCCTCTACGCAGTCCAGGAACATTTATTGGTGCGATTCATAAAAGTTCAGGGTTTTTAATATATATTGTGGTGACCCACTCCTCTACGCAGTCCAGGTACATTTATTGGTGCGAATCATAAAAGTTCAGGGTTTTTAATATATATTGTGGTGACCCACTCCTCTACGCAGTCCAGAAAGATACCTTGTTGCAACGTTTTGGACTAATAACTATATTGTGAGGTGTTCAGAATACACTGTAAATTAGTGGAAATGCTTGTTATTGAATGTTATTGAGGTTAATAATAGCCTAGGAGTGAAAATAAGCCCAAAAACTTGATTTTTAAACTTTTTATGTTTTTTTCAAAAAAAATCCGAATCCAAAACCTTAAATCCGAACCGAGACCTTTCGTCAAGTGTTTTGCGAGACAAATCCGAACCCCAAAAATAACGAAAATCCGGATCCAAAACACAAAACACGAGACCTCAAAAGTCGCCGGTGCACATCCCTAAATAAAATTGGTCCTCTCTGAATAAACCATCACCTGTGGACATATAATGCTCCATGTGTCTTTCAATAAGCTTACTAACATGAGGTTTGCTGTTCATAAGAATATATGTCCATCACTCTCCATTGATCAATGCCATCCTGAAATATTTATAGATATTACTAATCAGGCTATGCAAACTACATTCAGTGTTTAGCAGTCAACCAATACTTGGGGGTAAATTTATTAAGCTGCAAGTTTCCTGCAGGTTTGAAAAGTGGAGATGTTGCCTATAGCAACCAATCAAACTCTAGCTATTATTTTGTAGAGTGTACTAACTAAATTATAGCTAGAATCTGATTGGTTGCTAGAGGCAACACCTCCACTATTCAACCTGGCCAGAATCTCATAGCTTGATAAATTTACACCTTGGTGTTTTATTGTTTGTTAGCTGTTAGGAACTCCCAAGCCAGTACAGTGAAACTCGGAACTACTATGAAGGCCTGGTGTTCGCTGGAGCCCCTAGTGGTGGGGACAGACTTGGCTGCGGGCCGACCGAGGGTCGAGTAATGTATACTGACTTAAAGGAGCACCCAGGAGAGGAATAGATTGGCGGGCTGTAGTGAAGAAGGAATCCAAGGTCAAAGGTCACTAGCACAGGTACAAAATCCAGGGACAAGCGAAGGGTCAGACACACAGGCAAAGAAGCAAAATCCGGAGTCCAGGCAAGAAGGTCAGGGTCAGAAGCGAGGGTTCAAAGGTCCAGGAACAAGCAAAGGTCAAAACACGGGTAGTCAATCCAAGGTAGAAATAACCAACAGCTAGAAAAAGCAGGCAGCAGAACTGAGGACAGAACGCTATAACCGGCAGTGAAGCTGCAGACCTCACTGCCTTAAATTCCAGTAGTGGCCAATCAGAGCCTAGCTCTGAAATCACATGGGCAGACTTAACACTACCACATTAATCAGCCCACAGGCTTGTGGGCGCTTCTGCGCATGCGCCCGGCTGTCCCCGGCTGCCGGGACGCAGCGCCCCTGTAGTTAGTGTCCGACCGTTGCCCTGGCAACGGTCGGGTAAAGGCAGGAAGTGACGTCCCGGTCGCCATAGCGATGACCAGGACGCCTACAGGAACCAGATGAGAGTCGCGATGGTGCCCGCGGCCGCCGCGACTGCTAACAATACCCCCCCTTGATGAGGGGTCAAGGAACCCCGACATCCAGGTTTCGTGGTAAACTTATTAAAAAACTCTTTAATAAGCCTTTCAGCATTGAGACGCCTCTGTGGTATCCAAGATCATTCCTCAGGGCCATAACCCTTCCAATGTACGAGGAACTGAAGTTGGCCTTGGACCTTTCTTGAGTCAAGGATTCTTTCGACAACATATTCATGGTCTCCATTCACCATCAGAGGCCGGGGCCTGTTGTAGAAAGTTTGATTGAACTTGCTGGGAGCAGTGACTTTCTTCAGAAGCGAACAATGAAAGGTCGCAGGTATTTTTAAGGAAGTTGGTAGTTTTAACCTAAATGCCGCTGGATTAATTTTCTTCTCAATTGGAAACGGTCCAATGTATCAAGGCCCCAGCTTCTTACAAGGTTGCCGCAACCTGATGTTCCGTGTGGATAACCAAACCCGATCCCCCACTTTCAATGAACATGGTCTACGGTGACGGTCAGCGAAGACCTTGGATTTTTGAGAAGCTTGACCTAGTGCAGCGTGTACCTTTTTGCAGACGGACCTCAGCCTGGCCGTAAAAGCAGGTGTTCTAGAATCCCCGCAGGGAACAGTAGTAGAGAACGAGTTGGATTTTGGGTGAAACCCGAAGTTGCAGAAAAACGGGGATGTATGAATAGTGGAATGGCAAGGATTATTGTACGCGAATTCTGCCCAGGGCAAAAAAGAGGACCAGTTGTTGTGGAATTTAGACACATAGATGCGCAGAAACTGTTCCAGAGCCTGGTTCGTCCTCTCTGTCTGTCCATCTGACTGGGGGTGATACGCCGAGGACAGACTGATAGACATCCCGATGGAGTTACAAAAGTCTTTCCAAAACCGGGCAATAAACTGGGATCCTCGATCTGATACGATATCTTCAGGAGTCCCATGGAGACGAAAAATATGCGTCAAAAACAAGGTGGCCAAGGTCCTGGCATCCGGTAACTTGGGCAATGATATAAAATGTGCCATCTTACTAAACCGATCCACAACTACCAGGATGGTGTTATGTCCTGCGGATACTGGTAGGTCGACAATGAAATCCATCGATAGATGTGTCCAAGGCCTGCTTGGCGCCGGCAAGGGTAACAATAGCCCAGAAGGACGGTTCCTATCAGTTTTGTTTTTAGCACACTCAGGACAAGCCCGAACATAATTCTCCACATCGTCTGATAAGGTGGGCCACCACAGCCAAAGAGAAAGAACCTCGATAGTCCTACGAATTCCCGGATGGCCAGCAGAGCGGTTGCTGTGGCCTTCAATGAGAACAGATCTCCTTAAATGTACTGGGACAAATAATTTGTTGACCGGTGTCTGAACTGGAGCGATTCTCTGGAAGTGCCGGATAGTTGCTCCTAGATCCTGGGTGAGTCCAAGATGAACAGCAGTTGCAGGAACAATCGGCAACGGGTCAGGAGACTGAGGATGATGGGCCAAAAAACTTTGGGACAAGGAATCGGCCTTAGTATTTTTAGAACCTGGACGGAATGTAATAATGAACTTGAATCTGGTGAAGAATAAGGCCCAGCGGGCCTGCCTGGGATTCAGGGTTTTAGCGGTCTGAATGTATTGGAGGTTTTTATGGTCCGTGAAGATGGTAATGGTATGAGTAGCTCCCTCTAACCAATGTCGCCATTCCTCCAGTGCCAACTTAATGGCCAACAATTCACGATTGCCGACATCATAATTACATTCGGCAGATAGAAACTTTCTCGAGAAAAATGCACAGGGATGTAACTTTTTGCTCCTTGGGTCTTTTTGTGAAAGGATGGCGCCAGCACCGATATCTGAAGCGTCCACCTCCACAATGAACGGAAGTTCCGGGTCAGGGTGTCTCAGCACTGGAGCAGAAATGAACGCAGCTTTGAGTGCCGAAAAACTCGCCAATGCCTCCGAAGACCACTTTGCTGGGTTAGCTCCTTTTCGAGTGAGGGCAGTGATAGGAGCCACTAACGAGGAAAAAGAATCAATAAACCTACGGTAATAATTGGCGAATCCGAGGAATCTCTGGATCGCCTTCAGATTAGTAGGGAGGACCCAATCCTGGATTGCCCGAACTTTGGCAGGGTCCATTGCGTATCCTGATGAGGAGATGATATACCCCAGGAACAACACTGTGGCCACCTCGAATTCGCATTTCTCCCTTTTTGCATATAGGTGATGTTCCCGTAATTTTAATAGAACTTGGCGAACATGCTGACGGTGCTGAGGTAAAGACTCAGAGTAGATTAAAATATCATCCAAATACACAACTACTGTTTTACCCAGGAATTCTCGTAAAACGTCGCTGATCAGGTCCTGGAAGACCGGGGGAGGGTTGCATAACCCGAATGGCATCACGAGATATTCATAATGACCCGACTGGGTATTGAAAGCGGTCTTCCACTCATCCCCCTACTTGATTCGAATAAGATTGTAAGCCCCTCGGAGGTCAATCTTTGAAAATATAGTGGCTGATTTTAATTGATCAAACAAAACCAAAATCAGCGGTAACGGATACATATTCTTGATTGTGATGTTATTCAGTCCACGGAAATCAATGCAAGGTCTAAGACATCTTTTTTTGACACGAAGAAGCAACCTGCACCTACGGGAGATTTAGAAGGACGAATGAATCCCTTCTTCAGGTTTTCCTCTACGTAAAGTTCCATGGCCTGAGTCTCCGGAATGGACAAAGAGTATAACCGCCCTTTGGGCAACTTGGAACCCGGGGCTAAATCAATTGCGCAGTCATATTCTCGATGCGGTGGAAGGGAATCAGCTTTCTTTTTGCAGAACACATCGCTGAAGTCCTGGTAAGGTACCGGCAACAAGTCCGAACTAGGCTGTAGGATTCTAAGCGGCAGGGTCAAGCAAGACGTGGAACATTCGGAACTCCAACGAAAAATCTCTCCACTTTTCCAGTCAATAAGGGGATTATGACTGCGAAGCCAGGGATACCCCAATATCAAAGGAGCAGAGGAACAAGTAATAAGATAGAAGGAGAGTTCCTCCGTATGGAGTGCTCCTACAGACAACCGAACCATTGGAGTCCTAGCGAGAATCCTTCCCCCAGGCAAGGGGTTACCATCCAAACCACATGTGGTGATGCTTGATCCTAACTTGATATGCGGAATATCAAGCGTCTGAGCCAAATGTATATCCAGGAAATTACCGGCCGCACCACTATCAAGAAAGGCTTTCAGGTCCATGGATTTCCCACGGAAAGTTAGACGTCCAGGGACTAATAAAGAATTTTCTGAAGAGGTAATCTGAAGACCCAAGAGCACCTCTTCACCTGCACTTAGGCTTTGGAGTTTCCCGGCTTGTTGGGACATGAACGAACTAAGTGGCCTGGTTGACCACAATAAATACACAAGCCTAGTGAGCGTCTTCTGGAGCGTTCCTCCGCAGGCCAGCGGTAAGCGCCCAACTGCATGGGTTCAGAGGAATCGGGCAATGTGGTACCGGAGCAAGAGAATAAATCCATAGGAACAGAGGACTCCCGTTCAGTCTCCCTTTCTCTGATCCGACGATCAATTTTTATGACGAGTTGCATCAACTCCTCCAGTGAATCGGATACTGGATACTGGACTAAGGAATCCTTAATCTGCTCGGTAAGTCCTAAGCGAAATTGACTTCGCAGTGCAGGATCATTCCAGGCACTATCGGTGGACCATCGCTGGAACTCCGCACAATATTCCTCCACGAAGCGACGTCCTTGCCTCAACCCTCGTAGATGAGACTCAGCTGAGGCTACCCTGTCTGGGTCATCGTACAATAACTCCAGGGCCTGGAAAAAAGCATCCACGGACCGCAAGGCTGGGCTTGTTGAAGGCAAAGAGAAGGCCCACGACTGAGGGTCGCCCTGGAGTAAAGAGATGATGATCCCTACCCGTTGTTGCTCAGAACCAGAGGAACGTGGTTTCAGACGGAAGTACAACTTGCAGCTCTCTTTGAAATTACGGAAGGCTGACCTGCTTCCAGAGAATCGGTCCGGCAAGTTCATTTTAGGCTCCGGTGTGTCACCCGCGGGGACTTGCTGGAGCTGCAAGTCTCTGGAAGCCCCTTCTTGGACTGCCAGGCGCTGGCATAAATTCTGCACCCCTTGGGAAATCGCCTGTATCTGATTTGCCAGAATCTGGACTGGGGATAGGTTTGACTCGTCGTCGTCCATGGCCGAATAATACCAATCTTCCTTGGCCGGTTATAATGTTAGGAAATCCCAAGCCAGTACAGTGAAACTCGGAACTACGCTGAAGGCCCGGTGTTCGCTGGAGCCCCTAGTGGTGGGGACAGACTTGGCTGCGGGCCGACCGATGGTCGAGTAACGTATACTGACTTAAAGGAGCACCCAGGAGAGGAATAGATTGGCGGGCTGTAGTGAAGAAGGAATCCAAGATCAAAGGTCACTAGCACAGGTACAAAATCCAGGGACAAGCGAAGGGTCAGACACACAGGCAAAGAAGCAAAATCCGGAGTCCAGGCAAGAAGGTCAGGGTCAGAAGCGAGGGTTCAAAGGTCCAGGAACAAGCAAAGGTCAAAACACGGGTCGTCAATCCAAGGTAGAAATAACCAACAACTAGAACAAGCAGGCAGCAGAACTGAGGACAGAACGCTATAACCGGCAGTGAGGCTGCAGACCTCACTGCCTTAAATACCAGTAGTGGCCAATCAGAGCCTAGCTCTGAAATCACATGGGCAGACTTAACCCTACCACATTAATCAGCCCACAGGCCGGGACGCAGCGCCCCTGTAGTTAGTGTCCGACCGTTGCCCAGGCAACGGTCGGTTAAAGGCAGGAAGTGACGTCCCGGTCGCCATAGCGACGACCGGGACGCCTACAGGAACCAGGTAAGAGTCGCGGCGGTGCCCGCGACTACTAACATTAGCTACATGATATATTTGAAAAATTTTAACTATTTATATTATGAGTATCCCCTGGCTTTCCTAGTAATGCCAGACTCACATAGATGTTTTACCTTCTAAATGATGACCACCTACCGTTCACTTCGTATCCCCCCCAGCCACTTTCTGTCTCAGCACTGTCTTCAGTGAATGTCTGACTCCTGGACCCTGCAGTAAAATACAATAAAGTAGACAGGTGCATACAAATAACAAACAGTTCAATAAGTTACCTGCCAGTGACCACCTCACCAATGGTCACTTTTTCTCCTCCCTGGGCGGACCAATCCTGCTGCTGCTCACCTGTCCTGGGCCACCTCTGTCCGCTGGTACTCAGCCACTCCACAGGCCTCCGTCCATGATTCGAACCCTGGCTGTTAAGCCTGCCTTGTCTTGGGGCTTTACGTGCCCTTTCGGATTGGTTAGAGGGGTCTTATATGCCACTCTCAGCCTTGTACTACACTACCCAAGGAACCAAGTGTCCCTCTACATCAAGGGCAGAGTGCCCTCCTAAGACTACCAGGACCTAGTGTCCTCTTCACTACCAAGTGCCTACCACCCTTCTAACCACAAGGGCCTATTGTCCTACTATAAACTGTAAAGGACTACTGCCCTAACCAACAGGAACCTACTGTCCCTCCTAACAACAGGGCCTAATGCCTTTCTACTAGATCAGGGCCTTGCGCCCTCCTACACCCTAAGGTCTTGTGCCCTGCCTATACTCAAGGGACTTGTGCCCATTTATTAGGGGCCTTATGCCCTCCCAACTTCCTAGGGACCTTGTGTCCCACGTTTTAACCTACTGGGTATTATATTCAACTCCAACTAAAGGGCCTTCTGCCCCGACTAAAGGGCCTTGTATCCAAGCCACCTATGGACCTTGTGCCCAATCCTAACCTAGGGACCTTGTGCCCCACCCAGCTACAGGGGCCTGTTGCCCCTTCACTAACTATAAGGGCCTGGTGCTCCGCTACCTTGCCAATGGGCCCAGTGCCCAAACTGTGCCCACGGGCCTTGTGCCCAACCTGCAGAGCTAGGACACTTACCAGCTTGTCATCTTTAGTCCCTCCAGCCGGAGGCGCTGATTCTCTTCGTGCTTGAATCCCCGCTGTCTTTTTAGCAGGGGTGCTCATACCCCTTACAAAGGTTCCCCGATGTTGATCTCTTCTTAGGCTTGATCTCGGCGTCTTCTGAATTCTTTAAGGTGAGCTCTTCTTCCATAATCTTCTTTTCTTGACTCGCCATCCTCTTTTCATGGAGGGGAGCTCCTAGCCCTAACAAGGGCTCCCTGCCACTTCCGCCAGTGTCTGCGTCTTCTTTCCTTCTGGATGTCCTCTTCATTTGGCTCTTCCGCCACAGTGAACAATAAATGGTGGCGCCCGATGGCTTATATGGCCATCAGCATGCTGATGTCACTCGTTGTCACTACGAGCCCTGATCGGCTCACAACGGCACCAACAATTCCATTGGTCAGAGGTGAGCCAGAATTGGCTCATCTATCCGGCCGCCGATTGGCCAGCAGGGAAAAGTGAGCCCTGATTGACTCACTTGCCCTCTGCTGCCGGGACCTGTAGAAAAAGAAGAGGAGTACTCACTGCTGGAACGCAGGACCGGTGAGTAGTTTTCCATCTCTTTTATCTTCGCCCTCTACCGGGGCACCTCAGCAGCTGGTCTCATTTCCACAATGTTTCTGTTAAAGGTTGCTAGAAAGAGAGTTGTGTACAGTCATAAGTTGAAACATATCAACTTTTTCCTCCACAACTCCATCACTGCCCTTATGCTGTAAATAAGTGCTCTATGTGAATTTCCTTTGCATACACTATATAATCTGGTAGCAGATCATCATTTTTTAAATTATTACCCCATAATAAGATGTGGTTCAGTATTTTTAGATGAAACCTACATTGGAGGTTCATAGCATTAAGTGTTCTTTGAACTGAATTGCAAAAAGTTTTCATATCTTTAATAAACAGCTTTTAATAACTGTTGCATTTTGTTAAGAAAATTGAAATATTTGTGACCATGCATTGTATAACATTTAAAAGTGAGGTTTTTTTTTATTTTCTATTATACTGTATGTTTACTGCTCTCCTACATATCAGTTAAGGTAGTGGATGTTAAAACTCAAATTAAAATGCAATGACAGTAGCACAGTGGCACAACGGTTAACATGAGGTTAATTCTGACTAGGGCCCTATCTATGTGGGTTTCCTCTGGGTGTTCTGGTTTCTTCCCACAGTCCAAAAAACATACTGTTAGGTTAATTTGCATTCTAACTAAATTTACCCTAGTGTGTGTGTGTGTGTATGTGTGTGTGTATGTGTGTGTGTGTGTGGTAGGGAATTTAGATGATAAGGTCTAGTGGTGAATGACTACATGTTCTCTGTATAACATTGCATAATATGATTGACAATATGTAAATAATAGATATTTATAAATATAAAAATATTATTTTATATAGAGGTATTTGACACAATAGTTTGATCAGGTTGCCTGGAACCTTACTTAGCTTTTTTTTTTAAAGTTTAGGTACTTAATTTGACTACAAGTTAGCCTAGTCCATTGCACAATGTTTTATTGGTAAGCGATATAATGAACTTAATACAGTAATCATTATTTTATTGTAGTGATAGACAATACAATTTAGAAACTTTGAGACACAAGGTGAACAACATGTGGGGGTGGGGAAGGAATCAATAGGGGGAGTGTAAGGGGGGGGGGTTGGAGCGATGAAATGGTAGTCTCTCGTGAGGATGATAACTATTAGGTATAGAGGTTAAATGTAATCATGGCAGCAGTGACTTCTGCTGGTGCACAGTGGCCTAGACCCACTTACATAGTCAGTATGAATTTTATGAAAAACTGCGAAATCATTACAACTTACATGCATTCACTGTACTAGCATCTAGAATGTGGTAGAGAAGGAACAGGTGAGATAGGAGATAGGCATCTATAGCCTCACTGATTTGAATAGCAGAATGCAGAGATGATTTCTTGATGGGTGGTGATGTCATTACAGGCATTGGGCACATACCTGCAGCTCTAAAGATTTGATAATGCAAGCATGCAGTTGCCAGATTATTAAGTTGTTCCTGACCAGTGCCCAGCATACTTCTGTTTGTGATAATCCGTGTACTGGACCTTATCTTATTTTTTTGCAACATTATTGCCCACCGCCTGCACCTTTGTACTAGGCTATTTGTTTGATTCTGTTTCTGACTGCTGTCTGCCTTTTCCTTTCCTTCCTCCTTGATCCTGGTTATGTCTGTGTCATCTATTCGATTTGATAAGAACAGTGAGACCTTTAGCTGAATACCAGACACCATTTATTACTCTGAGTTTTGCAGGGCTGCCAAGAGGAATTCAGGGCCCCGGTGCAAAAAATTACGGCGGCGCAAAATATTTCGGAGGTGTGGTCATGCTTTTGGGGGCGTGGCAAATGCACCATTGGGGCGTTGCTAACACATCAAAATCACTAGGCTCTGAATTCGACGCAGCTTCACATATGTCCAAGCACTCCTGACTTTCAGGACATCTAGCACCACAGTGTAGTATAGAATAAATGCAGTGTGTACACAAAGAGTTCAGTCTTGGCCTTCACCTTACATTGGGCACAACACTCACCAAAAATTGCCATTGTCCCTACTAGAATCACAACATTTCACATACTGTCCTGCTCTCTCCTACCTGTTCTTCTCACTTTCACCACCTGTGGCTGCAGGTTTCTTTAGTTGCGGCTTGTCTGGATCCTGGAATTCTGGGGGCCCTATTTGGAAAAAATGGATACATTTAGATAATTCAAAAAAACACTGGCGTTAAATCAATACCACCCACGTTTAATAATTAGGCCTTCCTCCAGCTCCAACATTATAATAATGTGCCCCATCATTATCGCCATGCCTTATGATCACACTGCAAACTCCATGTTGCTTTTGCCCCTTCACCTGGCTCAGCTTCATCACACTATACTATGCTGCTACCCTCCTTTTTTCAATCCCACTGTGCCATGCCTCCCCCTTTTTAACCCCACTGTGCCATGCTGCCCCCCGTTTTTTAAGACCACTGTGCCATGCTGCCCCACATTTTTTAACCCCACTGTGCCATGCTGCCCCCCTGTTTTTTAACCCCACTGTGTCATGCTGCCCCCGTTTTTAAACCCCACTGTGCCATGCTGCCCCCCTGTATTTTAACCCCACTGTGACATGCTCCCCCCTGTTTTTAAACCCCACTGTGCCATGCTGCCCCCGTTTTTAAACCCCACTGTGCCATGCTGCCCCCTGTTGTCAGGCACCGCTCGGCGGCCGCCTGTCCTTCCGTGAATAGCAAGGCAACCAGACGCGTCACTTCCGCCCCCGCTCGGCCGACAGCTAAAGTGTCTAAGCATTCCCGTTGCTAGGCAACTTGACGCTATTCCTGATAGCGCCATGGCACTAATATATGACAGCGCGGCGGCGCTGGAATCTCATTGGCCACCAGTAGTATTTTAACGCCTCCTGGCCCGATCACCAGTGCCAGAGTTTCAGGTCTATTTCCTGTCTCCAGCGTTTTCCCTCAGTGTCCCTGTTGCTGCCTGTCTCCTGAATTATTGCCTGCCTCCTGATCTTTGCCTGTCTGCCTGAGACCCTTGTGACCCGGATTGCCTTTGACTACCCCTGTGGATCTCCCTTTGTACCGCGCTGTCAGAACACTACCGACCCGGCTTGACTCACCATCCCTTCGGATTCTCCTTGTGTACCTACCTTGCCCGCACCATTACCGAACCGGCCTGTATGACAACTCTTCTCGTGCTTCGCTATCTGACTCGTGGAAGGACCGCGACCTGCGTTTTTCCTGCAGCTGAGTCCAAACCTCCTTGCGGGGGTCCCTGGTGAATACCAGGGGCACGTTAGATTCCGCACCTTCCTTCGAGTTGTGCCAACGATAGCAGGTACGCTATTCTCAGTCGTGACACCTGTTTTTTAACCCCACTGTGACATGCTCCCCCCTGTTTTTTAACCCCACTGTGCCATGCTGCCCCATTTTTTAACCCCACTGTGCTATGTCCCCCCGCTTTTTAACCCCTCTGTGCCATGCTTCCCCCCTGTTTTTTAACCCCACTGTGACATGCTCCCCCCTGTTTTTTAACCCCACTGTGCCATGCTGCCCCCGCTTTTAAAACCCACTGTGCCAGGCCCCCCGCTCGTTTTTTATCCCCTCTGTGCCAGCCCCCTCTCATTTTTTAACCCTTCTGTGCCATGCCCCCCCTCATTTTTTAACCCCTCTGTGCCAGGCCCTCCCCCCCCCATTGTCCTCTCTTTACTTACCTTTTCCTTTGCTTCTCTCTTCTGTCTTGGTCTTCTCTGCTCCTCTCTGCTCCACTGCTCCAGACTGAATGCTGGGCGTGACATGATGACGCCACACCCGGCACTCAGTCTGAATAGAGTAGAGAGGAGCAGAGAGGAGGGACGCCGTTGCCGCGATCACGTGAGTATGACTATTTTTTTTAAATACCCTGCTCCCCCCACCAACGAGCGAGCCCCCCCCCCCACCGCCGCATAAAAAAATATATAAAAAAATGTAGTTATGAAAAAAAACAACTCATCAGCGCTAGGGCCCGGGCCGGCCCCCCTGGTATGCCCGACTCCAGGGAATTAGTACCCCACCCCCTCTCTCGGCGGCCCTGGAGTTTTGCTAATAACATCTACCCAAAAAATTACTGGAGGGCAAGGTACTTGTTTTACTACTTGACCACAGCAGTTCATCTTTCGCTACTTTTAAGCATTCGGTTCCTGATGAGTGTTTCAATGGTCATTATCTGCTACCTATATGTACCAGTGACATTACTGTTGCTCCATTGCTGCTTTAGCACCAACTTCCTTATTGTTATCACAACTTGCATTATCTATCACTTCCAACTGGGAACAATTTGTTACTCATCATTTGCCTCGAGAGTCCTGGATTCTCGTTGAGGATTGTAACTATTTCCTGTGCAATTTGGAATTTTGAGTATTTATTTCTATGGCCTGTCTATTAGGTCTGAAGTTAGGCATTCCTGCACAACAAGCATCAACTAAGTATTCTTGTTGCAGACCATTTTGTGGTGAGCTGATCACTGTTCCAGGGCAACTTCAATCTTCTGAACAAGTCTGCCTTTGTAACAGATACTAGATTCTACTACTACTAATCTTGATTAGCGCTTGCTTACCTGAGGTGTGGAGTCTAACGATCTCCCCGGTGTTCACCAAGAACCGCCGCAAGGCGGGGTGGGTTACGCTGCCAGGAGTCGCAGGTCGCAGTCCTCAGGTTCGCCCCAAGATGTAGTGCAGCGGAGTGGAGCGGAAGATGCGGAGTCAGACAAGCTGGATCGGTACACAGGAATGGAGTCAGGCAGAATCAGGAGGCAACTCGGAGTCAACAAGCCAGGGTCGGTACACGGGTCACAAGAACAAAGGGATGGTCAGCAAGCCAGGTCGGTACACAGGGGTTGGAGAGCCAGGATAGTCTAACAGGCAGAGATCAGCACACAGGAAGACACAGGAGACTGGAAGATAAAGCAATCCACGAAGCACAGGAGCCAGGAACAGTTAAGTGTTGCTCTGACACTCAGCGAGTGTCAGAGTGATCTTTAAGTACTGATAGGGATTCAAAATCCCCGCCTCTAGGTTGCAGTCATGTGACCACCTCCGGGTGCGGTCACATGGTGCTGGATGCGGAAGTGCGGCTTCCGGACGGCGGGGAGGTAAGTCCGTTACAGTCTTTTGATCTTTGTATCTTTTTATATTTTAGACCATCCGGATGTCAGCGCCTTCAAGCCACTGGGGACTATTTCACATGCAATACACTAGATTGTTAAAATGAGTAATAAAGAGAATCAATAAAACGTTTACTTGTAATATTTTCAACTGGATGGTGTAGTTATTCCCATAGAGGAGCTAATTTAAGACAGTCCCACCACACATGGGACAGAGTGTCCTCACTCCATCAAAGTCTCCAACAAAAGAGAGAGGTGTTTGGAAATATAGTGTGTAATCTTTTAGGGACAAGTTACCAGCTATGGTATTTGTCTGAGCATTCTGATATAGCAGTATTAATAAAGCAGTAGTCTAAGATGCTTTGATGTAGAAAATAATCAAATTTATTGATTCACATGCACACAAACCCTCATTTATTTTAGATAAGAAGGCAGAGGTTTTGCATTGTACATTAGTGGAACATGCTTGGAAGAGGCACTACTCTCCGATAGATGGAGACGTTACATTTCTTTTCAGAGTTTCTAGCTAAACACTACTAAAATCATTTTTGCAAAAGCACATTCCTGGAAGCAAGATATACATTACACATAAACATAATCATCTTGTACAGAACTAATTTCATATAAATGACGGAAATATGCTCTTCATGGATTTTCAACACAATTTTGTATCCAGATTATCATTCAGCTCTCACATTTCTCACTTATCTTAACACATATATAGGTTTTAGAGAGACTGACTTTATTTCTTTCCCAGTCCTTGAGATCAAGGGTTTCTTTCATATTCTCGAAAGAATAATATCCTCTAATTGATGAATCCTCTAAAGGAGAAATCAGTATTTTTGGGGCTGTTTTAATTTTCCTTTATCGTTTGTGATTGGCGTAATATGATTATGAGTGCACTTATCCCTTGTTTTTTGCTCTAGTAATCTGTCTACTCTGTCTCCCTTTTCATAACATTCATGTTTGGCCCAATATAAGATGGTGACTGCTTTTTAACATAAAATTGGTTAAGTTGGCCCCTGAGTGCTATTAATTTAAGATAGATTTTTTCGCTTTCGATGCCCCGGTTTAGTAATGTGAGCAAGGAAATTTGTGCTTCTAGTTCAGTGATAGTTTCTCTCTGCTTTTGTCTTAGCTGAGGATCATTTTCATCATAATTGCTTATTTCTAAGTTGCCACAAACTATCATCCTACTGATCTGACAAACATGAGTACAATTTTTATAGTGACAGATAGAGATAATAACATGAATATAATTAAGCCAGCATAATGCCTCCATGGATAGTCATGAGATAGCAAAAAGGATTAGCATAAATTTGCGGAGGATTCAGCTTAAGACATGAAAACAAGGTTGTATGAGGGAGACAGACATGAGGCATAAGGAGAAAAAGACTCTGTCCATAGGAGCTTACATTCATGGAGAGTGAGTAAAGAGAGACAGTAGATATAAATGAGACAGCAGTGTGTGATGAATGGATGAAGCAGGAGAATGGATATGAGGGTTTATGGGGTAGGGTACGCCAGCATGAAGAGCTGGGTTTTGAGGGATTGTTTGAAGGATTGAAGGCTGGCAGAGAGTCTGGTAGATGAGCTTATAAATTCCATAGGTGGGAAACAGTGCAGGAGAAGTCTTGGAGACGAGAGTCGGAGGTGCTAATGAGGGGAGTAGAAAGTTAAATGTCAGAGGAGAAGAAAAATGGACATGCTAGGGTGTATTTCATAAGGTCAGAGATATTTGTAGAGGAAGCATTGATGAGCGCCTTTTAGGTGAAGCTGTGCAGTTTAAATGCTTGAGGCAATAGGGTGTCAGTACATAGAGGAGCAGCAGATGAGGAGCATGGGGAAAAAAGATAATTATAGCTGTAGCATTCAGAATGGATTGAAGAGGGAAAGGCAAGTGTGGGGGAGGCCAGTAAGAAATAGGCTATAGCAGTCAATGCAGGAAATAATGAGGGAGTGGACCAGGGTTTTAGCTACTTCTTGAGGGAAGTTGGGGCGTATTGCGGAGTTGGAGACAGCAGAACTGTGAGAAGGACTGGATGTGAATGGTAATTCTAAGGGTATAGTAAAGGATGACAATGGGACAGCGCGCATACAGAACAGTGGAGAATTGCTATGTTGCTTACTGTGAGATACAGGGAGGGTTGGTGATATTAGAAAGGGGAAAGATGATAATCTCTGATTTGCACATATTAAGTTTGAGGAAGCACTGGATCATCCAGGTGAAGGTGTCAGAGAGGCAGTTGGGCATGAGGGATAGGAAAGAGGATAAACCGATCAGTTAACTATTGATAGGAAACTTATGAGCTTCCCATAAAATTGAAGGAGATGTGTTGGTGTGTTATTGTATTATAAAGAATCATAGCTTGAATCAGAAATGTTTGGAATATATTCCTGTTTGACAAAAGAGTTTTATCTAGTCTCCAATTCAAAGGAGGATGAGGTGAGTTAAGCAAATTTATTTCTACAGAAATTAAACCATGATCAGATAATGAACAGGGGTTGTAGTCTGGATTGTCAGATGATCCACTAAAATTAAGTCCATATGGGTGTGTCATTTATGTGGTGCTGAGTATTCCATAAAATGTTTACTTGAATTATCCAAAATACGTAATAATTTTGTTTTGTTCATATTTCTACCACTTTAGTTCATTGTCGTTCATAACAACAGTATCTGTTTTTCTATAGAATTCTTGACAGTTTAAATTTTTAGCTAATTTGTCTCTCCCTATAGTGATGCATACTATTGATAATTGAGTACTGTTTATTATATTTATCTGTCAAATGAAAAGCAAAAAAGAAGATATTGATTTATTGCCATAGAGAAACATATAAATTGGCAGGAAAAAAACATTTTGCTAAATTAGTCAGCCATTTTTTTCCAGCTCACGACAAAAGGATGCACTTTACTAAATCACTTTTATTAGGTTCTCTATTTTAAACAAATTATTTTTCTGGTTTTACATCCAGCATCTATTGTTACTCACAAATCATTACTTGTTTTGTTTATTTAAAATATAAATATTCTGCTTATTCTAGCAAATTAAATATTTTAATATAGAATATGTCCAATTATCTATGGTCACCAGTGTTCATTGTAATGAGATAAAATCAAGCAGCAGATTTGGGGAGTAGTAACATGTAGGGAATTATATTTTTTTGTTATGCATATTCTTGTTTAAATTAATGATGTCTACATTGTTGGGAGACTTTATCAATATTATGGTAGTTTGCATAAAGAATGAGAAGAGCCCCATTGCAGTTGCTAGCTTAAGCAACAGAATTAATAAAATCACCTCTGTCTATGGTATGCTTACATGATTTCTTCTGTAATTTTTGACACATACATATATACAAAAATATTAGATGGGACAGGAATAATCTAAAGCGTGTAACCACACTGAGAAAGGACTATGCTTGTGGATGGATATATGGGGAACATCATTGAAAATCATTGCTTTACAAAAATAATTAAATACCTAATATTAGTTTTTCCTGGAAAAAAAAACAGATAGCAGGCACATTTAGCAAGATGGGCTAGTTTGAAGTTTGCTATTTTCTTTCATTTTAGTTTGACTGTTGAACTTATGGAGCTTATTGAGAGGTGAACACATTTGCGCTCCGAACATATACAGAAAAATATGTATGCAAGAAAAGCATAGATAGATTATAAATAAATGCAAAAGTCACAGATTCAATGTAAAATGTAATGAAATACAAACTCCTGCTGGTTATCCCTTTAAAAATCAAATGGGAATCTTCTGTCCTGCAATAGTCCAAATGGAAATGTCAATTAAGCAATGCAAATAGATGTCCGAGACTTGATATACTATAGATACAATGTTAATAAGTTAAATACTATCAGCTGGAGTGGTCAATATGCAATCATCCAATTAGAAGCGGCTAGATGGTGTTGCTGATAGTCATCATCATCATTGCGCAACGTTCTACCAGTCCTCCAGTACTTGCCCTCCAGTGCTCCTATAAGGCATATCTGGTGATGCGTCCATACCAATTATCTGAATATGTCTTACTGTATTTAGCTTATGCTCAGCCCACCCCTGATCACCCACATTGCACCTCTTCAGGCATGAGAGGAAGCAAAAGGATGCAAATAAGCAATATGTAAAAATCTACATACGCATTTTTGGTGGACATGTGCACAGTACGAACTGTGTATCTTATCCAAAATACAGCCGTACATCCTAAATGAGCTGGCTGTTCAACATCTTAGAAAAGGAAACAGTTATAGATTAACTGTAATATAGCTGTTCCCAAGCACAAACATAGAGAAATGTATAAATGCAAACAAACCTTTATAGAATGTTATAGTAAAACAATGATACAGAAAATATTAATGATCTAAAAGCTGTTTGCGCCTTGGGAACAACTATATTACCTGTATATCTTTGGGAGACTTTCTGGAATTCACGCCCCCCAGATTTTCCTCACAGCAGCATATATATATATATATATATATATATATATATGCATCCACTGAGAGCTGCACTGATCTCTCTACTTTTTGTCTTTATAGATTCACTGTAACCTGTATCTGTGGCTAAATGTCAGATTTAGATTTCACTGAATATACCAAAGCTGGCAATAGGAAAATAAATGTGAGACAGACTCTGCTGATTAAAGTAAAATAGAAAAATATTACTTTCAATGTTACTTTTATTTTAAAGATACAAAAAAACATAAAAATGAAAACTCTACTTTTGTTTGCAGCAGACATTAAAAAATCTATATTTGGAAGCTGATTCATTTTTAGCACAATCCGGTGCCCCCTAAATCCAGAGATTATATGCTGCACTCATTCTTTTTTTTTACTGGAGCCTCTGATCTGATTAACAAGCATTGGTATGGTGGGGTTAAATAGCAATGTTTGTTTGCATCCTTTGACAATATACTACTTTTAAAATAATAATAATAATAATAATAATAATAATAGTTAAAACAAAAATAATGTCCATAGTCCCTGGCCTCCTGGGATCCTCTGCGTACCTGAAAGAAGGTTTGGAGTAATGTCACAGTAAGACAATTCCAATCTCATAACTATAAGGCCAGTAAATTACTGGATAATGAATAAAGTAAAAACAACATGCCCTAAAATAAGGTAAAGTGACTTATATGACTGTAACAGTGAAATACATGTTGCATATAAAAGACAATAGTACAAATTAAATTTATTGGTAAGGATTAGCATAAACAGTAACAAAATTGACATGAAATTCATTAATTACATAGTGCTAGTATCTGCATATACATTGATGACAATGATATCAGTTCACAATAACAATAAGTTACACTAAGTCCCTTTCTAATAAGAGTAATGAAAATAATGAATCTTTCTCTCTTGAAGAAGATGATGGTATATTGTATTCCAACAGTAGTAAGGGCTATTAATTTGAAGATGATGAATTGAATAGTCCCGACAATAACAATGGCCAAAAATGTATTAAGAAGATGAGAGAGTAGTCCCTGGACTGTTAACCAGTTCAAGGCCAGATCTCTAGCTCTGGTTGGCTGCTGTACTGGATCTCTGCCATGTATATAGTGTGGTGCAGTATTTATCAGGTTACTCACACTTGGAGACTGACCTATGGACACTGACCTATGCTGAAGACCTGGTGGGCACTTGAAGTAGAGATCACAGATCACTGGAGACTATTATGTCTCTGTTCCCATATTTAAAGGAGGCTTTGGCATCATTAGGGTCTCAAACCATTACTCCAGCATTGCTCCTGTGACCTATCCCTGTATCCTGCTCCTAGTATTGCGTTCCCTCTGGTTCTTGACTCGGCTCCATTCTTAACTTCTCTAGTGGATTATGTTTTGGCTGTAATTCCTCTCCTGGCTTCTGATCCATTGCTGTTTAAACACCCTTTTGGATCACACTTCTGTATTTCGCTTCCCAGCTATCTTGAACGCGAACCGTTAAACCATCCTTGTTCACCAACTACTTCTCTGGTAACTGACTTGGAAAATCATGACCTGTGCGTCCCGTGCAGCAAAGTTCATACCTACTTGTAGAGGTCCCTGGTGAAAACCAGGGGCGCATTAGACTCTGTGCCCCCTAGATCAGTAGCACTAATCCGGGTAAGGAGGCACCATCTTACTACCAGAGTCTCTCTATACCGACATTGCCCTTTCTAGCTTTCTCTCTGCAGCTCTCTACAGCTTCTTCCTCCACAATACTCACTCTCCGAGCTGTTTCTGTGCTTACTGGAAGGCTTACTGTAATTCAGTTGCATTTCTTCACCTTCATTGGCTCCTCATTTTGTGGTCCCGTCAATGGTCGTGATTATATCTTTCTGATGCCAAACTCCTCACTAGTGGAGGTCTCTGACATCATTCTGTGTCTCTCTGGTATGCTAGGATTTGTAGTTTTCAGCACCCAAGTAAGCATTGAACTTCCCCAGCCAATTGCTCCACCTTCACTGTCTCTCTCAAGACTCAGCCTTCCTAAAGAGTTATACTTCAATATCCTTCAAAAAGAATTGAGACTTAGGGCTAGATTTACTAAGCTGTGGGTTTGAAAAAGTGGGGATTTTGCCTATAGCAACCAATCAGATTCTAGCTTTCATTTATTTAGTACCTTCTACAAAATGACAGCTAGAATCTGATTGGTTGCTATAGGCAACATCCCCACTTTTTCAAACCGGCAGCTTAGTAAATGTAGCCCTTAGATGGGTTTTCCACTTTATTTCAAGTTTATTTACAAGTTTGCTAAATTATTTCTACACCACTTCTTACTCTCTTTAGAAAAGCATCGGTGCTCACATAAAAATGTGACCTCTGCACATCTTCTTCAACTCTGTTTGGCTCTCTCTAAAACATGGAAAATCTAATACAGTGGCTCTAAGGCTCATAATTACATAAAACTATTATTACAACGTAAGATAATTTAATAAATGTATTAAATAAGAAGGAAAACCATGAGAAAGGCACTTTAAATTAGCAATTAGTGCAAGCGTGACATAGATCTATATTGTTTAAAGCTTTGTAGGATACACTACAATGCACACATGTATCTCTAAAATCTGGCTGTGATTGGTAGCCCAGCGCACTGTTGATATGGCAGGACGTAGTCAAAATATCTACAATGACATTGTCGACATTTAAAATGTTTACACCATAACTTCGACTGAGATAATGTCTACATGGCTATAATGTCAAAAATATGTCTACATGGTCATAATGTCTATGTATTTAAAATGTTACATACATAATGTCTACATTTGCAAAATGTTGACATCCAAAAATGAATTTTTTTATCTCCCTGTTTTCAAACTAGTAAACCATGGCAAAGTGTCCCATGGTAAGGAGTTTTTTGTAGGGTGTGCTCTGATTGCTGCCTCAAAGGCTGGTGTTCTCTTCCTGAAAATATCTCTATATTGTAGGTATGCTTTTGAGTCATTACTGAATAAAATATAATGCGTAATTTAGAATATTATTTTTACAAATAGAGAAAAATATGTCATCATGGCATAAAACGGGGTCAATTATTTGAATCCATGAATATTTCTGAGATATTGTGGAGTGATGGCATAGGGCCTTCCATTACCAAAAAAGGATATGAGTGTTTATCGCTTATAACTTCTATGATTGAAATTTCATGGCACATTTTGCTTTCTCAAAATTATTTTTAATAACACTGTTAATTTGTTTTGCATCCGTTTCATATATTGGATGTTGTTACTGTTTTAAATACTCACAATTTTTTTTTCTCTTCCTTCTTAGTAATATTGAAGAATTAGAGCAAAAAATTGATCTTCAAACTACATGGATTTACTATTAATTTACATATATTGTACGTTTGATAAATTAAAAAAATCATTGCTATATTTTGAACTATTGCCTCATAATATTTTTTTTTTTTTACTTCAATAAATTTTTATTGAGTTTTTTTCAAAGTTAAATGGGGTACAGAAAAAAGAAAGGGTAACAAGCACAGTTGGGGGAACAAACAAAAGGGTAATAGAAAAAAAAAGGGGGGGTGTCACTCAATTGAAACAGCGATCTTACAGCGTGCACGTTACTTTTGAGAAACAGAAATAAAATATACACATTGGTCTTTCTCATGGTACACCAGATGGGGAGATATTAATACCTAGGTAGCTCAGATAACACACAGGCAGAGCATATTCGTTAGGCTGGGGTTCCTCTATGAGGCTGCTGGGGAGGGAGGGGGTGAAGTATTTGAAGCTACTCGTGCTCTACCGGAGCCCTCTGTAACATATTCGTGCCAGCTAAACCATTTGAAAATTGGATTGGAGGCGGATGACGTATAGGGCACATCCGTTGTTTCCATTTCAAAACTATACTGGATCTTAGACACGACCTTAGTGATGCTGGGGGGAGCAGGGGACTTCCAGTTCTGAGCTATTGCTGTTCTAACGGCTATTAGTATGTGTCCTAATACATAGCGCTTATAGCTAGGAATCACAGGCTGATATATATGTAGGAGGGCTACCTTCGGGTCAAGAGAGACAGAGACTCGCAGGACCTCCGAAATCAAAGCGGATACCTCGCCCCAGAATGTCTGGATCACCGGACATGTCCAAAAGACATGATAAACATCTGCTATCTGACACATTGATGCCAGCAGAATTTAGACTGACTTGGCCATATCTTATGAAGGCGATCCGGGGTGAGGTAGAGCCGATTGAGGAGCTTAACATGCATTTCGGTGTGATTGATGCATCTAGACATGCGGTGTGAGGAAATGTAGATCTTTTCCCACTGCTGGAGGGAGAGAGCCAGACCAATATCTGCTTCCCAACGTGCCTTAGTCGGAGTCTTGGAGGCTGGGACCAGGGACTGGGAATAGCGATACCAGAATGTTATTCCTCCCCTACTGCCCGCCTTTGTTAATCTATCTAGGACCTGAGCTGGAAGTGTGGACAGAGCATGGGGGGTCCTGGAGGCCGCCCCCACCCAGTGTCTAAATCGCATATATTTAAACATCTCAGACTGAGGCAGATTGTATTTGTCCCTAAACACTTCGAAGGGGAGGAAAAGGGTCTGCGCAAACATATCCGCCAGAGAGACTATCCCTCTATTTTTCCATACAGTAATATTGATATCCGGCATGAGTTTCGACAATGCTTGGAGGGAAAGATTACGAGAAGGGAGTACAACGTCCTTGTGCAACCCAATAAATTTATCCCATACCCGTAAGACATCCGAGATAGAGAGTAATTTACAGGCACCTGGTGGGCGGTCCAGCCTAGGAACCCAAAGAAGATTCAGCAAGGGGAATCCTACGTATAAAGCCCTCTCGATATCAACCCACGGCTTAGCTGCATGAGGTAGCGACCAATCTCGGAGGCTAGTCAAAACACAAGCATCCTGGTAAAGCGTTAAGCTGGGAAGCAATAAGCCGCCTTTTGACTTTGGTAAAGACATACGTTTGTATGTAAGGAGGGGGCGTTTCTGCCTCCAGACGTATAACATCATCAGAGTGTGGAACCTATCCATCATTCGTTTTGGTATAATATAGGGTATGGTACGGAAAATATACATAAGTTTTGGTAGCAACATCATCTTAAAAGCCGCTATGCGCCCCAGCCAAGAGACCTCAAAGTCAATCCAGTTCTTGGCCAGTAAGGAGAGGTGAAGAAAAATCGGGGAAAAATTAACTTCAAACACCGCAGATAAATTTGCCGGAATATGTATACCTAAATATGATAAGGAATCTTTAACCCACACAAAAGGAAATTTCTTTTGTAAGCTTGAAAGGGAAGATTGTGGTATATTAATAGGAAGGGTTTCAGATTTTGTAATGTTCAATTTATAAAATGATGCTTCGCTAAACCGGTCTAAGATATGCTTATAGGTTATCAACGAGGTCTCCGGGCTGGTTACAAACAATAGGACATCATCAGCAAATAGGCATACCTTCTGTCTATATGGATGGATGTTAATACCTGGAAAATTATCCGCCTGCCGGATTGTGTGGGCCAGGGGTTCTATAGCCAAGACGTACATTAAAGGGGAAAGAGGGCACCCCTGCCTCGTGCCATTAGTGATGGGAAATGAAGATGATAGGAAACCGTTACTGAAGATTTTAGCGGAGGGGTCTTGATATAGGGCTAATATGGAGTGAAGAACTCTTCCCTGTATACCAAACTTACACAAAACCTCCTTCATGTACTTCCAATGAAGTCTGTCAAAGGCCTTTTCTGCATCTAAAGAGAGCAGAATAACTTCCTCCGAGAACCCAGAGAGGAGGTCCACGACATTTAATATGCGTCGAGTGTTATCCGAGGCCTGGCGGCCTACTACAAAGCCTACCTGGTCCGGATGTATCAGTTGTGGTAAGAGGGGATTCAGACGGTCAGCAAGCAATCTAGCATATATTTTCAGGTCTGTATTAAGCAATGCTATTGGTCTATAGTTCTTACAGTCTGAGTGGTCCTTGCCCGGTTTTGGTATAGTAATAATCTTTGCTTCCAACATCTCTGTTGGGAAGCCCCCACCCTCCGAAACGCTATTATACAGGTTAGTAAGGAGAGGGGAAACTTCGGTTCCGAAGGCACTATAGAATGCAAAACCATCCGGGCCAGGAGCCTTATCTTTTGGAAGGTATTTAATGATTCTCTCAACCTCTCCCTGGGTCCATGGAAGATTAAGCAATTGTAAGCTATCGGCGTCTAACAAGGGAAGGTCTAAGTGTTGGAGGAATGCGGAAATGGAGGCCTCAGATGGTTTAAAAACATTGTGATCGTCCTGGAGGTTATAAAGTTTAGAGTAAAATTTGGCGAACTGGTTAGCTATGGCCGCTGGGTTATATATTTTGTTACCTCTAGGACCGTGCAATACTTTAATACGATTCCTAGCTTGCTTGCCTCTTAATTTTTGGGCTAGGAGACGACTGGCCCTATTACCCATTGTATAGAATTTTTGCCTCAGCTTGAGTAAGGAGGATTTCACGCGAGATATGAAAATATTGTTTAGCTGTTTCCTCACCTCATTAATTTCTCTTTGTAAGGTTTTAGATGGACGTGTTTGGTTTTGGAGCTCCAATCTCGCTAGGTCAGACTCGAGTGTTCATTGGCGTAGAAGGTATTGCCTCTTTAGGCGGGCCCCAATTTGAATAGCAGCACCTCTAACAACTGCCTTCAGGGCACACCAATGTGTCGAAAGGGAAGTGTCAGCTGGGTTGTTTAATTGAATGTATTGTGACAATGCCTCCGAGAGAGCGGTCCTAGCCTCCAGTGAAGTGAGTAGGTAGGCCGGCATACGCCAAGGTCTTGGAGGAGCTCTGTCAATACATAGACTCCAGGACCATTCCATCGGGGCATGACCAGACCACATAATAGGGAGGATATTGATGGAGTCAGTATGCTGGAGTGTCCACTTATCTGACAAGATCATGTCTATTCTAGAATAGGTGTTGTGGCCCATTGAGTGAAAGGTATATTCTCGAGCACCCGGACACTGCTCCTGCCAAATATCGTAAAGGTCATATTCTGCTAATAGCTTACGGAAGGCAGTAGAGGGGCCAAGGGTAGGGTCAGGACCGTATGACCTCTGAGGCCTGGACTTATCGACCTTCGGGTCCAAAGTTAGATTAAAGTCTCCCAATAACACTAAGTGGCCCTTTCGAACTTTTTGTACCTCCTCACACAAGGCCTTCAGGAAGGGAATTTGACGGGAGTTTGGCGCATATAATGAAACTATAGTTATTGGCTTGTCCTCTAGGAGGCCTGTCAGGATGATGTACCTCCCCGACTTATCTTCTAGTTTTGAATGGAGTTGGAAGTGTACACGGGCGCTAAAAAGAACAGCAACTCCATTTCTTTTAAAAGGGCCATTTGCAAAGTAACCTAACGGATATCTCGAGTCCCTCAACTGCAGTGGGGCATGGGAGGAGAAATGGGTTTCTTGGAGAGCCACAACGTCTGCTTTTTGTTTATGAAATGTGGTGAGAGCTAGGCAGCGTTTGTTAGGGGAGTTAAGACCTTTAGTGTTTAAGGTATAGAACTTAACCATATTCTAAAGGGTCATGGTGATACGATATACAGAACGAGAGTAAGTATTGCACTAGAAATTTAGTTCTGGAGTGACTGGGAAGAAGAAGGGGGGGATTAAAAGGGAGGGGGAAAAGGGAACGAGGGAAATAGTGGGATGGACTGACCCGAGGAACCGGGTCAGAGTATTTGCCACATGGGTAAGAGTGTGACAAATTGTTTAACATGTGGGGGGGTAGTTGGAACACATTCCCACCCGCGGAACACCCAAAATAAAAAAAATAAAAATAAAAATAAAGAACAGCAAGAGGAATTATAAATAGCATTACAACAACCACAAAGAAAGATTTAGCACAAATTCTATGGGGTACAACCACCTCCGGGCCCCCATGGAAGCAGTCCATTTCTGACCCATCCCCCCCGCGAGAGGACCAGCCTCCCGCGAGCGGGCGGTCCACTACAAGGGGTAACTGCCCCTGGGCACAAGACTAAGCTTCTACCTCCATGGGTATCCCGGCAGTCACACCCTAGAAACATGAAACTCGATAGAAAATATCTAAGTTAAACGGAATTGTTAATATTACTTATAGTTATACTTATCAAATCAGGATTAGGTCCCATGAGACTTCAACAAAGAAAATAGGAATACAACTCAGTCTCTGGAAACCTGGGACCATTCAGCCTGTGGAGGGGGCCTGGCTGCAGAAGATCCAGACGGTAGGGGGATACGCCACTCCTCCAACAGCTTGATGCCTGCCTCCACGGAGGAGATGACATAAGTAGAGTCTTCGTAGCGAACCAACAATTTCACGGGGAAGCCCCATCTGTAGGTGATGTTGTTGGCCCTCAGAGCTGACGTGATTGATTGTAGACTTCGTCTTTGGTTGATGGTGATAAGTGAGAGGTCCTGGAAAAGCTGAAGATCTCCTAGGGATGCCTCGCTGCTAGGATCGCCTCTTTGACATGATAGAAGTGGACCCTGAGCAGAGTGTCTCTTGGGACATTCCCTGGAGCAGTACGTGGATGCGGGAGGCGATGTATACGATCTATCAAAAAGTCATTAGCGTCCAGCGATGGAAGAAGTCTGCTGAATAGGGAAACAGCATATCTCTGAAGATCAGGATTTGCAATAGATTCCGGTATGCCCCTTATCTTAATGTTATTTCTGCGAGAGCGATCCTCCAGATCTGCGACCTTTTCTCTTAGAGACAGGACTTCGCTTTGTAGGGAGTTATGCGAAGAGCTAAGAGCGTTGTGTGAGGAATATAGGTCATTGTGCGAAGAGACCAGTTCTCCCATCTTCCTCTCAAGATGGTCTGTTCGATCTCCCAGTTCTGTCACATCAGTTTTCAGACCACCGATCGCTGCCTTAACCTCAGAGGTCAGGTCCGCCCTTAGTGCAGTCTGCCTCATAATATTTTTTGTAATAGACAATGAAATGTGTGTGTTGCATAGTTAGATCATATATATAAGTTCATACTATAAAATATAATATCTGTTGGTAAAACATTATGTTTAATTAAAAAAAAAAAAAATATATATATATATATATATATATATATATATATATATATATATCTTGGTACGTTTACTCTTAAGAGCCAGGATAGTTATATATTTAATTATGAAGACGGAGGTGAGCTTTAATCTTCTCTACACAAAATTAATTATAAAAAAAATATGTGTACAATGGCTGGAACTTCTTTTATTTCTATCATTGTAAAGTATGTTGGTTTAGTGCTTATGATCTGAAACTCATTAGTCTTGAAAATATACAGTGCATGTTTTCAAGTGATAATCATTATCACATTTTAAATATATACCAACACAATGGAGATAGGATTATAAAATTTACTTACTTGATATTTTAAACTATACCTTCCCCAATCATCACCTGCACCTGTTTCACTGCCTTTATACCTGGCCTAAACTTTGCTCCTTGCAATTCGTCAATTTTGTAATGTTTCTGGTCCTTATCAGTACTCCTGTGAATTGTGCCTGTTGCTTTCCTGATTATCTGACTTTTGCCTGTTACACCAATTTGCATCATTATCTATGACCAAGATCCCGGCTTAGTTTGACTTTGCTCCAGTCTACTCCCTCGTGTTGTTTGTGGATCTTTCAACTTCTGACCCTGGCTTGCCTGACTTTCCTTCTGCCTGATTCTCCCCTGGATCATCTGGTTCCTCCATACATCCAATATCTTCAGTCCATTGTCTAACTTTTACCTGCACTCCTTCTGTTATACCTGGATACCAGCATTACCAAGTCTTTAGTTCCTTTTCAATCCAGTGTGCCTTGGTATCGTAACCTGATTCTGTCAAATACAGTCTAGATGCCCACTACCTGCTACTGTGAGCTGTTTGCTCAATCAGAGTGCCACACTATTCTGTATTAACCCCTGCCTGTCTGACTCTGAGTTCTGCAATACTTCTTACCCGCATTATTTGTTGTGCTTAAGGACTTTTGGTATTTCTATTAAAATTGACTGCATTTGAATATTACCTGTGTGACCTGTGTTCAAAATAAATACACTCTATTTGCATTAACTATCAATATTTTCCAACTATATTCATAACGGGAGCTTTAACGATGCAGACATTTTGTACCAGGTGACATATTGAATGTCAACATTTTGATTTATATACATAGCGCACCTGTCGAAATTTTGTTTGCAACAATTTTTAAATATAGACATTTTGCACATGTCGACTTAATGCTTGTTGACATAATTTATGTTGACATTTTAAATGTGTCGAAAATATGATTGTAGACATATTGTTTATGTAGACATTATAGTGTCAACACTTTGAATGTAGACATAATGAATGTAGACTTTTCATGCCCAATTCAATATGGGCAGGTACAATTTAATCGAGTTCTGGCTGCTAATGTCCCATGTATAGATTCAAATAGTGTGATGTACAGACATACTGTAGCAAAAAAGCTTCTTAGGGAAAACTAGAGATGTGAACCGGCCACTTTTGGTGTCTCGTGTTTTGTGTTTTGGGTTCGGATTTGCTTGATGTTTTGGGCTCGGATTTGTTTCGCAAAACACCTGTCGAAAGGTTTTGGTTTGGATTTAAGGTTTTGGATTCGGATTTATTTTGAAAAAAGCATAAAAAGTTCCAAAATCAAGTTTTTGGGCTTATTTTCACTCCTAAGCTATTATTAAACTCAATAACATTCAATAACAATCATTTCCACTAACTTCCAGTTTATTCTGAACACCCTCACACCTCACAATATTGTTTTTAGTCCAAAACGTTTCACAGAGGAAGCTTTCTGGACTGCATAGTGCAGTGGTCCCGGTACCCAATTTGATACCGGGGCCACAATATATCACCCTCAACTGGTCTCAATTCAACCAAAAAAGTATCTGGACTGCGTAGTGGAGTGGTCCCCACAATATAATAAAAAAAAAACAATTGTTCTGAATTCCACCAAAAAAGTATCTGGACTGCGTAGTGGAGTGGCCCCGGTACCCAATTTGATACCGGGGCCACAATATAATAATAAAACCCTCAACTGGTCTGAATTCCAGTGCACAGATGGTGGACACCGGATGGACGTCTAAAACCAACATAGCAGTTAAGGGCGCAGTTCCTCTTTTTTGTGACTGCACAAACAATTAACATTGTAATAGAAATTACAGTTTTTTTGTTTTTTTTAAATATAGAAAGAAAGAAGGTAGTACTAGAAATGGCAGTTCCTCTTTTTTTGAACTGCACAAACAGTGATGAAAATGAAGGTGGAGCTGGTGGCATGTCACGGTCCTCTTCAGAGGACAATCTCCTGACCAGCAGGTCTTTGCACCGCTGTAGACTTGTGTCCGCCGGAAACAGAGACACAACATACGCTTTAAACCGAGGATCGAGAACGGTGGCCAGAATGTATTCCTCTGACTTTAAAAGACTGACCACCCTCGGATCCTGGCAAAGCATAGGAAGGGCTTCATCCACAAGAGCTACATGCTTGGTGGAATCGCAATGGTGTACCAGCTGGCAGTGTCGGAACTGACTTCTCGTGTGGCAAGTTCAAATGGCTACAGAACCTTGCACAACACGGAAATCATTCTCCAGTGCGCTTGACTCAGGCGCATCCCCACTCCTTTTCCTATGTGGTAGGTGGTTGTGTAGGCTTGAATGGCATTTTGATGCTCCTCCATACTCTGCAGCATATAGAGGGTGGAGTTATAGCATGTCACTACCTCTTGTTAATTTAGATTGCAAGGCTTGTAAATACTTTGAAGATAAAAAAAGCAGGCTGCACAGACTGTGGAGCTAGAAAGTGAAATTAAATGGACTACATTACTTTGGTGGCTATCTATGCCCCCTCCCCGCCCTACACTTGTAGTTGAATATAAAAAAAGCAGCCTGCGGGGGCGTGTCCTGGCAGCCAAGATGGCCGGTCGAGGTATCTAGAGGCCCCAACTACAGAAAACTATTTCTGTCCACAATCACAACTGCTCTGATCCAAACGCGCTGACCACCAGTGACCAGAGGAAGAAGCGCTGCCTCCCCGACTGACCTCTTTTCTGAGCCTATTGCTTCTGAGACTTCATATTTCCCCCTTGTCGTCCGCCCCGTCCTTTTGGCGCGAAGAGAGAGCAGCGCCTATATTCTTATGCACCACTGACCCTTCCTGGCTGCTACAGAGAATCGGTGATCACTCCCCGCTGCACCACCTCTCGCGCGGAGCTTACCGTTCCCAGCTGGCTCCATCAGTGGCTCCTGTGAGGAAGGGGCTGCGCCTGCTATTCTAGCTCCCTGGAAGCAGGGTCCGGCGGAACGAGCGACCTGTGGCATCTAACCGCGATCCCCCCGAGCAGACTGTTCAGCCATCACTCCAGACTACAGCCTTCTTCCATATTTCCTGAGGCCTCTGTGTCCCCCTGAAGAAGCTGATAGCACAGCAGGTGGCCAGGCACTGGAACACGGAGGATCACCTGGAATCTAACTCTGAGCTTTCATCACATTGGAACTGCAGGTGAGCTGCTGAGGACTGTTAGCCCTGACAAATATTTGCAAATCATTGCAACTCTTCAGAGCAGATCTGCATTTTTAAGTCATTAAAACAAATGGCTTTATTGATAGCAGTGGGAAGAGAAGGATATGTTTTTTGCAGCCATATTTGCCCTCAGTAAAAATTTCTGCATCCCCTGAGGCAGTTCTGCCATCTTGTGGCTGAGATATATATTATTTTTTTCTTCAAGACCTGTCCGGTACCCTCCTGCCACCTAGTGGCCAAAGTGTACAACTCACAATTCTGGTTTTCTCATTATTAATCATTTCAGTTTGCTGGCCTCCAACGCCATTTAGTGCCCGTGCACAACACTTATCTGCTCGTTGATATTCTCAAGTGCTATTCTCCTTATATTTTTATTTAATAAAAAAAAAAAAAAATCCTCTCACTATGGAGTAACTAGTCTCCTCCCTTGAACCTTGGGGATTGTATGCTAGCAACTTGCATTGACCGTATTATTCTACAGCTGGGTTGCATCGCATTAGTGCTCCCTCTGCTTCTCGAGTTATGTCTCACAAGCCGAAAAAAGCTGTCCAGCCGGCCATATTCGCCCGCAAAGACAGAACGCAGGCGAACTCCTCCTCACTTAAAGCCCCTTCATCGCCAATCTCAGTACACGAGGAATCTCAACCCTCAAATGTAATTTGCTCCACACCAGAGCTGTTAAAAATCATTCAAACCACCATACAAGCCGAGATGAGAGCGGTTATCCAAGACATTAAAGCCGAAGTCCTAGCTCTTGGCAATCGCACAGATTCTTTAGAATGCAAAGTGGACAATGTCTGTTCCCACCAACAATCAGTTGACCAACAACTCGCAGAAATGCGCCAATCTATATCAGACATGCAAGATCATAATGAAGATGTGGAGAATCGCACAAGACGCAACAACGTCCGCCTTAAGAATATTCCTGAACTCATTGACGCTGATGCTTTACCTAAATACTTGGAGGGCCTTCTCCGTCAATGCCTCCCTGGCACTCCTTCTTCCGACTTTCTTCTAGACCGCGCTCATAGAGCTCTACGTGCCAAACCCCCTTCTGACCAGCCGCCCAGAGACGTTGTGTTGAGATTCCATTACTTCACTATCAAAGAGCAATTTATTGTTGCGACACGCAATACTCCAGCTGTTTCCTATTCTGGTCATAACATCCAGATTTTTCAGGATTTAGCTCCCTCAACGTTAAGAAAATGCCGCAACCTGATCACCATCACAAAAGCTCTCAGAAATCATCGCATTCGATATCGATGGGGCTTCCCCTTTGCCCTCCAAGTTACTCATAATGGCTCCTCTCATAGGATTAAGACTCACGAGGAAGGTCTTTCTATGCTGGAGAAGCTGGGCATCCCGATGACTTCTCCATTCCTGCCCACAGACATCTCTTCCGTTCCGCGAAGAGCTCCTTCACCTACTTGGTCTACAGCCTAACTTGCTCTTGGGTCTCCTCGTCGGGCTCCTAATCGTCATTAGCAAGCTATGATTGTGTGTTTTCCTGCTGCTTGTTTTTTTTTCCCTGTTTTCTTTTTTCTCTCCCTCTCTCTGCTTTCCACTACAGGTTCTTTGGACCCCCGGACCAGCGCTGATCTAGATCCCGGACTCTCCTCAGAGAACTCGACTTAATAGTACTCATGTAACTGTTTTTTTTTTTTGTTTTTTTTTTTATTATTCATATATGTTTGTTGTTCCTTGTCACTTCCAGCCAGTGATTATCTTCCTACTCAATAGTTCTACAGGGTGGTGTACTCTGTGACTGACCTATGCATTTCAGCTGGGTCCATCCCAACTTACACTACTTTGACAAGGTTATGACTCTGTTAGTTAGCATATCCTGATACTACTGTTTCCAATAACTCTTGTTTGATATTTCGCATAATGCTTTCTCTTTTGTAAAATGTCTGGTTAATAGACCGTCACAGTGGTGTTATATGGAGATCATGTTTGCACAGTAAGTCCTCCCTAAGTTACACTATTTTGACAATGGAATCCTAGATAGGTTATTGTTACCTTATATCTGCCTTTAGATATGTTCTCAATTCTAGAGGTGTTGTTAGTCCTCTTAGATGCTGTTGATTTAAAACATGTTACTGTCGTTGTGTCCACTCGATTCTCAGATTTTCCCCTATACAAATCCTGAACCTCTAAGTCACACGCATTTAATCTCTCCCTGACCTGACGAGAGACCCTCCCCAGTTGTATATAGTCGTTAATCCACTTTTGCGATGTTACCCGCTTCTCTGGATGTCCCCCCAGATCTCACTTTATTATATTAGACATGATTTTATGCCAGTTCAAATGATATGCCATTGTCCGTATGGAGCTTCGGGATATAGGTCTTGGGCCCCCCCCTAGACATGGCATCACCCCCAAAATGCCCCCTCAGATTACGATCCCTTCCCCAAGGTTCACCATACTTCCCCCCTTCTAACTTGACAACTTTGTTAGCTGGTTCTGGTCCTTGACTGTCACTTGGACTGCCAGTCACGACCCCCACCCCACGAACATTATTGACACACAGGATGTGTCTTCCACATAGGTTTAAACCGAAGTCTGGGACTCCCATCTCCGGTCCCTTCCCCTTCCTCCCCCTTCTTACTAACATCTTTTCTGATTCCCCCTCTTTGCCTAGCTTGCAGACTAGCCTCATTAAGCTTTCCTTCTCTACACCCACCATGACTATCAAGATAATATCTTTAAATGTTAACGGGCTCAATGCCCCACAGAAACGCACCATGGCGCTCCAAGAATTAAAACGCCTGAAGGCTCACATAGTCCTCTTGCAGGAAACACATTTCACACACTTGCACCCAAGCCTTACAAATAGAACCTTTCCGCACGCATTTTATTCCACCTCCCCTCGCAAAACTAGCGGTACTGCTATCCCAGTCCATCAGTCAGTTCCATTAACTGTACATTCTACAATAACAGATGACCAAGGCAGATATACAATACTGATTGGATCTATTTCCCAAACGCCCATAACCATAGCGACTCTCTATGCTCCTAATGTGGGACAGGGATCCTTCTTTTCAGATTTCTTCGCTAAATTTTTTCAGTCAGCTAAGGGACATGTCATTCTGGGTGGTGACTTTAATGTCACATTGGACTCAAAGCTAGACCGCTCTTCTCCGTCACCCTCCACCTTGCGGACTTCTAGAGACTCTCGTCATCTCTGCTCCCTAATAAAGCTATATGATCTCTATGACTCTTGGTGGGTCTTGAACTCTTCTGCTCGCGCATACACACATTTCTCCGTCCCTCACAACGTCCATACATGCATTGACATGATTCTCACAGATAAATCTTCCACCTCCACCCTGCGCTCTTCGGATATAATCCCAGTTATCTGGTCAGATCACGCGGCGGTCTCTCTTAATGTCGACATCCTTCCCGCAGTCCGCCCTCATCGGTCCTGGCGCATGCACGACACCCTTGTCACCAACCGGAAAACTTACAGAAAGTGTCACAGGCAATCGAGGAGTTCAAGAACTTCAACTCCTCCCCGGATATCTCGCACTCTGTTTTATGGGAGGCTCATAAAGCCACTATCCGAGGCCTCTTAATTAGCATGTCATCAGCCCAGAAAAAAGTTAATTTAGCTCGGATACAAAATTTTGAATCTGAGCTTCTCTCCCTCACCAAGAAACATCAACGCTACCCAAAACGCAAAACTTACCTCAAAATTCTGGCTGTAAAAGCTCAGTTACAGCAACTTTTGTCCACTAAAGCAGCCAACACCCTGAAATGGCTCCGCCAAAGATTCTACGAGAAAGGAAATAAAGCTGCGCCCTCTTGGCTCGTAGTTTACGTACCAAACGGACCCGCAACAGAATTATTCATATTCTAGACGCCTCCTCCTGTAAGCAATTTGATCCACAAAAAATAGCTAACCGGTTCCAGGAATTTTACTCCAAACTGTACGACCTTCAATCTGACGCTCCCCCCCCCTAGAGACCTCAGATTTCGTATTAAAACATTCTTAAATACTTGTGGTCTGCCAGCGCTAAGCGTATCGCAATCTACCTCACTTAGTCAGGATATATCTGCTGACGAATTAAAACATACGGTCAAATCTTTGAGAAATACCTCCGCCCCAGGCCCGGATGGTCTCACGGCCATATACTACAAAAAGTTGCTCCCTGTCCTCTCACCCATGCTCCTAGATCTTTTTTAACTCGATCCTCAAGGGCCAAAAGTTTGACAGCGCCAACACCAGAGCCAATATAGTGGTGATCCCGAAGGAGGGTAAAGATCCTAGCCTGTGTGCAAGTTATCGCCCAATATCATTACTAAATACTGATTTGAAACTCTTCGCTAAGATTTTAGCAAACCGCTTGGCTGGTGTGATCCCCTCCTTGGTCCACCCTGACCAGGTGGGTTTCATTCCCAACCGCCAGGCAGCCGATAACACAAGGAAAGTCATCAACTTAATCCATGCTTCAAATAAGCTTAAAACCCCGGCTCTGGTGCTCGCGCTTGACGCTGAAAAAGCCTTTGACCGGGTCTCATGGCCTTTCATGCAAGAGGTTCTCAAACCATCAAACATTCAAGGTCCCTTCCTCAATGGAATTGCCTCTCTCTAATTCAACCCCTCAGCAACGGTCCTGGCTAACGGATGTGCTTCTGCGGCTTTCTCAATTCGGAATGGTACCAGACAGGGATGCCCCCTCTCTCCCCTGCTCTTTGCTTTAATGATGGAACCTCTGGCCTCCAGGATTCGCCTCAACCCTAATATAAATGGTATTTCCACAGGTTTAAGATCGGCGAAACTAGCCCTGTACGCAGACGACGTCCTTCTAACCCTTACAAACCCAATCTCACCTACAAGACACCTTCAAATTTCACTGGCAACCCCATCACATTAAATACCTAGGTGTCAATCTCACCAAAACATATGATCGTCTATTTTTGGCCAACTTTCCCCCACTAGTAGCCGGCCTGAAGCGCGATCTTAAGTCCTGGTCCCCAAGGTATATTTCTTGGATTGGTAGAGTGGCTTCCGTTAAGATGAATATTCTACCAAGGATTCTTTACCTTTTCCAGACTCTCCCTGTACGCGGAATGGTGGTTTGGGGCTACCGTGCCTCCATAAATACTACCTGGCTTCACACCTCACCCAAGCCGTTCTTTCTCATTCTCCCCCCCAAACTAGGCTCTGGGTCGACACAGAGGCTGACCTCCTCCAGATGCTATCTCCCAGTATTTTGTTCTGGCTAGACCCTAAGGACCTTCCTCCCCTGCTCTCCCTCCCCCCTAAAGTTCGTTTCTCTATTGAAATATGGAGATATAGCACACGCACTTTTAAACTCTTGTCTAACCCCAAGCGGATGTTCCCTCTATGGCATAACCCCTCTTTCCCTCCAGGGGTCAACCCGAAATCCTTCTCCCAATGGACAAAACAGAATATTTTGTTTCTTTCCGATATTGTCCCAATGGGTTTTTTTCCGACTTTTGCTGATCTTCGTAAGCATTTCCATCTCTCGTCCTCCGTGTTTTACCAATATCTTCAAATTCGTCACATTTTCTCCTCCTTAATAGACCCTTGTGCTCCTCACAATCGCTCCCCCCTAGTAACCTTCTGTAAAAACAAAACGTCTTCTAAAGGCTTGATATCTACTTTTTATTCTCTACTATTGAATCATAATCTGCCTGACAAGGAGACTCATGAGCTCCGCTGGGAGGAGGAGATGGCCAAGTCTCTGGATCCTGAGGAATGGACTGAGATACGTGAGGCAGTCGCCAAATCCTCCATCTGTACAAATATAAGAGAAAACTCCTACAAACTATTGTTCCGGTGGTATTTAGTCCCATCCAGACTGAAAACAATCTACCCGGCATCTTCGGACCTCTGCTGGCGCATCTGTGGCCGGCGTGGTTCCCTGTCCCACTTCTGGTGGAGCTGCCCGAAAATCATCCCCTTCTGGAAGGAGGTAGCCGACCTTATTTATAAAGTGTCTAATCTAAGATCTCCATTCCATCTTTCATACTTTCTCCTCCCTCGACTACCCCCTGACACCCATACAATTATGTGGTTACTTCCGGGCCATATCCTAACCGCAGCCAGATGCTTAATAGCCAAGAAATGGAAACAATCAGAGTGCCCTTCTGTTTCGGAACTAATTCAAAGTGTTTGGCAAATACACAACCTAGAGCACATGACTAGTGTAGTTAATGATCGCCCCTACAAATTTCTCTCCACATGGCACAGCTGGCAAGATTACTTCTCTGCTACACATTCCCCTTCTTAAAGAATGAAAACAATGTACCTTAGTAATTGTTGGCGCTAAGTCTTCTTAGGTTCTGCTTCCCCTTCCTCCTTCTTCTTTGCTCTTCCCCTTACTAACATTCCCTCCTCCCCCCCAAACTGCCTCCCCTCTATTTTCCACTTCCACTACTTCCTCTCCCTTTCCCCCTCTCCTGTTTCTCCTCATGGTACCCAGGATATTTCATAACCATATCTCTTTTGACTCTCGTTTACCTGCACATTACTAATCCTGCAGACCACTACGTTTGTGGTGGCTCTGAGTTCTATCCCTCACCTGTGTTGCAAACTCTTGTTGTTAATATTGTTATGAATTGTTTGACCATAACAAATGCTGTACCGTTTATTTTTGACAAAAATCTGAATAAACTATATTTAAAAAAAAAAAAAAAAAAGCAGCCTGCATAGACTGTAGAACTAGAAATTCAAATATACAAAGAAATGGACAAAGGCAGTTTGGTATCTGTCTGCATCAGATCCCCTCTCCACTAGGAGTAAAATAGAAAACTATTCAGCCGTTATATAATCTAGAATATAAATAGAAATTGAGAAAGGCAATTTGGTATCTGTCTGCATCATAATCATCAACATCCTCCTCAGCGCCAGCTACATCAATATCCTACGCCCGGTGTACAACATTCACACCTTCATTAGCCAAATCTGTAACTGGACTGTGGGGGATCCTTCCAGAATATGCAGAGGGCGTGCTGCAAATGGTGGAAGGAGCCACCCCTTCCCGTACAGTGATGGGAAGGTCAGGCTTTGCAACCACCAACACCCTTGGAATCGCCTTGGGGATTTGTGATAATTTCTCTTTAGAAGGCAGAGTTGTTTGCTGTGTTGTTGCTGACAGCATAACTCTCCTAATTTTTTTGTAGGGGGGAGGAGGGCTTAGTTCCTTGGGTGAAGCTGAACCACTAGTCATGAACACGGGCCAGGGCCTAATCCGTTCCTTGCCACTGCGTGTCGTAAATGGCATATTGGCAACTTTACGTTTCTCCTCAGATGATTTTAAGTTTCTCTTTTTGCTACTTTTACTGAACTTGGGCTTTTTGGATTTTACATGCCCTGTACTAGGAGATTGGGCATCGGGCTTGCCAGACGACGTTGATGGCATTTCATTGTCTATGTCATGACTAGTGGCAGCAGCTTCAGCATTAGGAGGAAGTGGGTCTTGATCTTCCCCTACTTTATCCACCAAATTTTTGTTCTGCATTATATGTAGCACAAGAGAGTGTGCCCTAAGCCACACACACTCTGCAAAACCTTTAAAAATTATATGCGGCACAGGAGAGTACCACTGCACTGGAGTTATACAGCAGTGCCACTGGACTTATACTGCAGAATCAGTGACATTTGTAATATGGCAGTAACAACAATGGACTTATACTGCTAAATCAGTGAACTTTGTAATATTGCAGTACCACTGGACTTATATTGCAGAATCAGTGAAATTTGTTATATGGAAGTAACAAAGGACTTATACTGCAAAATCAGTGAACTTTGTAATATTGCAGTACCAATGGACTTATACTGCAGAATGAGTGAACTTTGTAATATAGCAGTACCAATGGACTTATACTGCAGAATGAGTGAACTTTGTAATATTGCAGTACCAATGGACTTATACTGCAGAATGTGTGAACTTTGTAATATTGCAGTACCAATGGACTTATACTGCAGAGTGAGTGAACTTTGTAATATTGCAGTACCACTGGACTTATACTGCAGAATGAGTGAACTTTGTAATATTGCAGTACCAATGGACTTATACTGCAGAATGAGTGAACTTTGTAATATAGCAGTACCAATGGACTTATACTGCAGAATGAGTGAACTTTGTATTATTGCAGTACCAATGGACTTATACTGCAGAATGTGTGAACTTTGTAATATTGCAGTACCAATGGACTTATACTGCAGAGTGAGTGAACTTTGTAATATTGCAGTACCACTGGACTTATACTGCAAAATGAGTGAACTTTGTAATATTGCAGTACCACTGGACTTATACTGCAGAATGAGTGAACTTTGTAATATTGCAGTACCAATGGACTTATACTGCAGAATGAGTGAACTTTGTAATATTGCAGTACCAATGGACTTATACTGCAGAATGAGTGAACTTTGTAATATTGCAGTACCACTTTACTTATACTGCAGAATGAGTGAACTTTGAAATATTGCAGTACCAATGGACTTATACTGCAGAATGTATGAACTTTGTAATATTGCAGTACCAATGGACTTATACTGCAGGATTGTTTTGGGATATTTTTTTTTTTTTTATAATTACTTTTTTTGTAATTTTTTTTATAACTATTTTTGAAATTTTTTATAATTTGGGAATAATGGGGAAATAACAATGCCCTTAGAAGGACAGAGCACAGGACACAGCACCACTGGACTGAACAGGACACAGCGCAGGACCCAGCAGCACCACTGAACTCAGAAGGACAGAGCACAGGACACAGCACCACTGGACTGAACAGGACACAGCACAGGACCCAGCAGCACCACTGAACTCAGAAGGACAGAGCACAGGACACAGCACCACTGGACTGAATAGGACACAGCACAGGACCCAGCAGCACCAGAGCCGGATTTAGACCTCATAGGGCCCTAGGCAGGATACTGTTTTTGGGCCCCCTCCCTGAAACAATCCATAGCACTATATTTTTGCAGCCTACCATATACCCCTATAGTTACGTAGATATGAAAGCATGTGCCGCCGCACAGCGGCGGCACGCCACCAAAGGAGGTGAGGGCGTGGCTTGCATCTTTGGGGGCGTACCTAACATGTGAAAAGAGCAAGGCCACCCTGCTGCAGAAAAAGGCACCCCTAAATAATTACCAAGCAGTCCCGTTTTTTTAAGTAGTTGGGTCAAAACAACATAATAAATATTGAAGTCAGGGCAGAAATACTTACTTAAGTTGTTTGCAAAAATAATACGCATAAATCCAAGTATGTGCTCTTGTCACTTTTGTCCCTCTATCATCACACTGTGCCCCTTCATTGTCACTTTTGCCCCTTCACAATATCACATGTGCCCTTTCCCCATCACCTCTGTGCCCATCACCATCCCCACCTCTGTGCCAATCACCACCACCACCAATGTGCCAATCACCATCACCACCTCTGTGCCCATTACCACCTCTGTGCCCTTCACCATCACCACTTCTGTGCCAATCACCATCACCACTTCTGTGCCCCTTCACCACCTCTGTGCCTCTTCACCATCAGCACCTCTGTGCCCTTCACCATCACCACTTCTGTGCCAATCACCATCACCACCTCTGTGCCCTTCACCATCACCACCTCTGTGCCCATCACCACCTCTGTGCCTCTTCACCATCACCACCTCTGTGCCCATCACCACTTCTGTGCCAATCACCATCACCACTTCTGTGCCAACCACCATCACCACTTCTGTGCCAATCACCATCTCTGTGCCCTTCACCATCACCACCTCTGTGCCCTTCACCATCACCACTTCTGTGCCAATCACCATCACCACTTCTGTGCCCCTTCACTACCTCTGTGCCCCTTCACCATCACCACTTCTGTGCCCCTTCACCATCACTACTTCTGTGCCCCTTCACCATCACCACTTATGTCCCTTGTTTTACTTACCTTTCTATTGCGCGCTGCTCCTCCTCCGTCAGTCCAGATGTAAAGAAAAAAAGAAAAAAAAAGAAAAAGAAAGAAAGAGTCACGTGATCGCTCGTCGGGTCCCGGCAGCCTCTCCTCCTCTCTCTATCACTGAGACACTGAGAGGAGAAGAGGCTGCCGGGACCCGATTCGCGGCACCCGACCCCCCCTCCCCCGATTCGCGGCACCCCCCCCCCTCCCCCGACTCATGGCACCCCCCCCCGCACAAGTCGCGGGGGGGGGGGGGGTGCCGCGAGTCGGGGGAGGGGCCGAATTTATTTTTTTTTTCATTTTTTAAAAAATTACTCCTGTCCCCCCCAGCTGTGCCCCCCGAGAGCCGCTAGGCCCTAGGCAGGTGCCTAGGTTGCCTAACGGTAAATCCGGCCCTGAGCAGCACCACTGAACTCAGAAGGACAGAGCACAGGACACAGCACCACTGGACTGAGCAGAACACAGGCACAGCACAGCACAGAACTGAACAGCATGAGATATAGCAGGACAGAGGACCACCTATTACACCCTCCCTCTACCCTGATCAATGCCCGAGTGAAGATGGCGGCGACTAGCGGGGAATTTATAGGATCCGAGTATCGCGAGATCCGACAGCGGGATTATGACTCAGAGCCTCGGTTTCAGTTTTGCAATTGGCGGGAATACCCGGATCTGTCTCGGATCCGGCTCGGATCCGCAACGTTCGGGTGGGCTCGGATTTCAGAAATCCGAGTGCGCTCATCTCTAGGGAAAACCCACTGATACCATAATGTGGGTCCCCTGCCAGGAAGCTAATAGGTTCTGACAGCATGTAAAAACAGAACAAAAAACATAAAAACAAAAACAGGGCTTTAATATGTCTCATGTGGACTAATAAACAGTCATATGAAAAAAGTTTAAAAAGAACTTTAGTTGACTAGTTTACTAAATATGTTAATACATAATCAAATAGAAATGTATATTAACACTCACTTCATTATTTTACTGTTATTATGTTAAACGTTATTATTACTAATAATGTTAGAACATTTGTTTTGCTGGACTTGAGTCAGTGAAAAATTAGAAAAATCATTTTCGTTTTTTAAAGTTCTAAAATATCTGTAGTCATCAAGAACAGCAAATTAATTTCATGTTCTGCTACTGTAATACACTCTTGCTAGAATTACATATCAGTGTTTTATGTTATGCTTGAAGAGTCAAAATAATTTTTTGCTTTATTAAGAGTCAACAGATTGTCATAAAGCCTTAGTAGAGTTTTGTAATACTCTATAAAAAAAATATTGAAGAAACCTGTCAACCTGTAATGAACACGATGAAATGTGTAAGTTTTTTATGCTTTTTAGAAATGCTCTTTTTTTCGCTCTAAGGTAATTTATTTTTACCCTCTTTGGGTGCTAATTACATGTTTCCAGATCATGTCATATTTTATTATCACTAACATTGAGCTCTATTCTGTCTTATATGAAATATAGAAATTAACACAAAAGTTTATTTTTTTTATATAATATCACAATATGCTTTGGATTAATTAAGAGTACATGTACACAATGTTCAACTCTACTGGCAACGTATAATTTTCTTGCTAATCTACTTTTTCTAAAGAAAGATATAAGATTTACTTCAGTGTAGATTTAATGTGACATGATGAAATCAATGTTTTTGCATGTTTTCTTTCATGTGTCAAATAATGAAGACGCATTGATTTTTAGTATGAAAATCATGCATGCATCTCACTTCAATGTTGCTGTTTTTTAAACAAACAAATACACACTAAAACCTAAACCAAAAATGCCAAAAGGGCTATTTGATAAGTTTCACTCATTAAGTTATACAAATGACAAACAACTTGGAGAATCAGTCATATGTTATAAATGAACTAGAAACAGCAGAACCTAAGAAAATATATGCTCCTAAAATTCATATGTATGTCTTGAGAAGACATACAGTGAACTAACTAGAATTTTAAATGAAAATGTCTATGTGTACAGATTTACTATCACCTGGAATTAGTTTCAATTTCTTAAACTAAACCACATTACATTTTTTACAAACATGTCTCCATATAGTTATAGACAGGCAGGGCTGCCATCAGAAATGGTGGGGTCCAAAACAATAAAACACCCCCTCCCCAAAACCATTCCAACCCTCCTCCTTTCCCCTTGTTTTATCCAAGGACACATTTTTCTTATCTTGCCACTGTTCCTTCTAAACTCTGCATCATGCAAATGAGTGTTAATTTGTCCCTTACATAGCCATCAGGTATCCTCACATGAAATCATATCTCCCCACATGTCCTTGACATGCCCCATGCTCCAAAGACCTCCCCACTTACCCTACTTACATACTCCTCAGGTCCATCAACAGCCCAACAGACCTCCCCAAGTCTCACCTCAGCTCGTTCTAGCTCTAACAGTAAGAACATGTGCAAGGAAGCGGGCCAGCGGTAACACTTATGCCAGCAGTGAATGAGTTAACAGGGCTCTGTCCTGAGAATGCAGTTAATGATGGAAGGTTATCAGAGAGGGGAGAAGGTCACTGGAACAGCACATAGTACTCAGCTATGGGGGGATGCAAAATCAGAGCTAGGCAAATGTTATCTGTCCCACAGAGCAGTATATTATAACATCACAAGAACAGAACATTATGGCACAGCATAGAGTATCAGGTTCCTCACTACATGCCTGTTGAGCCACACAAATAATTTCCAGACCCAGGACAGCTGTCACTTGCAACCGATGGCTATGAGCACAGATCTGAAGGTAATTGATTATAGTGTGTACGGGTGAATCTGCAGACTGATCGGGACTTCAGTCATTGGTAAAATTGCAAACAATATCGTATAGTTTGAAAACTTCTAAATGTGAACCTAGCCTAACAAGTTAATCACACTGTATAAAACTACGATATGTTTTTTTTATTTTTTTTAACATACACTGTTTGGGAAAGAAAATGTGAGAAAATGTCCAAGCACTTGGTGGATTTAGGAACCAATATCACAAGATGGAAATTCCACCTACAGGATTGTAGAGACCTGAGAACCATCATTCATTACAAGTACTGTTATCATTTGTAAATTTTAGTGATATCTAGAAGAGTTAGTCACAAAATATAAGATGGTTTCTTATGATCAATAATTTTAAGGCATGTTTAATAGCTTTATCTTTGTCTCTATTGCAACATTGCAAATGTTGAGAAATCCAGAGAGGATACTTACAAGGCATTTACATGATTTTATATGTATGTCTTTGAATAAGTTATGGTTGATCACTGGCGCCATTTCTGTTTCTATTTTTTTTAGTAATATTGATTTTTTTTATTAAGCTTGCATACAGGTCAGGAACCTGGGTACAAAAGGCTGCTTTAGATCAGTTGTGCTATTTCATTTGTGATTTTTGATGTACATTGTCTCAGCCTAGACAGCAGGATTATATTACTATGTCCACCAAATTTCTGCACTATGTTTAGCTGTGTGTCTGTTTGTGCTAAAATAGTGGAGATGTCACACAGATATGGCTCTTTGTTTAAAAACAGATTATTGCATCAGGTATTTAAATGCATTGTCTCTGGGTTGTGATCTTGACTGTTTAAACTTGCCCTGTAAAAGCCACTCAGCTGTAAACCTGCACAGCCACAGAGCAATACCGGTTCCTAAAGCTAGGTACACACTACACAGTTTTCATCCAATCATCGGCTAAATCAGCCAACATACCGACCGCTCGTTCAAAAGTCGGGTCAGTGTGTGCAGTGACACGATGGTCGAAAGTCTGCCCAAATGGACGATTGTCGCTTCATTTGGTTGGTTGTACCATTTAATATTTTTGTTCCAATCTCGTTTCCGTTGTGTAGTGTGTATAAACTTCCGACCGATCCACAGCAGTGAGTACGAAATTACAGTCATTGCTCACGACAACATGGCTGTAAAAAGTCGCTAAAGGGACGTCCGCTCTTCCCTTTATCGTCCTAAACAAGGCTAGTGTGTATGCAGTCCATGGACCGAGCGGTCAGAACATCAATCGCATGTAAAATCGATCGGCATTAAAAGTTGGTGGAAAATTCTGTAGTGTGTACCTAGCTTTATTGTTTCATCTGCATGTTTTCCTGTGACAAGTAAACACAGAAAAGGACAGGTCCTATAAATTCACAGGGGACATTTCTGCCATCAAAGACAGCTCCCAAAACATCAAGTTGGTATTCACTACCTAGTGATAGCTGGAGTCAGATTAGCATTGAGATTATGGTATCTGCCAGTTGACAGTGAAGTGACAATTAGTCCCTGGAGTACAACCTTTGTTCTTATATCTCTCCAAGCCTTGGGGAGCTGTTTGTTCACCAAATTCAGAGTCACAATAACCCGGGAACATTTTCCCTACTGGTGGCCACAAAAAAGAGAGTGTCTGCATCCCTGGTGAAGCTTGAATGGCTAGGGCTTCTTGAGAGTGGCTAGGATACAGATGAGGTGTTTCCATTATATCCTGGATGTTTGCTTTGCCAGACTTAGTGTGATTTGTTGCAGTTTATTATTTAAATGTTATTAATTGCTGTTTGGTGCTTTCCTTTTTGTTAAATAAACCTAAATATCGTTATTGCAATATTTGCCTGGATGATTTTGAACCTTGGATAGGTACCTGGTAGGCCAGCTGTGTGGCACTGAGTGATACATTAAGTCCATTATCTTCACATTGCCTATATAGCAAAAACACAAAAAACACTTGAAACTGGAATGAATAACAAGAAAAAGCCTGTAGAGATTGCTTAATCCTGCTTACACTTTTTTTCCATAGTGACCAAACAATTGTTTTATTACATAGTAAAGTGCTTTTTACATGGGACTTAAAATTATGATATTTTAATTATCCACTTTATTGACCTCAGAGTGATTATTTTCAAATCACTTCTCATATTTTCCACCCATGTTTATGTTACACATATATCCTCAATTCTTGGCTATAGTAGTGCTGTGCAATACAATTTTTAAATTGCATATAGTATGACAAAATATTAGGTGTATATATGAACATTTTGAATAAAACAAATCCAAAATGCAAGAAAATACAGCTTCAACTGAGGTCCAACCAAATTGGGATCATCATCAAAAAATTTAACTTTTAATTAACCTACTACATTCAAATATATACATCAGTCAATTATTTACCATTGCCCACTTAGCTACATATAGGGCATATAACTTTACATGAAGTTGGAGGATGGTACCTAACTGGATTAGTGAGAAGAGTTGACAACATATCACAATGAAGTACCTGCCCCACTGAAAAATTGCACATTAGTCCTCCACAGTGCTTTTTTTGTAAGAAAAAAGGTGCCGGAACTCACATCACACGGTCAATCACTGTACACACACACATCAGTTGTGTAACAAAACATAACGGTCACCACCCGCAGTAAGCTCTCAGCACGCGACCACACAACCAATCACAAGCTGAGCAGTGCCATCACAACCAGCGCGGACGAAGTACGCATACATCGGACACGACACACAAGCAGCCCACATGCACCGTTTTAATGATTTTGCTGGTGATCTGCTATACTCGACAGGGCGATTTAAGTCCACGTGGACCAAACATCAAATATTCAAAGTTACTTTTAAAACTTGGAAATTCTGTTGAAAAAAGGTGCCGGAACTCAGTTCTGTGAGTTCTATGACATAAAAAGCAGTGGTCCTCCATATTGTAATGGCCTTGAGGTGGGGAGATGGAGCTCACAATTTGATGTACCCAGATCACTGTGATGTGGCCAGAGCATCTGTTAATAGTGTAGGTGGAGGAGCTACACTACAACCCAGACTGGTGAGAACAATGAAAAGGAAGAGAATTTTGCTGCTGTCCTGTCATCGCGGGCGGTGGGCCGCCTGTTGAGGAGGAGTCTCTGCAAACAGGCACATATATTACTACAAAACCTAGTAAAAAATGCTAAAATTTAAAGTGGTATTAAAGGAGAACATGTGACTACTTACAGTTTTTCCTAAAATTGACCATATCCACCAATTAGTGAAACCACAAGGATCTCTTATCTTAGTTAAGGGGATGGGTGGTTTTGGGAAAAGTGTTTCAGTTCTCATTGCTGCCAATAATACAGAGTGACAACACAGGAAAGGTGGGCTAGCATATTACTTAGACGATTATTCTAGATTCCACGTTCTCCTTCAAATCTGATGCTGCCTCAACTGTAAGAAAGGAAGACCTTTATCTGAAACAGTGCTTCCTAGACTTGAGAAATGAATACAGATAATTTATGTCTAGATTAATTGGATTTCAGTTTTGATGGAAGCTGCCCTTGCCTATCTTTAAGGACTGTTAAATGCTCATAAGAATCCCTATGATGTCATATACTCAATTGCGGCCTCTATGAAACAAAAGATGCTATAATGTGTTTGTGATATTAATGCATTTAACTCTGAATTGTGTATTTGCTAAAGTGTGAAACATTCTTGGCTTTAAAGGGATGCCCTCAATTCATTTGGACGTGCCAGGGCGTACTGTAGGCATTATCAGACAAGAACATTTAAACTGCATAGTTTTAATGTCTCTCTTTCATTGCACCCAAACATCCTACGAATGATCATACATCTATTACTCTAAATGAAAAAATAACCACACAACACCAATGTAAGTTAGGCAAAAGAACTGTTTTATTATTAAACAAAAATGGTGGCAGAGTGAGCAATGTGAGTCACCTAACAACTAATAGCAAAACCTAAAAGTGTAATGTCATATTGCCATTACACTACCGGTCCCAGGATATAATCCTTTACGATTGGCCAGTAAAAAAATCTGGCTTCAGAGTGATTACACCCCTTCTGGCCTCCGAAATACATGCCCACACAAAGCAGGTCAAGAGGGTTTTAAGTTACAATAATTTGAAAAAATAGATTAAAGTTAAAAAAGTAGATTCAATGTATTTATCTGTTTATCTATCTATCTATCAATATATATTAGGGATGTGCACCGGCGACTTTTGAGGTCTCGTGTTTTGTGTTTTGGATCCGGATTTTCGTTATTTTTGGGGTTCGGATTTGTCTCGCAAAACACTTGACGAAAGGTCTCGGTTCGGATTTAAGGTTTTGGATTCGGATTTTTTTTGAAAAAAACATAAAAAGTTTAAAAATCAAGTTTTTGGGCTTATTTTCACTCCTAGGCTATTATTAACCTCAATAACATTCAATAACAAGCATTTCCACTAATTTACAGTGTATTCTGAACACCTCACAATATAGTTATTAGTCCAAAACGTTGCAACAAGGTATCTTTCTGGACTGCGTAGAGGAGTGGGTCACCACAATATATATTAAAAACCCTGAACTTTTATGAATCGCACCAATAAATGTACCTGGACTGCGTAGAGGAGTGGGTCACCACAATATATATTAAAAACCCTGAACTTTTATGAATCGCACCAATAAATGTACCTGGACTGCGTAGAGGAGTGGGTCACCACAATATATATTAAAAACCCTGAACTTTTATGAATCGCACCAATAAATGTACCTGGACTGCGTAGAGGAGTGGGTCACCACAATATATATAATAAGAAAACCATCAACTTGTTTGATTCGCACCAATAAATGTACCTGGACTGCGTAGAGGAGTGGGTCACCACAATATATTAAAAACCCTGAACTTTTATGAATCGCACCAATAAATGTACCTGGACTGCGTAGAGGAGTGGGTCACCACAATATATTAAAAACCCTGAACTTTTATGAATCGCACCAATAAATGTACCTGGACTGCGTAGAGGAGTGGGTCACCACAATATATATAATAAGAAAACCATCAACTTGTTTGATTCGCACCAATAAATGTACCTGGACTGCGTAGAGGAGTGGGTCACCACAATATATTAAAAACCCTGAACTTTTATGAATCGCACCAATAAATGTACCTGGACTGCGTAGAGGAGTGGGTCACCACAATATATTAAAAACCCTGAACTTTTATGAATCGCACCAATAAATGTACCTGGACTGCGTAGAGGAGTGGGTCACCACAATATATATAATAAGAAAACCATCAACTTGTTTGATTCGCACCAATAAATGTACCTGGACTGCGTAGAGGAGTGGGTCACCACAATATATTAAAAACCCTGAACTTTTATGAATCGCACCAATAAATGTACCTGGACTGCGTAGAGGAGTGGGTCACCACAATATATATAATAAGAAAACCATCAACTTGTTTGATTCGCACCAATAAATGTACCTGGACTACGTAGAGGAGTGGGTCACCACAATATATTAAAAACCCTGAACTTTTATGAATCGCACCAATAAATGTACCTGGACTGCGTAGAGGAGTGGGTCACCACAATATATATAATAAGAAAACCATCAACTTGTTTGATTCGCACCAATAAATGTACCTGGACTGCGTAGAGGAGTGGGTCACCACAATATATTAAAAACCCTGAACTTTTATGAATCGCACCAATAAATGTACCTGGACTGCGTAGAGGAGTGGGTCACCACAATATATTAAAAACCCTGAACTTTTATGAATCGCACCAATAAATGTACCTGGACTGCGTAGAGGAGTGGGTCACCACAATATATATAATAAGAAAACCATCAACTTGTTTGATTCGCACCAATAAATGTACCTGGACTGCGTAGAGGAGTGGGTCACCACAATATATTAAAAACCCTGAACTTTTATGAATCGCACCAATAAATGTACCTGGACTGCGTAGAGGAGTGGGTCACCACAATATATATAATAAGAAAACCATCAACTTGTTTGATTCGCACCAATAAATGTACCTGGACTGCGTAGAGGAGTGGGTCACCACAATATATTAAAAACCCTGAACTTTTATGAATCGCACCAATAAATGTACCTGGACTGCGTAGAGGAGTGGGTCACCACAATATATATAATAAGAAAACCATCAACTTGTTTGATTCGCACCAATAAATGTACCTGGACTGCGTAGAGGAGTGGGTCACCACAATATATTAAAAACCCTGAACTTTTATGAATCGCACCAATAAATGTACCTGGACTGCCTAGAGGAGTGGGCACTGGGCACCACAATAAAATATATAAAAAACCTTCAACAGGTCTGCATTACACTACACATACGGCTGCTCCTCCATCCTCTCCATCATATACATGTTGGAGTTTTAGCGTGTGACAACCTCTTGTTTTTGATAATGTCAGTGCATTTTGAATATTTTTCAATTTGCCCCACACCACTGAATGTACTTTATCTATGATACGCATCTATCTATCTTGACTGCGTAGTGTGGTGGCCCCGGTACACAATTTGGTACCGAGGCCACAATATAATTAAAAAATCCTCCACGTGTCAGAATTCCACCAAACAAGTATCTGGACTGCATAGTGGGGTGGCCCCGGTACCCAATTTGATACCGGGGCCACAATAAAATAAATACACCCTCCACGTGTCAGAATTCCACCAAACAAGTATCTGGACTGCGTAGTGGGGTGGCCCCGGTACCCAATTTGATACCGGGGCCACAATAAAATAAATACACCCTCCACGTGTCAGAATTCCACCAAACAAGTATCTGGACTGCGTAGTGGGGTGGCCCCGGTACCCAATTTGATACCGGGGCCACAATACCTCCTCCAAACATGGTACAGACAATTCGTCATTGAGATCCCATCAAGTATGTTAAAGACAGACAGGGTCGAAGTGTTATTGGTTGACTTTGTAAACCAAAAAACTGTCCCTGTTGCACATAGTCGTGCAATGAAGACTGACTTTTTCATTTAAAGGCACCATCTTTCAAGTGTAGTGTTTGTAAGTCTAAGTCATATTATACTTTTGGTAAAATTGGTTTATTTTGTTCCTCTTTATGGTAACTACTAATAGAATTAAAGTATTAAATAGAAGCGGCAGTTCCTCTTTATGGTAATTAGTAATAGAATTAAAGTATTAAATAGAATTAAAGTATGAAATAGAATTAAAGTATTAAATAGAATTAAAGTATGAAATAGAATTAAAGTATTAAATAGAATTAAAGTATTAAATAGAGTGGTATAGAGTTGTAGTGTGGTATAGATAGAGTGGTCCCCACAATATAATAATAAAACCCTCAACTGGTCTGAATTCCACCAAACAAGTATCTGGACTGCGTAGTGTGGTGGCCCCGGTACACAATTTGGTACCGAGGCCACAATAAAATTAAAAAATTGGGCATCAACTGTCACCGTTGTTTAATATCTGATACACCTAAATATGGACTGCACAGTGGAGTGGCCCCGGTAGTAAATTTGGTGCCGGGGCCACAATACCTCCTCCAACTTCCAAGTGTAGTGTTTATAAAGACAGACAGCGTCGAAGTGTTATTAGTTGACTTTCTTAACCCTAAAATTGTCCCTGTTGCAAATATTCGTGCAATGGACAGTTACTTTTTTATTGAAAGACTCAAGCTTTCAAGTGTAGTGTTTATAAAATATAAACAACAATACAGTAGTTTTAGAGCACGTCAATACCTCTTGTTTTAAATTATGACACGGCATTTTACTTTTGGTTTAATTTCTTGAATATTTTTAAATTTGGTTTTACTTTTTGAACATGGCAAACGACTGTTGATTGGTCATATAATGCAAAAAAAAAAGTTCCAAGATGGAATTGTCCTTGGGCCCTCACACCCACCCTTATGTTGTTGAAATAGGACATGCACACTTTAACAAACCAATCATTTCAGCGACAGGGCCTACCAAACAACTTTGGCTGAAATGATTGGTTTGTTTGGCCCCCCACACCAAAAAAGCTATTCATCTCTCCCTGTACAGACTAAACAGGCTCTACTCAGGCAAGATGTCGTCCTTATCCTCAACCTCTGATTCCTCTCCCCCTACAGTGTGTACTTCCTCCTCATCACACATTATCAATTCGTCCCCGCTGGACTCCACAACCACAGGTCCCTCTGTAGTATCTGGAGGGCAGTGCTGTACTTCATTGAGGAATTGATTATTCATTTTTATAAACATCATTTTTTCAAAGTTCTGAGGAAGCAACCTCCTTCGCCGCTCGCTGACCAGGTTCCCCGCTGCACTAAAAACTCTTTCCGAGTACACACTGGAGGGGGGACAACTCAGGTAAAATAGAGCCAGTTTGTACAGCGGCTTCCAAAATGCCTTTTTTTCCTGCCAGTAACAATATGGACTGTCTGACATGTCTACTTGGATGGTGTCAGCAAAGTAATCATCCACAATTTTTTCTATTGTGACAGCATCCAATGCAGCGAGAGTAGACATGTCTGCAATGGTTGGCAGGTCCTTCAGTCCGGACCAGATGTTATCAGCATCCCCGCCAGTGCCTCTTTTGGGAAAACTGAGCTTTTTCCTCGCAGCCATAGATGTGGAAGAAAATGAGGGTGGAGCTGTTGGCATGTCACGGTCCTCTTCAGAGGACAATCTCCTGACCAGCAGGTCTTTGCACCGCTGTAGACTTGTGTCCGCCGGAAACAGAGACACAACATACGCTTTAAACCGAGGATCGAGCACGGTGGCCAGAATGTATTCCTCTGACTTTAAAAGAGTGACCACCCTCGGATCCTGGCAAAGCGTACGAAGGGCTACATCCACAAGAGCTACATGCTTGGTGTAATCGCAATGGCTTACCAGCTCCTCCCTCACTTTCTCCAGCTGCTTCTGCAACAGCCTGATCAGGGGAATGACCTGACTCAAGCTGGCAGTGTCGGAACTGACTTCTCGTGTGGCAAGTTCAAATGGCTGCAGAACCTTGCACAACACGGAAATCAGTCTCCACTGCGCTTGACTGAGGCGCATCCCCACTCCTTTGCCTATGTCGTAGGTGGCTGTGTAGGCCTGAATGGCCTTTTGCTGCTCCTCCATCCTCTGCAGCATATAGAGGGTGGAGTTCCAGCGCGTCACAACCTCTTGTTTGAGGTGATGGCAGGGCAGGTTCATGCTTTTTTGATGTGCCTCTAGTCTGCGGTAGGCACTGGCTGAATGCCGAAAGTGTCCAGCAATTTTGCGCGCCACCGCAAGCATCTCCTGCACACCCCTGTCACTCTTGAGGTAATGCTGCACCACCAAATTAATGGTGTGGGCAAAACATGGGACGTGCTGGAAATTGCCCATATTTAATGCCCGCACAATGTTACTGGCATTGTCTGACACCACAAATCCCCATGAGAGTCTAAGTGGGGTAAGCCACTGGGAGATAATTTCCCTCATTTTCTCTAATATGTTGTCAGCGTTGTGCCTCTTATTAAAGCCTGTAATACACAATGTTGCCTGCCTTTGCATGAGCAGCCATTTTGTAGATGCTGCTACTGATGCAGCTGTTGCTGTTGCTGCGGAAGGGGATGCATCTACCCAGTGGGCTGTCACAGTCATATAGTCCTTCGTTTGCCCAGAACCACTTGTCCACATGTCCGTGGTTAAGTGGACAGTGGGTACAACCGCATTTTTAAGAGCACTGAGGACACTTGATCGTACTTCTCTGTACATTTTTGGTATCGCCTGCCTAGTGAAGTGGAATCTCGACGGGATTTGGTACCGGGGACACAATACCTCCATCAACCCTCTTAATCCCACTCCACTGATGGCGGACACCGGGCGCACGTCTAACACCAACATTGCAGTTACAGCCGCAGTTATACGCTTTGCAATAGGGTGACTACTATCGTATTTTGTGGTCATGGCAAACGACTGTTGGACGGTGAATTGTTTTGTGAAAGACTTAGCGGTCTTACGACTTCCCCTCTGGGAAGATGACCGACTAACAGCAGCAACAGCAGCAGTGGCAGTAGTAGGCGTACCGCTGCAGGATTCCTCGGATGAATCCCGTATTGAGGAGGACTCAGTCTGGCTGCTGACTTGGGCTGCAGGACTGAATCTGATGGAGATTGTGGAGGAAGTTGACGAGGAGGGTGTTGCTGGTGTGTATCCAACTGGACCACGGGATTTAGGTGTCCCTGTACCGATGAGGGTCCTAGCCCCAGTTCCTGAACTAACCACTGAACTATGAAGGTTATTCAGGTGACGTATAAGGGAGGATGTTCCTAGGTGGGCAAGATCCTTACCCCTGCTTATTTGAGCTTTACATAAGCTACATATGGCCATACATTGGTTGTCTGGATTTGGATAAAAATAACTCCAGACCGAAGAGGTGCATTTTTTGGTCTTCTGACCAGGCATGACGATGGGCTTTTTCATCCCATGGACATCAGCTGTTTCCCCCCCTGGTGCCTCATTTACAATAACCAAATCACCATCCTCATCATCAAGTTCCTCCACAGCGCCAGCTACATCATCAATAGCCTCCTCCCGAGCCACCTCTTCCCGTACAGTGATGGGAAGGTCAGGCTTGACAACCACCAACATCCTTGGACTCGCCTTGTGGATTTGTGATAATTTCTCTTTAGAAGGCAGAGTTGTTTGCTGTTTTGTTGCTGACAGCATAACTCTCTTCAATTTTTTGTAGGGGGGGGGAGGAGGAGGAGGGCTAAGATCCGTGGGTGAAGCTGAACCACTAGTCATGAACACGGGCCAGGGCCTAAGCCGTTCCTTGCCACTCCGTGTCGTAAATGGCATATTGGCAACTTTACGTTTCTCCTCAGATGATTTTAAGTTTCTCTTTTTGCTACTTTTTCTTAACTTGGGCTTTTTGGATTTTACATGCCCGGTACTACGAGATTGGGCATCGGGCTTGGAAGACGACGTTGATGGCATTTCATCGTCTATGTCATGACTAGTGGCAGCAGCTTCAGCATTAGGAGGAAGTGGGTCTTGATCTTTCCCTACTTTATCCTCCAAATTTTTGGTCTCCATTATATGTAGCACAAGATACTGCAGAATGTGTGAACTTGGTAATATTGCAGTACCAATGGACTTATACTGCTGTATTGGTTTTGCAAATTTGGTTATAATTATTATATATATTTTTTTTTTTTTTAATTTTTTATTTTTTTTTACTTTTTTTTTATTTTTTAAAAACTTGGGAATAATGGGGAAATAACTATGCCCTTAGAAGCACAGAGCACAGGACACAGCACCACTGGACTGAACAGGACACGGCACAGGACCCAGCAGCACTACGGAACTCAGCAGGACAGAGCACAGGACACAGCACCACTGGACTGATACTGCAGAATGTGTGAACTTTGTAATATTGCAGTACCAATGGACTTATACTGCTGGATTGGTTTTGCAAATTTGGTTATAATTATTATATATTTTTTTTTTTTTTTAATTTTTTTTTTTTTTTTACTTTTTTTTTATTTTTTAAAAACTTCGGAATAATGGGGAAATAACTATGCCCTTAGAAGCACAGAGCACAGGACACAGCACCACTGGACTGAACAGGACACGGCACAGGACCCAGCAGCACTACGGAACTCAGCAGGACAGAGCACAGGACACAGCAGCACCACTGGACTGATACTGCAGAATGTGTGAACTTTGTAATATTGCAGTACCAATGGACTTATACTGCTGGATTAGTTTTGCAAATTTGGTTATAATTATATATATTTTTTTTTTAATTTTTAATTGTAATTTTTTTTTTACTTTTTTTTTATTTTTTAAAAACTTGGGAATAATGGGGAAATAACTATGCCCTTAGAAGCACAGAGCACAGGACACAGCACCACTGGACTGAACAGGACACGGCACAGGACCCTGCAGCACTACGGAACTCAGCAGGACAGAGCACAGGACACAGCACCACTGGACTGATACTGCAGAATGTGTAAACTTTGTAATATTGCAGTACCACTGGACTTTTACTGCTGAATGTGTGAACTTGGTAATATTGCAGTACCAATGGGCTTATACTGCAGGATTGGTTGTGCAAATTTTGTGGTAATTAAAAAAAATTAAAGTAGTTTTTGGTATTTTTTTAAAAAACTTTTTTTTATTTTTTTAAACACAGGGGAATATTGGGGAAATAACTATGCCCTTAGAAGCACAGAGCACAGGACACAGCACCACTGGACTGAACAGGACACAGCACAGGACCCAGCAGCACCACTGACCTCAGAAGGACAGAGCACAGCACACAGCACCACTGGACTGATACTGCAGAACACAGCACAGCACAGCACAGCACAGCACAGCACAGCACAGAACTAAACAGCACAGCACAGAACTAAACAGCACAGCACGAGATCTACCAGGACAGAGGACCACCTAACACACCCTCCCTCTACCCTGATCAATGCCCGAGTGAAGATGGCGGCGACTAGCGGGGAATTTATAGGATCCGAGTATCGCGAGATCCGACAACGGGATTATGAGTCAGAGCCTCAGTTTCAGATTTGAATTTGGCGCCAATACCCGGATCTGTCTCGGATCCGACTCGGATCCGCAACGTTCGGGTGGGCTCGGATTTCATAAATCCGAGTGCGCTCATCCCTAATATATATATATATATATATATATATATATATATATATATTCAAAAACCTTCATTCATTAAAACTACTTTATTCAAAGAGTTTATTGTGTTCAAATTATTTTAATCTGTTGTGTCCTTCGTCCATCTGGAACAGGTATTCTGGTGGTACAGTTACCACCACAATACTTGCTAATTAGGCTTCCCCATATAAACATTTGGAAACCTCCCTCTTGAAATCCTGCGTTTGCCCCTGATGAAAGCATTAAAAGTCACAAAAACATATATCCCACCCTCCATTTTCTGATGCATTGATAGCTATTTGACTTCCTTGGTTTGGGTAGGGGGAAGAGCTAAGGTCAAGCTGAGCTTGCTAAACAGGTCCAGATCCTCTGGTGGACTTGCACTTCCTAACTGGAAACTATACTATATTGCCTCTCAGTTAGCCCACCTTAAGGCATGGGTTTCGGACCCCGACTACCATGACCTACATTGGGTGTTGGTACACCAATTTAATTCTAATCACACTCCCTTACAGTCACTGCTGGCAGGGCGGCTTGGCATACGGGCTTCTCCGCTCCTAATCTAGGCAGTCAAGATTTGGACAATCAGTAATAAAATAATGAAACAGACTGACATTGATCCATGTACTCTTATCTGGGGGCAAAGAAATTTGAGGAGTTGGATACAGTGGAGGGGGCCAGGCAGTGGTCTCAGTTGGGTGTGATGAATGTAGGTCAACTTTATGACACAAATGTACTTAAATCCTTTGTACAGCTGGTTGGGGAATTCTCCGTACCCAGAACAATGTTTTATTCTTACCTCCAATTACGACACGCCATAAACACACAATTTAGGGGAAGACACTGGTGATTGGTGTGACCCCACTGAGGAAACTACAGGCCCTGGGTCATAGGGGTCTGATCTCTCAAATGTATGCATGTCTTTTGTATGAATCCACTGTAGATTATTTGAATGGTTTGAGGAATCAGTGGGAAATAGATATTGGTCCTTTATCAGACAAGGAGTGGGGAATGGTTATAGACAGTACTAGTACTGGTTATACTTCGTCATTAAAATGTCAACAAATATAGGTGTTTGTCCTACACAGGGCTTACTTTACCCCTATTAGACTGGCAAAATTTCGTCCGGATGTTGCCCCTAATTGCCCGAAATGCAATTCGGTGAATGCTAACTTTTCGCACCTTCTATGGAAGTGTCCATGTAAACAAATCTTCTGCCGCAGGGTTAGGCGCTGTATCCAGGTTACTGGAATTGAAGTGCCCCTTTGTTCACCGGCCACTTGCCTCTTTGGGCTCCGTTTGAAGGGTAAAGTCAATAAGTTGACAAAAATGTACATTTTACAGTTATTGCTGGTGGCTAAGGTCTGTATAGCGAGGCTGTGGCTGGCCCCCGATGAGTCCCACAGTTAAAAATTGGAAGGCACTGGTCAATACCACCATAAGGCACGAGAGATTTGACTACACTAGCAGACAGGCCCTGCAGAAATTTGAGGGTATATGGTACAGATGGTTAGAGTCTACATTTTATCCTGTGTCACCTAGTTCAGATGTTCAGAATACTTAAGTGTCTGGACCCCGCAGTTCTTATAATAATTATTTGAGTCTATATGGTGAACCCTGCATTTGTAACTTACCTATGTATGAGCATTTACGATGTATGATCCTGAATGAGTATAGCACATATACTGTTATTATGCTTTACTGAAGTCTTGTAAATTGTGTCATTTAATACTAGAGATGGGCGGGTCCGGTTCCCCGAGAACCGAACCCACCCGAACTTTGGGTATCCGAGTACCGAGCTGAGTAGCTCGGTACTCTCCCGCCCGCCCCGATTTCAAATCGAGGCCGAACGTCATCGTAATTTCGTGGGCTCGGGTCTCGCGATACTTCAAGAGTATAAATACCCGCCTCCACAGCAATCCATCACCATTTGACAGAGGGAGAGAGCAGGGTGTAGTCACAGACTGATTAGAGCAGGGACAGAGAATCCAATATTTTGATTCCAATTGTTGTAACAAAAATTGCTAGAGAAGAGAGGAGGATAGAGGTTTTTTTTCTTTTTTCAATATTTGGCACTCCCCAGTGCTTTTGGGGTGTCCCCCATAATTGTGCATAAATATTTCTGGCTGTCAAAACTACTATCTGTCAGCAGTATCTTACCAACTAATTTTTAGCACTACCTAGTGCTTTTGGGGTGTTCCCCATAATTGTGCATAAATATTTCTGGCTGTCAAAATTACTATCTGTCAGCAGTTTCTACCAACTAATTTTTAGCACTCCCCAGTGCTTTTGGGGTGTCCTTCATAATTGTGCATAAATATTTCTGGCTGTCAAAATTACTATCTGTCAGCAGTATCTACCAACTAATTGTTAGCACTCCCCAGTGCTTTTGGGGTGTCTCCCATAATTGTGCATAAATATTTCTGGCTGTCAAAATTACTATCTGTCAGCAGTTTCTTACCAACTAATTGTTAGCACTCCCCAGTGCTTTTGGGGTGTCCCCCATAATTTTGCATAAATATTTCTGGCTGTCAAAATTACTATCTGTCAGCAGTATCTTACCAAACAATTTTTAGCACTCCCCAGTGCTTTTGGGGTGTCCCCCATAATTGTGCATAAATATTTCTGGCTGTCAAAATTACTATCTGTCAGCAGTATCTACCAACTAATTTTTAGCACTCCCCAGTGCTTTTGGGGTGTCCCCCATAATTGTGCATAAATATTTCTGGCTGTCAAAATTACTATCTGTCAGCAGTATCTACCAACTAATTTTTAGCACTCACCAGTGCTTTTGGGGTGTCCCCATAAATGTGCATAAATATTTCTGGCTGTCAAAATAACTATCTGTCAGCTGTATCTACCAACTAATTTTTAGCACTACAAGTGCTTTGGGCTCAGAATGGATTCAAAGCAGTCCACATATGATCAGAATGAGCAACCCGGTTCTGTCACCAGTCCTGATGTTAGTGTTCCCAGTATGTCATCTGGGCAAGGCGATGTCAAACTACACAGTGTTTTGAAATTAGTCCAAAAAACAAAAACCAAAAACATTTTTACTGTGTTGAAGCGAAAAAGAAGTGTTACTGAGCAAAAGTTAAGTGCCGATAAATATTTTTTTGCCAACATGCCATTCTACACACGCAGTGGCAAAGAGAGAATGAGGCCTTCACCTTTGGCTATTAGTGGCAGATCCCAAAAAGTTACCGAGCTTTCAATTGGTGCACAACTTCTGTTACGCGTCAAAGCCGAGCTGCAAGATAACAGTAAGGCATTAGAGGATAATGTTTGCTCTGATTCAGAAATGACACCAATCCCTGTGGAGAGTCCATCCAACAGTGGGATGTCTAATGGTGAGCATTCTGCTGATGTGTGCCTTAATAGCCCGAGTGTAGCCAGTGATACACAAATTGAGGATGCCTCTTTGGAATTAGAAGAGGATGAGGGGGAGATTTGTGTAGGCGACGAGGGCGCTAATAAGGATGTTGATGAGGATGAGGTTGTTTCTGTAAGTCCTGCACCAGTGGCAGCAGTTCTTGCACGTGACAAGAAAAAGGCCATTGTCATGCCTGGGCATAAAACAAAAAAATTCACTTCTTATGTGTGGAATTATTTCTACCCAAATCCAGACAACAATTGTATAGCCATTTGTAGTGTATGTGAAGCCACAGTCAGTCGAGGGAGGGACCTTAACCATCTTGGAACCTTGTCTATGTTACGCCATTTAACGAGAGTTCATGGCAAAGTGTTGGGAAAAGCTGAAAGTTCTTCCCAAAAAATTACAAGCACTCCATCATCAGCTAAGACCCTCCGCTCACCGACATCCCGACGGCTACAAAATACACCCACCACACCATCCTCATCAATATCCTCAGTAGCGCTCGGAGTTAGCCCGGCATCCCACTTATTAAGGTTGGATGACTCCTGCACTATTATTGATTCCTCTGAAGAAAGCGTTAGTCCCACTGCTGCTGCTGTTGCTGCTGCTGGGGGTGAATCGTCAGCCCAGAGGCAGGTCAAGAAAATGAGCAGTCCAACATTTCAGCAATTAATTGTGAAACAAACATTTGCTAGGGGAAGCAAAAATGACAGCAGTCACCCAGTCGCCAAGCGAATCACAGACGCCATGGCTGCAATGTTAGTGTTAGATCTGCGTCCAATCTCCACAATAAACGCAGTTGGTTTTTCACAGTTAATTGAGGTTTTGTGTCCGCGTTACAGAATTCCATCGCGACACCATTTCTCCCATAAAGCAATTCCACAACTGTACCAAAAAGTGTGTAAAAATGTAGAGATTGCGCTGAAAAATGCCATTCTGCCTACTGTCCACTTAACCAAAGATATGTGGACAAGTGGAAGTGGGCAAACCAAAGACTATATAACTGTGACAGCCCACTGGGTTGGTCATTCACCTTCACCAGCAGGAACAGCAGCAGCATTTACACCACTACGTAACATTTGTCAAAGGCAGGCCACTCTTTGTATCACCGGCTTCACTAACAGGCATACAGCTGACAATTTTTTACGCAAACTGAGAGATGTGATTGATACATGGCTTATACCACTTGGACTCTCCCCAGGGTGTGTCATTTCTGATAACGCCAACAATATAGTGCGAGCATTACAGCTGGGTGAATTCCATTACATTCCCTGTTTTGCTCACACCATCAACTTGGTGGTGCAGAGCTTCCTACGAAATTACCGTGAGGTGCAGGAGATGCTTTCGGTGGCCCGTAAAATTTCAGGCCATTTCAGGCATTCAGCCACAGCATGTAGGAGATTACAGCAGCTCCAAGAGCAGTTTAACTTGCCCTGCCACCAACTTAAGCAAGAGGTGGTAACTAGGTGGAATTCCACCCTGTACATGCTTCAGAGGATGGAGGAACAGCGCAAAGCCATCCAAGCATATTGCACAAGCCATGACATTGGGAAAGGAGGGGGGATGTATTTCACTCTTGCACAGTGGGGAATCCTTTCAGTGCTGTGCAAGGTGCTGAAACCATTTGAAGTTGTGACGTGTGAGGTGAGTGCAGACTCTGCTAGTTTGAGCCAAGTCAAAGCAGCTTGAGAAAATGAAAGAGGAGCTGAAAGCAAGCAATTCAGCAAAGTATGTTGGCCTTGTCGATCAAGTACTTAATTCGCTTCACAATGATCCTCGAGTTATTAAGATCTTGAACTCGGATCAGTATGTTTTGGCCACTGTGCTTGATCCAAGGTTTAAGACCTACATTGAGTCTTTACTTATAAATGAGCGAGATGTGAACTTTTGCAAGGAGCTTTTGCTCAGCAAGTTGGCCGCTGAACTGCGCCTCGGCTTGACGATGTGTCCTCCTTCACTTTCTCAAGCTGCTGCTGCTCGTAAAAAATTTAATTTCCCAAAAAGAAGCAGGGAAGACACCGGGGGCAGACCAGATCAATTTAACATCTGGGCTGGTTTGAAGGATTTTTTGAAAAAATGTGTCACTTTGCCCATAACTCCATCCAATACGAGTATAAACATGCAAATGATGGTGGAGGATTACTTTCAAGAGGTAATTGATATGGAAATATCCTTACTGGGAAGAAAAGCAGGCCATTTGGAAACCAATGTACAAACTTGCTTTGCAATACTTAAGCTGCCCACCCTCCAGTGTGTACTCTGAACGAGTGTTCAGCACAGCAGGGAACTTAGTCAGTGATCGCCGTAGAAGGTTACTTCCCAAAAATGTGGAGAAAATGATGTTTATAAAAATGAACTACATCTTCCACGAGGAAGGCCTTCACCATCCAAGACATCCAAGCACTGACTGTTCTCTAATGGCGGATTCAAGCGGCGATGAATTGATAGTCTGTGATGATGACGTACACACTGATGAGGGTTAGGATGAAGCTGAAGATGATGACGATAACATCTTTTTAAAACTTTCTATGTAAGTGTAGGGTGCAATCTACCCCAAAAGAGCAAAGGGACTTGTGGCATTTCCATATCATGTACCGTCTTGAAAGGCTGCTGTTTGGGCAATTTATCCTTAAGGGTGTCATAGACAGAGTGACCCCAAACTGGCTTTGTCCATTTCTCTTAATATTGTACAGTCTATAATGGCTGAATTTTTTTGTATTTTCGACAAGTGGAGGGGGGCCTATAGAGACAGAAAGCAAACTGCCTTTTTCCATTTCTTTACATATTTAACTATAAGTGTAGGGTGTAATATACATCCAAAGACGATGGCTGCATTGCCAATATGCATAGATGGAGAGGAAGACAATCTGTTGTGTGTGTAGAATAAATGAAGGCCTCTCTACCAGGAATTAAACAGTTTTTTGGATGATTTATTACCTCTACAATTAGATTACTTATCTATGAAACAGTTGGAGCACTAAATTGGGTTATTTTAGGCCCAAAAACATTGATTTTCCAACAAAATAGCAAAACAAAAACCAAACAAAACCAAAACCAAAACACGCAATGGCAGTTTTGCAAAACCAAAACCAAAACCAAAACACGACGGTAATCCAGATCCAAAACCGAATCCAAAACCAAACCACGCGGGTCAGTGACCATCTCTATTTAATACTGATATGTATGCGATTGTTTTTCTTTTCTTTTTGTTGTTTGGTATGTTTGAAAAATTCCATTAAAAAAACTGGATTTAAAAAAAAAAAGTCACAAAAACAGTATACAAAGCCTGTATGTCTGTGTTCTATTCGGTGCAGTAAACAAAGAGACCCAGCATCCACTCGGGTGAAGAATATATAGAGATGCCTAAGAACCTCCCTGTGGATATTATTGGCTGGGACTTAACTCTGAATGGGTAAGTGAATGAGATCACTCGAACACATGAGTTCAAGTGCATTGGTCTTGTCATTCTGTGCCTAGTATAAAATTACAAAAAAAACCCGCCAGATTTGTAAGCTGAAAATTTAAATAATCAGAGGTGAAAAAGACATCTGACAAGGCCAGCAGTACATATTGTATGAGTTGATGTACCTGAGATTAAAAATAAAAATATAAGAAATCATACAGTGCTTTTAATAAAAACAATTCATTAAGTAATTAAAAGAAACTAGTTTATTCATTGTAAAATTATGTCCCCCTTTTCTGTCTTTGCCACATTAGAAATCAGTGTTTTTAGCACTGGGGGCTCAAATAACATGATAGATAAAAATAGTCAAAACCGAAATGATTGGGTAAGGGGGAATAAGCGACAATAAAAGAACTTCTGCAACAATTTGATTTGCCATTACTCCTGTAACGGATTGGCTGTATTCGATACTAATCTTGATTAGCACTGGCTTACCAGAGGTGCGGAGTATAACGAACTCCCCGGTGTTCACCAAGAACCGCCGCAAGGCAGGATGGGCTTCGCTGCCGGGAGTCGCAGGTCAGAGTCCTCAGGCTCGCCCCAAGATGTAGTATAGTGGTAAGAGCAAGGAGATAGATGTACTCTTGTGCCTACAGAAGATGCATCCACTTCCAGGACAAAGGGAGGTGAGCAATCTGGCTGTTGGAGGATGGGTGCGGAGGAGAAGAGAGAATTTAGTAGACCAAAGGCTTGGGTAGCTTCAGCTGACCATACTTTAGCATTCACAGACTTACAGGTCAATGCAGTGATGGGAGCCACCAATGAAGAGTAACCTTTAATAAACTGGCAGTAATAATTATAGAATCCTAGGAAGCATTGAGTAGCTTTAAGGCTGAAGGTTGAGGCCAGTCAAGTATGGCCTTCAATTTGGTGGGGTCCATTTGCAACCCAGTCCCAGGAATTATATATCCCAATAAAGGAACTTGTCTCTGCTCGAAGGTACATTTCTCTAATTTACAAAACAGACGATTCTTCCTGATGCGGAACAGAACCTACAACACGTGTTTGCGATGAGATACCAGGTCTTTGGAGAAGATGAGGATGTCGTCTAAGTAGATGACTACAAATCGAAACAAGAGGTCTTGAAAGAGTTCATTCATAAAGGCTTGAAAGATAGCCAGCGCATTGCATAACCCAAAGGACATGACCAAATACTCAAAATGACCGTCTCGGGTGTTAAACGCTGTTTTCCATTCATCCCCCTCCCTTATGCGTATGAAATTGTACGCTCCTCTGAGGTCAAGTTTAGAGAAGACGGTGGAGCCTTTAATGCGGTCTAACAATTTCAAAATCAATGGCAGCGGATAACAATTTTTTATGGTAATAGCATTTAGGTCTCTATACTCAATGCAAGGGCGAAGACCCCAATCTTTCTGTTTTACAAAGAAGAAGCCTGCTCCAGCTGGAAAGGAAGACTTACGAATGAAGCCTCTTCTTAAGTTTTCTTGAACATACTCCTCCAAGTCCTTAGATTCAGGAACGGAAAGGGGATACATACGGCCTCGAGGAACAGGTTTACCAGGCACAAGGTCAATACCACAATCCCAGATTCTGTGAAGAGGGAGTCTTGTGGCCTCTTGTTCACAAAAGACGTCCGAGAAGGCTTGATAAGGCTCAGGTAGAAGTGTCAGGGGGGATATTTTGAGGCGTCTGGGAAAATCTTGGTGAACCACCCTCTGAAGACAATGTGTAAAGCAATATTGCCCCCAAGACAGGATATGACCGGACTGCCAGTCTAGGGTGGGAGAAAGGAGACAGAGCCAGGGCAGACCGAGGATGACCGGATTGGCGGATCTCTGGATTACTAGGAAGGAGATGCTTTACCAATGTAATGACCCTACTTGGAGCAAGAGAGGAGGGGTACCAACCAGGATAGAACCATCAGTGGTTTTCCACCCATTGATGGCCAAGAGGGAGATAGGTTGCTCCAAGGCTTGAGTAGGAATGGAGAATTGTTTCACCAGGGGGCTGTGAACGGTAAGGCAATAGTTAATCCGACAAGTAGAGGGAGACTGACTATGGAGGCCCAACGAAACCCCTGCCGAACTCGTTAGGCCTTGTTGTTTCTCGGAAGTTTAGGACAGGATCTCAGAAGGTTACCGCTCTCCCCACAGTACAAACAAAGACTGTTTCAAAATCTTTTCTCTCTCTCTTCAGCCGATAGGCGAGTACTACTTTATTACATCGGCTCCTCGGAAGGAAGAACAGGCGTTTAAAAATTGGAAACCAGGCGAACCATACTGCGACGGGATTGCTCCCACTCAGCGGTACGTTCCTTGAAACGAAGGACATCTTAATACAGAGAGATAGGAGATCATCCAGGGCTATGGGAATTTCCTGGGATACCAGCTCATCTTTAATACGGCCAAAGAACCCTGCCAGAAATTAGTCACAAGAGCCTCGTTATTCCAGCGGAGTTCAGAGGCCATAGTTCTGAATTGGACCGCATACTGACCCACAAACTGCGTTCCCTGGTGCAAACATAACAAGCCGGTGGCAGCGTTAGATACCCTTCCAGGTTCATTTAATATCCTATTGAAAGTGGACAAGAAAGTGGAGAAATTGTGCAAAATGGGGTCGTTCCTCTCCCACAAAGGTGAGGCCCAAGCCAAGGCTTGACCGGACAGGAGCGAGATCACATAGGCCACCTTGGCTTTCTCAGAAGGGAAATTCCCTGGCAGAAGCTCAAACTGAATGAAACATTGGTTAAGGAAGCCCTTACAAAATTTAGGGTCCCCATCGAATTTAGGAGGACTAGGTATCCGCAACTGAGAGGGAGCAGCTGCGGCTGTGGGCGTGGGGTCAGGAGCAGTAACCACGGGTGCAGGAGGTCCAGAAGCCACCAAGGTATTTTGGATTGTATCCATCCGAGTGGACAAGCTCTGGAGGAACTTTAGAAGTTGTTCTTGATTGTCCTCCTGTTTCTCCACTCTTCCTACCAAGTTTTCCAGGAGGTCTCTTGCCGCTGAATCCATGGTCAGAGCAAACTGTAACGGATTGGTTGGATTCGATACTAATCTTGATTAGCACTGGCTTACCAAAGGTGCAGAGTCTAACGAACTCCCCGTTGTTCACCAAGAACCGCCGCAAGGCTGGATGGGCTTCGCTGTCGGGAGTCGCAGGTCGCAGTCCTCAGGCTTGCTCCAAGATGTAGTATAGCGGGAAGAGCAAGGAGATAGATGTACTCACGCAGACGGAGCTGGTACACAAAGGAGCAACTAGGTTCAAAATCAATAAGCAAGCTCGGTGTCACGGCTAGGAATATTTGTGGATCCCCAACCTCTACTTAGATGGTAAAGCAGAGGGTATTGGAGACAGAACACGCTGGGATAAGTTCAGATGGAGAATCACAATGAAGAAATACACAGACGATAAAGTAGTGTTGCAACTTTAGTATATTGTTTAATGGTGCAACAGCAGTAATAAAAGGCATGTACAACTCAGCTGTGCTGAGCACACGGTAGTTGAGAAACAACACAATCACATCAGTACTTCAAATGGTAACCATGAGCAACAGCATGAAAAACAAGCAATACAGTTCAACGCTGAGATGATGATCCAGAACACTTGTAACCTTGTCACACAGACAGCAATAAATGAGAATCACTGACACAGCTTGAAAGTCCGATGAGGATAGTAAATAGACTTGGCTGATCCCGATGTAATGTGATTCACTTTAGCGGATGGTGATAGATAATGTAACGGTTCTTGTCAGCGGAACAACAGATGTATATATATATAGTCCAAGAGCTTGATGAACTAGAAACATGCAATAAAATGTTGCTCGAAGTACAGCGTGACAATAGAAGTCCAACACATAGAGAAACGTAAGTTCATCCCTTTGACAGAAAACAGCTGATATCGCACAGAATTTAATTAAAGGAACTGGCTCCTAGCTTGGCAATGATTCTTAGAAATAGTCCAGCAATTCACAAACCACAGCATGATAATAATAGCCGTGCCAGACCTAGAACCACAGATGACCAGAACTTGATTGTAGTTCAACAGAATAATGAACAGCCGAGCAGAGCGGTAATGAATCCAATCAATATGAGCACAGTTTATAACAAGCAATTTACGACAGTTCAATGTGCAGATGAAAGTTCAATGAATAGTTGCAGCTTAGAGATGAACCATGAAATGGTATTCAGCAGGGCCAAATAGAGATCAGCGATGACAGGCAATCTTGGCAACCGAATAACATCCAGGAGACACTCAGGGAGATAGGTATGCAGCCAGAACCCACGGTAGTGTGAGTAACACGAAGATCAGACAATGAATCCTTGATCACAAGAGGTTGATATAGTCTTCAGTAACCAATAAGCTTCAGAAGGAGGTTTCCAATTAGGATAACAGAAAACAGCTATGAAAAGGTAGAGACTCTGAAACAGGAGACAATCACCAACATAGTTTCTTAAAGGGCAAGTCACACAGCAGCACCTAGTTATGAGAGCGGTACCCTCCCCTTTAGAAGTGGCCACTGGACACTTAAAGATGACTTTTCGTGGAAACGTAATGTGGAACTTGCGTAGTAATGCAGGAGCATCAATCTCAGAAGCCTTTACCCAGAAACGCTCCTCAGGGCCATAGCCCTTCCAATCCACTAGATATTTGATCACTCCTCGAACTTTTTTGGAATCTAAAATTTGAGTGATTTCAAAGTCCTCCTGTTGAGAGAGTTCAGGTACTGTTGAAGAAGATGTTGAAGATGAAAAACGATTAATAATTAATGGCTTCAACAGTGAAACATGAAAGGAGTTTGAAATATGAAGTGAGGATGGCAGTTTCAATTTGAAGGACACTGGGTTAATGACCTTCAAAATCTTATATGGACCGATGAATCGAGGAACGAACTTCATAGAAGGAACTTTAAGACGAATATTCCGGGTGGATAACCAAACTTTGTCACCCACTTTAAGGGCAGGTACAGCTCTAAGTCTTTTGTCAGCTGCTGATTTATATTGAATAGAAGTTTTCCTGAGTTGAGATACGACTTGATTCCAGATAGTAGAAAAATTTTGAATGAGTTCAGTAGCTGCAGGAACATAGGTGGGAGGGAGTGCTGAAAACGATGGCAACCCAGGATGTAAGCCATATACAACATAAAATGGAGTAGAAGAGGTAGACTCATGAAACAGATTATTGTGTGCAAACTCTGCCCATGGCAGAAGATCCATCCAATTATCCTGAGAAGCAGACGAAAACATACGAATAAAAGTCTCAAGGTCTTGATTCACCCTCTCTGTTTGCCCATTCGATTGTGGATGGTATCCAGATGAGAAATTAAGCTGAACTCCCAAAGCTTTACATAATGCTCGCCAGAATTTAGAGGTACACTGTACTCCTCTATCAGACACAATTTCTTGAGGGCATCCATGCAAACGAAAGATCTCTTTAATAAAATGTTGTGCCAAAACTGAGGAGGAGGGCAATGCCTCTAACGGTACAAAATGAGCCATCTTTGAAAAGCGGTCCACCACCACCCAAACCATATTATAACCTCTACTAGAAGAAAGATCAGTTATAAAATGCATACTGATGTGAGTCCATGGTCTAAAAGGTACGGGCAGAGGCAACAAGGGTACCATAGGGGCCAGACAAGAAGATTTATGTTGAGCACAAACATCACAGGAGGCCACAAAATCTTTAACATCAGTACGAACGGATGGCCACCAATATGAGTGAGATATTAACTCATATGTTTTTCGAAATCCTGCATGGCCAGAAATTTTAGAGGCATGATACCATCGTAATAACTTCTTCCGAAGTGTAGTGGGGACAAAAGATTTACCAGGTGGGGGAGTCTCAGATACAGTAGAAGCCAACAGGCATTTGGGATCCAGAATGAGACGATTCTCAAGAGGATCTACATCAGTTGAAGTGTCAAAAGCCCGAGATAGGGCATCCGCTCTTTTATTCAAATGTCCAGGCTTGAAAGTGACATGAAGATTAAAACGAGAGAAAAAGAAGGACCATTGAGCCTGTCGAGGGTTGAGACACTGTGCTGTTTGTAAACTTAACAGATTTTTATGATTAGTAAAGATTGTTACTACGTGTTGTGCTCCTATCAATAAATATCGTCATTCAGACAAAGCCAATTTCATCGCTAGTAATTCTTTATCTCCAATAGTATAGTTTTGTTCAGCTGGCAAAAACTTTCGAAAGAAAAAGGCACATGGTAACAAATGATTGGCCAACGAGCGTTGAGAGAGAACTGCTCCAATTCCAACTGCGGAAGCATCTACTTCTAAAAAGAATGGTTGCGAAAGATTTGGCTGTTGAAGGATGGGTGCTGAAGAAAAGGCCTTTTTAAGATAAGAAAAGGCATCCAAAGCCTTTGCTGGCTATTTTTTAGGATTAGCCCCCTTCTTGTAAGAGCAGTAATAGGAGCCATAATAGTAGAATAATTAAAAATAAACTGTCTGTAGTAATTTGCAAACCCTACAAAACGTTGAATGGCTTTAGGAGTCACTGGGAGTGGCCAATCCAGGATAGCTTGAACTTTCTCTGGATCCATCTGTAGACCTGATCCAGAAATGATAAAACATAGGAAAGGCATAGATGTAGCTTCAAATGAACATTTTTCCAATTTACAATAAAGATGGTTTTTGCGGAGTCTACTTAGTACTTCAACTACATGTCTCCTATGAGTCTCTAGATCCTTAGACAAAATGAGAATATCGTCTAGATATACAACAACATAGGAGTAAAGAAGATCCCGAAATATTTCATTAATGAAACTTTGAAAAACGGCTGGGGCATTACAAAGTCCAAATGGCATTACCAAATATTCAAAATGTCCATCACGAGTATTGAAAGCGGTTTTCCACTCATTTCCAGACCGAATACGGATTAAATTGTAGGCACCTCTCAAATCTAGTTTTGTGAAAATGTTAGCACCTTTAATTCAGTCAAATAATTCAGTAATCAGAGGGATGGGATACCGATTTTTTACAGTCACTGAATTAAGACCACGATAGTCAATGCAAGGACGAAGAGAACAGTCTTTTTTTTTTATAAAAAAGAATCCAGCCCCAGCCAGGGAAACAGAAGGTCTAATGAATCCTCTTTGTAAATTCTCTTGTACATAAACGGACATGGCCTCAGTCTCTGGTTGGGAGAGAGGATACACCCGACCTCTAGGTGGGTTTTTGTCAGGTAGTAACTCTATCGGACAATCCCACACACGATGAGGAGGAAGAATCTCTGCACGAACTTTGTCAAAGACATCAGCAAATGATTGATACTGAGGAGGTAGTGTAGATAATTCTGATGGTACATTCACCTTGGAAGAACAAAGAGGTTTCACTTTGTGTAAACATTTAGAATGACATTGTGGACCCCACGATAGAATCTCAGAAGTCTTTCAATCCAGTTGAGGAGAGTGAACTTGAAGCCATGGGAGACCCAAAATGACAGGTGACGTAGTACATGGCATTATAAAAAAGGACTTTCAAAATGTAGTGCTCCTATATTGAGGCAAATTAATTTGGTACGGGCATGAATTACACCCTTAGGAAGTCGAGAGCCATCAATAGCTGTGATGACTACAGGGTTCTCCAGCAGAATAATTGGAATAATTGGAAAGGTAGATCTTTGTCAGACGCCGTCCCTGCGCCTCCTCCTCGGGCAGGGACGGACATCCGTCTTCAGAGCGCCCCGTTGCTAAGCAACGGGGACGCGTCTTCCAGCGACGCGGTGCGCAGGCGCGCCCGTCGCCATAGCAACGGGACACGCTTTCCAGTTTCCTGTTGGCAGTCAGAACAGCTGACCGCCGATCCACTGCCCACCAATGAGGAGTTACTGCTTCCTATTTAAAGCCTGCTCTGACACCATTAGGGTGCCAGAGCAACTGGTTTACCTAGTCTCCAGCGTTCCTGCATTAGTATTATCTTGTCTTGACTCCAGTGTTTGACCCGGCTTCCTGACATCGCTTTCGGATTCTCCCTTTGTTCCATCCTGATATTCTGGTTTTGATCTTGGTCTGCTGACCATTCTCTGTCTCCTGATTCGGTACCTCATCTGCCCGGATGGTTCCTGACTCTGCCAGTTTGACTACGGATTTCTCTATATCTTGCAAGTAACTACCTGGGGGGGCCGCGACCTGCACGTCGTTGCCGCTAAGTCCAAAATTCCTTGCGGGGGTCCCTGGTGAATACCAGCGGCGTGTTAGACTCTGCGCCTCCTGGTGTAGTAGTGCCAATACTTGCAGGTACTAAGGTCACGTCTGTGACAGTTTGCTCTGGCCATGTCAACCGACTCAGCTAATGAACCCTCTGCACGTGACCTTCTACTCCACCTGGCTCATAGGGTGGAGAAACAAGAAGCGGAGCAGGCACAGTTACTTCATTGTATCCAAGGAGTCACAAACTCGCCTTGAGACCCTCCAGGCCTCTATGACTTCTGCTCAAAATGTTCCCGTGACTACCGCGGTTGGCGCCGCCACCTCCTCCTCCCCTGCAGTGGCTTCCTCAGCAGCCCTGAGACTCTCTCCACCGGACAAATTTGACGGAGAGCCTAAAAAATGCAGAGGATTCCTTAATCAGTGTCTCATCCACTTCAAGTGTAATCCTGCATCTTTTTCCTCTGAACGCATTAAGGTGGCATTTATTATGTCCTTATTATCCGGACAGGCCCTCGCTTGGGCCTCCCCCCTGTGGGAGCGAGATGACCCTATGCTGTCCAACGTCACCACCTTTATTGAAACCTTCCGTAAAGTTTTTGATGAGCCCGGACGCATATCCTCAGCTGCCTCAAGTCTCCTTAACCTCCGCCAAGGATCCCAGACCGTCGGGCAGTATGCAATACAGTTCCGCACTCTGTCCTCTGAGCTCAGTTGGAATAACGAAGCTTTGGTAGCAGTCTTTTGGCAAGGACTGTCAGACCGAGTTAAAGATGAGTTAACCTCTCGTGAGCTTCCCGCTGATTTGGATTCCCTGATCTCTCTATGCAATCGCATTGATCTACGTTTCCGTGAGCGTACTCAGGAACGTGCCACTTCCAGACAGTCCTCTACTCGCCTTGCTCCCATGTTTCAAAACCCGGTTCATCAAGAAGAACCGATGCAAATCGGCCGTTCCCGACTCTCTGCCGAGGAACGTCAACGACGCTTCAAGCAAAACCTATGTCTGTATTGTGGAGATCCTGGTCATACCATTTCATCTTGTACCAAGAGACCGGGAAACGCCCCCTCCTAATCGGTGGAAGGGAGGCCGATTTAGGAGTTGGAGTTATTACTCCCTACACCATTTCTAGCAATGACTGCCTCATGCCTATCTCCTTGCATACATCTGTCGGCCCCTTTGAGACCTTAGCCTTTGTGGATTCCGGCTCTGCCGGAAATTTCATCTCCGTCACTCTGGCATCGCAACTCCAATTAGCTACTATCAAATTGCCTCAGCCGTTATTCCTCACCGCGGTAGATGGGAATCGGATCTCCAACGGGTCTGTTTCTCACATCTGCGCTCCTGTTTGGCTGACGGTAGGGGTGCTACATTCTGAAGTCATCAAGTTCCTGGTTCTTCCTCGTTCTGTCAACACTGTCATTCTAGGATTGCCTTGGCTCAAGCTTCACTCACCCCAATTTGATTGGAATCGTGCGATGGTTACTTCTTGGGGCTCACAATGTTTTAAGTCCTGTTTGTCTGGTCTAAAACCAGGCCAGACCTCTCTTCCTTGTCATCTGATATCTCCTCACATTGAATTACCACCTTCATATATTGCCTATCAAGATGTGTTCTGCAAAGCTGCAGCTGAGATCCTGCCTCCTCATCGGCCCTGGGACTGTTCCATTGAATTACTACCTGATAAACCACTTCCTAAGGGCAGAATCTATCCCCTATCTCTCCCCGAGAACACTGCTATGACCACCTATATCTCTGAGAATCTTCAGCGTGGCTTTATCAGGAAGTCCTCCTCTCCTGCGGGCGCGGGATTTTTCTTCGTCAAAAAGAAAGACGGTTCCCTACGGCCGTGTATTGACTACCGGCGATTGAATGCCATCACCATAAAGAACAGATACCCGTTACCACTCATCTCTGAGCTCTTTGATAGAATCGCTGGATCTGAGGTCTTTACTAAACTAGACCTGCGGGGGGCGTATAACCTCATCCGTATATGCTCTGGAGACGAGTGGAAAACTGCATTTTGTACTAAAGAGGGCCACTTCGAATACCTAGTAATGCCCTTCGGGTTGTGCAATGCCCCCGCTGTCTTTCAATCTTTTATTAACAACATTTTTCAAGACCTTCTCTACATCTCTGTAGTAGCTTATCTGGATGACATCTTAATCTTTTCTTCAGACTTGGCCAGTCATCGTGATCATGTTAAAGAGGTCCTGTCTCGTCTACGAGCCAATAAGTTGTACTGTAAACTTGAGAAATGTGTATTTGAGAAGCCACAGATTCCCTTCTTGGGCTACATTATGTCAGGGGCCGGTCTACAGATGGATCCAGTCAAATTATCCGCCATCCTCAAATGGCCTAGACCTATGGGTCTGAAAGCTACCCAGAGATTCATTGGCTTCGCCAACTATTACCGGCAGTTCATTCCACGGTTTTCTTCTATCATCACACCAATTACCGCTCTGACTAAGAAAACTGCTAATCCTCATGTTTAATCCACAGAGGCCATTGACGCCTTCGAAGCACTCAAGAAAGCCTTTTCTTCCGCCTCTGTGCTTGTTCAACCGGATCAAGATAAACCATTCCTGGTTGAAGTGGATGCTTCTGCGGTAGGAGTCGGAGCAGTTCTTTCACAAGAATCCATTTCAGGGGGACTACTGCCATGTGGGTTCTTTTCTAGGAGATTCACTGCCTCCGAATCTAACTACGGTATTGGAGATAAAGAGTTATTGGCGGTCAAGTCTGCGCTTGAAGAATGGCGTCATCTTCTGGAGGGGGCTCGTCATCCAGTTACTGTATTTACTGACCACAATAACCTCATCTATCTCCGGGATGCTCGGTGTCTAAATCCCCGGCAAGCTAGATGGTCCTAATTTTTTGCCCGCTTTAATCTCATTCTTACTTATCGTGCTGTTTATCTCAATTCCAAAGCTGATGCCCTCTCCCGCTCTTTTGATGTCTCCGATTCCTCACCCACTACTGTACCTCCACCAGTGTTTGAACCCTCCTGTATTGTGGCCATCACCTGTACTCCTCCTGTGGGCTGCTCTTTCCTAGAACCGCATCTACGCTTAAAGGCGTTATGTTGGGCTCATGCCTCTAGGTTTGCTGGTCATGCTGGTACTGAGAAGACTCTCTCGCTGTTATCTCGACATTACTGGTGGCCAACTGCCCGTACGGATGTTCGAGAGTTTGTAGCCTCATGCTCTATTTGTGCCCAGAATAAAGTGCCTAGACAATCTCCCGCTGGACTGTTACAGCCTCTTCCAATCCCTGATCGTCCATGGTCCAGCATCTCGATGGATTTTATTACTGATTTGCCACACAGTAGTGGCTTTAACACCATTTGGGTCACAGTAGACTGGTTTTCTAAAATGGTCCCATTTCGTTCCTCTAAAAGGCCTTCCATCTGCATCTAAATTAGCACAAGTCTTCATCAAAGAAATCTTTTGTCTCCACGGTTGTCCTCTGGAAATAATCTCTGACCGAGGCGTCCAGTTCGTGTCTCGCTTCTGGAGAGCCTTCTGCAAGGATATAGGTATTGGTCTCAAGTTCTCCTCTGGATATCATCCCCAGACTAATGGCCAGACGGAGCGAGTAAACCAAGATCTAGAGGCTTTCCTTCGCTGTTTTTTATCTCATAACTAGTCTAATTGGAGTCTTCTGCTACCTTGGGCCGAGTTCACACACAACAATCATGTCCATTCTTCTTCTGGTTTTTCTCCTTTCTTTACTGTGTATGGGACTCATCCTACTCTCCCCACGTTCTCTTCCACTTCCTCCACGGTTCCTGCCGCCCATGCCATGACTCAAGATATGGCTAAGTTATGGGCTACCACCAAAGAGAACCTTCTGAAATCCGGACGGCATTATAAATCTTCCGCTGATCATCGTAGAAGAGTTGTGCCAGCTCTCCAAGTGGGGGACAAAGTGTGGCTGTCCACCCGGAATCTAAAATTACGGGTTCATTCAATGAAACTTGTACCTCGTTTTATTGGACCTTTTCCAGTGACTCAAGTAATTAATCCAGTTATGGTTCGACTCCAACTTCCTTCTGAGATGAAGATTCATAACACCTTCCATATTTGCCTCCTCAAACCGCTGGTCCTAAACAAATTTGTTCATACCTCTACTGTTCCTCAGGCCATTCCCACTACTATGGGCAATGAATATGAGATTAGCCAAGTTCTTGCTGAACGCAAAGTTCGAGGTCGTTTCCAATATCTAGTACACTGGAGAGGCTTTGGCCTGGAGGAGAGATCTTGGGTCTTTAAAGAAGATTTACATGCCCCTAGACTACTGGCAGACTTCCTTAAACATCGTTCTGTACCTAGTGATTTCCCCAATTGTAAGGAGAGGGGTACTGTCAGACACCGTCCCTGCGCCTCCTCCTCGGGCAGGGACGGACATCCGTCTTCAGAGCGCCCCGTTGCTAAGCAACAGGGACACGTCATCCTGCGACGCGGTGCGCAGGCGCGCCCGTCGCCATAGCAACGGGACACGCTTTCCAGTTTCCTGTCGCCGATCCACTGCCCACCAATGAGGAGTTACTGCTTCCTATTTGAAGCCTGCTCTGACACCATTAGGGTGCCAGAGCAACTGGTTTACCTAGTCTCCAGCGTTCCTGCATTAGTATTATCTTGTCTTGACTCCAGTGTTTGACCCGGCTTCCTGACATCGCTTTCGGATTCTCCCTTTGTTCCATCCTGATATTCTGGTTTTGACCTCGGCCTGCTGACCATTCTCTGTCTCCTGATTCGGTACCTCATCTGCCCGGTTGGTTCCTGACTCTGCCAGTTTGACTACGGATTTCTCTATATCTCGCAAGTAACTACCTGGGGGAGCCGCGACCTGCACGTCATTGCCGCTAAGTCCAAACTTCCTTGCAGGGGTCCCTGGTGAATACCAGCGGCGTGTTAGACTCCGCGCCTCCTGGTGTAGTAGTGTCAATACTTGCAGGTACTAAGGTCACGTCTGTGACAATCTTACGGTCACGGCTAGGAATATTTGTGGATCCCCAACCTCTACTTAGATGGTAAAGCAGAGGGTGGTGGAGACAGAACACGCTGGGATAAGTTCAGATGGAGAATCACAATGAAGAAATACACAGACGATAAAGTAGTGTTGCAACTTTAGTATATTGTTCAATGGTGCAACAGCAGTAATAAAAGACATGTACAACTCAGCTGTGCTGAGCACATGGTAGTTGAGAAATAACACAATCACATCAGTACTTCAAGTGGTAACCATGAGCAACAGCATGAAAAACAAGTAATATAGTTCAACGCTGAGATGATGATCCAGAACACTTGTAACCCTGTAACACAGACAGCAATAAAGGAGAATCACTGACACAGCTTGAAAGTCCGATGAGGATAGTAAATAGACTTGGCTGATCCAGATGTAATGTGATTCACTTTAGCGGATGGTGATAGGTAATGTAACGGTTCTTGTCAGTGGAACAACAGATGTATATATATAGTCCAAGAGCTTGGTGAACTAGAGACATGCAATAGAATGTTGCTAGAAGTACAGCGTGACAATAGAAGTCCAACACACAGAGAAACGTAAGTTCATCCCTTTGACAGAAAACAGCTGATATTGCACAGAACTTAATTAAAGGAACTGGCTCCTAGCTCGGCAATGATTCTTAGAAATAGTCCAGCAATTCACAAACAGCAGAATGATAATAATAGCCGTGCCAGACCTAGAACCACATATGACCAGAACTTGACTGTAGTTCAACAGAATAATGAACAGCCGAGCAGAGCGGTAATGAATCCAATCAATATGAGCACAGTTTATAACAAGCAACTCACAACAGTTCAATGTGCAGATGAAAGTTCAATGAATAGTTGCAGCTTAGAGATGAACCATGAAATGGTATTCAGCAGGGCCAAATAGAGATCAGCGATGACAGGCAATCTCGGCAACCCAATAACATCCAGGAGACACTCAGGGAGATAGGTATGCAGCCAGAACCCACGGTAGTGTGAGTAACACGAAGATCAGGCAATGAATACCTGATCACAAGAGGTTGATATAGTCTTCAGTAACCAATAAGCTTCAGAAGGAGTTTTCCAATTAGGATAACAGAAAACAGCTATGAAAAGGTAGAGACTCTGAAACAGGAGACAAGCACCAACATAGTTCCTTAAAGGGCAAGTCACACAGCAGCACCTAGTTATGAGAGCGGTGTGTGACACTCGGAGTGAGGAGAATCCGTGTACAGTACACGGGCTGGCGGCAAAAGTACAAGGCAGAGGCAAAAGGACGTCAGGCAATTCGGGTCAGAGTCACAGGAAGTCAAAGAAAGTCAGCAAGCCGGGTCAGTACACAGGGGCAGGAGATCCAGAGTAGTGATACAGGCAAGAACTGGTACACAGATAAGCCACACAGCCAAGCTGCTGCAGATTCACAGGAAGTACAGGAGTCAGGAGCAGGTAAACGCTACAGGTTCACAGGAAGCTCAGGAGCCAGAAACAGGTAAGGTTGCTCTGACACTCACCGAGTGAAGTTAAATACAGAGGGGGATTCAAGACCCCCACCCTAGGTTGCAGTCATGTGACCGCCGAACCCAGAAGTGCGGCTTTCGATTGACGGTGCGGCGGGGAATTAAGGTAAGTCTGTAACAACTCTCTAGACTGGACATGATATGCCATTGCACTAAATTGCCTGTAACATTTTGTAAGCTATAACATACAAATCTTTATTTATAAAAACAGTAATATAAGCCTTGTATGGATAGGACAGCTATGATAATAGGGTCTCTTTAATGTTACCTGCAAACATGTTCATTGCAGACATTGATTTTTATGTAAACTGGTGTCTTACATTAGTAAATTGTGTCAATCAATTATTGGAGGTGCCTTACAAGACTGGGAAACGTCAAATGTTTTGTTTTTTTCATTTTTTAAAAGGTAAACTGTGCATTTACTGTTCTTTTCCTATATCCCCAAAGTGCAGAGACAATCAGACAGACAGAAGTGTTCTTTGTGTTTAGTAAAGAAGTGAACACACAAAACAACAAAGCAGCTTTTGTGAGCTGTGCAAGTGATAAAATACCCACTGGACACACATACATAATATCTGGAATCTATTATTTAATGGCCTTGCTTAGTCCTTGAAATCTCCTATAACAGCATGTATGAATCCTCCACTGCTTATTGCTTTTTTACATGCTACATTATTATCGCATTTAAATATTGTTACATGTATTAAGTAGTAATAGTTCGATATGCAATTTAAATTCATTTATCATACTTTTTACATATATTAACAGTGATAATCTCTTTTCCAATAATAAAAACAGGACTTTAGTTAATTTAAAGTTGAATGTTCAAATGTTAACAATAATGGCAGAGCAGCGTCCATAGAAGGATTTAGTATTTTTGCATTCTAAGGCTGGGTACACACTACAGGCCTTAATTACTTAAGAATAGTTTTCTTTAATTTGGTATTATGTTTTATCACTTATTGCAAGTAATTTTTCATTGACAGAAGCAAGTCAACTTAGTTTGTGTCAGTCCAAATGCCAATTTTTTGTGCTCATTTTTAACTCTATAACACATTCTGCTAAATTTACTCCTCTCTTTCTTTCTTACAAATATATGTTGCTCTGGACAACAAAATTCTGTCACCTTTTTCAAAAGTTAATCACTACAAACCACTTTTCAGCTATCCCGCAAATCACTGCCATGCCTCTGTAAATCATGCATCTTGAATCTAATTCCTTACTCAAAAGCTACCACCCATCCAAGAAAGATTTATTACTACCAAACTTCCAATATATCAAAACTGTCCCAATTTAGGCAGGACAGTCCCAATCTGAGGTCTCTGTTCCACGTTCCTGTTTGGTATATCTTGGTGCCCTGGTTGGAAAGAATGGAAGGTATCCTCTGTTTACCGCTGCCTAGTGGTGCGTTTCAATGACTGGATGATTAGGGTGGAAAGGAAGGTGGTTAAAGGACAATCTAGCTTTTCAGAAATATTAGGTAAACCCACAGGATGTGTGACCATGTTCCCGTCATGCTGTGTCCACTGTCCCAATTCCCAATGCTCTAAAGTTGGGGGATATGATAATGGACTAATTCGTTTTGAGGTATGTTTGAAGCCTTGGACGCTAGAGGATAATTTAATAGATCAAGTGAGGAGCAGCATAGGCCAAACTCTGGAGGCAGGAGTGGAAGAGATAATCAGTGAGCTAGTAAGGTGACAATTATTAGCAGAGTAGAGGCAGCGGGAGAGAGTGTGGGTAGACATAATTGGAAAAGTAGTGGGAGGAGTGACTGTAGGTGGGAGTGAGGCTTTGTAGGCGGGGGTGAGGAGTTTGAAATGCTTTCTGTAAGAGAAGGGAAGCCAGTTTAGCAATTGGCAGAGAGAGGCAGCAGAGGTAGATCGGCAAATGAGCAATATAAGATTGTCAGTGGTGTTGAGGATACACTGAAAAGAGGCGAGGTGGGACTCCACAGTAGTGGTAATTCACATTTTTTTTTATGTTCTTCCCATCTTCATGCAACAAGATAACCATAATATTGTGAGAGATGTTAGCTGCAGTAAGCTATAGGCATTGGTGTAAAGGATTGATGGAAAGCCCAAATTTTATTGCAATATAATATTTAATATTTAAGGACATCCAACAATTTACAATATGCAAAATAACTTGAATTCTGTACCACTTCAGAGCTGGTAGTCTTCAGATCTTGACATATACTTTAAATGGGTCCCATCTGACATCTCAATGTTGCACTTCAGTGGAGAAGTACATTTTTATCTTTTTTCTGTCTCGATGTCTCCTTACTTTCATGATTAAGTTAAGCCATCAATGAAGATAAGCCCAAGCAGTATTTTAAAAATGAGACTTTTATTTTAATAAAAGATGTGGTACTAAAGGGATAGGATGTTTGACTTTGATTTTATATTTGCACTTTTACATCATGTGACCCAAGAGATATTTCCACCTCGAACACCTAGATGCACTTTTGTTTGTGAAAGTTTTTCCCAAGTAACAAGGTGTTCTTGGAAATCATTTAGGCATCCCAGTGAAATATCAAAGCATTTGCGGTGCAAATTGAGTGCACTTTGTAAATAAGGCCTGCTGGAATTTTTTCACAGAGCACTGACAGTCACTTTGCCATTATCAGCTTTATCCTTTTTATCTACAGTATCTCATGCATTCTAGAAAAACCTTTGTAAATTCTGTATATTCACTTAGCAGCACAGATTCTATATAAATTGAATCAATTATATCTAGATGAATATATTTTTTTTTCCTGTGCAGTACATTGCACATTTCAATATATTGCAGGGCAAACGTGTATATATTGGACAACTGCTTTAAATCTTAACCATTGAATAAAATTTGCAGATCTCTGATAGTCGCTATCAATGGTAACTGAAGCATTTCCTATTGCCGTGCTATGACAACTGTAATCGCAGTCCCAGGCATCTTGATAGTAAAAAGGAATAAATAGATAAAAATGCTGCCTACTTATATTGGTTTAGGAAAAAAGTCCAGCCACCGTAAAGCATCATGAGGCCATCGTTTAAAAATAACCTTTCATTGTATTGTAGGTTTTTCCTGGCTCCACTGCGCCATGTAATCAAATAACCCCAAAGTTACACAGGGTGGGCCAGGTTGGGCTTCTAGGCTCTTAGATAGGATCATCCTATTTCTCCAGTAGGCAGAAAAATGGTCTGCTGCCTAGTATTGGGGCCCTGACTTATATTACCTGAAAAAGACGAGCATTGTGAATGGTGCGGTGGATTGATTTACAGGTTGGTCTCTCCTCCAAGACCAGACACCTTACTGCATACAGCCACAGATTTTTGTGATCCATTCATCCCTCCTTTCTATGTATGCTGGCTCTTCTATCCCCGGGTGACATCATGTACCTGACATGCATGCCACCTTTTTCCAAGGTATGCAAGCAGCAAAAGAGGCAGGAAGATGATTTAACATTCAATGGTGGATGAAGAAAAGTATGAGTGTACTCTTTATGACTGTTAGAAAACTGTTACGATTCAGATACCTGTATTAATCCTGATTAGCACAGGCACACCAGAGGCATGGAATCTAACGGATTCCCCGGTGTTCACCAAGAACCGCCGCCGGGACGGGCTTAGCTGCCAGGAATCCTCAGGTTGCGACCCTCAGGATTGCCCCAGAATGTAAAACTGGATCTGAATTAGAGATGGTCACTGACCCCCGTGTTTTGGTTTTGGATTCGGTTTTGGATCTGGATTACCGTCGTGTTTTGGTTTTGGTTTTGGTTTTGCAAAACCGCCATTGCGTGTTTTGGTTTTGGTTTTGGTTTTGTTTGGTTTTGTTTTGCTATTTTTTTGGAAAATCCATGTTTTTGGGCCTAAATTAACCCAATTTAGTGCTCCAACTGTTTTAGAGACAAGTAATCTAATTGTTGAGGTAATAAATCATCCAAAAAAACAGTTTAATTCTTCATTGGTAGGCCTATTCTACACACAAAACAGATTGTCTTCCTCTCCATCTTTGCATATTGGCAATGCAGCCATCGTCTTTGAATGTATATTACACCCTACACTTATAGTTAAATATGTAAAGAAATGGAAAAAGCCAGTTTGGTTTCTGTCTCTCAAGGCCCCCCTCCACTTGTATAAAATTCCAAAAAATTCAGCCATTATAGACTGTACAATATTAATTGACATGGAGAAAGCCAGTTTGGTTTCTGTCTCTCTAGGCCCCCCTCCACTTGTATAAAATACTAAAAAATTCAGCCATTATAGACTGTACAATATTAATTGACATGGAGAAAGACAGTTTGGGGTCACTCTGTCTCTCTAGGCCCCCCTCCACTTGTATAAAATACCAAAAAATTCAGCCATTATAGACTGTACAATATTAATTGACATGGAAAAAGCCAGTTTGGTTTCTGTCTCTCTAGGCCCCCCTCCACTTGTATAAAATACCCAAAAATTCAGCCATTATAGACTGTACAATATTATGAAAAATGGACAAAGCCAGTTTAGGGTCACTCTGTCTATGACACCCTACCCTTAAGGATAAATTGCCCTAACAGCAGCCTTTCAAGATGGTATGTGATATGGAAATGCCACAAGTCCCTTTCCTCTTTGGGGGTAGATTGCACCCTACACTTACATAGAAAGTTTTAAAAACATGTTATCGGCATCATCTTCAGCTTAATCCTCACCCTCATCAGTGTGTACGTCATCATCACAGACTATCAATTCATCGCCGCTTGAATCCGCCATTAGAGAACAGTCAGTGCTTGGATGTCTTGGATGGTGAAGGCCTTCCTCGTGGAAGATGTAGTTCATTTTTATAAACATCATTTTCTCCACATTTTTGGGAAGTAACCTTCTACGGCGATCACTGACTAAGTTCCCTGCTGTGCTGAACACTCGTTCAGAGTACACACTGGAGGGTGGGCAGCTTAGGTATTGCAAAGCAAGTTTGTACATGGGTTTCCAAATGGCCTGCTTTTCTTCCCAGTAAGGAAAGGGACTGTCTGACATTTCCATATCAACTACCTCTTGAAAGTAATCCTCCACCATCCTTTGCATGTTTATACTCATATTGGATGGAGTTATGGGCAAAGTGACACATTTTTTTGAAAAATCCTTCAAACCAGCCCAGATGTTAAATTGTTCTGGTCTGCCCCCTGTGTCTTCCCTGCTTCTTTTTTGGAAATTTAATTTTTTACGAGCAACAGCTTGAGAAAGTGAAGGAGGACACGTCGTCAAGCCGAGGCCCAGTTCAGCGGCCAACTTGCTGAGCAATAGCTCCTTGCAAAAGTTCACATCTCGCTCATTTACAAGTAAAGACTCAATGTAGGTTTTAAACCTTGGATCAAGCACAGTGGCCAAAACGTACTGATCCGAGTTCAAGATCTTAATAACTCGAGGATCATTGTGAAGCGAATTAAGTACTTGATCGACAAGGCCAACATACTTTGCTGAATTGCTTGCTTTCAGCTCCTCCTTCATTTTCTCAAGCTGCTTTTCCAATAGTCTAATTAAAGGAATGACTTGGCTCAAACTAGCAGAGTCTGCACTGACCTCACATGTCACAACTTCAAATGGTTTCAGCACCTTGCACAGAACTGAAAGGATTCCCCACTGTGCAAGAGAGAAATACATCCCCCCTCCTTTCCCAATGTCATGACTTGTGCAATATGCTTGGATGGCTTTGCGCTGTTCCTCCATCCTCTGAAGCATGTACAGGGTGGAATTCCACCGAGTTACCACCTCTTGCTTAAGTTGGTGGCAGGGCAAGTTAAACTGGTCTTGGAGCTGCTGTAATCTCCTACATGCTGTGGCTGAATGCCTGAAATAGCCTGAAATTTTACGGGCCACCGAAAGCATCTCCTGCACCTCACGGTTATTTCGTTGGAAGCTCTGCACCACCAAGTTGATGGTGTGAGCAAAACAGGGAATATGTTGGAAATCACCCAGCTGTAATGCTCGCACTATATTGTTGGCGTTATCTGAAATGACATACCCTGGGGAGAGTCCGAGTGGTATAAGCCATGCATCAATCACATCTCTCAGTTTGCGTAACAAATTGTCAGCCGTATGCCTGTTAGTGAAGCCGGTGATACAAAGAGTGGCCTGCCTTTGACAAATGTTACGTAGTGGTGTACATGCTGCTGCTGTTCCTGCTGGTGAAGGTGAATGACCAACCCAGTGGGCTGTCACAGTCATATAGTCTTTGGTTTGCCCACTTCCACTTGTCCACATATCTGTGGTTAAGTGAACAGTGGGCAGAATGGCATTTTTCAGCGCAATCTCTACATTTTTACACACTTTTTGGTATAGTTGTGGAATAGCTTTACGGGAGAAATGGTGTCGCGATGGAATTCTGTAACGCGGACACAAAACCTCAATTAACTGTGAAAAACCAGCTGCGTTTATTGTGGAGATTGGACGCAGATCTAACACTTACATTGCAGCCATGGCGTCTGTGATTCGCTTGGCGACTGGGTGACTGCTGTCATATTTGCTTCCCCTCGCAAATGATTGTTTCACAGTTAATTGCTGAAATGTAGGACTGCTCATTTTATTAACCTGCCTCTGGGATGACGATTCACCCCCAGCAGCAGCAACAGCAGCAGCAGGACTAACGCTTTCTTCAGAGGAATCAATAATAGTGCCGGAGTCATCCAGCCTTAAGTGGGATGCCGGGCTAACTCCGAGCGCTACTGAGGATATTGATGAGGATGGTGTGGTGGGTGTATTTTGTAGCCGTCGGTATGTCGGTGAGCGGAGGGTCTTAGCTGATGAGGGAGTGCTTGTATTCTTTTGGGAAGAACTTTCAGCTTTTCCCAACACTTTGCCATGAACTCTCGTTAAATGGCGTAACATAGACGAGGTTCCAAGATGGTTAAGGTCCCTCCCTCGACTGACTGTGGCTTCACATACACTACAAATGGCTATACAATTGTTGTCTGGATTTGGGTAGAAATAATTCCACACATAAGAAGTGGATTTTTTTGTTTTATGCCCAGGCATGACAATGGCCTTTTTCTTGTCACGTGCCAGAACTGCTGCCACTGGTGCAGGACTTACACAAACAACCTCATCCTCATCAACATCCTCATTAGCGCCCTCGTCACCTACACAAATCTCCCCCTCATCCTCTTCTAATTCCAAAGTGGCATCCTCAATTTGTGTATCACCGGCTACACTCGGGCTATTAAGGCACACATCAGCAGAATGCTCACGATTAGACATCCCACTGTTGGATGGACTCTCCACAGGGATTGTTGTCATTTGTGAATCAGAGCAAATATTCTCCTGTAATGCCTCACTGTTATCTTGCAGCTCGGCTTTGACGCGTAACAGTAGTTGTGCACCAATTGTAGGCTGGGTAACTTTTTGGGATCTGCCACTAATAGCCAAAGGTGAAGGCCTCATTCTCTCTTTGCCACTGCGTGTGTAGAATGGCATGCTTGCAATTTTTTTTTTATCGTCACTTAACTTTTGCTCAGTTACACTTCTTTTTCGCTTCAATACAGTAAAAAATTTTTTTGTTTTTGTTTTTTTGCACTAATTTGAAAACACTCTGTTGTTTGACATCGCCTTGGCCAGATGACGTACTGGGAACACTAACATCAGGACTGGTGACAGAACCTGGTTGCTCATTCAGATCATATGTGGACTGCTTTGAATCCATTATGAGCGCAAACCACTGGGGAGTGCTAAAAATTATTTAGTAGATACTGCTGACAGTTATGACTTTTGACAGCCAGAAATATTAATGCACAATTAGGGAGGACACCCCAAAAGCACTGAGGAGTGCTAAAAATTATTTAGTAGATACTGCTGACAGATATGACTTTTGACAGCCAGAAATATTAATGCACAATTAGGGAGGACACCCCAAAAGCACTGAGGAGTGCTAAAAATTATTTAGTAGATACTGCTGACAGTTATGACTTTTGACAGCCAGAAATATTAATGCACAATTAGGGAGGACACCCCAAAAGCACTGAGGAGTGCTAAAAATTATTTAGTAGATACTGCTGACAGATATGACTTTTGACAGCCAGAAATATTAATGCACAATTAGGGAGGACACCCCAAAAGCACTGAGGAGTGCTAAAAATTATTTAGTAGATACTGCTGACAGATATGACTTTTGACAGCCAGAAATATTAATGCACAATTAGGGAGGACACCCCAAAAGCACTGAGGAGTGCTAAAAATTATTTAGTAGATACTGCTGACAGATATGACTTTTGACAGCCAGAAATATTAATGCACAATTAGGGAGGACACCCCAAAAGCACTGAGGAGTGCTAAAAATTATTTAGTAGATACTGCTGACAGATATGACTTTTGACAGCCAGAAATATTAATGCACAATTAGGGAGGACACCCCAAAAGCACTGAGGAGTGCTAAAAATTATTTAGTAGATACTGCTGACAGATATGACTTTTGACAGCCAGAAATATTAATGCACAATTAGGGAGGACACCCCAAAAGCACTGAGGAGTGCTAAAAATTATTTAGTAGATACTGCTGACAGATATGACTTTTGACAGCCAGAAATATTAATGCACAATTAGGGAGGACACCCCAAAAGCACTGAGGAGTGCTAAAAATTATTTAGTAGATACTGCTGACAGATATGACTTTTGACAGCCAGAAATATTAATGCACAATTAGGGAGGACACCCCAAAAGCACTGAGGAGTGCTAAAAATTATTTAGTAGATACTGCTGACAGATATGACTTTTGACAGCCAGAAATATTAATGCACAATTAGGGAGGACACCCCAAAAGCACTGAGGAGTGCTAAAAATTATTTAGTAGATACTGCTGACAGATATGACTTTTGACAGCCAGAAATATTTATGCACAATTATGGGGGACACCCCAAAAGCGCTGGGGAGTGCCAAATATGAAGAAAAAATAATAAACCTCTATCCTCCTCTCTGCACTAGCGATTTTGGTTAGAGCAATTGCAAGAATATTATTGTATTCTCTGTCCCTGCTCTAATTAGCCTATGACTACACCCTGCTCTCTCCCTCTGTAAAATGGCGATGGATTGCTGTGGAGGCATGTATTTATAAAGTTGAAGTATCGCGAGAACCGAGCCCCGAGATCCGACGACGTCACAATGATGTTCGGCCTTGATTTGGATTCGGAACGGGCGGGAGAGTACCGAGCTGCTCAGCTCGGTACTCGGATACCCAAAGTTCGGGTGGGTTCGGTTCTCGGAGAACCGGACCCGCCCATCTCTAATCTGAATACTTGAGAAGTCACTAAAGAACAGCAGAACCAGAAGGATGGAGAGAAGATATCAGAGTAGTCAGACATGCTTGTTACTGGTACACGGAGATCAGAGCAGTCAGACACGCCAGTTCCTGGCGTGTCTGACTGGAATCAGGCCAAGAGTAATTAGACAGACCGGGAACTGGTACATGGAAATCAGGTAGTTAATAGTCAGACAGGCCAGAAACTGGTACACTAGAACCAGGCCAATAGTAGTCAGACACGCCGGGAACTGGTACACTGGAATCAGACCAAGAGTAATCAGACACGACGGGAACTGGTACACGGAGATCAGGCCAAGAGATCAGGGAGTTAGTAGTAAGACATGCCAGGAACTGGTACACTGGAATCAGGCCAAGAGTAATCAGACATGCCGGGAACTGGTACACGAAGATCAGGTAGCGAGGTACACAAGGAAGTTCCACAGACTTGGCCAGACAGGCGATTATTGGTACACGGTTCAGGCAGCGAAGTACATAAGGATGTTCCCCAAACTTGGTCAGACAGACGATTACTGGTAAACGGTTAAGGCAGCGAAGTACACAAGGATGTTCCACAGACTTGGTCAAACAGGCGATACTGGTACACGATGATCCGAGGGAGTAGGTAGCAGCTCGGTAGCGGCTGATAAGAATTGGAACTCAAAAGCACAGCAAACAAGTTGCACTGACACCAAGCGTCAGTGCAGGTTTAAATAGGAAACAGTTCGAAACTCCCGCTCCGGAGACCCGATCATCGAGAGCAGATCACAACACCACAGACAGACGCTGGAACGAGTGACAGGTAAGTATCCAATCAGTGCGATTCGAGCCTGACTGCAGAGAAATGCGGAGAAAAGCACAGAGAGATCATATGGAGGCATAAACAGTGAATTTCGTTACAGAAACAAATTGTAGGTGCATAGTTATTTTTTTGGTGCGTAGACTGTTTTAAGCCCCAGCTTGTTTTCCCATTGGATATCCCACTTTCTAGCAACATTTAACAGTGTATCATATAATCCAAAATAGGTCATATGGTGTTACTCTCTCTTTATAATTACACAATGTGCCACCTGGTACTGAATTTCACAAATTACATTTTTAGTATACATCTGAGGTTAAAGATTACCTTATATTTTGGGTGTAGCGTGGCGCTTTTGTAATGGGAGTGGGAACTATTAATTTAATGTTGAGGGCGATGAGACTATTAATGCTGGGGGGATGTTAATTGAATATGGGGCTGCAATTGAGGAGCAGGAGGATTATTTATTAAATGTGAATTTTGAATATTGGTGATCTTTTTTGGGGGTGGGTATTATCATGTATTATTATAATGTGAATATTGTTAATTTATGTATGGGCTGTTTCTGGGGAAGGTCTATTTATTAAATGTGTATAGTATTAATTTAATGCTTAGCCTGGTTATGGGGTTATAAGTCAATTTATTAAATGTGATTGCTATCAATGTAATATTTGAGCTAGTTGCAGGAAGAGAGGCCTAATTATTAAACATGGGTGCTATTGATTACACGTTGGGGCTGGTTAGGGAAGTTGGCCCAGACGGTTCATTCATTACTAAGCTTTCAATATTTCATGTACCTATCATTTTCCAAACAGAGACCCAACATTTGACGATCCAGAAAATCAGCAACTGAGCTTAAGCTATGAGCAGCAGCATCCCATGAAAGCTGCAAGAATAGGTAGGAGAGAGCAAGGTACTCTGACAACTGTCCTGATTCTGGTGTGGAAAATCTAATTTTGGGTGACTGTCCCGCTTATTCAGGACTTTAAAATATGTCCAGTTTCACACTGCTTGGCTTCTGGGGAAATGTGTGCACCTAACAGTAGTGTAGTCTGCTAACACTGGCTATATATATATATATATATCAAATATTGCCTTATTACTCTAGTTTTCACACTTCTACCCACTCCCCCACATGACTCCCCATTTCATTACTCCATATTGTTTGCCCAAGCCCATGCCCTCTATCAGTTGTCGCACTCCCCCTCCACCACATATCACCTTGTCCCCCCAGGATATCCAATCCCACCAACCTTATTCTCATTCTTCCTCTCACACAACGCCCCCTATCCTGTGCATTCTGGAATGCAAGATCTGCCTGCAATAAGCTCAATCCCATTCATGACCTCTTCCTCTCCCACTCCTTTGGTCTCCTGGCCCTAACAGAAACATCAATCTCCCCTTCTAATACTGCTTCCCCTGCTGTACTCTTCCAAGGGGGTCTCTCCTTCATTCACACTCCCCATCCTGGGGACCGCTAAGGAGGTGGTGTAGGTGTTCTACTGTCTTCTGGCTACACATTCAGTTTTATCCCCCCTGAACCCTCCATCTCCTTCTCCTCCTTTGAAGTTCATGCTATCTGTCACCTCTCCCCTCTCCACATTGCTGTTGCTGTCATCTATCGTCCCTCCAGGCCCTCACAATTTCTGGACAACTTCACCACCTGGCTTTCCCATTTCCTCTCTTCTGATCTTCCCATGATTTTTATTGGTGATTTTAACATCCCTATTGACTGTTCTAATATTACAACTGCATCTAAATTCCTAACTCTCACTACTTCCTAAGGCCACTCCTAATGGACTACTTCCACCACCCACTATGATGGTCACTCCCTGGACCTAGTATTCTCCCATCTCTGTGACATCTCCAAGTTATCCAATTCTGTTTTCCCACTCTCTGACCACAATCTCCTTTCATCTACCCGCTCTTTACTTTCTGCCCCCCTCTCCCACTCAAAGCTACTAGCACGCAGCGTCCGATCAACAACACTGACTTCATTTGTTTCCTCCCTCAATCCCCTCCTCGCTCCCATTTCTTCCCTATCATTCCCCAATGCCACTGTCACTCTTTACAACTTCTCACTCTCTGTTGCCCTTGAGACTGCAGCCCCAGCAACCTCACTCCGTCTCCGCCAATCTCAACCCCAATCCTGACACTCCCTTCTTACTCATCTCCTCCAAAAGTGCTCTTGCTCCTCTGAAAGAGGAGAAATCCCACTCCATTGCTCACGTCATCCACTTTAAATTCATCCTTTCCTCCTACTATTCTGCCCTCTCTCTTGCTAAACAAACCTACTGTATTTCACATCCCTAATCTCCTCCCTGTCCAATAAACCCTGACACCTCTTCGCTACCATTAATTCTTTACTGTGTCTTCCCCCCTCGACCATCACTGCTCTTGACATTGCTACCTACTTCAAAGGCAAGATTGACTCTATCCAGAATTATATCTGCCCTCGCCAGACTCACCTCCCACCACCCATCCACTCTATCACTCACTTTGCCACCCTTGGCTCCCACACTCCTGTAACTGTGTCTGAGATCCTCACTCTTCTCTCCTTCTCTTCTTCTACGACCTGTCATCCTGTCCATGTCCCTTCCAAGTTCCTCAACTCCCTCTCTTCAAATGCTTTTCTTCACCTTGCTCACCTCTTTAACCTGTCTCTTTGCCTCTTTCCACTGGTATCTTCCCCTCTGTCTTCAAGCATGCTCTTGTCTCCCCTATTCTCAAAAACCCCTTTATGACAGGATGGACCGTCTATGCCACCCTGTCTGTTGTTGCTGGGAACCGGCTGGGCTTACTTTGCCACCATTCCCTTACGTTATCCCAAATGCAACCTCTTTCCGCAGTAGGAGGGGCTTACAATGCTGCCACCACTGAGCTCCTTTATGGCGCTCAGAACCATGTTCCTTCTGGGTAACTGTCACTGCTAGTGTACTCCTGTGTTGGTACACTTGGGCTGATACTCCTGACCTCTTCCTATAGATCAGGATTGCTGTGGATGGATCCCCCCTGGCCTATCACACTGACCAGGGTTGCATGGTAGAGGCAGAGCAGTGGTACTGGAAAAGCTTGGGTCCAAACCTCAGAGACAGCCGGAGAACAGATTAGATTTAGGGTCTAATCTGCAGGTCACAGGATTACAGCAATATTGAAGAAGTTGTCAAGCAGGGTCTTGAAGCAAAGAGTGATGTTTTATTTCGCTCAGGTGCCCTGACAAGGACAGTTCCACTGATTAAAGATATCAGGGGTCAGGTCAGATGGAACATCAGAATGATACATTACATGCTCAAACAGTTCACCTTTTATACAGTTCTGACATAACTCCTGCCAGTGGGTAAACCAGCCCCTTGGGTCTAGCTGGCTACAACCCGTCTAGAATATACCCTCAGATCTAAGGATGTAATCTAATTTTGCATCTAACAATTGAACTTCCATATCAACTTGATTTCCTCAGATTTCCATCAGATCTCAGGATGTAATTTAGTTTTGCATCTAGCGCAATTTAACTTCCACATTACCCTGATTTTTTCAGATGTACTGTCTCCATTGTTTAGAGCTCCTATCTGACCTGCATTCAGGTAACAGCCCCCTGTTGTGCGTTCAAGTGTTGGTCACTCACATTGAATAGACTTATTTAGCCTTAATGAGGACATCCTCTTGACTACACAACAGACTTACAAATGCTTATCAGAAATCAAACATATACCTCAGGCATGAATGCATTTCCTCTAGCAAGGTTACAAACAAAAGCAAATCCCTTTCCTGGCCAATACATTTCCTACTAAAAAAGTGTAATACAATATCAAACATAAGTACATTTGCAATTATATACATAAGCGTCCTGCGCTATTTCCTTTAAATAAATTTATACCATAAGTTATTTATCAGTGACCCAGTCACACCCTCCATTGACCCATCCTCTCTCCAACCTTTGCCCCGTGTCTCTACTTCCCTTTGCTTCTAAGATTCTCGAATGACTTGTCTTCAATCATCTGATTCACGTTCTCTTCTCCCACACTCTTCTCGACCATCTCCAGTCTGGCTTTTGTCCCCTTCACTCAACTGAACCTGCTCTTGCTAAAGTAACAAATGACTTAATCTCAGCTAAGTCCAAAAGTCACTTCTCCCTTCTTGTTCTCCTCAACTTCTCTGCTGCTTTTGATACCGTCGATTATCCTTTTCTTCTCGCCAAGCTTCACTATTTAAGTCTTCATAAAAAAGCTCTCTTCTTTGCTTAATATCTCTCTGGCTGCTCTTTTTGCATCTCTGTTACTGGCTCTTCCTCCTTTCCTCTACCTCTTTCTATTAGAGTCCCCCAAAGCTGTCACTCCTCTTTCGCTTCTCCTCTGCATAAATCCGTTCATTGACTCCCAATCCATTTCAGAATTCAGTTCAAGCTCCTTACTCTCACTTACAAAGTCCTTACTGACACTCCTCCCCCTTACATCTCTGACCTTGTCTCGATTTATATACCTACCCGACCACCTTAGACCTCTTCCTCAATTCACCTTTCACTACCTTCTACAATGCTTGCCTCCAACACTTCTGCTGTGCTGCCCCCATTCTTTGGAACTCCCTACCCTGCCTCCGTCGACTCTCCCCCCAACCTTCATTCCTTCAAATGCTCACTCAAAACTCACCTTTTAAGCTCGCCTATCCTACCACCTCCTGGCCATCTAATCCATCACCTATTCTTCCTTTACCTGCCATCTCCATTTTTTTTAAAGTTAGTCCTACTGTCTCTCACCACCTCTCCCTCTAGAATGTAAGCTCTCACAGGCAAGGTCCTCTCTACCTATTGTCCCAGGTCTCTCCACAGTCATTTTTTTGTACGTCCTGTAATGAACTTTGCTGCACTCCATGTGAGTCCCCATAGCATTACTCACACTCTTCTGCGCTACTTATATGTCTTAACTCATCTATTTGTTACTTGCTTCTGTATCCAGCCCTACGGAATCGGTGATGCCTTACAAATAGATTTTTTTTAATAATAATAATGATAATAATAATAAGAATAATGGATTGTTTGAATAAGAAACAATTTTAAGTATATCCTCACAGTGGTATAAATATATGTATATTTTAAACAGCATAAAAGTGTAACAACTGTGAGAGATATACATTTTATGAGCTTCTTGAAGTAATGCATTTTGTATAATTACTGCTGAAAGAAGAATGATCTGCAGGCTTGCAGATCATTCTCTATGACCTTTGCCTTACATTTCTTTTCTCTTCATCAACATGTTTTCGTGAGGATGTGCACATCTTGCACCTTCTGATAACACACCCGGAAACCACTGAAGGCCCCTCAGGGGGGAGTGTGGCTGGAAACAAGAACTTCGAGGACATCTGCTTTTTGGACTGACCACAAACTGCTGACATGTGCAAGCTGCTTTCACAAACCTTGTATTCCTTATCCTGTTTTACTATGTATAAATAAACTTACTCTGACTGAGGGCTGGTCAGAACCAGATTGAGTTTCAGCCTAATATCTGAACTTGTCTGTCTCTCTATCGATCGATACCCACAAGGTATAGCAGCCGGAGTTTAGGAGAAAGGACCCGTTTAGGTCATCTCTGACAGTTTCAGTGGTGGATCGTACGCCGGGATCTCCAATACATCAGACCTCCCGACAACGGGGTTCTCCCTTTCCAGACAGACAGACGTTAATCCAGCGCTGGTGAGTAAAAAGCTTTATTTTTGCTCTTAGAGCTGTCTCTGTGGAGGGGGAGTTATCCCAGCTCGAGGGTACTGCAGTCTGATTGACGGAGATCCCTGAACTCTGGCAACAGATACTATTAAGAGTATCAAGGTACTTGTGTGTAATTTGTTTTCTATTGTTACATGTATTTATATATTGTCCTCTCTATACCATACACCTGATACATCTATACACATGAATAACACCACAGAACTCAGTCAGATCACACAGTTGACCCTGCAAATAATATTGATTGTATACATGATTGTGTTTTTTTGTTGGATTTTAGTGAAAGTAGTCAGAAACATTTAGAAAGGCAGACCCGCTGCAAACTTGTTGTAAGGCAAGACAGGAAAAAATAAAAGTTTTCTCATTTAAAATATATTGGACCATAAGGTAATCCCATCATGGGAAACAAAGGGTCCAAGACAGGACAGAAATCCGAAAAGTACGGGGATCTAGACCCCATAGAATACATGCGAAAGCATAAAGGCAAGGATTTCACAAAAGGAATGAGAAAACTGTTCAAAGCTGCAGGGGTGTCTGAAAACGGTACATTAAAGGTTCCATTTTGAAAACAACTAATTAAAGACAATGAGAAAGCACTGAAAGAAAAAGGTTATTTTGACAGATGTGTTGCATGGTGTAAAATGTCAGAAGAATTAGAGAATGACAATGATTGCTGTGATATGTTACAGTTAACAAATTTAAGTGACATTGATGATATAGAGCCTTTAGCGCCACCAGTCCATAATGTCCAAGACAACGTTGCCTGGCCACCCCCACCTCCGCCCTGCCCTAAGATATATCCAGATTTGGGCTCCGTTCACGGCAATCAGCCAGGTCCCAGTTTAAGACAAAGACCCACACGCCAGCCCGAACGATATGGGGAATGGGCATTTCCCATCCATGTGGGCCCCCCGCCTTATAACCCAGATAAAAATCTCCCCAAAGAACAAAAACAAGTCGGCCTCCCTTATGGGACCGTTTGCAAACAGTGTTATCGATGTGTCCCAGCATACTCTGAGGCATGTCCATTTTGTGGTCGGCTGCAAGAAGCTACAGACCAGCGGTGTGACCCACCACAACCCAGTCCAGGCATGTTCCCGCTAACCACCTCCACAACAACGGGTCCAGGGCCAGTTGTGGGTGCCGCAGACATTAGGATACGTACCACTACTCAACATAGACCTTGGACCCCCAGTGAAATAAGGGATATTTGTGATAAGTCCTGACCCCAGGAAATATCCCATACAGTGCCTCGCCTATTTTAGGAGAATGACCAGAATATATAACTGTACCTGGTCAGATTTGGAGGAATTGGCTAATGTAATAATCGGTCCAAGTGGAACCGCAGTTTTAAGAGGCTCAGATGAGGTTGACTGCCCAGAAGGAGAGGACGCTTTAACGGTGGCCTCTTCAAATATATTCCTGACCAAAATGAATGTGTGGGCAGCTGCAGAACAGCGTAAGGTCCCAGTAGGCACCCCCTTAAACAGGAAAACAATGAAGAATGCCGTAAATGGTATGACCATTGTTTGACCAATCACACAGACGGGGGCTTTGGCATTGCCGAGCCCCGAGAAACACAACTACTCAAAACCACCTTTCTGATGGGTCTCAAACAAGAAATGAGGGAGTCCCTGTTTAAAACCAGACCTGAGGCAGGAAGTTTGGAAATAGAGGTGTTGTTAGATATTCTAAGAGCCATGGAAGACAGGGAGGAATTAAAAAAGAAAAAGACCCCCATTTACATTGTGCAAGCCACAAATGAAAAAAAGGGGTTTAATGCACGGGCAGCTCCAGGAGCATGCTTCTTTTGCAAACAAAGAGGGCACTTGAAAAGGGATTGTTTAAAATACAAAGCATGGTTGAAGAAAATGGAGCAGAAATCAGAATAGGGAGTTGGCATTCTAGTGTCCACAGGGGTTGTAAAAGAGACGGGTCCTCAAAGTTTTATTGACATGTTACTTGATGGAAAAATTGAAACCCATTGTTTGCTTGACACTGGAGCAAGCCGCTCATGTATAATGCACACCCCTGACATTGAACCCTATCTCACTGACAATACCATAACCACCACAGGACTCACTGGTACTGCCGTGAGATTGCAAGAGACAATCCCTATCCCCGTCCAAATCCCCGGTGAACCGGAGACCATAGACGTGCAGTTTCTGGTCTCAACAGACTGCCCTGTCAATTTGCTGGGAGCAGATATACTTTCCAAAATACAGGCATCAATAAAATATAGAGATGGAAAGGTTTATTTACAAAACTCAGACCCCCTACTAAGGGACTCAAAGGTCCTAGCCGCGCTCACTATGATACATCAAGTGGGTGACCCCGAACACGTAAAACATTCCCCAACACTCCCAGAAGGGTTTGAATCTTTGCCCGATACCCTCTGGTCAAAAGGAAAAACTGATGTCGGGCTACTTTCAGTACCACCCGTCCACATTAAACTAAAAGACGGTACAGTCCCCATTTCAAACAAACAGTACTCCCTTAAAGGAGAACAGAAGGGGGCCATCAATGAACAGGTTGTAGAGTATGTGGAGGCAGGGGTATTAAGAAAATGCCGGTCCCCCTGGAACTCCCCACTCTTTCCTGTTCGGAAAAGATCGGCCGATGGATCGGTCCGATATAGACTTGTACACGATCTAAGAGAGGTTAATAAACGAATGGTAATAGATGTTCCCATTGTCCCAAACCCTCACGTGTTACTTAACGACATCCCAGCCTCGTCCACCAGGTTTTCAGTAATTGATTTGGCAAACGCATTTTTTTCTGTACCACTACATATTGATAGCCAGAAATGTACTGCCTTTACTGTAGATGATGCTCAGTATTGTTGGACTAGGTTACCGCAGGGAGCTGCGATTTCACCGTCTGCCTTTTCTGAAGCACTACACACTGTTTTGTCTGCATGGACACCTGCTCACGAGACTACATGCCTAATCCAGTATGTGGATGATTTGTTACTCTGCGCTGACACAGAAACCATATGCACACAAGAAACAAAAAGCCTATTACAGTTTTTAGCACAAGCACGCTGCAAAGTGTCAAAAGAAAAATTACAAGTTGCCTTGCCCCGAGTTCAATTCTTGGGACATTGTATTTCAGCAGGTGCTAAACACTTGCTAGACAGTAGGAAGGAAGTCATACAAAACTTCCCTCTCCCCACCACAGTAAGACAATTACGTGCTTTTCTAGGACTCGCTGGCTACTGCCGCGAATGGTTGGTAAATGCCTCAGAACTCTTTGATCCCCTGTATTCAGGCACAAAGGGTAATGCCACTGGCACAATTACATTGTCAGCAGAACAAAAAGCAGCTTTTGAGCTGATCAAACATTTAATCACAAGCGCCCCAGCCCTTGGGCTCCCTAAGTATGAACTCCCGTTTAACCTGTTCTGCCATGAACAAGAAGGGCACGCTCATGGCGTACTAACACAAGAGCATGGGAGCAGACAAAGACCATTGGGGTACTACTCACAAAAATTAGACCCCGTCATAGTGGGAGCCCCAACATGTATAAAAGCAGTAGCAGCGGCTGCTTTATTGCTACAAAAAGTTGCAGACATAGTGCTGGATCACCCTCTCACCATTCAGGTACCACACTCAGTAATGGAAATATTAAATTAAGCCAGAACAAAACACATCTCAGCAGCAAGACTAACCAAGTATGAGGTAGCGTTATTAACACCCTCACACGTCACACTAAAGAGATGCACAGTTTTAAATCCAGCAACATTGTTCCCAAGTTGCATGGATATAAGAGGGGAGTGACAGTATAGATGCTGCAGACACAGACAGTACAGAAAGTGTTGAGGCTGTGACAAAGCAGGAAACACAACACAATTTTTTTTTCTGTAATCATGACTGTCTAGCCTTAATGGATCAGGAAACTAAACCTCCCGGGGATGTTAAAGAGACACCTCTTAGCAACCCTGATCTACTCCTGTTTGTAGATGGGTCCAGGTACTATGAGGAGGGCTCTCCCAAAACAGGTTATGCAGTTACAACAGAAACAGACATTGTACTCCAGCAACCCCTCCCACCAAGTCAATCAGCACAGCAAGCTGAATTAGAAGCACTTATAAGTGCATGTCAGTATGCAGAAGGGAGAACAGCTAACATTTACACTGACTCCAGATATGCCTTTGGGGTTGCACATGACTACCAAAGTATTTGGAAGAACAGACACTTTATGGCCTCTAACGGTAAACCCATTAAAAATGCAGAAATCATTTTGAGGTTGTTTGCTGCATTAGAGCTGCCCAAGGAAGTGGCAGTCATAAAGGTAAAAGCACACACCAGAGAGCAGACTATGGAAGTAAGAGGGAACAGACTAGCAGACCAGGCTGCAAGAGCTGCAGCAGACTTACCGCTAGTAAAACACTATTTAGTGTCCACCACACCCCCCACCCTCCCTATAGATCTGGAAATGCTAAAAATCCTCCAAAAGCAAGCAACAGAATCTGAAAGAGAGGAGTGGCAAAAGAGGGGGGCGGAACACATAGAGGGCATATGGGCCACAACAGACAGACACTGTCTCCCTAGAGTCCTTTTTCCTACACTGGCTGCTCTAGTGCATGGGCCTTCCCATGTCTCAAAAGACGCAATGATTAACACTGTATTCAGACACTGGATCAGGCTTCAGCACAGCTGCCAGTAATCTGGTAAAGGCCTGCGCCATCTGTAACACCCACAACCCTGGTCACACAGTAACAGTACCACCCAGGGTGACACCTAAACCCCTCTACCCCTTTCAGCGCATACAGATAGATTACATTCAGCTACCCAAATGTGGGATATATGAATATGTCCTAGTAGCTACTGATCTATTCTCTAATTGGCCGAAAGCGTGGGCGGTATCCAAAGCCACAGCGAAAAATACAGCCAAGAAGCTGCTATCTGAGGTAGTATGTAGATACGGGGTTCCAGAGGTGATTGAATCAGACAGAGGTACTACTTTTACAGGAGAGGTGATGACATCTATCATGTCAGACTTGGGGATTGCTCAAGCATTCCATATCCCCTACCACCCGCAGAGTAGTGGCAAGGTAGAAAGGCTAAATGGCACTCTCAAGCTCAAAATACAGAAAGCCATGAAAAGCACAGGGATGCCCTGGCTGCAATGCCTTCCCCTTGCCCTATACTCAGTCAGGACAACACCTAATAAGAAACACAGGCTGAGCCCCTATGAAATACTGTTTGGAGGGCCGCCAAAGACAGGGTGTTATTTTCCACAATCTCTAGTGAAACACCAAGGTGAACTGACTAGTTATGTGAAAGAACTACAGAAGTCCCTCACTAACATACATTCTCGAGTTTTCTCTTCAATCCCAGATCCAGAGGATTGCACTGGAACACATGCCCTGGTGCCAGGAGATTACGTCTTCGTAAAAAGACACGTGAGGAGGTCTCTGGAACCACGGTTTGAGGGGCCATATCAAGTTCTGTTGACTACACCCACTTCTGTGAAACTTGAAGGGAAAGATCCTTGGATCCACGCCAGCCACTGCAAAAAGGCTACGGTGACCCAGGAAAAACCATGAAGGGGAGTAAGGTCCTTTTAAAAATTGTTGTTTTTCTATGTTTTCCTATAACCTTTTCTAAATTGGAAGAGCCAGAGAATGTTATAGCACACTTGCACAAAGCCATTAGTCAAATAACCAATACCAGCAACTGCTGGGTATGTTCTCGTACTCCTCCCATCAGTAAAAATATAGCCCTGATTCCCATACCTTTGAGTAGTGAAGAGCTGACTAAAATGAGAGAGGGAAACTTCTCATGCGGACGCATGGTCAGCCACAAGTACAAAACCACCAGATACCCAGTAGTAAAACTAGGCACGAATGGAGTCAGACCAAAATACTGTTTCAATAAGGGAATAGAATCCAATAGGGCTATAAATGAGTCAATATGGACCCCATATGGCCAAATACGCATTAGTTACCACAATAAGAGTTTCCCTTTAGGGTCCGTCCCTAAGTCACGCTGAATAAAAAGTCTCTTAAAAGACATGTGAAGCCCAAACCGGGATCAGAGGTTTACCTCATCCTCTCTAAGCTTTAAGGCCCTTTGTACTCTCTCCTCCCCCAAGCTAAATACGCGGCACAAGGACAACCCCCCCTTGTGAAATAAGTGTTCAACACTTGCCGAGCGCACCACATATTTACCCCTCCTCAGTCTTTCCCATTTTCTTTTTTTATTTTTAAGAATTAGGTGTACATGAACCATAGACCTGATTGAATGTACCTTTACCATCCTCTAAGGGCCTATTAGAGGTTCCATTGAATTGAATGAAGTAGGTCGGGTGCAGGAGTGCTTCATGCACACCAAAAGGATAGGCAGGGCAATTATAAAAATGATAAAAAGAGGGGTTTATGTGAGAGCTATACATTTTATGAGCTTCTTGAAGTAATGCATTTTGTATAATTACTGCTGAAAGAAGAATGATCTGCAGGCTTGCAGATCATTCTCTATGACCTTTGCCTTACATTTCTTTTCTCTTCGTCAACATGTTTTCGTGAGGATGTGCACATCTTGCACCTTCTGATAACACACCCGGAAACCACTGAAGGCCCCTCAGGGGTGAGTGTGACTGGAAACAAGAACTTCGAGGACATCTGCTTTTTGGACTGACCACAAACTGCTGACATGTGCAAGCTGCTTTCACAAACCTTGTATTCCTTATCTCCTTTTCCTGTTTTACTATGTATAAATAAACTTACTCTGACTGAGGGCTGGTCAGAACCAGATTGAGTTTCAGCCTAATATCTGAACTTGTTTGTCTCTCTATCGATCGATACCCACAAGGTATAGCAGCCGGAGTTCAGGAGAAAGGACCCATTTAGGTCATCTCTGACACAACATAAAAGTGTAAATGTGAATTATGTACTAAACAACAAGTTGAATGTTTGTTTCATATAGAACCATTACGCATCATAAGCTTTTCTGCTCTCATTCTGCATCCTCACTTCTCCCCTCTCTCTTCTCTGTCTCCATTGCTTATCCTCCTTTTCAGTTTCCCTCCAATCTACCCTTCTCTGGGTGGTGATCACATGTATTTTCTATGTGCTTTTGATGCATTTTTCATACATTAAATAGAGTCCTGCTCAATGCATGAATTGTTTATGAAAAGCAAATATAAATGCATGGACACTTTTGAAAATCTTTTCACACATTTTTAGTGCCCTATACAAAACATGAGAAATGCACATCCCTGTCCATGCCCATGTGAAAAGATAGGAAATTGCTAATATAGAAAATCATTACAACAGCCAATGACAAAATACTGAAATGATAACATTAACTAAAGGAATGATTTTTGCATGAGGCCTAAATATTATAATTCTAACAGTACATTGGTCTTGGCTCAGCATATTTTGATCTCTGAAAGTAAAAAACAATCTGTCAAAATTTGCAGAGCTTCAATCTAAATGTCTTCTGCATAGCATCCTTTTAATATTTACAACTTTGACCCGGTCACACTTTATAAAGCCACAGGAGGCCATCAAATGTTTTTGGGGGTGAAGCATTTAAAACAATTTTTTTAATATGTGGCCGAATCAAGGTGCGGGGATGGGTACCGGGTGCCAGCGGGGGTGCAGTGTGGTAGTAGGTGGCTGACTCCTCCTCCAGGACCAGCCACCTTCCTTAATCTGTTGCTATAATGTGTGAAGGAAAGGGGAAGGCTGCTATTATATGTGAAGGACAGAGAGGCCTGCCATAATGTGTGAAGGAAAGGAGGGAGGTTGCTAAAATATGTGAAGGAAAGGAAAGGATGGGTTTTTATGCTGCTATAATGTGTGAGCAGTGGGGTGCATTCTGCTAAAATGTGTGAGGCAAGAGAAGGGTATGTTGCTATAATGTGTGAGGGAATGGGGGTTCTTAATATAATGTATGATATGATGGAAGGGAGGGCGCTGTCTTAATAGTACTTGGGTGGGAGGTAAGCTGTTCATTTAATGGTGAAATTTAGGTGGGGATAATTATTTAATGGGTGCTATTTTATTTGTGGGGTGAATGTAGGGCAATTTAATTTGTAGGTGGATTAAATAATTTAATAGTGGGATCTATTAAATTAATATGGAGTGATGGGACTTTTAATTTAATGCTGGGGTGGTTTGAGGCTTTTAATTAAATGTGAGGCTGAGTTTGGGGAATAGGGCAATGGTTATAATAAATGTATTAACCGTAATATAAAACGTAAATGCTATTATTTTTTTGCTGGGGTTGATTGGAGGGAAATAGGTATTTTTATTAAATGTGTATACTATTAATTTAGTGACATGGCTGGATGGAGGGCAAGAGATCTATTTATCAGATGTGTGTACTATTATTTTAATGTTGGGGCTGGAGGGATGCCTAATTATTTAATGTGGGTACAATTGATTTAATGCCAGGGCTGGTTGGCATTTTCTAATTTTTATTTACCCATTATTTTTTCCAAATATGCCCTATAGCATTCCAGGAACCAGGCAAGCAGCAACTGAGCTAAAAATACCTGCAGTCGCAGGTAGTGAAAGTTACAAGAACAGGGAGGAGAGATCAGGACGTCTACCAGCTGTCCTGAATCTGGTAGAGCAGTCCTGAATTTGGGTGACTGTCTCACTTAATCAGAATTTGGCCCAGCATGCACAGTTGGGAGGTATGTCCTGCTTCACACTGTATTGTTTATGAAGGCAGAGCTACAGACACCTAACAGTAGTGCACACAGTATTGCTTGTGCATTTGTTTAAAATAACCCCCTTGTTTTAAGTGCCCCAGCCCCCCCAGAGTCTTATTCCAGGTCTGGTGCTATTTTAGTTGCCTGCCTTTTACCTTGTATTGGTCACATTCTCAGATCAGTTTGTTGAACATATGGCCAGCCCCCATTGCACTGACAATATTATTAATCCTTAGCACTTACTATATCACCAGCAAACCCTTGAAATGGTTCTACCCTTCACTTATGCCATTGCCTGCCAACCCTCCCTGCACTGTTATTAAGTCAAACCACTGCAATCACTGGGCCATTTAGGGCTCAAACACAATTGTTACAAACAAAGTGTTTTCCTTATGATGCTATTTCACCCTTGAGGTGATCACAACTGAACTGCCATTGGTTATAAGGATTATATTTAATGCATTTTTGAAAGAGAGAGAGAGAGAGAGAAGGAAACATGCAACAGTACATGAGGTACTCTTATGCTGCTCTGGCAGACTGATCAAAAGTGATTGTGCCAAAATGTTTCAAAATAGTTAAGCTTAGAAACATATCTAACTGTGTTTAATATGGAGGATATTTTGGATGGATGTGTTAGCTGACAACTAAACAAGTTGGAGCACAGATGCGTAAACTGGTCACAGATAATGCAAAATGATTTACACAGGACAGGCAGCTTTTGCCTTGCATTGCTTTAGAGATGACTCTCTGTGCATTGCATCATCTCATCCAATGTGTCCTAAATGTCACTAGTAACCAAATTCCAGTATTTCTAAATCCTGCCTGCTTTTGTGTTAGCCCCACCCACAGTTGTTTTGATCCCACCCACATGAGGCTACTTTAATCATTTTTTCCATGGCCACTGCATAGTACACTGGTAATAAATCCTATTTGATAAGAACTGTGATTCTCCTAGGATGTTTCAATACATTGCCAACACTGACAATGTTAAAGTTATGTACATTTTATAAGATGCTTGAAATTTAAAGTGTATTATCATTACAGTAATTGGTTACAGCAAAGAAACACTTTTTGTAGGAGGTTGAATAAACTACCTAATATAATTTAGAAATGTTCTGGTTCTTAAACTGGAAACAATATCAACTGATACACTGAAAAAGTATAATCATTGTGAGACAGGGCCACAATAATAGCCTCAGTTGTACAGCACAGGCATTATAAGACATTTATTTTGCTTTTTAGTAATTTCTTAGGCACATGTTTTAGCTGCAAATAGCTAAGAGACAACCTGCTAAATAACATGTTAATTGTTTTACTTGACATATGCTTCAAGAAACTGAGCATTCCCCAATGTGTTCGCTCATCTGCATCTGTCTATTTTTGGCTGAACCAGGCTGACCCCCAAAAAGCCATTTTAATCCAATGTTAAACATTAAAATTGACTAAGACACTATTCTTTCATTTATATATTTACTTTTACTACTAAGCTGTCTCACACTAATCACTCTATGGCTAGGTCAGTATTCGATGGTCCCTGATGTATTATGTCTGCTAGATTCAGCACAATGCTGAGGTGAAAAACTGTTTCAAAAGCAACTATGGCTGTAGATCACAATAAAAAGCTTCCTTGGTGTTCAGACCAATAAATAAATTAGAAGGAGGACTTTAAGCTCTGCATGATAAAACAAACTGAAAGTGGGGCAGGGAATGAACAACCTCTGCAATGAGTCTAGCCTGGGGCTAGGAAGAATCAGACGTTCTTTTTGTATTACAATGTATGGTGCTGGAACAATACAAAGAGTTGGTGACTGGGGTTTGCACAGCCTCAGGATAGCAGTGATTTGGCAGTGTATAATGATATTGATGGCCAGGAATGCACTAAATAAATCTTGTCTTTGCAACTCATATTTTCAACCTGCAGTTCCGAATAGAATGGAAGATTTGACTTGATGTGTTTATTGCCAGAAGCATGGATATATTCCCTGTACTTATCTCTACAAAACATAAGATGGTGTTTTACTGTGATTTAAAAATCTTATAGAAATAAATGAAAAATTAATGACATGTGAAATAATTTTGGTTTGGGCTAGTGAAAAGCTAAAACTGGAAGACTTTGGATTTTCGAAATAAGAAAATAACCTCACCAAACATAGATTGTTTAGTCACAAGAATTAATGTTATGATTTGTGCTATATTGACTTTTTTTTATCTAGAATACTTAAAATGATGAAATAATTGTGGTGAATATTGAATAGTGTTTACTACACCTTACACTTGTGGAGGCAGAATGGGAGACGGAAGGGGCAGTTTTGTGCAGTAATGGTGGGATTGTGTAATTGCAAACTGTGTCAGACCAGCAAGGAGTTGCATATACACCTGTCACTAGCCATGTTTCTGGCTGCTGGAGGGCAGGTGCAAATACACACTGATGATGACTGGCAACACTAGCAAGTTGCTTCTGATTGAATGATTGTGAATGCACCTCTCCAGCTGATAGTGCTTCCTTCATTGCTAACACCTATATTATAGGATATAGCAGCAATTTGTTAATGTGATGTTTTATTTTTTTTTGCTTTTTGTGTCATACCAGCACAGCACTAGAGTTGTAAAGAGGTATCTGATTTGTTTATATTACACCAAATAGCATATGCGTATCATGCAAGCAAAACGAATATCATCAAACATTTCTGCGAATGTGTGTTAGGAACCCCTCCAGCCGGCACAACACAACCCGGCGTCTACTCTGCCAGTCAGGTGTTCACTGGAGCCCCTGATGGTGGGGACAGACTGGGCTGCAGACTGACAGAGGGTCGTGAAGTGTGTACCGGCTGGGGAGAACCCAGGCAAGAAGAGTCAGGTCCACGCAGAGGTCAAAGGCTGGCAGCAGGTAACAGCAACAATGAACAAGCTGAGGTCAGAGGTCACAGGCAAAGTAGCAGAACGGGTAAACGAGCCAGGGATCAGGGTCACAGGAAACACAAGCGAAGTCCAATACGAAGCCAAGGGTCATACACGGGAAGTCAAAACGTAGATAAGGGATACAGAAACTGGAACAAGCAGGTCAGCAGACTGGAGCACAGAAGCTATAACCGGCAATGAGGTAGCAGACCTCATTGCCTTAAGTAGTCAGCCCATCCAATCAGAGCCTAGCTCTGATGATCCTCAGCCTTGCCCCTAGATAATTAGGCACCAGGTGTAGTTTTCTTTGTTGAACACGTGCGCTCGGCTTCTCCCCGCCGGGATGCAGCGCTGCAGCGTCTACCCGTTGCCCCGGCAACAGCCGGGTCATAGGCGGAAGTGATGTCCCGGTCGCCATAGCGACGGACGGGACGCAGGTAGGAGAGTCGCGGCGGCTGGGCACCGCCACGGCTCGTAACAATGTGATTGCGTATATTTAGTGAACTGCAATTGACAATTTCAAAATTAGTACTGTTTAAATCAATTTCAAAATTAGTACTTTTGAAATGCATTTAATATACTTTCCCTTATATATAGTTGTAAATTAAACCTGACAGAATACTAGACGATAAAAGCCATGAAAACCGAATGTAATCTTGATTTTGCCAATTTATCATTTGTGTTTTTCTGATGACATGCCTATGTAAAATAAATAACTTTTAGATAACATTACACAAGATATTTTAGTTTAATGGCTGCCTTATCTATTATTAATGGTTTTATTGACTGTTATTTCCTTTTTCTGATGTATAGCATATTTTTTCAAAAGGCATACTATATCATCCTTAGATGATGCCATTATTACTACTGTTGACAGCAACAATAACAAAGGCACATGGAGCATGTGTACAGGTCATGTGTAAGCCTCTTTGGGATCCCTGACATAGTGATGATATGCCAGTTCAAGCTCCCACCTTATGAATCATGGGAACTCTGCGCAATGTGCAGAGTGACCAAGAGCCTCTGATCAGTATTTGCACAGCATTACCACCACATACTAAGTTGGCTGTTTTACATTTCTGCACATTTGACACATTCCAGACCACAACAGCTGTGGTGGCAGCAATGCCACAGACTACATTTTCTTGGGAGCTCACGTGGGTACAATAGGCATTCCTGTCGAGCATCAAGCAGTTTATTAATTTGCTATTAGATGAGGAATTCATTTTTCCAATAAAGCAGCAGAGGAATTATAAATATTTGAATTCTGTTAGTTTTCAGACTATATGTGATATATCTTTTACCATATTAAATCTGTAAGTGAATGGGAGACAGTAGCAGAAGACTACAGCAGATTATAATCATGTCAGATAAATACAGGAAACTGAGGCCAAAGTAGGCTCATACTCAGCAAAACTGAACAGTTAAAGATTGGAAACCTGTCTGACAAATCTCAATTTCTGTGATATGCAGATGGTTTGTACAAAATTTGGCAACATGCACAGGGTCTGCAAGCAGGCCCGACAATACCATTAGGCAGCCTTAGGCAGCTGCCTAGGGCGCTAAGCTCTGGGGGGCGCCACTGGTGTCTGACACTATCCTGTAATGCTGCACAGCTTCAGATCCACAGGGAGTGGGGGGAGTGAACGCCACACACTGCCAACTGTTCTGTCCCTCCTCTCAGCTCCATTCTCAGCTCCTGTCCCTCCTCTCGGCTGTTTTGTCCCTCTTCTCACTTACATTCTTCCCCTCCCCCCTCACTGCCTGTCAGGCATGATGTCATCCTCACATCCCGACAGTGTCAGTGAGGAGCCTGGCAGTGAGGAGAAGGAGGAGCAGCTGCCTGCCTGAAGAAAATTCTAGGTGGGTAAACAATGGTGTGCTGGGTGGGGGGAATGTGCAGTGTGATAGAGGGGAAAGAATGTGAATAAGGAGTGGGGCAGTATGAAGCTGGAGGACACTGTGATTGAGGTGAAAGAGTATGAAGCAGGAGGGGGGTAAAGCTGGAGCACACTGTGATGGAGGTGAAGGAGTGTGAAGCAGGAGGGGGGGGGGTGTGAAGCAGGGGGACACTATGAAGGAGGTGAAAGAGAATGAATCAGGAAGGGGACAGTGCGATGTAGGGTTGGGACAGTGTGATGCAGGGAGGAAAGTGTGATGCAGGGGGGAACAGTGTGAAGCGGGGGGGCAGTGTGATACAGGGGGAGCAGTGTGATGCAGGGGGGAACAGTGTGATGCAGAGGTGAGCAGTGTGATACAGGGGGAGCAGTGTGATGCAGGGGGGACAGTCGTGTGATGCAGGGGGAGCAGTGTGGTGAAGGGGAGCAATGTAATCAAGGGACATGTTAGGACTGTCTATTCAGATGACTTGTCATTACCATTTGGACCAATAAAGGAAAGAAGATGCCCATTCTTTTTAACAAATGCATACTGCAGTGGAGTTTTTACAATATATATTTTTATCTTTTTCCAGCTGTTAGTTTTTTATATGCGCAATTAGGTCATATGTAGGTGCACCTACTGTACCAATTTTATGTGGTTTATATAGTGGTTTATTCCATTTTTAGCACATATATTTGTGCATGTGATAACTGTTAATTATCAATAAATGTATTCTCTTTTAACCCTCTTCAGTGCATTATCTCTTTTGAGTGAGTGTGATGAGCATTGCAATATGTTTGGTTTTATTATCGTAGCTTGAAACTCTGCCTAGGGCACAGAGAAAGCTTGCACTGGCCCTCTCTGCAGCATGCGGCCTGCCTGCCTTGTTTGAATGGTGCAGGTTGTTGGTGGTGTAGTGGTGTGGGGTATGTTTTCTTGGCACACATTAGGGGGTAAATGTATTAACCTCCGGATTCTTGAACTCCCCTTTACAAGGCAGCGCCGCTTTAAATTTAAGCGCTGAAGACGCCGAACTCGCGGGAGTTCAAGAATCCGGAGGTTAATACATTTACCTCTAGGTTTCTTAATACCAATTGAGCATTGTTTAAATGCTACAGCCTACTGTGTATTACTGCTAATCATGTGCATTTCTTTATGGCCACAGTCATCTCATCTTCTAATGGCTTCTTCAAGCACAAAAAAACACCATAACACAAAGCACATGTCAACGTGACAATAAGTTCAGTGTACTCCAATGTCCTCCACAATCATCAGATCTCAATCCAGTAGAGCACCTTTGAGATGTGGTGGAATGAGAGATTAGCAGCATGAATGTACTACCATGTCAACACGGATCATAATCACTAAGGAATGTTACCAGTACAACTAAGTGATGCTATCATGTCAATATGGACCAGAATCACTAATAAATGTTGTTAGATCCATGCCATGAAGAATTCAGGCTGTTCTGGGAGCAAAGGGGTGTCCTACCCAGTTATATAAAGATGTAGCTAATAAAGTGACTACTGAGGTAATATGATATTGGAGTACTTGACTTATGCTACTGGAGTGATCTTTGCTTTGAAGAGGAGTTATGCTGGATCGAAAGAGTTTATGAGATAATCATTGAATTATTTTCTATCTGGTTTGCATACATTTAAATCATGCACAGTGGTGTTTTTCAAGATAAGCTACACTACAAATATACTGCCTTCTTGGTCTGCTATTTCTGTAAATGATTCACATTTGTTGACTTCATACAAATACAAAGAAGGCTGCTAATCTATGTTTGTTGACAAAAAAGAACTTGAATAATATGGAAATGTATATTTCACTATAGATATACATACACACACACTGGTTTCTTGACTGTTACAGATGTGACCTTGCAACCATGAAAATTAATATTAGCTTATACTTTCTGCAATCACGTTTTTCATTTCTTTATCAATGTGCTGAAACAAGGGAAAAAGTCAATAGATAGGTGACTACATTATATATTTAAATGTAATGTCTCTGGATTTTACTTGTTTAAACAACTTCTGCTGTATAGCCACAGAACAATAACTGTCCCTAACTGTATCAAGAGCACATCATCTGCTATCTGTGAAAAGGTAAACACAGAGAAGGATCAATCAGGCAGGTCCTGGAGCTCCAAGGAATGTAATTTCTGCCTTTAAATACCAACTCAAGAGAACAGCAAAAAGGCATTCACTACCCAGTGATAGCTGAAGTCAGGCTGGCGTTGAGGCCCTGGTCTCTGCCCTGACATAAAAGGGACAGTCAGTCCCTGGATTACTGCCCTTCCCTTGATTGACCTCTCCAGGTCTTGGGGAGCTGCGTGTTCACCAAATGCGGAGTGAGAGTGACTCAGCATCACTGCCTTACTGGTAGCCTCAAAAGCGAGAGGGGGAGCAGCTTGGATGGATAGACAGTAGTCCCTGTGAGTGGCTAGGATACTGGTGAGGTGTTTTCATTATATCCTGTATGTTGTCTGTGCTAGACTGTAGCGTTATCTGTTGCGCATTATTATTTAACATGTTTAATGCTGTTTGGTGCTACCATTTTGTTAAATAAACTTATTTATTTTATTTTGGATATTTGTGTTAGGAACCCCTCCAGCCGGCACAACACAACCCGGAATCTACTCTGCCAGTCAGGTGTTCACTGGAGCCCCTGATGGTGGGGACAGACTGGGCCGCAGACTGACAGAGGGTTGTGAAGTGCGTACCAGCTGGGGAGAACCCAGGCAAGAGGAGTCAGGTCCACGCAGAGGTCAAGGGCCGGCAGCAGACAACGGTATCGATGAACAAGCTGAGGTCAGGGGTCACAGACAAATAGCAGAACGGGTAAACAGGCCAAAGATCAGGGTCACAGGAAACACGAGCAAGGTCCAAATCAAAGCCAAGGGTCATACACGGGGAGTCAAATAGAGATATCAGGATACAGGACAGGAACTAGTAGGTTAGCAGACTGGAACACAGAAGCTATAACCGGCAATGAGGCAGCAGACCTCATTGCCTTAAATACCAATGGCCACCAATCAGAGCCTAGCTCTGAATTAGACACAGCCCCCAGCATAATTAATAGGCTGCATTAATTAGCCCACAGGCTAGAACATATGGTAAGCGCTGCGCCCGGCTTCCTCTCATTGCCGGGACGCAGCGCCAAAGCGTCTTCTCGTTGCCCCGGCAACGGCCGGGTCAGGGCCGAAGTTACGTCCCGGTCGCCATAGCGACGGCCGGGACGCAGGTGAGTGAGTCGCGGCGGCTGGGCACTGCTGCGGCTCGTAACAGTACCCCCCCCTTGAGGAGGGGTCGAGGGACCCCGACATCCAGGTTTTCTTGGGAACCTCCTGAAGAATTCCTTCAATTGTTTAGGGGCATGGAGTTGTCTTCGCGGAACCCAAGATCACTCTTCTAACCCGCGGTTCCTCCACTGCACCAGGAAGTGCACCTGTCCTTGCACTTTTTTGGAATCTAAAATCCTTTGAACCACATATCTTAGTGGCTTACTCGAACTTCCCCCAGGCACAGTTGAGGATTAGCTAGGATACAATACCGGCTTCAACAATGAACAATGAAATGTGTTCGGAATTTTTAGTGAGCTAGGAATCTTCAATCTAAAAGCTACCGGATTTATCTGTTTGGTAATCATGAACGGCCCAATAAATTTAGGCCCTAGTTTTTTACAAGGCTGTCTGAGCCTAAGATTTCTAGTTGATAGCCATACTTTCTGGCCCACTTTGAATGGGCAGGTGGTACGGTGGCGATCCGAAAATTTTTTGGCCGACAATGAGGATTTTTTCAAGGAGGACTGAACTTTCCCCCAAATTACTTTCAGATCAGCAGCTGTGGAATGAATCTCCGGAATACCAGCAGATTTGAGAGAGTACAGAGATCTAGACCTGGGATGGAAACCGAAGTTACAGTAGAACGGGGAAGTTTGAGTAGATGAGTGAGATGAGTTATTGTAGGCAAACTCTGCCCAAGGCAGCAAAGATGACCAGTTGTCATGGAATTCTGAGGAATAACATCGGAGGAACTGTTCAAGTGCTTGGTTAACCCTTTCAGTTTGCCCGTTAGACTGAGGGTGGTATGCAGATGACAGACTGATCCGGATTCCGAGGAGGGTGCAGAAGGATTTCCAGAATTGTGCTATGAATTGTGAACCACGATCAGAAACAATATCGGAAGGAAGTCCATGGAGCCGGAAAACATGTTGTATGAAGAGAATGGCCAGATCTCGAGCTGTAGGAAGCCTGGTTAATGGGATGAAATGTGCCATTTTACTGAAACGGTCCACCACAACCCAAATAGTATTATGTCCTGCAGAAGGTGGCAAATCAACAATAAAATCCATGGACAAATGTGTCCAAGGTTTTGCAGGAATGGGCAATGGAAGCAATTGACCCACCGGGCGAGTCCTGGGGACTTTGTTCCTGGCACAAATTTCACACGAGAGGACATGACTTTTGACGTCAGCGGACAAGGATGGCCACCAGACCGTATGGGAAAGGATCTCCAGCGTCTTATAAACTCCAGGGTGTCCAGCAGACCTACTATTATGCGCCTCTGCAAGAACCGCCTTCCTTAGATGGACTGGAACAAAAAGACGTTGTTCCGGAGTAGTATCAGGGGCTAATTTCTGGAATCTCTGAAGTGTGATACTCAGATCTTGGGTTAATCCAACATGGATTATGGAAGGAGGAATAATAGGCTCTGGGTTCGAAACTGGAACGTGGTGTGCCAAGAAACTTCTGGACAGAGCATCTGCCCGGACATTTTTGGAACCCGGTCGATAGGTAATCAGGAAATTGAACCGGGTAAAGAATAACGACCAACGGGCCTGTCTGGGATTTAGACGTTTGGCCGATTGTATATATTGCAAGTTCTTGTGGTCGGTAATGACAGAGATCTGATGTGGAGCACCCTCCAGCCAATGTCGCCACTCCTCAAAGGCCCATTTGATTGCCAACAGTTCCCTATTCCCGACATCATAGTTGGCTTCTGCTGAAGAAAACTGACGGGAGAAATAGGCACACGGGTGTAGACGATTAGTATGAGGGTCCTTCTGTGATAGTATAGCCCCAGCACCGACGTCAGAGGCGTCGACCTCAAGAACAAATGATTTAGCTGGATCCCGGTGTCTAAGGACCTGAGCGGAGACAAAGGCTTTTTTCAGGCTTTCGAATGAGGCTACTGCTTGAGGCGACCAATTAGTTGGATCCATTCCTTTACGGGTTAGGGCGACAATGGGAGCCACGATGTCTGCAAAACCTGGAATCAACCTTCTATAATAATTGGAGAAGCCCAGAAACCTCTGCACCGCCTTAAGGTTGTTTGGTTGCACCCAATCTAGAATAGCCTGAACCTTAGTTGGATCCATGGAGAATCCCTCAGAAGAGATTATGTAACCTAAAAAGGATACTTTCTGCACCTCGAACTCACACTTTTCTAGTTTGGCGTAAAGGTGGTTCTCTTGCAGTCTTCGTAGAACTTGTTTAACGTGATTCTGATGTACAGACAGCGATCTGGAATAGATGAGGATATCATCTAAATAGACGACCACGAAACTACCAAGAAAGTCCCGAAGAACCTCATTGATTAAGTCCTGGAATACTGCTGGTGCATTGCTAAGACCGAACGGCATAACCAAGTATTCATAATGGCCAGAGTGCGTGTTGAATGCCGTCTTCCACTCGTCTCCCTCCTTGATACGGATGAGGTTATACGCTCCACGAAGATCGATTTTTGAGAAGACAGTAGCACCTCTCAGCTGATCAAATAATACGGAGATGAGCGGAAGGGGATAGGTATTCTTGATTGCAATAAGATTCAATCCCCGGTAATCAATACAGGGTCTTAGTCCTCCGTCCTTTTTGGATACAAAGAAGCATCCTGCTCCTACGGGAGATTTAGATGGCCTGATGAAGCCCTTCTCCAGATTTTCTTCAATGTATTCCTGCATGGACTTGGTCTCCGGACCAGAGAGAGAGTACAGGCGACCCTTAGGCAACTTGGAACCAGGACGAAGCTCGATGGCACAGTCAAAGTCACGGTGAGGTGGTAAGGTGTCAGCAGCTTTCTTGGAGAACACATCCCAGAACTCATGATATTGTGAGGGAAGCTGCTCCGGAATAGACTGAATCACCCGCAGGGGCAGTGACAAGCAGGACTGTGTACAGTAAGAGCTCCACTGGACAATTTCTCCTTTTACCCAGTCCATGACAGGGTTATGACGGGAAAGCCATGGGTGGCCCAAGATCAAGGGAACTGATGAACAATCGATAAGAAGGAAGGTTATTGACTCTGAATGGAGAGCTCCGATTTTTAATTGTAGTGGCGAGGTCTCCCAGGAAATCTTGCCACCAGGCAACGGACCTCCATCTAAGCCACAGACAGTAATAGCGGACTTGAGTTTTACCATCGGAATATTGGCAGCGCGGGCGAACCCGATGTCCAGGAAGTTGCCTGCAGCTCTACTATCAACGAAGGCAGACAGGTCCATTGAACGAGCACTGAACATGAGCTGTGCAGGGATCAATACGGCGTTTTTCGGGGAGACAATCTGCAGACCTAGGTGAACTTTCCCCTCGTTCCCTAGGCATGCTCTTTTCCCGGCTTATTCGGGCAGGAACGGGAGAAGTGGCCTTTTGTGCCGCAATAGAGACATAGGCCCTGTGATCTTCTCTTGTCTCTTTCCTCAGGGGAGAGACGATACGCCCCCAATTGCATGGGTTCCTCACCATCCGTGGGAACAGGAATGAAGCCGGATAGAGGTGATGATGTCTCCTTTTTGATTTTTCGCTCTTTAAATCTCCTGTCGATTTTAATGGAGAGGTGCATCAGATCCTCCAGAGGGGTAGAAGATGGGTACTGCACCAAAGAGTCTTTGACCTGTTCCGACAGGCCAAGACGGAACTGACTCCGCAAGGCAGGATCATTCCATCCACTATCAGGTGACCATCTACGGAATTCAGCGCAGTATTCCTCTGCCGAGCGCCGGCCTTGTTTCAAGGCCCGTAGATGAGTTTCAGCGGAGGCAGTACGGTCCGGGTCGTCATATAGTAGACCTAACGCCTCGAAGAAAGCGTCTACTGACTGCATGGCAGGACTGGTCTGCGGCAAGGAAAACGCCCAGGACTGGGGGTCACCCTGTAGAAGGGAAATGATAATCCCGACTCTTTGATGCTCTGACCCGGAGGAGCGGGGTCTCAATCGGAAATAGAGCTTGCAGCTCTCCCTGAAATTCCAAAACAGGGACCTATTTCCAGAGAAGCGATCCGACAAGTTCATCTTAGGTTCACAGACGGAACTTGGAGTGGGTTGTGACACTTTTGCGGCTTCTTCTTGAACAGACAGACGCTCAGCCAATCCCTGGATCATCTGATATAAGGACTCAACATGGGCTGCTAGGGCTTGTGCCGGAGACGGTGAGGATCCACTTGCATCCATTCCAACCTCGTCTCCGTGAGTGAGCCGGTTATAATGTTAGGAACCCCTCCAGCCGGCACAACACAACCCGGAATCTACTCTGCCAGTCAGGTGTTCACTGGAGCCCCTGATGGTGGGGACAGACTGGGCCGCAGACTGACAGAGGGTTGTGAAGTGCGTACCAGCTGGGGAGAACCCAGGCAAGAGGAGTCAGGTCCACGCAGAGGTCAAGGGCCAGCAGCAGACAACGGTATCGATGAACAAGCTGAGGTCAGGGGTCACAGGCAAATAGCAGAACGGGTAAACAGGCCAAAGATCAGGGTCACAGGAAACACGAGCAAGGTCCAAATCAAAGCCAAGGGTCATACACGGGGAGTAAAATAGAGATATCAGGATACAGGACAGGAACTAGCAGGTTAGCAGACTGGAACACAGAAGCTATAACCGGCAATGAGGCAGCAGACCTCATTGCCTTAAATACCAGTGGCCACCAATCAGAGCCTAGCTCTGAATTAGACACAGCCCCCAGCATAATTAATAGGCTGCATTAATTAGCCCACAGGCTAGAACATATGGTGAGCGCTGCGCCCGGCTTCCTCTCATTGCCGGGACGCAGCGCCGAAGCGTCTTCTCGTTGCCCCGGCAACGGCCGGGTCAGGGCCGGAAGTGACGTCCCGGTCGCCATAGCGACGCCCGGGACGCAGGTGAGTGAGTCGCGGCTCGTAACAATTTGCCTGGGTGATTTTGAACCTTGAATAGGTACCAGCTGTGCGGCGCAGAGGGTTCCAGTAAACCCGGTATCTACACATTTTTGGTGGCAAGCAGTGGGATCACCCAGTTCCGGTTAGGCAAGCCAGGTAGAGTTGCAGGGAATCATACACTAGGTGTGGTCCAGGGCTCTGCGAATATCCGAAACACCACCACTGCACACTACAGTCTGTGGCATAGTTGCTTGGGTGTCAGTAACCAGTAGTTGGGAGCTGCAAAAGAATCCAATAACGACAAGGGTACTGGCTCAGGGTCAGGGGTGTTCACCCTTCGGCATTACAGAATAGTGGGCTGTGTCCCACAAGGAGGATCACAGAAAGGTGCTCCAGTGTTAGGCTAGGATTACGGTCCACCTAAATGCGAGATAAGTGTGGCACAAGAGAATTGTACCAGCTGGAGTAGGGTCCGCATGCCCTCTCAGAGGTACTAAGTGAAGTGAAAGTAGAACAGAACCCTGCCTCAGATACAGCTCAAGGCCCGGAAGCCCTTGGAGCAGAGTGCATGGTAGTGGGTCCAAGCCCCACTGTGTATGAGAGTGGGTAGGAGCCCCACTGAGGTAAAGTAATGGGTCCATACACCCAGCCAGCAGTGTGAGATTTTGGGCCAAGGCCTTGAGATTTGGGAGCAAGTAGTGGGTCTTAGCCTCACAGAATACTCAGTGGTGGGTCATAACCCCACTGCAAGTAGAGTGGGACCCCAGCCCCACGGAGTACGCTGCAGTGGGTCGTAGCCCAACTGCGAGTAGAGTGGATCCTAGCCCCACAACAATTAGAGTGGGTATCAGGCCACCATAAAGATGGCCCTTAAGAAGGGAAGAAAGGGCCATAGCAGTAACAGCAAAAGGACCAACATAGATGGGGGCACCCCATTATACCACCAGGACCCAGAGCTGTTGTTGTCCCGCAGAGATAAATGGGTCCGTTCATCCTGGGAGCACCTCTACATGATCTGGAATGAGGGCAGCAGCTGGAAAGGAGTTGACAAGCAGGAAAAGTTGGGAATTCTGTTTGAAGTATTTGTGCAATATCAAGCAGAGGTCAGAGCCCGACAGATGGTGATATTGCCTGAGTGGAAGAAGGCACTGGAGTGGACAGCACATAAGATGTTACAATTGTGCCAAGAGATTTGAGCGCTTAATTCAGCGATTTCAAGTCAGCAGGGAATGGACGCTAAAAAAAGTGCAAAGTTTGCAGGGCCAATACCATGGGGATCTGGGAAAACTTTTCCTATACTTTTCCATATGCAGAATAAACAAATGAGGATATATTGGCTGAGTGTGAGCCTGAGAGAGCACTAGCACAGCAAGAATCACCAGCCCCACAACCTTTGGAGCACTATTAAAGTAATTCTATCGTTTTCAAATAAGCATTGCATAGGCAATTGTATTGTGTATCCAACGCACAAAGTGATTTATTTTAGCAGATGCAAAGTGTACCAGTTCAATACATGATTATAATATAATACAGTACAGTACAGCCAATACTAAAAGATACATACATACCGCTGCGCCTCCACGGGTACCGGTGGACAGTAGTTCACCCTTGAATACTGTGGTCAGAAAATGACTGAAGCTAGTGGGAGCGCAGCTATGATATATATACATTAAGTGTTACAGAGTGAACAATGCGGATGATGTGGCTTGCTTCTATAGGTCCAGACTTCGGGTGGGTCCAGGGTAAACAGGGTAGTAGGGTAGTTGAAAGTAAAGAATCCAAAGGTGGGGGTCATCTCTCCAGGGGATGTGCTCCTTTGTTCCTGCCAAGACTCCAGTTACAACTAGTCTATTAGCATTTTATAGTCAGCATCATCAAAGGTTTATTCCCTAACATCAATAACTAGAGTATGCAAGGTGCGATCTCTTCGCCTAATGCACCGGACAGCTGCTGATGAATAGGGGATTAGAATGATATCAGACATGACACATTTCCTATACCCTGAACCTTAAATAACACTGAGGTGTACAAATAATCATAATATATAAACTAATAATAAACTAAATACTATCTGCTCATAAATCACTGTAGAATGAATTCAATATGATTATGAACTATATAAATAACTAAATGTTGTAATGCGAGTGTGTACGTGCGTATTTTACCATGCGATCGCAGTATGCCACGTGTAGACTGAGTGCAATCGACCAATAAAACAATATTAACCAATATACTTTCGTTCATCCAATTATACAACTTCGACAGCATCCCAATCTAGCTGCAAATCTGGGGACCCAGGACCCCTTACCAGAGGCCTGCAATGGACCATCCACTCTGGTTTTCTGCTGGGAGGAAAAGTCTGGGTCCAATAAGGATTCACACTACCCCGATGCGCCAGAGGCGAGGGAAGTAGTGCAACACATAGATGTGGAAGAGGGAGGGAAGATGCACTCCAACATACAAACAGGGACACCCACAAGGGGTTTGGGTGAGGGACAGAGTATTCCCCAGCAGCAAAGAATTAATGGAGCCCCCACTGGGCAGTTGTCACTTGAGTGTTTGGGGGAGTAGGGGTTCTGAGTGATGCTCGGCAATAGTCCACAGAGAGATAATAGAATATTTGCGGCAGCACACTTGGAGAGATGATAGCGATAATCTGCAGTAGTGACCACTAACGAGCGGTGCAGGTAATAGGTGATTTGCAGCAGCACCCTTGGAGAGATGGTAGCGATGATCTCCAGTAGTTACCACTAATGAGTGGAGCAGGTAATATGTGATTTGCAGTAACACGCTTGGAGAGATGGTAGTGATGATCTGCAGTAGTTACCACTAACAAGTGGAGCAGGTATTAGGTGATTTGCAGCAGCGCACTAGGAGAGAAGGTAGCGATGATCTGCATTAGTTACCATTAATGTTTGGAGCAGGTAATAGGTGATTTGCAGCAGCACACTTGGAGAAATGGTAGCGATGTACCTCGTTTCTCACAAACTGTGGACAATAAAAACATATACTTTTTCTAGCCCTCTGGTTCCCCATATTTGTCAATCATATTTAAACTTGAATATATATATTCTATTCGTTAGACGTTAAAATGTCTGACAGCATGGTTTTCTTATCTTGCAGACTAGTCCATTGTTTCATCCTAGCAAAAGAATTATTGTCCACCAATCCTGAATGAATGTACATCACACCAGGAGGTCTCTTGCCTTTGCTTAGGTAGGTCCTGGAGCTCCAAGGAAGGTCATTTCTGCCTTTAAATACCTAATCCAGAGAACAGCAAATAGGCCCTCACTACACAGTGATAGCTGAAGTCATGCTGGCGATGCGGCCCCGGTCTCTACCCTGACGAAAAAGGGACAATCGGTCCCTGGAGTACTGCCCTTGCCTTGATCGACCTCTCCAGGTCTTGGAGAGCTGTGTGTTCGCCAAAAGCGGAGTGACAGTGATTCAGCATCACTACCTTGCTGGTAGTCTCAAAGGAGAGAATGGGAGCACCTTGGATGGATAGACAGTAATCCCTGAGAGTGGCTAGGATACTGGTGAGATGTTTTCATTATATGCTGTATGTTGTGTCGAAGTAATAATTAACAAAAACCCTATATTACCAATAAGTTCAATAGAATGAACCAATGAACTTGAATTTGCTTCTGTGCTTTAAGAAAACGGAAAAATACAGAATTGCATAGCAAGAGACATGTTTTTTGTAAATTTCCATTATTGCAAAATTCATGAACAAACCAACAGGTTAGATAATTGTCATGTGATTGTATTTCACAATATCGCCGGATATGGCCAAAGATATGACCGTCCAATAGAACATGTTACTATAATGATAGAGTGCCAGCAGTGACGTAAGCTGGGAAGGTGTGTTTTAAAACTTATTCTATAAAATAATAAGTTAATCAAATATAAGGTGTCAATTGGCATTTGAGACCCTGGGTGTATTTCTGCTTCGTCCAGTATGGCTGTATCTATGTAAAATATCATTTTAATAATAAACTATAGAAATATTATATTTTGGAAACCTGCTCATCTCATTTATTATTTAAAGAGACGGAAAGAGAATATCTTATACAGATGTCTGTGACAGAATGTAGCATTATCTATTGCAGGTTATTATTTGACATGTTTATTGCTGTTTGGTGCTACCATTTTGTTAAATAAACTAATTACTTTAATTTTGGGTTTTTGCCTGGGTGATTTTGAACCTTGAATAGGTACCAGCTGTGAGGCGCAGAGGGTTCCAATAAACTCGGTATCTTCACAATCAATTTTGCAGACCTGATGTTTGCAATTCTACTTCACTCTTATCTGCAAAAAAGTTCAGGTTCTATCAAATGCGAGTGGATCTCCTGTCCACAGCCCTATTTGGATCATTCCACAAGTTTTCAATGTGATTGAGGTCTACACTATAACTGTGACATCTTTGGAGGGATGTCTTGATCTTGGCAATATTGCAGTTGTGCCATATTTTCTCTTCTTTATGATGATAGCCTTTTCAATTCTATGGTACATGTAATGCATTTGAAATTATTTTATACATCTCCCCTAATTGGTACATTTCAACCAGAGCTGGATTAAGGTTCTGGGGGAGAAAGGGGGGGGGGGGGGCAGAGCACGTCAGAGGGGCCCCAATGGTGTATTATAGTTATAATTTTAGCCAAATTTTAGACAAATATACAGGCAATACTGTGCACACTACGGTAAAGTGCACGCAGCTCTGTCTTCACGACTAGTACAGTGTGAAGAGGGACATACCTCCCAACTGCTCTTGCAGTCAGACCAAATGCTGACTAAATGAGACAGTTGTCCAAATTCGGGACAGACCCACCAGATTCAGGACAGTTGGCACACCGTCCTCCTCAATTGCACCCATGTTTCATAATTAGGCCTCCCTCTAGGCCCAACATTGAAATAATAGAATTCTCATTTGATAAATAAATCTATTCCCTTCCAACCAAACCTGACATTAAATTAATAGCGTACAGATTTAATAAATAAAACAATTTCCCACAGACCAAACAGCCCCTCCCCCACAAAAAATAGTATGTAATGACCACTCCAGCCATCATGTAATGTTGCCATCTAGTGTAAAACAAGAAAGGCAGAAATGCTGCTTATATTGAATAGCTTTCACAATTTGCATTTATTTATGTATAATATTTGGGAGAAAAAATGAATTTGTTGTCAAAATATGAATTAACTTATTTAATAGAATTTTTTGCAGAGTCTCTCTTTTGGCCACATCTGGAATGCACATTCCTCCAAGGGAGGCTTGATGGAGGATCTGAAAATTGGTTCTTGTAGCTGGCCAAAAGCAGAATAAATTCAGACATCATCTCAACTATTTGAGTATACATCCTTACCAAGGAATTTGAAATTCTCACTAGTATATGCTGGGAAACATATATATTGTGCTTAACCTTTCTCATTTGATTACATATGTTGCACATTTGTTCTCTTTGTTTGACATAAAATTAGCTTGTAGATTATGGAATACTTTCAGAGTGACATATACATTTTGGAGGATAGGGAGTTGGCTCAGGTTGTGTGTCTTCCATAGATGCAGTTTTTTAAAAATGAAGAATGACTTTATTCTGGAGCAATGGTGAGGAGTGCTGCATATCAGCTACATCTTGGGCTTGAAAATGGAGTTGTGATGGTCCTGAAATGAGAAACATTTGTGCAAATGTATGATTACGGTGGACTTGATGTCTCCTATTCATGCATATTGTTCTGGAACGCTGGAAAGCTTAAATAAGTGTCAGTCTTCAAGCCATAGTTGAGGAATAACTGAGCACCTTACCCAATCCCTCATACTTCTTCAGGTTAAGTAAATGGGGATTGCTCTGTATGAAGTTATTAATGTCTTTCTACCTCAGTATAGGCCCATCCTCTGCCTGTATGATGCTGCAAATGGCATTGCATCATAGCAGAGGCTGGCATCATGATGAAGCAAATAGTGCACTTGTTGATTGTAATTGCAATTGAGGATCACCTGGAGGGAAGGCCCTATCAATCAGTATTGTTAAGTACATTATTTTGTGACTTTCTTTGTGCAGGTGGAACTTTGTAGATGACATGAGGTACGTACAAAGCATAAATGTTTTTTTTGTTTTCTTTTGTGAGACTCACCTGCTACTTCGCCATCTTTCTCTTGTTGTTGGGTAGCTTTGGGCAGCGGGACCTATAGATGGAGACATGGGATAATGTATACATTATTTAATGCAGCCTTTTTTCCATAACACTGTTGTGAAGTCAAAATGTCTTCCTACAATTTTCTAAACGGTGCCTTACTATGGCATTAGTGTTTACAACTGCACCCATTCCTGCCCACATTTGTCTTTTGTAGATCACAGAAGTTTTAGTAGCTTGGCTTCACAGAATAACAGGCACAATGTCAGTGATGATTCGACAGTTCTAGTCAAAGGTGAACATGGCATTGCTCCCAAACTTTGTCTTGTCTGGGATGACAGTCTTCTGACTCACTAATTCCCCCCCCCCTTTCTCTTCCCTCCTCCTCTACCTACTGTGATCACCATATCTCAACCTCCTCCTCACTCTTCCTAAGCACCTTACCCCATCTCATTCCACTAGCCATCTTCCAAACTAACACACAAAAGACATACAAAACACTAAACACTTAGAAATCAAAAACAATAGAAACAAACAACCCTCACATATAAATAAAACACTGAACAATGATGGTAAAAAACACAAAGAAAAATAACTTGAACAAAAATGAAGTAGACTACACAAAGGCACAATACTATTCACTCTGTAATCAAAATTCACTCATTAAATCACAGTTGAAACACAATATACCAGCCAACTCATTTCCGTTGTTCCTGCCACTAACTCCTGAAACCTCTATCAACTAATCATAGGCAATAGAGTATAATTTACAAATGCATAATCCAAAAGGATTTAGGTCAACTTTAATTAGTAAAAATAAATGATTATTGCAACTTTAATATTTTCCCTTTTTCACCTACACAGTTGCTACAGACAAGGATATCCCTCTTTCACGACAAAAGGAGATGGCCCAATGATTCCTGGATGGCATCCATTGTGAATTGCTGGCATGCGGGATTGTGTGGATCATCGCATACAATATGTTGACTTGTTTAAGGATTGTGACTTTCACAGATAATTGTTAATGGACAAGAGATAGACTACCAATACATATATAATAATATATAAGGTAATAATAGTTATTTTACAAATAAACTCAGATATTTCAATTCAGAAAAACAGCATATGCTGCACTTCACATTATTTAGGCACATATACGTTCAAGGTTCATTTAGGTATAAGTATAACATCCAAAGTCAACTTTGATACCTGCAACATTAAGACTTTACATAACAAAAACATACTGGATGATGCAACAGTGTTATATATAACTCCCTCTTTGATGTTTTTATTCATATCTCCCGGTGGCTGAACGTGTGGCCTGGCACTAGGACCCAAAGGAGACTCACAAGGTATGTTTGCAGTAAGTGCAGTAATAGACCCAGAAATATGAAAAGGGAGTAAATCCTACCGTTTTCTAAATTTCTGCTAATAGCGCAAGCTGAATGTGGATGCATGATTTTTCCCCACAGCTATATCTCCAGTTTGCAATGAAGAGAAACAGAGGGGCAGAATTGGGTTTATGGCAAAGTACTTAAATACTAGTTAAGATGCCCCCCTTGCCTTTCCATTAGAGATAGGGGTCAACATATAGAATAAAAAATTAAGTAAAGCTAATACTGTCAGTGCAGGAATTTCTGACAGTAATTGAACGCTAACAATGTGAGACTCACATGTCGGCATTACTGGCCATGCGATTTTCCTGTTGGTAGCACTGGAAGAGGTAATAGGTGGGTGTTGAAAAACAGTAATAAGAAGACACATTATATTTTGGGTTTGCAGTTAATAGTGCTTTAGATTCACATTGACAAAGCCTCCCTGTACTTAATAAGCATTACCACAGAACATTGTATTTTACCTAGCAGTAACATTTCTGGATTGAAATTGACACAAACAAAGCGAACTCTTGTCAGAAAGTTTATGTGCATAGGTTCATTTACTTTCGGCTATTATTTTTATTTTTGGTCTAGCATGATCCAAGTACATTAAATATGATTTAAGAAGATTTGTTAAATGTGTATAATTAGCACACGTGTGTATGAGGCATAAGGGTCAATAGAGTGTCATTGTAACAGATTGAATCAGTTCCTACAAACAGAGGTAAATGTATGTCCTGGTATTCAATGATCTACAGCACAAGGACATACATTTACTCCTTGCCTATATCCAGATTGCTGTGACCGGAACCATTAAAGATTGACACTAGTGCCTGTTCAAAAACCAGGAACTAATGTATGTAGTCCCCAGCTGATAGATCACTACTACACAGCATTGAAAATGGCACATCATGTATATAGTGCAGTCAGTCCTCTTCCATTTCCACTGTAAACCCAATCACATATTTACCATGATGTCCATAATGGAGTTAAAGCCATTAGATTACGCAGAACTAAAGAGATCTCTACACTTTGTCTTATCTGTCATCTAAACTTATTCCATTATACATGTGTTTTTTCAATGAACAGCAGAAGATTTTTTTTTTCTGAAACAGTGCAACTCAGCCTAACCTAATTTGCAGAAAGGAGCTAAACTAGCACTACCCACTTAATACTAGAGATGAGCAGGCTCGGATATCTGAAATCCGAGCCCACCCGAATGTTGCCGATCCGAGCCGGATCCGAGACAGATCCGGGTATTCCCGCCAACGACAAAACTGAAACCGAGGCTCTGAGTCATAATCCCGCTGTCGGATCTCGCGATACTCGTATTCTATAAATTTCCCGCTAGCCGCCGCCATCTTCACTCGGGCATTGATCAGGGTAGAGGGAGGTTGTGTTAGGTGGTCCTCTGTCCTGCTATATATCGTGCTGTGCTGTGCTGTGTTCTGCTCAGTCCAGTGGTGCTGTGTCCTGTGCTCTGTCCTTCTTAGTTCAGTGGTGCTGCTGGGTCCTGTGCTGTGTCCTGTTCAGTCCAGTGGTGCTGTGTCCTGTGCTCTGTCCTTCTAAGGGCATTGTTATTTCCCCATTATTCCCAAGTTATAAATTTTTTTAAAACAAGTTATAAAAAAAATAATAAAAAAAAATTGTAAAAAAAATAAATAAAAAAAAAATATCCAAAAACAATCCTGCAGTATAAGTCCATTGGTACTGCAATATTACAAAGTTCAATGATTCTGCAGTATAAGTCCATTGGTACTGCTATATTACAAAGTTCACTGATTCAGCAGTATAAGTCCAGTGGTACTGCAATATTACAAAGTTCACTGATTCTGCAGTATAAGTCCAGTGGTACTGCAATATTACAAAGTTCACTGATTCTGCAGTATAAGTCCATTGGTACTGCTATATTACAGAGTTCACTGATTCAGCAGTATAATTCCGGTGGTACTGCAATATTACCAAGTTCACACATTCAGCAGTATAAGTCCAGTGGTACTGCTATATTACAAAGTTCACTGATTCAGCAGTATAAGTCCAGTGGTACTCTCCTGTGCCGCATATAATTTTTAAAGGCTTTGCCGAGTGTGTGTGGCTTAGGGGTACGCTCTCTTGTGCTACATATAATGGAAAATAAAAATTTGGAGGATAAAGTAGGTAAAGATCAAGACCCACTTACTCCTAATGCTGAAGCTGCTGCCACTAGTCATGACATAGACGATGAAATGCCATCAACATCGTCTGGCAAGCCCGATGCCCAATCTCCTAGTACAGGGCATGTAAAATCCAAAAAGCCCAAGTTCTCAAAAAGTAGCAAAAAGAGAAACTTAAAATCATCTGAGGAGAAACGTAAAGTTGGCAATATGCCATTTACGACACGTAGTGGCAAGAAACGGCTTAGGCCCTGGCCCGTGTTCATGACTAGTGGTCCAGTTTATAAGTTATAAACACTACACTTGAAAGCTTGAGCCTTTAAATGAAAAAGTCACTCTTCATTGCACGAATATTTGCAACATGGACAGTTTTTGTGTTAACAAAGTCAACAAATAACACTTTGACCTTGTCTGTCTTTCACATACTTGATGGGATCTCAATGATGAATGCTCTGTACCATGGTCGTCTAAAACAAGAGGTATTGACGTGCTTGAACTACTGTAGTGTTTATAAGTTATAAACACTACACTTGAAAGCTTGAGCCTTTAAATGAAAAAGTCACTCTTCATTGCACGAATATTTGCAACAGGGACAGTTTTTTGTTAACAAAGTCAACAAATAACACTTCGACCCTGTCTATCTTTCACATACTTGATGGGATCTCAATGATGAATGCTCTGCACCATGGTCGTCTAAAACAAGAGGTATTGACGTGCTTGAACTACTGTAGTGTTAATAACTTATACCGAACACAGTTTTATTGCCATGCAGCTGATACCATATATAATATGGGATATACCAAGCACAGGCTTATTTTTTCTATGATTTTTTTATGAGTTATGGGTGATAAAAATAAATTATGTTTGATGAAACCTCACATTCTCCTGATTTGTTAAATAGAAATACACAAGCCATTAAAGAGAGCTACCATCATGTAAATAACATTTTCAATTGTTTATACTCCATCTAAAAAAACTAACTGCTCCACCTGTATCGCATTTCAATCATGCTGCCCATAAAATAATAATAAAACATGTATAGGGAATGGGAGGCTGGTGGAATGTGAAATGGGATCTGTTAAACAATCATTATTCATCCATCCTAAATGATGGTGCCTAGTGCAATTTTGATATTTATTTCTAATAATGATGATGTCATAAAATGAACACAGTATCTGGAAACTGGAAATAAATTCCCTGCCAATTAAAATTGACAATACAAACAAAAATGTCCAACATTTGCATGCAAAACATGTTTAAACAGACATGTCAGTGTAGTTTACAGAGCAGTGTGAGCTTAATTTGCAAAGCATATAGTAAGGTTTTCCCTACATTACCAAAATATCAGGCAACAGTATTCCAATCTTCAACTGTCCAGTTTTGGTGAGCCTGTACCCAAAGTTGCCTTAGTTACTTGTTCTTAGCTGACAGGAGTGGAACAGAGTGTGGTCTTCTACTGTAGTCCATCCACTTCAAGGTTTGAAGTGCTATGCATTTAGAGATGCTCTTCTGCATATCACTGTTGTAACACATGGTTATTTCAGTTAACTGTCACTTTCCTGTGAGCTTGAAAGAGTGTGACTATTCTCCTGTGACCTCTCATTAAGGCATTTTCACCTACAGATCTGCCGCTGACTAGTATTTTTTTGCCTTGTGTACCATTCTTTGTGAACTCTAGAGCTGTTGTGCATGAAAATCCTGCCACAAGATTGCCTGATTAGATATTTGTATTAAGAAGTAGGTGAACCACAATCCAAAAATTGGGTTACACTGTTGAAGTACAGAAACACACTAATATCTGACCGAGCCACAATATGTTACACATTTATGCAATATTATAAATCACTATACACAGCAGAGCAAAATAATAGCGAGGAAGTCATCCTGTACTTGCAAATTGCAGCAAAATTTCCATCTGAGAAGTGGTCACACTTGGAAGAACTAATCACTGAAGCTGAGGTCACAAACACTATTACTTCACTAGCCAATGGCCAATCACCTGGCCCCATGGATTTGGACCCAAATATTACAAACTTCTAAATAACCATCTTACCCCGATACTTACTTTGTTATTTAATCATATACTTACCAGCACATAACTTCAATGATGCTAAAATTATTGTTTTGCCTAAACCAGGCTAAGACCCCACACTTGTATTTTCCCACAGACCAATCTCTCTTCTTATGCAAGATTTCAAAATTTTCACCAAAAAATTGGCAAGGAGCTTACAAAATGCCATGTCTTATATGATCTCACCAATCCAATTAGTGATCGTCAAACATAGATAGTTGGTGATGGTGATAAGAGCTGCCATAGCCGCTAATAATGCCACATATTAGATCAAGCCCAGAATAGCTTTATAATCAACCTACATGTTGAAAAGACATTTGATAAAATAGCATGGCACCACATCACCCACCTGATGACGTTTCAACATTTCGGACCAATCTTTAGAAACTTTATACATACTATACACTCCAACCCCTCTGCGCACATGACAGTCAAAAACATTAATTCAAATGTTATCGTTCTCTTGGATACTTGCTAATTGTTTTGAGGCTTAGGCTGATCACATATTAATGCCAGATTCCTTCGTGCTCAGTTTGACTCTCAACAATTGGAAAACATTTAATCTTTCATGTTATTTGTTTAGCACCCGTTCATGATCTCATTATGATCTGTTTTCTCCCTTGTACTTTTCAATGCCAAAATAAAAATATTTAAGGGAAAAAAAACAAGCAGGTAAACTTAACAAAGTGGAGTGAGTGTATAGCAAATGAACAAATGGATATTGGATACTTCCAATAAATAAATTTGTTACAGAAATACTGCAAGCTTTGTAAATTTTCCATTTTTCTAAAGATTATTTGCAAGACATAAATATTCTACTGTAATGGGAAAACACATTAAACATTAGAAATATCTGCTGACATTTTACTTATATAATTATATTAAATCATGTAAGACAGCCTTGGACAATACATACACATATATAAATAACTTATAAGAAACCATAATAAATTGTACTTTGTCATTATATGTTACAATAAATAAAACAACACAAAGAAGTAATGTTTGAAAAAGAATCTCAATTATCAGCAATAACGTGAAGTAATAATTTTCTGTACAAGTTTATCAGTCTTTTATGTCGCATTCATTCTTACAACATAGCTTCAATTCATTTATTTTGAGGTCTGGAATGTTACCTTGGCCATTCCAATATATTGATTATAGTTCTATTTTTAGCCATTTAATTGTATTTGTGGTTGTCCTTACATGATTGTCCTGTTGCATGATCCAATTTCAGCCAACATCCAGTTATCAGAGAGATGACGGTACATTTTGCTTTAGAATACTCTAGTATAAAGAACAGTTCATTATGGGCTTAATGTTTGCCAGGCATTCAGGTCCTGTAGCTGTAATACAACCCCTAATCATCACCCTTCTATCAAAATGCCTGATGCTAGGTATGAGTGGAGATCTGTGGTTTTGGCAAACATGATGGTATGCACTAAGACTTCTAAATCCATTTCCATTTTGTCTGTCCATACGACATTGTTCCAGAAGTCTTGAAATCAGATGCAACTATTCAAATGCCTTACTGCAATGTCTTATTTGGTGAGAAGGGGTTTTCTCCTGGCTACCCTTCCATGTTAGTAATTCTACTGTCTTAATAGAGGTATGTAGATATATGGATGGATGTTTTTGGCTACTTGTGATTACTCAGAGAATCATACTGCCTGAGTTAATTTGCTGGGGAGCTCACTCATGGGAAGATTAACAACTGTGTTAAATTGTCTACGTTTGTAATTAATATTTCACACAGTAGAATGAAATATGTTAAATAATCTGGAAATGGAGTTATAATCCCCTTCCTGAAGGGCAACAACAGTTGCTGAGATCATTGCAGATGTCTTATCTCCTTGGCATAGAATTAGCACAAACTTGAGTGTTAAAGACCTAATTGACAAAGGTTTTGCTTTCCTATAACAATGGTAGCATTTTGTCATCAAATACTGATGTGCATTATATATTGATATGAAAGCATTTACTTTTTCACACATGACTTCTTCAATATACTTTCTTTTCTTTGAATAAATATTGACAGTGTATAATCTGTTGTGGATTAATTGTTAAATAAGATTTATTAAATTGGATGACTTGGCACATACTTGATCATTGTTAATTATGTCCTGATATATAAACATAGATTTAAATAAGGGTGTACGTTTTCACATGAATGTATCTTTAACTATGTGTAATTTGTGCGAAAATAAACATTTTCTAAGGGGCTTTTGAATACTGAAAATTTAAACTTCATTTAAGATGAAAAATAATCTATTTGCTGTTATACCCTCTATATTACATAAAATATAGCCTATTTGGTGTATAATCATTCTTTTTACCATTAATATTCCATTTGCAATGTGTTCATCCAATTATGAGCTAATTAGGTGTACTCAGTTTGGCTTGGTCATGCAACTTTTTAACAACACAGGAATGATTCATCAAGGTCTGTTATGGTTTAACACGGCCATCCTGGCCATAAGTCCCATTAACTTTAATGGAAAAGCATTGGAGAGGTTATATATGGCATGAAAATGTACTCATTTTACAATTACAATTTCAAATTACATCTTCATATCCTTTTGATTTACAATCTCATGATTATTCTATCTAAATTATATATGAATCTACTTTTCTTTTCTTGCTAACTTCATAAACACTATTATCTGCTATTTCTCGTGTTGCACAAGGAAACATAGAAATATAGAAAAATAAAATTTGATGGAAGAAAGAAATATACAGGTCTGCCATTGTTTAGTGTATTTTCAGGGTTTTTATGACGTTGGTGGATTTTAATTAATCTAAAATATTTTTTTTGCTTTGGGTGTTTTTTCCTTAATATTCATTAAATTCTTACCATCTCATATTTCCTTTTCTCTATTTTTCTAGCATAGCAATTAGTTTCCATAATTTAATTTGGCCAGTTTTAAACTTTTCCACACTAATGTTTTGTGGCTTTAGCGCTCTTTTCTGCTGACCATTAGTATGCCTCATGAGAGAATTTCTTTGTTCTGCAGCTTGAAGCAATTGCTGAATTGATCTGATCCATATGATCCACTGTCCTGAGTCATTATATGAGGAAGCTGATTTCTTCTGTCTCTGTCATGCACTGGACCCAGGTAAGTTCAACAGAAGATACAGCACAAGCCTCTAGTCTGTATAAACTCCATGATCTGGCAAAATGGTGCCAGATATTCATATCTAGTTTGCTTCCTGCTACTTTAATATTTTGTCTCTCTAACTCCAGCATCTTCCTGGAATGTCCAACTCCAGCGTCTTCCTGGTATCTGTTCCAGTTGGTAGTAGTCATAATTTCTAGGGCGAAAATGCTGACACCAATAACAGTGTCACAAAAATCCCAACACATAGAATAATGACAAGTAAGAAATACCTTACGTTAGAAGCAGTGAGAGCCAATAAATCTCCACACCATAAAAAGCTATGTGTAATAAATGCTGACACACATAACATCCCGACAGTGTGATTGCTGACACTGAAATGCCGACAGTCACACTGGCAGCATTAAGGGGCCAATTACTTTAACAAAAATTCTAATACAACTAAAATAAAGCACAACACCCTCTTTATAACCATATCTGTTTATTAAAAAATATCTTCATCTGTTCTTCTAAGCTTGCAATCCAATAATGCTTGTAACCATGTCCAAAACAAACCATAATATTCCCAAAGGTCTTCCAGTTGTACAAACAAAAATTCATTCCATGTCCAGACGTAGTCAAAAAATAATAAAGGACAAAATAAATTAAATTCCAAAAGTCCATGTAAATATCTTTTTTGTCGGTCAAATGACCCCCTTTTGTATCCGAAATGGGTTGAAAAAGATCTTCTTTTCTTCGGTCCAAAGACTCCCTCTTGTATCCAAAATGGGTTGAAAAATCTTCTTGTCTTCAGTCATACAGGATCCTTTAATATTCCTCTGGAACTTGCTTGAAAAAAAACAATAACAAATGAATAGACTGTGCTAGTCTATGGATCAACACTGCAAAGCAGACTGAGGAATAAACAGATGCAAAGGTCTATTTATACTATAGGAGGGGGCCCATGCTGTCATGGGAAATGCCTGTATAGCATAAATATTCTTATGAACTACAAATTCTGCATCTCTGTATTGCTTCTGCATCCAATTGTTAGAAAATGTAAACGTTCCAGTGTGGTTACTATTGGTGTTGGTGTTCAGATGTCATAAGATCTGCAACCAGAAGTTGTTCAGTGGCATTTCAGAGAAAATGAGCATGACACATCACTAGGCTAAATATACACATCAGTGGTTCCCACTCCACAGAAAAATGGGCCCACGGAGGCATAACTACAATATAAGGCTGTAAAAAACAGCTATTATTCTATAAAACTGATTAAAATTCAAAACTAGTATAGTAATGAATACGGATGTGCACCGGCGACTTTTGATGTCTCGTGTTTTGTGTTTTGGATTCGGATTTTCTTGAGGTTTTGGGTTCGGATTTGTTTTGCAAAACAGTTGCCGAAAGGTTTTGGTTCGGATTTAAGGTTTTGGATTCAGATTTTTTTTTGGACTTATTTTCACTCCTACACTATTATTAACCTCAATAACATTCAATAACAATCATTTCCACTAAATTACAGTGTATTCTGAACACCTCACAATATTGTTATTAGTCCAAAACGTTGCAACGAGGTATCTTTCTGGAATGCGTAGTGGAGTGGTCCCCACAATATAATAAGAAAACCATCAACTGGTCTTAATTACACCAAAAATTGTACCTGGACTGCGTACAGGAGTGGTCACCATAATATAATTTAAAAACCCTCAACTGGTCTGAATCGCACCAAAAAATGTACCTGGACTGCGTAGAGGAGTGGTCACCACAATATAATTTAAAAACCCTCAACTGGTCTGAATGGCACCAAAAAATGTACCTGGACTGCGTAGAGGAGTGGTCACCACAAAATAATAAGAAAACCATCAACTGGTCTTAATTACACCAACAATTGTACCTGGACTGCGTATAGTGGTCACTACAATATAATAAGAAAACCATCAACTGGTCTGAATCGCACCAAAAAATGTACCTGGACTGCGTAGAATAGTGGTCACCACAATATAATAAGAAAACCATCAACTGGTCTGAATCGCACCAAAAAATGTACCTAGACTGCGTAGAGGAGTGGTCACCACAATATAATTTAAAAACCCTCAACTGGTCTGAATCGCACCAAAAAATGTACCTGGACTGCGTAGAGGAGTGGTCACCACAATATAATAAGAAAACCATCAACTGGTCTGAATCGCACCAAAAAATGTACCTGGACTGCGTAGAGGAGTGGTCACCACAATATAATAAGAAAACCATCAACTGGTCTTAATTACACCAAAAATTGTACCTGGACTGCATAGAGGAGTGGTCATCACAATATAATAAGAAAACCATCAACTGGTCTTAATTACACCAAAAATTGTACCTGGACTGCGTAGAGGAGTGGTCACCACAATATAATAAGAAAACCATCAACTGGTATGAATCACACCAAAAAATGTACCTGGACTGCGTAGAGGAGTGGTCACCACAATATAATTTAAAAACCCTCTACTGGTCTGAATCGCACCAAAAAATGTACCTGGACTGCGTAGAGGAGTGGTCACCACAATATAATTTAAAAACCCTCAACTGGTCTGAATCGCACCAAAAAATGTACCTGGACTGCGTAGAGGAGTGGTCACCACAATATAATAAGAAAACCATCAACTAGTCTTAATTACACCAAAAATTGTACCTGGACTGCGTAGAGGAGTGGTCACCACAATATAATAAGAAAACCATCAACTGGTCTGAATCGCACCAAAAAATGTACCTGGACTGCGTAGAATAATGGTCACCACAATATAATAAGAAAACCATCAACTGGTCTAAATCGCACCAAAAAATGTACCTGGACTGCGTAGAGGAGTGGTCACCACAATATAATTTAAAAACCCTCAACTGGTTTGAATCGCACCAAAAAATGTACCTGGACTGCGTAGAGGAGTGGTCACCACAATATAATTTAAAAACCCTCAACTGGTCTGAATCGCACCAAAAAATTTACCTGGACTGCGTAGAGGAGTGGTCACCACAATATAATAAGAAAACCATCAACTGGTCTTAATTACACCAAAAATTGTACCTGGACTGCGTAGAGGAGTGGTCACCACAATATAATAAGAAAACCATCAACTGGTCTTAATTACACCAAAAATTGTACCTGGACTGCGTAGAGGAGTGGTCACCACAATAGAATAAGAAAACCATCAACTGGTCTTAATTACACCAAAAATTGTACCTGGACTGCGTAAAGGAGTGGTCACCACAATATAATAAGAAAACCATCAACTGGTCTTAATTACACCAAAAATTGTACCTGGACTGCGTAGAGGAGTGGTCACCACAATATAATAAGAAAACCATCAACTGGTCTTAATTACACCAAAAATTGTACCTGGACTGCGTAGAGGAGTGGTCACCACAATATAATAAGAAAATCATCAACTGGTATGAATCGCACCGAATAATGTACCTGGACTGCGTAAAGGAGTGGTCACCACAATATAAATTAAAAACACTGAACTTGTATGATTCGCACCAATAAATGTATCTGGACTGCGTAGAGGAGTGATCACCACAATATAATAAGAAAACCATCAACTGGTCTTAATTACACCAAAAATTGTACCTGGACTGCGTAGAGGAGTTGTCACCACAATATAATAAGAAAACCATCAACTGGTCTGAATCGCACCAAAAAATGTACCTGGACTGCGTAGAGGAGTGGTCACCACAATATAATTTAAAAACCCTCAACTGGTCTGAATCGCACCAAAAAATGTACCTGGACTGCGTAGAGGAGTGGTCACCACAATATAATTTAAAAACCCTCAACTGGTCTGAATCGCACCAAAAAATTTACCTGGACTGCGTAGAGGAGTGGTCACCACAATATAATAAGAAAACCATCAACTGGTCTTAATTACACCAAAAATTGTACCTGGACTGCGTAGAGGAGTGGTCACCACAATATAATAAGAAAACCATCAACTGGTCTGAATCGCACCAAAAAATGTACCTGGACTGCGTAGAATAATGGTCACCACAATATAATAAGAAAACCATCAACTGGTCTGAATCGCACCAAAAAATGTACCTGGACTGCGTAGAGGAGTGGTCACCACAATATAATTTAAAAACCCTCAACTGGTCTGAATCGCACCAAAAAATGTACCTGGACTGCGTAGAGGAGTGGTCACCACAATATAATTTAAAAACCCTCAACTGGTCTGAATCGCACCAAAAAATGTACCTGGACTGCGTAGAGGAGTGGTCACCACAATATAATAAGAAAACCATCAACTGGTCTTAATTACACCAAAAATTGTACCTGGACTGCGTAGAGGAGTGGTCACCACAATATAATAAGAAAACCATCAACTGGTCTGAATCGCACCAAAAAATGTACCTGGACTGCGTAGAGAAGTGGTCACCACAATATAATTTAAAAACCCTCAACTGGTCTGAATCGCACCAAAAAATGTACCTGGACTGCGTAGAGGAGTGGTCACCACAATATAATTTAAAAACCCTCAACTGGTCTGAATCGCACCAAAAAATGTACCTGGACTGCGTAGAGGAGTGGTCACCACAATATAATAAGAAAACCATCAACTGGTCTTAATTACACCAAAAATTGTACCTGGACTGCGTAAAGGAGAGGTCACCACAATATAATAAGAAAACCATCAACTGGTCTGAATCGCACCAAAAAATGTACCTGGACTGCGTAGAGGAGTGGTCACCACAATATAATTTAGAAACCCTCCACGGGTCTGAATCCCACCAAAAAATTTATCTGGACTGCGTAGAGTGGTCCCTACAATATAATTAAAAAACCCTCCACGGGTCTGAATTCCAAAAAAAAAGTTTCTTGACTGCGTAGTGGGGTGGCCCCAGTACACAAATTTTAACCGGGGCCACAATATAATTAAAAATCCCTCCACGGGTCTGAATTCCACCAAAAAAGTTTATGGACTGCATAGTGTAGTGTTCCCCACAATATTATTTAAAAATTTTGCAGCAACAGTCAATGTTGTTTAATATCTGATACACCTCTATCTGGACTGCATAGTGGAGTGGCCCCGGTACTAAATTTGGTACCGGGGCCACAATACCTCCTCCAACTTCCAAGTGTAGTGTTTATAACATATAAACACTACAGTAATTCTAGCACGTCAATACCTCTTGTTTTAAATAATGACAGGGCATTTTACTTTTGGTTTAATTTTTTGAATTTGTTGACATTTTGTTTTACTTTTTGAACATGACAAACGACTGTTGAATGGTCACATAATGCCAAAAAAAGAGTTGCAAGATGGAATTGTCCTTGGGCCCTCCCACCCAGGGCCCTCCCACCCAGGGCCCTCCCACCCACCCTTATGTTGTTGAAATAGGACATGCACACTATAACCAACCAATCATTTCAGCGACAGGGCCTACCAAACAACTGTGGCTGAAATGATTGGTTTGTTTGGGCCCTCACACCAAAAAAACAATTCATCTCTCCCTGTACAAACTAAACAGGCTCTACTGAGGAAAGATGTCGTCCTCATCCTCAACCTCTGATTCCTCTCCCCCTACAGTGTGTACTTCCTCCTCCCCACACCTTATCAATTCGTCCCCGCTGGACTCCACAACCACAGGTCCCTCTGTACTATCTGGAGGGCAGTGCTGTACTTCATTGAGGAATTGATTATTCATTTTTTAAACATCATTTTTTCAACGTTGTGAGGAAGCAACCTCCTTCGCCGCTCACTGACCAGGTTCCCCGCTGCACTAAAAACTCTTTCCGAGTACACACTGGAGTCCGCCGGAAGCAGAGACACCTCTATCTGGTATAAGGGACGTATAAGGGAGGATGTCCCTAGGTGGGAAAAATCCTTACCCCTGCTTATTTGAGCTTTACATAAGCTACATATGGCCATACATTGGTTGTCTGGATTTGGATAAAAATAACTCCAGACCGAAGAGGTGCATTTTTTGGTCTTCTGACTAGGCATGACGATGAGCTTTTTCATCCCATGGACATCAGCTGTTTCCCCCCCTGGTGTCTCATTTTCAATAACCACATCACTATCCTCATCATCAAGTTCCTCCACAGCGCCAGCTACATCATCAATAGCCTCCTCCCGAGCCACCTCTTCCCGTACAGTGATGGGAAGGTCAGGCTTGACAACCACCAACACCCTTGGACTCGCCTTGGGGATTTGTGATAAATTCTCTTTAGAAGGCAGAGTTGTTTGCTGTTTTGTTGCTGACAGCATAACTCTCTTCAATTTTTTGTAGGGGGGGAGGAGGAGGAGGGCTAAGATCCTTGGGTGAAGCTGAACCACTAGTCATGAACACGGGCCAGGGCCTAAGCCGTTCCTTGCCACTCCGTGTCGTAAATGGCATATTGGCAACTTTACGTTTCTCCGCAGATGATTTTAAGTCTCTCTTTTTGCTACTTTTACTTAACTTGGGCTTTTTGGATTTTACATGCCCTGTACTAGGAGATTGGGCATCGGGCTTGGAAGACGACGTTGATGGCATTTCATCGTCTATGTCATGACTAGTGGCAGCAGCTTCAGCATTAGGAGGAAGTGGGTCTTGATCTTTCCCTACTTTATCCTCCAAATTTTTGGTCTTCATTATATGTAGCACAAGATACTGCAGAATGTGTGAACTTGGTAATATTGCAGTACCAATGGACTTATACTGCTGGATTGGTTTTGCAAATTTTGTTATAATTACTTTTTTTAAAAAAAAAAGTTTTTTTTATTTTTTAGAAACTTGGGAATAATGGGGAAATAACTATGCCCTTAGAAGCACAGAGCACAGGACACAGCACCACTTGACTGAACAGGACACAGCACAGGACCCAGCAGCACCACTGAACTCAGAAGGACAGAGCACAGGACACAGCACCACTGGACTGATACTGCAGAATGTGTGAACTTTGTAATATTGCAGTACCACTGGACTTTTACTGCTGAATGTGTGAACTTGGTAATATTGCAGTACCAATGGGCTTATACTGCAGGATTGGTTTTGCAAATTTTGTTGTAATAAAAAAAAAATTTAATTATTTTTTTGTATTTTTTTTATAACTTTTTTTAAATTTTTTAAACACTTGGGAATAATGGGGAAATAACTATGCCCTTAGAAGCACAGAGCACAGGACACAGCACCACTGGACTGAACAGGACACAGCACAGGACCCAGCAGCACCACTGAACTCAAAATTGACAGAGCACAGCACACAGCACCACTGGACTGATACTGCAGAACACAGCACAGCACAGCACAGAACTAAACAGCACAGCACGAGATCTACCAGGACAGAGGACCACCTAACACACCCTCCCTCTACCCTGATCAATGCCCGAGTGAAGATGGCGGCAACTAGCGGGGAATTTATAGGATCCGAGTATCGCGAGATCCGACAGCGGGATTATGACTCCGAGCCTCGGTTTCAGGTTTTCATTTGGCGCCAATACCCGGATCTGTCTCGGATCCGACTCGGATCGGCAACGTTCGGGTGGGCTCGGATTCACGAAATCCGACTGCCCTCATCTCTAGTAATGAATAATAATTAGGGATCTATAGTTCTTTTGTGATTGAGTCCAAGAAGTGGTGCCATTATTTGTAGACATTTTCAATGTGGGCTTCCTAGTACCCTCTTCCAATCAATGTCTTTGTCACGATCTGCCTCAATTCAGTATCTCCCATTTAAATGCTGCACTGTCTTCATCTGTATCTGACCTTTAAGAGACTGCATTTCCCAGCAATCTGTGCCAGTTTATCAATTGTCACTGTTGCTGGTCTCCCCGTGAAAATGCCTGTGATTTAATCCTGATTTTCTCCCTGGTATTTGACGCCTTCTTGTTTCTATGTTTTGCACATTATCTTGTTACCCTGACCCTGAGTTCATTTGAAATGGCCTCTCCCTGTTGTGCCAGGTATCCAGTACTTCTGTTTCTCAGATAGCCTAGGTATCCTGGGAGTCTATTTTTAACTGTTTCTCTGGACTTATGTTAGTTGCCTTATTATATGCTCCATCTCATTTTAACTGTGTAAGCTGTGTTTAAAATAAACGACTTTGTTTTGTTCACATTCTCTCCATGGTCTCTAAGATCCCTTTCTCACATTTCTTTCTCACATGATTGGGTCCCTACAATTGAGGCACTTATGGTCTGGATATGGTGTGCGATAGCTGTCTTAAAAGGTGATCTAGAAGGGTAGGTTTTGTAATATTGAAGTGTTTGCCTACAAGTAAGAACTTAAGCAGGCTTCTAGGTGAATTTCAAAGCTCAAAGTAAAGCCTATATAATTGAAAAATCTGTTGTGCCTAATCCTGCATTTCTGTTGCCGAGGTATTCTATAATAAAATGAGAATAATACAGCAAAAGTAAACAGTTTAGTCATGTGAGTGGATAAGGTAAACAATGCAGTGCCAGTGATCTTAAGTTTGTTTGGAATTTATTTACATTTTATATATTTTACAGATATCAAGCACAAATTGGATTTATAATTGTCATGTAATGATTTCCATATTCCACATTTTATTTATGTTTTATCACATTACATGGAGCTATGAACATCATATTGTATTAGATTTAAATCTTATATATGAGGTCTCTGATGTCCAGGGTATCCTCAGCTCCAAAATCAGTCTGGTACCAGTGTTGTACTCGCATTTCCATGCTTTGACACAGGTGCCAATCTGCTTCTATAAAAGTCCCAGCTCATGTATCATAAACCCAGACGCCACTGTATATGGACTCCTACTAATCCCCCATGATATTGGGGTTTAAGGTATTGCATAGTTCAATATGTGGTTGGTTCTGCTATGGAACTACATGTTCCAGAATATCGTGCTAGCAACTGAGACCTCTGACTATTATTGAACTAACCCAATTTAGTAAAACAACTAAATAGATATAGTTATTAAATGAGCAACTTGTGACCCTCAAACAGTACAGAAATACAAGCTTAATAATTGTAGGATATATTATACTCGGCTTGTAGTGTGTGTCTATATTTGTGTTGTGCATTCTTACTATGTGTTAAAAATAGGTGTAAAAATAAACTAAGAGGAGGTGATTGAGATACTATATAAATAGGCAGAAGACTCATTGGAGCTTACTCATTGTAGTAGCTTGTATCCTAAAGTGAAACAGCTTGATTACTTAAGTGAACTGTGAGTTTGAAATAGAATAAGGTGAGTTAAAATATAGAAACATGTACACAAATATTGTTGCTACCAATAACATCTGATACAATGCTTGGTCTAGTGCAGTGTAGTGGATGTATTACATTTGGTTTGTGGGGGTCATTCTGGAAACTCAGCTACTATCCAATCTGTAAACAGTTTTCTTTGTGGCAGGGAGAGATAGTTAAACTGTATGCTGAGATATGTAGGATGCCTGTATTCTTGAGACCACCACTGCTACAGATACCCCCAGAAGACATTCTGCCTGGTACTATGAACTCTGAAAGGGTGAAGTTTCCAGAGGGACACAGACACATCTCCAAGCTGTGACATTGCAAAATGTATATGCTGCTCTTGCATGGTTGGAATGTACAACTAATATAGGTAATACAGAACATAAGGATATGGGAACTTCTACTACTATAAGAAGAGGATAATTAAATCTATGAAAAGGACTATAGTTCTCTTGGAGGATTCCAATATAAGAGGCATACATCTGGGAAAAGCTAATGTGGTAGACAAACAATCAAGGTGCTTACCTGGAGCCACAGCTCCAAGGTATACAGAGTCCATGCTAAAAATTGTGCGGGCAGCAAAAAAAAGATGGGGAGGTGGATGTCATTGTCCACCTAGGGACAAATGACCTGGCTAATGCTGAAGTCATGGCTGTAAAAGATTAATTTAGAAAGTTAGGGACTGCTTTAAAGCAGATAGCAATAACTTTTTCAGCAGTATTGACAGTGCACAGAGGAAAAGACAGAATTCATTGCATCAGAAACTTCAATTTGTGGCTAAGGAAGTTGTGCAATGAGGAGAGTTTTTGTCTACTAGACCATAATCATGCCATTGTGGCATACAAAAAGTTAGAAGTTTGGAAGCTTCATCAGGAACTATTTAAACTAGCAGAGGGGGGCAGTGAACTAAATATGAATAAAAAAATTCTGCTCCCCCAACCAAGAGGTATCGTTTCTGCAGGCTAATGGAACAGGAAACATATCCACAGCAACAGAAGACCATGCAGATCAAAACAAAATGAACATAGCCAGAGAAATGAACATAGCTAGGAATAGAAGATGCACAAACAAAGATTTTAGAGCTATGTGTGCAAATGCTAGGAGCTTAGGAAATAAAATCACAGAACTAATTGCGATTATAATAAGGGCTGATCTCGATATCGGGGCAATTACAGAGTCATGGTGCAATGAAAATCATAACTGGGGCATATCTATACTGGGAGTTACTTTATATAGGAAGGACAGCATAAATACTACTTTAATGTAAAGTATTGAAGAAAAAACTGAGGCCCTTTGGGTGATCATATATATGGGGGAGAAAGCTATATATGTGAACTGAAAGGGATATTTTGCAAGTTCCATTAGAAATAGGGACATCCTGAACTCCTTGCAGGGAGTATCCCTCAAACAATTGGTGAGGGAGCCTACTCGCAAATACGCAATATTAGACTTAATGCTTACAAATGGTGACAGAATATTCAACATAAATGTGGGTGAGAACCTAGAAACCAGTGACCATCAATCAGCATGGTTTAGCATAAATACAGAGACTGACTTATATTACATACAACAAAGGTGTTGGATTTTAAGAAAGGCTGACTTTGTAGAGATGGGAAAGTACATAATTGACTCTTTGGCAGAGTGGAGGAACTTGAAAGGAGTGCAGTAGAGGTTGGATAAATTAAAAAGTGCAATACTAAAAGCACAAGGAATACAATGGAGTTTGCAAAACAAGTAGCAAGTATTGTGAGAGCAAAATATATCCTTTAGGAAATATAAGAAGACTCAGAATAATGAAGACAAAGTGGTGTATCTTGTTAGGCAGAAGGATACTAAGAGAGTTATCAGATGTGCAAAGGCACAAGCTGAAGAGAAAATGGCCCAGTCAGTAGGTACAAATTTTTGTTGAGAAAAACAAAAGGAGGAATAAAAAGACTAAAGACAGAGAATGATAATCTTGCTGTGGGAGACAAGGTAATAGCAGAATATCTTATAAAACTTACCCGCATAGACTAAAAGATCTTAATATGTATAGTTTAGAGCAGTGAAGAAAAAAGGGGGACATGATAGAAACATGTAAATTTTTCAAGAGTTTGAACAAGGTACAGGAGTGAAATATTCTTTAATTGAAGAGAAGTATTAGAAAACAAGGACGTGCACTTAAACTGTATGGAAATAGGTTCAGCACAAATTTGAGGAAAAATTACACAGAAAGGGTAGTGGATAAGTGGAATAACCTACCATCAGAGGTGGTAGTAGAGCAAATTAAACATGCTTGGGATAGACACAAAGATATAAGTAAATAGAAGTAAGAATTATTCTCTTCTTGACCCTCTCCGGTCTGGCTACTGTTCCCTTTGCTCAACTGAAACTGCCTTTGCTAAAGTAACAAATGACTTCCTCTCAGCTAAGTCCAAGGGTCACTTTGCCCTTTTCCTTCTCCTCGACCTTTCTGCTGCTTTTGACACCATCAATCATTCTCCTCTACTCACCACCCTTCACTCTATTGGCCTTCGTGACACAGTTCTTTCCTGGTTCACTTCCTACCCATTGAACCACTCCTTTAATGTTTCCACCTTTGGCACATTTTCTTCTCCACTTGCACTATCCGCTGGGGTCCACAAGGCTCTGTTCTTGTCCCTTTACTTTTTTTTTTACATTGTACACCTCTTCTCTTGGGGCACTAATTTGCTCATTTGACCTCCAATACCAACTCTACGCTGATGACACCCAAATCTAAATCTCTTTCCCTGATCTCTATCCTTGTGTACTATCTTGTGTAACCAACTGTCCCTGTTATCTCCACATGGATGTCCCAATGCTTC